>NW_004567103.1:32502252-32510705 GCF_000260355.1 Condylura cristata | reverse complement strand
AGTCTAATGAGAATTTTATGCATAATTTGGATTGTTGAATTGTTCATCTTTCAGTGAAATGATTGTTAACTGTATTATCTCAAGTGCTATTTCGACAGGCAGATGAACGAATTACACTGCTGAGGGGAGCAGCGGGCAGGTCAGAAGAGGTCTGCCACGCCATGTGGTCACCTCCGGGGCAGGCGGAAATCGAACTCATGTGGAAGTCGCTTTAGCTTCTCAGTGCTGTGCTTTAACCTGCTGCACCACCAGGGAGGGTCCCTCTGAGTCCTTTTCAATTTGGCTTTTTCTTTAATGTAATGATGGGAGGGGAGGAGCAAAGGGAGATAGATGTGTCAGGGGCCAAGGAGGAACAAAGCAACTCCCTCTCCTTCCTCCCTACTCTCTCTCTTCCTGCTCAGACATATACCCTGATATCCAGATAGACCAGAATGTCCTTTGGTTCTCTAATGAATGTTGTCAACAGTCCCAAGTAAGTGAAACTCCTGTTCAAGTCACAGAGAACATGTTTTGTGCAGGATCATCTTTGACAACCAGGCAGTCATGTAAGGTAACTCTTTTCCCTCTGCCTCTCTGAAGCTTGGTTTGGGAGATATCTTTGGGTCTACCTGTCTCCCTCAAATCAATCCAGTTTCCTGTAAATACATCCAAGAAGATGACCCAAGTAAATGGGATTCAGGAAGGAATATTTCCCCTGTCCAGTCATGAATGAACTTAGATGTCAGGCTGGAAACATCTCGGAGTGGTCTGATTTCTCAGACTTCCTCTGACGTGGCCTAGGCAGAGTGGAGAGACAGGCCCCCTGTGGCCCCCAGACTTTTCTCCCAATCCTTATCATTGAAGACTTTTACTCTGAGAACTTCAGCTTGGGCCTTGTTCTTAGACACTCTTGTTTCGGCTACCCTGCCTAATTCTCCTCTCCTTCTAACAGGAAATGTCTGCTGCCCCCATCCTGTGCCAAAACCAGCTCTATGGCATCCTGTCCTGGTCAAAAGGGTGTGCTCTGAGAGGGGACATTGGCTACTACACCAAGGTTTCCCACTACACAGACTGGATCTTCAACGTCATCAGGACCTACTGAGCTTCCCTATTCCATCTCCCAGTGGCAAGACTGGGTCGACCATCCTTGACCCTTTCTTTCTTTGTAGTCTCAGAACAAAGTGGGAGTGGAATCTTTGGCTCCAAGAGATTTTCTCTTCATTCTTTTCTCTTGACTCAACCCCAGCCTAGATGGTCATTGAAGGATTTGAGCTGGATATTGTCTCATAACTGCTTAACTTGTCACTACTCTTTTCCTTTATTCCCTTGTCCAAACCCATGAGAATTTGCTGGGCAAGCTAGTCTTGTATTATGATATCTAACCAGGTTCATGACTAGAAGACCAGCTTTCAGAAACTACTTTCATGTTTTGGTGCTTCATCTAGAAATATTTCAATAGAAAACTTAGTAAGTTTATGCAAACACAGCTTTAGTCAATATCCTACCTGCAGTGTCTTGGGGCTGACTTTGTACCTATGGAAGTCAGCCAGCTCTCCTGGTTGGATTATTAAACTAAATTCTGTTCATGGCACATCAGTACCTTTACATATGACCTTGACCTAAGCCAAGTTATCAACTTTTCAAGAAGAATGACTCTAGGGGCAAGACTGTTCTCTTCACTTGAGAGACTGTTTTTCAAAATGAGACAATATAGTTCCTGTTGTTCTGTATTTATTTAAAGAGAATGTTATAGGCATTCCAAAGAAAACAACTAAGAAGGACTTTGAGCTACTTCATAAAAATGTATAGATATAACTGAAGGAATTCTGGTAAAAATATTATGCATTAGTGCTTATATCTATATTCAGGTATTTTCTTGAACTTGGCTTATACCCAGAGGAATGTATATGTATAGATAAAAAATGCTCATTATTGGGTAGTTATTGCAACTCCATCCTTAAAAACAAGGTCAAAATAGACTTATAGCAAGTCTCAGGAACTGAAGTTAGACTTACCCCACAATGTGCATTAAGTCATGTGTGGTAAGTCTAATGAGAATTTTATGCATAATTTGGATTGTTGAATTGTTCATCTTTCAGTGAAATGATTGTTAACTGTATTATCTCAAGTGCTATTTCGATCTTATTTGTAGTTCTGTAGGCTTTACATAATTTAAAAAGGGCTTAGCCCTTTTTGTGAGACATATACAGTATGATTTTTGTTCTAGCAATTTACCTTTGACACTAGTATTTCAGAAAATGAAATCAAGGCACTAAGATGGGGATACTCATGAACTTTGAAGGAGAAAAGATCACTTGGATTTTGTGTATATGTGTATGTGTTTCCTCTAAATTTCAAATATGAAGAGTTATAGAAGAGACTTCTAAAAGAGGGAAGAATGAAAAGGGACTGAAGATTTCAAGCAAAGTTCTCTGTGAGATCAGTAGTATAGTCAGTAGAGGTGACAGAGAACAAAGATGTGGAAGAGAAAGGAGAACAAGAAATCCAGGAAGCGGTAAAAATAATGATTGGGTTTAGGCTGTAACTGTAAAATCAAGAAACTTGAATTTGATGGAAAAAACCACAGGTAGCTCTAAAAGGGCCATTTGAAGGAGGAGATGATGTGAGAGAAGATAATTTTAGTATAGTTAAAAGAGGTTGCAGTCATGGGTGTGAAGAGAAAGGATTAATTTTAAATGTGTCCCAGGCAAAAGAGAAAAAAATTTTGAGAGGTGGGAGAGAAATGACAAGAAAAATTTGCTTAAGTGTTGTATGGTTATTTCAAGCAGAAGTCTGTCTAGAATATTATGTCCATTATTTGGCTGCCATACTCTCACAGAAGCATTGCTGACCCAATGTCATTTAAGATAGCAGGGTATAAAGAAATGTGTTCATGGAGCCTCCACAGAGGGAGATGAGGTGACAGAACAGCTCTCCTCAGACACCCAGAGGTCTGCCGGGAGGAAGAAAACTTGTTTGTTCCAAAGAAAAACAAAAAGACCCCAGAAAAGTCAGAGGGAGGCAGATTCTGCTTAATACAATGTTTTCACATTAGACAGTCACCTGCAGTGAAATAGGCTGTTGTAATGTTTTCCATCATGAGTATTCAGGCAGAGAATATTCAATAAGTGGACAAACAACAATCAAGTGCTCTCTTTTACCTGATAGGGGCCTTTCTGACTGGAGGAACTTGTGGCCGGGAGGCAGAGAGCACAGGTGCCCACAGATATGACCCTGCACTCTGACCTTTCACCTGGGGCAACTCTCGTGGCACCCCCACCCCCATGAGTCAACAGGCAAGGAAATAGACATACTTGTTGTGACCGACTGGCTGATACTTCTTCCACTTCTCATTTCTACCAGTGTTTCAGCCCCTCAAATGTGGGTCTTCCTCCTCTTCCTTTCTGCAATTTCCCCAGGATTTCTGAGAAACTGCAAACTGTCTTTCTTGACTTTTCTGTCCTCTTTGCTCTAGACTTCTGAACACCCCCATCTTGCCATCAGTCAGGGCTGGACTTAACCCTTCCTTGGACTAACAATGTTTGCTATGAATGGGTCTGAATTTGCTATTCCCTTTCTAAAACTTACTATCTGGAAATGAAACTTTTCCATGCGGTCTGTGCACACCATTCCCATTTGCCCCAACTTCCTATTAGTTTCTGCATACTTACATATACTTCTGTGCTCCCTAAATAGCCAGTGGCAAAGGTCATAAAGTTATATTCCACTTCCTACCGGTGGCCAGAACTGACATTGCCTCTCTCTCCATATACAGCTACCCTGAAACAACACAGGTTTGAACTATATAGATCCACTTAGAGGCAGATGCTTATTTCTACCTGAAGGCTCTGAATTCATGGATTCAGCTCATTGGGTATCAGTTGAATTCCTGTATGCAGAAACCTCATATAAAGTTGGTTGACTCTAAGCTAACCACAAATTTTCAAATCTACAGATGGTTGGCATCCTTAAACCTTGCATTATTCAGAAATTAACTATAATATCGTCCCTTCCAGGCAGACACCACCTCCCCCCAATTCTGCACTGTGGGCTGCCCTTGTAGGTAGTTCTTCACGGTTAGAATTCTGCAAAAAACAACGGCATCCGTGGCTGTACCAGAACTTCTGCTTGATATGAGAGTTATGATTCAGTATTCTCATTGCTGAGTCCCTCTTATTGACCTGAATCACTCAACTGCCTGAATCTGGGGACCTTGTCTTCCCTGAACTTTCTACTTAAGAATTGCTACTTTAGTGGAAAAAAGTGTTTACCAAACATTTACCCAATAAAGAGCTATTCAAGATATATTTAAAATGCTATAACTTAGGTAGTCAAACAATTAAGAATTGAGCAAATAACACAAAAAATGAAATGGAAAATAAATATATGTCTTTAGTCATTAGGGCAATGAAGCACCACTATGTACCCATTGGAAGTTAAAAAGAGAACCTAGTTAAAAAAACAAGTATACTGTCTTGTCAATGATGCAGAAGCTTTGGAAGTTTCATACATTGCTGTGGAAATGTAAAATAGAACAATTATAGGAAAATATGTTGGTGGTTTCATAGAAGATTAAATATGTACTTAATATTGAGAGTAAACAATCTTGCTCTTATGTATCTTACCAAGAAAAAAGAAAAATGTCTATACAAAGAGGTACTTTAATATGCATATAATTTTTATTTACAATAGTACATCGATTGAAGAACTTGTCAACTGAATAGATAATATCTATACAATGGAATACTACATAGCAATAAAAATCAATGAATTATTAATACAGGCAGCAACAGGGATGAATTACAAAAGTAAAAATCACACAAAAAGAGTAAAAAACACACAAAAAGAGTATACCATTTATATAAAATACTAGAAAAGGCCAAATACAGTCACAAGTAAGTTGACCAGTGATTTCTATGGATCGGAGGGGAGGGTGGAAATGACTATAAAAGGACTTAAGGGAACACAAATGTTCTATTTTGTGATTATGTTGTTTTTTTAAATAATTTTTTGAGGGGTAACAAAACTCACTACAATGTGTGCTAAAATATGTAAATTTTATTGATAGCAAATTAAACTTCAATAAATATTATTTTAAAAACAAACAAATAAAACTGACAGATAGTGTCTTTAAATTTTAAGTTTTATTATTCCTGTAAGGGAAAAACATAGGCAAGACTATTTGTAGCTGAAAGGAATGGGTAAGGCAAGATGAATAGGCTTAGTTAGCACTGGCTAGTTTGAATAATTTCAACAAGTTCTGAACTATTGGGAGTCTCTCTAGTTGCTTGGTACGTGGTCCTAGGGTGACTGTAACAGGAAAAGAGTGGCCCTCAGTGTGCAAACCCCACATAATGGTAGTGGGAATGTGGTCTCTGAATTGATTTTAGCACATGAAATGTAAGTTTGCAGGCTCTTCATTCACTACCTCTGGGAATTTGGTAGGTCAGAAAGGGACAATCTTTCCAGGGCCAGCAAGGGCAGACCCTGGACGTCAAAGCACTAAAAATAACAGAAAATGAAAGAGCACAGATAATATGGAAAGATGGATAAATATGTGATCAAAGACACATGGCAAAGATTAATCACAGAAACTAGATATTATTTAGTTCGATGTTAACACAATTGTTTCAAGTTTTCTGTATGTGTGAACATTTTTATAATAAAAAAGAAAAAAACCACTTTTCTAGATGTCTTATTTTTTGCTAGTTTTGACACATAAAAAAACTATTTCTCCATCTGGTTCTCCTTGCTGGAATTCCTGACCTCCTGCCTGCTCTGGACTTTGGCTGCCTGATTCATTCAGTTCTGACATTCAGCTGATCCTCCCGATCTGCCAACTTTCTTAATTCCATGAGTCACACCTGAGCTAACCAAAGCCTCTTCTTGCATAAGGTTACTGAAAAGGTAGAGCCAGCTCACGGCATACGGTAGATGAAATGAGTTCTGTATTCAAATATTTTTATGTACTGTCTCCTTCAGACCCTTGCCTGACACTTACACATAAACAATACAACATATTGTGAGTTGTATTGTATTCTTCCCCGAATGCATGTGGTGGAGACTCTTAATGACAGGGCCTCAGAATGGGACCTTATTTGGAGATAGATATTTACAGAAACACTCAAGTTAAAGTGAAATCCAGGAGGTAGGCCCTAATCCGACATAACTGGCGTCCATTTAAAAACAGGACATGTCCAGGCCCTCCCTGGTGGTGCAGCAGGTTAAGGCGCAGAACTAAGAAGATTAAGCCACTTCAGCATGAGTTCGATCCCGCCTGCCCCAAGGTGATCCACATGGCGAGCCAGACCTCTCCTGACCCGCCCGCTGCTCTCCTCAGCAGTGTACTTCGTCGATCTACCTGTTCTGCTCCCCTCTCTGTCTCTGGTGAATCCTCTCACCCTCCACATCTCTGGCCTGTACCCCAGTTCTGTATGAATAAATAAATCTTTTAAAAAAAACCGAAAAAACAGGACATGTCCACAGACACAACAGAGGGAAGACCGTATGAAGTTCACAGGAGAAAACAGCCACCTAAACGCTGAGGAAAACCTGAGGCTACCAGAAGCTAAAAGCGAGACCTGCAGCAGGTACTTCCCTAGTGCTTTCAGAGTGTAATGGTAACTCCTTGGTTTTAGACTTTGGCTTCCAGAGCACAGACAAATTTCTGTTGTTGTAAGTCACCCAGTTTGTCAATATTTTCATATGAGAAGCCTAGAAAATGATGCAAATTGCTGTAGCCTCTCTCCTTTTCCTAGTTCCATGGTGCCCTTGCACCTTCTGTGGTGCCCCAGCAAGACTTGTAGCCATAGGCAGTATCTCAAGTGCCCATCAGATGTATGTGTGACATACATTCACACATACATTCCCAGGAGCCTGGGTCTTAGTTCCAGGAGAAAACTAAAGTCTCTGATGTCAGGCCAAAGACTGCTAACTAATCCATTGCCAGGTGTCATGACTGAGGGGGGGCGGGGGAGGGGGGGGTTTGGTCGAGGTGCCTGTTAACTCATAGGAATGAGTCTGTAAGGGTGCAATCTCAGTAATAAGGAGGAAGAAACATCTCATAGTTTCTTAGATCACACTAGCTGGTAAGAGTTCCTGTTGCAAACATCTCTCCCAGAGAAAAGGCACAGGCCAACACACTGGTTAACAGGCAGCTACGTGGCTGCCTGCAGGCACTCAGTGTATAAAGGTATTCTAGCCAACTTCTGACTTCCTTTGCTGACAAATTCTTTAAATTACTTGCTCCAGATAGTAATAATAATAGTAATAAAAAGTTGAGAAAATTTTTAATTTTAGTCTATCACCTCATTCTTTTTTAAAGATTTATTTATTTGTGCATACAGTCCTAAGGTACAGGCCTGAGGCACAGGGGTGGTGGCAGGATTCACTAGAGACAGTATCACCTCATTTTTTTTCTAGATTTAAAAAAAATATATATTTTTTATTATTTACTTATGCATACAGAACTGGGGTACAGGCCAGAGAGGCAGGGGTGGTGAGGGGATTCACCAGGGACAGAGTGAGGAGCAGAACAGGCCAACTGAGGAAGTACATTGCTGAGGGGACCAGTGGGTGGGTCAGGAGAGGTTTCCCACGCCATGTGGGTCACATCTGGGTTGGGGATCGAGCTCATTACCGAAGTGACTTTAGCTTCTTAGTACTGTGCTTTAACCCACTGCGCCACCAGGGAGGGCCATTACCTCATTTTTAATAAAGGGATAATTTAAGTGGCCCATGTTAAATCCCATCAGAAGTTACTGAGAGAGTGAGCTATCATTAGAGGCAGGATGCTGGACCACTTAGTGGAGTGACTACTGTCTGCCTTCGTTGTATCTAATATTTTCCTTTGTGACTCTAGTATCTGTGCTATTAATCTCCTATTTCATTGGAATGTTCAGTTAATCATCAACTATCCTCCTAATGGTTTAGTTGAATAACTTTACTACTTATCATCAAGTTGTATCTATTATCTAATCTGTAAAATGAAAGGTTATTTTACTTTCAGTTCTAATGTTTTAGTGCTGCAGTCTAAGTGTTAGTATTCTTTCTTTTTCTTCTCCTTTCTTAAAAAAATGAACCAACCATATCTTGTCCTTTCTTACAATATTGAAACAAAGCTGCCATTTTAAACAACTAAAGAAGTGGTCACACAAACCAAGGATGGCACAACTCCTTGGTGAATATCTGAAGGTGACATGCCCGTATTTCTCCAGCGTTCTCTTGTCCTTTTTCTTCTGTTGTGCTGCTCAAGAGGTTAATGTGAAGTGCCTCAGTTTGTTTTTTTTTTTAAAGATTTACTTATTTGGGGCCCTCCCTGGTGGCGCAGTGGGTTAAAGCACAGCACTAAGAAGCTAAAGCCGCTTCCACGTGAGTTCGATCCCCACCTGCCCTGGAGGTGACCACATGGCGCGGCAGACCTCTCCTGGCCCGCCCGCTGCTCCCCTCAGCAGTGTACTTCGTGGATCTGCCTG
>NW_004567103.1:32479334-32501432 GCF_000260355.1 Condylura cristata | reverse complement strand
AAAAAAAGCTATTTCTAAGAATCTGGATGACATACACCTAGGCCTAGTAAATTAGACCCAGTCATTGCTGACTAAAGAATTAAGATAAGTGGGTAGAATTTAAAGGCAGGCAGATTTCCAGTCCACGCAAAAAAAGTTCCCTCTAAAATTCAGGCCTCCCCAGATGGAGAAGTTTGCTGACTTGTGAGGCAGCAGCTTCCATTGCACCCTGCCCTAGCAGGGTAGATGGGGCAAGAGAGCCACCATTGAGAACACTGTGAAAGAGATGCCCGCACCAGATCAAGAATGGGATTAAATAACTCCTAAAATTCTTTTTATACTGATAGATCTGGGAGTCCTCTTTGCCATCTTCTTCGCTACTATTAAACTCTGTCATTTTACTTCCTCAACACCTCCCATGTCATCCATGTCATCCAGTCCTGGTTTTTTTGTTTTTTTTTTTTATATTTTTTCTGCCTCTGGGGCCAAAACTTCCTACTAATCCTCTACCTGAACTTTATGCTCAGTGTTATCTATCTCCCTCTTTGTTGTGAATTCATGTTTTCTCATCACTTCTCATGCTTTCTCATCAAACTCTCCTCTTTAGTGGAATCATGATCGAGCAGAGCTCATGACTACCTCTATTGAACTAAACTGTTCCTTGTATATACTTCCTTTATACACTTATCATTCTGTTTTGTAATTTTGTGTTTATATATCTGGGGCCTGTATACTAGATGATAACCTCCTTCAGGGCAAGGATCATGTCTTATCTTTGTACCACAAGCACCTGGAAGATTATTCCTATAGAAGTTGCTCAACAAATGTTTGGTGAGTAAACAAATCAATCTATGAATCATTAGGATTCCTCATTTCTACTAAGAGTGCTTATAGTCACATGATACCTTTAGGGATAAGAATAGAATGCTTGAAAAAAAAAAGAATAGAATGTTTGAAGACGGAAATCAATATTTTTATATCTAAAGTTGTATTTCTCGGTATTAAAATTTTTATTCTCCATCTCTCCTCCCCCCTCACCCCCCAGAGAATGAGTTTTACACAATGATTGAAAGTAAGTGTTGAGGGCTCTCTCTGGTGGTACAAGGAGTTAAAGTGCAGCACTATAAATCCAACTGAAGCTGGTTCAGCACAAGTTCTATCCCCAGTCAAGAAGGTGGCCCATATGGCACGTCAGACCTCTTCTGAACCGTCCACTGCTCCCCTCATCAGTGTACTTCATCAGTCAGCCTGTTCTCCTCCCCACTCTGTCTCTGGTGAATCTTCTCACCATCCCTGGACCTCTGGCCTGTACACCAGTACTGTATTCATAAATAAATACATCTTTTAAAAAAATGTCACTGTAAAATACAATACTAAAGTATAAAGTGAAATAAAATGAAAAGTTATGGCAATGAAGTTTTGGCTTTGATAAGACCCCACCTGAAGACTTAATATTGACAGGGAAGAGGAGAAATCAGGAGTCATAAAGAAGACCATTTGATTGATGGGAGGGGTATGAGCGACACAGTGAGGAACAAATATGGGCAGGAGAATAAAAACTTCAGAGGACAGAGTAGATGAATCACAATTCTGGAATATATAGACCAAACTGTGCCATTTTGTGATACTCTGTTCTCATCCCTTTTAAGTGATGCTTAGAAGATCCTAGAAGACCTTCAATCTATGGTCAAGAAGAGAGTACAAGGATTGTAGCATTGCTCCCTGGCAGGTTTTAGAATGATCAGGCAGATGAAGATTAGCATAGAGATGTGTTCTAAAAAGGATGCTCCAACTGCTGACTTGAGGCTTCCTCCCATCACTGCCATAAGCAGAATTGTTTTGTCCCTGTGCCAAGGAAGGTAATTTTTGACTCTCTTGGTTAGGACCAGCCTGAGGGAAATTTGAGAAGTAGACAAAATTTGACATTTATCTATTTTCTATTTATTGCCCCTACTTTCTTTTCATAGTCTTTGCTATTTTATCCAAGTTTCTCTAATGTCCCCTCTGCCTCTTAATTTCACCTGTTTACCCAGCCCATTCCCTTATCTGTGACATCCTTGATGGCACCCCAATATTCCATTGTCTTGGCTTATTCCCTCCTAATTCTGGTGGCCATGGCACCATGCCCATTTTCTCTGGAAAATCTGGTTGGCCAATCTGAGTTAAATTGTTAATCACTGACAATGGCTTTAATTCCCAATGTGTTATTTTTCCCATACATGCATTTTGCTAGAGCTTGACAATGGCTTAATCAAAAGGTAAATATGAAAGACTAAATAAGGAAAACCATTTGAAAAACTAATCTATACTAAGCCTTTTGAAATGGAGGTCTCATTTTTAGGGAACTTGAGATCCTGAGCCTTTAAAATAAGCAGGACACAAAGTACTTCAGTTCATTTCACTGTAAGGATTTTGATAGCAGCTGTTGATTTGAGAAGGAGCATATATGTCAAAGCATCATCTTGTATTGAAAAAAAGAAATGTAACGTAATTTGGGAATCTGCCCTGTAAGCTTTTTGAGAAATGGATTTTGATGGTTGACATTTCCTTTTTGTGCCTCTTCTGACATTCCCTCATAGGTGCACACCCCAGTCTCAAGGTGAATGTCAAGATGAATTGTTGTCTAATACTTTAATGACACAGAAATGTGTTGTCTCCAACCTACACTGAAGGAGAATCAAATGAGGCCAGCATAAATTATTAACAGCTGCTCTTATGAACCTGCTCCATGAGAATATAATACTGGCTGCTTTTCCAGTAGTGTCTGGAAATTCTTTCCTTTGTATCAGGAGCAAAACAAAAGAGAAAAAGGAAGGAAACAGGAAGAGAGGGAGAGAGGCAAAAATGGAGAGGGATCCTGTTGTTGAGAAGTCAACAATTTGAACTGTTAACTTCTAGGAATATTCCTACCCCCTCCGCCCAGATTTAGCCAAGAGTCTTAATTGACAGCACCTACCCACTTCGTCTCCTGCATATATTTTAATAACTATGAATTTATTTCTATGTTTCATTTTATCCCTCTGGGTGGCTCTGTACAAAAATATCTAAAATAACTATTTCAGGCACTTGTTTTTCCTCTCACTAATGAGGATATCATTAGTTTTCCTTGTACCTTTGCCTACACTATTTTTATATTAATTAAAACAATAAGCCTGATAATGAGCTTTGATGCATATAAGCCTCAGAAATGACTTAGGACTCAGGAGTCAGCACACTACCCCTCAAAAACCAACTCTAGTGTGTGCCTGTTTTTAAAATGGTTCTATTGGGACACAGCCATGTGTGTCCACTGGCATATTACCTATAGCTTCTTCCTTGCAATAATGACAGAGTTGACAAAGAGACTGGTCCTAAAAGTTTTGCTATCTGGTCATTAACAGAAATAGCAAGCTAATCCCTAAGCCTTAGGTCACTAGGACGTTCACAGTCCACAGCTGATCTCTCTATTACCAATTTGCAGTAATAGGAGGCCCTTGCCTAGAATAGAAACCAACCATGTCCTTATGAATGCTATTGAATTCAGCTGATACCTCTTTTACAGCAAAACTTTGATGAAGGAAGCAGCATATAGATTTACATTGTTTCAAGTACTTTCTCTCTCTGAGGATCAGCATTTTTAGTAGCTCAGGCTTAAATGGGACTCTATAAAATTACAATTTATTTCCAGGAAAGTACTTATGTGATAATATTTCTGAGCTCTATAACACAAAGAGATGTGTAGAGCTAGCAGATAGTTTTTGTTGTTTAATAGAACTTATGATTTGAAACAAATGACAGTTTGGCATTTTGGACGGGGCTTTAGCTTGGTAATTTGGGTCTCGACCAGTCTTGGCTGGTCACTCAGTTAAGTTTGTTCCTGTATCTGGGGTTACCCGGCTGATCAGGTAGGGGTCTTTGGTCAAAGAAGGTTCAACTAGACTATACTCTGTGCCACGTGGTCACTCAGTATCCTGAACAGGAGACATGGGAAGAAAAGCAAGCTCACTTTGACCCCTGGAAAGGCAATGTATTACAGGGCTGGCTTGCTTCCCCCATTGATAGTGTTCTTGGGCCCATTGTCTCCTCCCAGGACTTAGGAACTCATGCTCAAGGCTGAGAGAGAAGAAACTCCTCCTTATCCTGTTTCCTACTCCAACATTCTCTCTTTCAGCAATAGGACATCTAGGAGAGAGGACACAAGCTCCACAAGAGGGAATTTTTCTATTGGTTTTGTGACCGACGTATTTCAAGTGACTGAAATGATGACTTGGCACAAGATGACAATGGCTAAAGATTTCTCTCATGGTGACTTAAGAAAATATCCTGGTGTAGAGAAGAAAACATGACAGATAAAATGGTATAAATATGTGATATTTATGGGTGTAGTGGGGAAATTGTGCCTATAAATCAGCAAACAATTTTAGGACTATTAGACCAAAACATATTTGATATTGACATCCAGAGTCCCACTAATAACATGATAATCCCTGCTATCATGGAGATCCAGAGCCCAGGTAATAAGTGAGTGGATTAAAATTTGGCTCATAGTTGACCCACTAGATGCAGGGATCAGCCCTGGGGTTATTTAACCAGTTCCTGAGGCTGTTATTGGAAATGGCCTGGCAGCTGTACTAACCCACCATGGGTCTTTGGGCTATGAATTAATGGTAAATGAAAATTTCTGAAACTGACCCCAGTCTCAAAACAAGAAAATAATATCATATCCCATTCACATGGTAAAAATGACCGTAGTTGCTCTGCCATATGTGATGTTGTATCTGAACTTCAGGTACAAACTAGGGAACTATCGATTTCGGCAATGTGTTCTTTTACATGTCATTTAGAAACGAAATGGGAAAGAATTTGTATTTATGTGGGATATACAATAATTGTAACTTTCAACTTTATCTCAGGATTGGGTTAGCATTCTTAACTTTTATAAAATTATGCCTCAAAAGATCTGAATCAGTTGCACATCCCACAGAACATCACACTGATTCATTACATCAGTGACATCATAATGATTAGACAGGAGAAGGGGGTTGGCTAATACATGGAGGCCTTGGTAAAACATGCGCTCAAGAGGGTGGAAGACAAACCCTATGAAGACTCAGACCTGTCCCGTCAATGACATTATTAACTGGTAAGGAACGTGCTGGGATATTCCTTTCAAAGTAAAAGACATGTTCATTATTATTATTGTTACAAAAGTTTACTTTTACATCATTTTGTACATTTTTTTTTCCATCCTGATTGTAATCCCCGTGGGTTTCCCATCACCAAATCACCCTTGTGCCATCACCATAATCCCGTGCATTTCTCTCCCCCACCCCCGTTTTTGATCCCATTCCCCACTCCACCCCCACAAAATGAAAAGACATGTTTTTTTAACCCTGCGTCCTTTGCCACAAACAGGAAGTCTCAGTGCTTGGTGGGGCTATTTTTTTTCCTTCAGTTAAGATAGCAAAAGGGATGATTTATCATGCACATGTTACAATCAGCCAACTGAGAAAAGAACTAGTCCAGGGCAATGGACAAAAAGGAACTGGTTTTGTTATGGGTAATGTAGGTCACTCACAGTGGTTATGGAGATCAGCTGTCGTAGATGTTCTAGACTCACTGAGACAAGTTCTAGGCAGTAGCAGCAAGTCACTGGGTACCAGCTTTCCTTATCTCTACTTCTGTGACTCCTGTGGTGCTATCAGTTTACTTGGACCTTTGCCTCTTCTTTCTTGTTTTGTGCTTCCATCTATGAATGCTCTTCTCCCTCCACTTGGATCCCATGGCATGCAGGCTTCAAAGAAAATGGTGCTAACTAGAGACAACACATGTAACACCTAGGATTGTTGTTCTGATGGCATGAAAGTTGGCCTTCATAACAGCGAAGTGTTGTGATTTAGGACCAGGGTGTGATTCAGTGGTGCTGCTGGGCCATTTGATATCATAAATCCCACAATAAATGGAGGTGACAGTGGTGGAAGAAAGATGCAGGACAGTGTTTATGAAGGACCCTAATGGTATTGTCACAATGTGGGGTCTTGGGATATGAAGCAAGGCCATGATTAGGAAGCCAGACCTTTCTTACACACAATAGTCATATCACTGACCCTTCCTCAGTTGGTCATCAGTACCACCAGTACCACTGCGTGATGGAGAATTCTTTGTGACCAACAGAAAAACAGGAAAAAGTTCTGAGTTTGATAAAATTGCATGGCTCAGTACATGTGCAGTCTAAAAATAGATTTCATTTCAGCCATATTTGACATGGTTCTGAAAAACAGTGAACAGAGCTGTGAGCAGTACACTTAGCACTTACTTTGTGTAGAATGAAAGTGACCCAAAGTGAGAAGACATACAAGTTCCTGGGTAATGACCTATGGCCTCACCATTTCATCAGGGGCTGGGGAAGAAAAGCACTGGAAGTTTAGAGATAAGACGTATGAGACAGAGATATGTGAATGAATATGTGGGATGGCAACATAAAGAATGGATATTTTTTGTACTGTACATTAAATTTAATGCCGATAAAAAAAAAGCATCCACTATGAAAGAGTACTCAACAACTTACAAAAAAATGACTAGTCAGTTGATGGTTAACTAAGTGGTTAACCAACTAGTGGTCATTCCTCAACTATCACCATGAGTTTTTTGATGAAGGACCCATGGTAGCAGGTCTAAAGGCCTACTACAGATGGAGGCTGATCTGAAGACTATTGTGTCTGAGTGCCAGGCAGTCAGCAACAGAGCCCCATGCTCAGTCCTCAATCAGATGCCATTTATAACTCAAGGAGGCCAGCTGACCGCTTGGTGGTTAAGTTACTCTGGGCCCCTTGCAGCCTGCATAAGTCCCCTTGGGTTAGATAAGGATCCTAGGTTTGGATCTGCCTGTCCTGCTCACAGAGCCTCAACCAGCAGCATCATTGAAAGGAGGGATGAGCACCAGTTGGCATTCTGGGATCTACCACAACTATAGGGGCCTGTAGTTCATTTCACTAATGTCCCCCTTCTTTGTTTCCCCTAGGAATTAGGTAATACAGAGTTGCTACTCCCGGACCCTAGGTAGGAAAGTGGATCTGTATGAAAAGGGGGTAGACAGTAAAAAGCACAAAAATATGCTTTTCAAATTCCTAACTTTGGGAAGCATAACTGACTGACAGGCCTAGCTGCTGTGCCCTGAAACCTACCAGTGCACTTGCACTGAGCTGAACCTCTCTTTCACTGCTCATAGTGAGAGGAAGGCAAGTCCACTCCCAGAAGGGCACAGGAATCCTCTGAAGTTGACTTTGGCTCAAGGACTCCTCACAGCTTTGCCTACCTTTCTCAGAACTGCACTGCAGTGTAAGCATTGTTATTCAGCTTCCCTGCTTCTCCTTCTCATACATCTGGAGGTATCTCTGCATCATGGTCTGAAAGGCTCTCCCATTTCTCCAGCAATACCCTTACAAGCCTTTCCCATAATTAACGCTATTCTCACCTTGCCTGCTTCTCAAAGACCTGAATGAACATGCCTGCATAATTCTTTTGTGAGGTGAATATGTAAGAACACATGTACAACTTCAAACTGAGCCAACAGTTCAGATTATCAGCAACTCTTCTTTCACCTGATCTCTTTTCCTCAATACAAAAATGGAACAGAGTCAGTCACTTCAAGAAAAGTGATCTTGAGTTATTAAGACACTTAAAGCAAGAAAGGTGAATAGAATTATCAGTTATTCCAGCTGTAGAGTTGAAATCAGGTATCAATTCAAAGTCCCCTTTCCTCTGTACCTATTCTCACCTTGTACTGTGTGAACCATATTATACATCTTTTGTAACATGAGAGTAGATTCAAGTGAGCTCATAGAAAACTACTGCCCAACCCTATGACTCCCCCATTGACTGTTTCAAGCTACCAGACAAACCTGAATGATTCAACATCCTGGTGGTGAAAGGAAAATACCAAGCTTTTCATACAGAGTTATCTACTTAAGGAAAAAATAAAACCCTCAAAATATGGGGTGTTGTTTAGGGAAAAAATCAAAGTGGTAGGCCACTTTAATTGAAAAAACACTTTAATTAAGGAGAAAATTCAACCAAGGAAACAAATATGTCAAAAAAGAAGTCAAGAAGAGCATTTGAGTGTCTTGGGGAACTCAAAGACTAATACTAAGACTCCTTGATATTGCTAAGTGACAGAGTCAGCTAAAATATAACGAGCACAAATTTAATTAATGCCTTACTTTAAGAGAGACCAGAGGATTTCCAAGTCCAAATTTGCTTCTAAACAACCAAGTTAGAGTAATGAGATCAAACTGTGATAATGCCAAATCATTAGCATTCTGCACATCATTAGCCAACTCTGTGTAGGGTAACTCCTTAGAAACAGATAATTTCCCAAGACTTCATCACTCTTACCAAGGCTGTTACCAAAGACTACAGTCAGCCCTAGTCAGCCTTTGAAAGAAATTAAAAAAAAAAAAAAAAAAGTGATCCCTCTGGAATGACAGCTTCCATTCTCTTGTGAAGGGCACAACCTTACTTCACAAGTATCCACTCGGTGATCTTACCATCCATGTCATAAGGAAAATTGAGACCAAGAGTCTTGAGCACCTTCAACATTCATCTTCACCACCACAGACTTAACTCTATGTTTGCAAATCCCCTCATGACAGAGACATGCTCTTTCCAGTCTTGCCCCATCCTCATCGGCTCTCCCCTTCTTTAATCTTATTGTCATGAGCCACCATGTAGGTTCCTGTAATCTGACTTAAAAAAACAAAGCCTTTCTCGTCACACTTTCCTCCAATGCCACACTTTTTGAAAAAGCACCCTCTATCTATCTGTCTCCTCAGTTCCTTCCTCTCATTTGCTCCTCAGCCTTCTCCCTGTGGCATCATGTCTCACCACTGCATTGAAAGGCATTCCACAAGGTCACTCCTGAGTCCCTAGGTCACCATCATTTCTATTTTTATTCCGTTATTATTCTTAATGCCTGCTTATCTGGCCATTGAACTTCTTCCTTTTTTTAAAGATTTATTTATTTGTGCATACAGAACTGGGGTACAGGCCAGAGGCTCAGGGGCAGCGAGAGGCTTCACCAGAGATAGAGTGGGGAACAGAACAGGCAGATCGACGAAGTACAATGCTGAGGGGAGCAGCGGGCGGGTCAGGAGAGGTCTGCCACGCCATGTGGATCTCCTCCAGGGCAGGCCGGAATCGAACTCATGCAGAAGTGGCTTTAGATTCTAAGTGCTGTGCTTTAACCCGCTGTGCCACCAGGGAGGGCCTCTTCCTTTATTTTTAAAAAGATTTATTTACTTATGCATACAGAACTGGGGTACAGTTAAGAAGTGGTGAGAGGATTCACTAGAGACAGAGTGGGGAGCAGAACAGGCAGATTGACGAAGTACATTGCTGAGGGGAACAGGGGGTGAAACAGGAGAGATCTGCTGTGCCAGGGATCGAACTCATGCTGAAGTGGTTGTGGCCAGCTTCCTAGTGCTGTGCTTTAACCAGCTGAGCCACCAGGGAGGGCCCTGACCTTCCTTTAAACTTTCTCTGTCACCTGCTTCTCAGAGACCGCTGTCTCTCTAACGTCCATTCCTTAGTTTATTATTCTGTCTCTTACTGACTTTTAAAAGGTAGAGGAGCAGTAGTCTTCTCTGTCTATACTTTAATCATGGAGTGGCAGATATTTGAAAAATTGTAGCAATCTGACATTATCAGTAGCAAATATATTTTACTCCATTAAGTAAAGAATGTTGTATTTTTAAATAATGTACTATAGATATGTTGAGAGCAATTAATACCTTAATGGGAGCACAGCAACAATAAATGCAGTATTTTCAGAAGTCTTATATTCTATACCAAAAACTCTTAAACCAGAAGTCAATATGGAAAACAGTCAGTGGATAAAGAAGTGCTCTAAAAGCAGGAAACAACAACAAGTAAAGTTAAAGGAACACTTGCATCAAAATCAGCTTTGAACAAACACTAACTTGTGGAATGTAAGCAGCAAAACTCCCTCTTGCTTTCCATGGTCTACTTACATTTATTCATTAGGTGTTGGATTGCCCTGTTTTTCTGTGGAAACTTGGTTTTTCTCCTTACACTTGCATAAAAAAGCGTCACTTTGCAGTTTCACTTTAAGATTTACCCTTGATTTGAGATTAAAGGGGAGGTGATTATTCACAAGTCTCTTACTCTTTAAAAAAAAAAAAGCACTTTATAAATACCCAGTAAAACCACCCTTTTATGCCCTTGATGTGGGTAAGGGCTCTGAGAGAGTTGTAACTCTAAAATGCATAAATTTACAACTCACATAGGTGCCTGCTACCTTAGGCCCTCAGCTGAAACTTCCACTTTAGCATTCCATTCCACCTGAATGAAAAGTCAAACAGAGGGGTGCACCAGGGACTGGCGCTACACCCCTCTTATGAAATAGTTTGGTAAGTGATTCAGAGGTGAGGATGTGTATGAAATCTTCAAAGTGACACATGACATGAAACCCTTCGATTAGTAAAATGCAAGTCAGTGGGATACATGGCAGGAAGATGGCACCAGGTTGGGTGAGTGGGAAGAGACGTGGTGATGACTATTCAAGGATCACATAGATGATACTTTCCGAACAAATAATATAAACATCGAGTTCAGGGGAATGGTCGCCAGGGCTTCAGCCCCAGAAAAGATGGTGGTCTTCAGAAAGATACAAATCTGCACCACAAATAGGGTTCCTGTTTACAGTTCTTATGTCACTGGAGTCTTCATATTTGAACTAAGGTGAAGACTACCTTCATTAAAGTCATTTTTCCTTTCACTAAGGTCAGAGTCATTGAATTTCAAAACTGAATTTTAAGAGTGTGCTTTATAGCAAGAATTAAACTTTGGGTAGCATTTCCATGGATTTTTTGCAATTGAGAAAAGGTTTTAAGACTTAAATTTATTATAATTCACATAGAACTACTCAGAAGTTTTTTTATTATGGATGTGCTAATATATTTTCTTTGTTTCTATAAAGATGTTTGTGTATACCTTTTTCTATGTTTTCACATGTATTGCATGCATACATTTGTTGCTAGAAATATGGAACTACTTACAGTGTAATTAAGTCTTCAGGAGACTCACTCAACAAACCTCCCCACCCCCCCATTGAAGAGGTGAGACATGGATACAACTTCCACTAATAAAAATAAATGCCCTTCAGTCAGGAACTAGATAAGCAGCTTGCTTCTGTAAAAGTTGGACTGCAGCCAGTCTTATACAAACTCATTTCATAAATATTTCTCTCTTCCAAAAAAATATTGAGAAGATGGATGGATTAAAAATTTTCCAGGAAGGTACTAAGAATTCTGTGCAGTGTTATCTCAGGGGGAGGCTCCCATCTGTTCTCTCTCATAGTTGAACTTGCTTTGCTCTGTTCTGTATTTCTTAATCAGTACTTTAGAGTCATATAAAAACAAATATTTTTCTCAGTCCCCCCTTTTATTAGAATGCCACATTCATTAGAAAAGTTATTAACTTGCTCGGTTGCTTACAGCATTAATTTACAGTACAGAAAATATTCTGTCACCAAAGAAAGATTTCATGACATCGCTATGGCTGTAAAAATATTTAGGTGCCTTTTAAATTCCTTGATTGATTGATTTTAGATTGTCTCAGATTCCATCTGATTTCTTTTCCTCTCTGATAAAGCGTATTCAATGCCTACATAACTTCATAATTACTCTTGTTTCCCTGACCATGAAGGTCACCTTCAAAATATTATCTCTTTCATGTAACAATCAAACACAAAGCCTAACTGTCATCTAAATGATTTTAACATGAAGCATGAGTAATTTTCAAAGTGAATAGGATTAAAAGGCAATTCAAGAAGAGCAACTCCACAAACCTTAGCACTGAAACAAACAAGCTGCTGAGCCTATTGAATGTGCAATGTGTAAATGCTGCAATATTTACATCTTTACAAAATCTACAAAATAATTCACACATAGTTCTTACTTGGCGTGAAGTATATTATAATGCCTTCTCTTTGGAGGTGAACACTTCCTCACTTTAATATTCACATTAATAGTTGGTCTCATAACAGACCCGGACAGCAGTGCTTTTTTTTTCTTCATGACAGCCTCACATTTAAATATAAAAGACATGACAGTGAATGTGGGAAAGGTGTTTTCAATAGGAGGAATTTCTTGGTTTTCTTTTGTAAAACTCCTGGACTTGGTAACTCATGGTTTTAAATTTTGTTTGGAACCTTAATTTGTTTAGTTCTACAATTTGTTTGTGACCTTAATGATTTTCTACTTTTTTAATTTTCCAATTAAAAAAAAAAAAGAGTAAGCAAAGTGAAATCACGTTAACTCCTCTGTGAATGGTGGTATTTTGTAGTCATTCTTTTCTGGCAGGATCCTGTAATTTTCCATCACATATTAGTACTTAAGCTCCTTTTAAGCAGACACATCTTTCACATACTCTAACGACATGTCTGACTTTGAGGTGGGAGTGGGAATCAGCACAAATCTACCAATTTCTGCTCCAAACATTTTGCTGTGGGCACATTGGGCTAAAAGAAATAAACTGTAAAGAAAAGAATGAGGAAGTCCTAGCAGAGCCACACCCAGTCTGAGGAGAGGGTGTGCACAGAACTTAAGCCAGTCTTACCTGCCTGCCTTGCTAACCTGGGGTTGGGCTTACTGAACACGCAGAGAAGAAATGTCCCCCCTAAAGAGTGTCGAGAACATAAGAGTTTTTATAGCCCTATGAGGCAGGTAGTATTATTATCCCCATATTTTACAGATGAGAAAACTGTATTTCAGGTCATTTTTAGCACCAGTTGGGGAACTGGCGAATTGCCTGAGTGAGTCATGGTCCAGATGCTCAACCCTGCAGTCACAAGAGCCCAAGACAATTACCCAATGTCTTTGGTGCTCTTTGCCTTAGCTGTACCCAGCATACACCCTGAATATTTGATAATATAGGCTTAAAAATAATTCCATATTGTACTGATTATCGTACAAATACTGAGTTAATGAATATTTTCAGTTTCTGAATCATCATTGTTCATTTCAGTGCTGATTTTCGTTTTGGTTATTTGTGCCAATATAAGGACACTTTGGCACAGATAATGGAAGTGGGCAGTTTGCCCACCCAGCAGGTCCGTGTTCCTCCCACGAAGGAGCCATGCACTAAAAATTTGCTGTCATCTCATCCCTTAAAATTTAAACTAGAATGGAGGAAAACTACCATCAGGGTAGTCAACAAATATATCATCACATGGTCAGAAACAGAGAGAACAAATTGGAATTGGTGTTCAGGAGTCATAGTTTGTTTGGTCCAAATGTTTTATTGGGTTCTTCATTAAATCTAAGTTAATATATAGTAATCTGGAGAGTTCACGTAAAAATATAGATTTTTCAGTTTTTCTTGAGAAATATTGGCTCTTCTGTTTCCTCAAAATACCAATTGATTGGGACTGGATCCAGCTGCCCCATTTAGATAGCCAGGATATCTCCAACACCTCAACATTCATATAATATATGAACATGTGCTTATCCTCAGCCTGCCCTAGGTTACCTGCCTGGTCTCTTTGGAATCTGAGTTTGTGAGCTCCTCATCCGCGTAATCAGGCTACAGTAGAGAGTATGTTCTAAGAAAGGTAATGTTTTTAACCTTCTGGAGTTCTTGAAGTAAAACTTTCTTGTTATAAGTGACATTGTAGCATCAAGGAATTAAAAAAAATCAATACTAATGGAGAAATCAACATTTTTATTACTTGTCATAGTTTGTTTTTACATCATTTTGTACATTTTTCCATCTCAGTTGTAATCCCCTTGGGCTTTCCATCACCAACTCACCCGTATGCCATCACCATAGTCCAGTGCATTTCCCTCCCCCCCACTGTTTTTGATCCCATTCCCCACTCCACCACCATACAACTATTTATTATTATTATTATTATTATTATTAAATAATAATAATGTGTCTTTAAAATCCTGCCAATAATCTGATCTTAACTTTATAAAAGGTCATAGACTCTGAAATTCTCCAGACCGGAGGACTCCCTTGTCATATGGAATCTTTCATTGATCAGGCAAATTGAATGCTTAAAATAGTCTCTGTCAGCTTAACCATAGCCATACTTAAATCTCAAGTGCTGAAACAAATAAACAAAAAAAACACATGAGAGGATGGTTCCGAATTGCAAAAAGAGGATTATATCTTTGTTTCATATTTGGAATGTCTGTTCATTTAGTTAAATTTTTGATCAAACAAATAGTGTTTCTTTTGCATTCGCTTTAATATATAGTTATACATTTAGGGATTGAAAATAACGTTATAACAAAACATATTTGTCCACATTGCTGGAAAGCACAAATCACCCCTCCCACAACGCTCTCCTTTTAAACATGTAAGTAAACTGACACACACCATCTCATAATAGGATAACACATGAGAATGTGTCATAAATAAGTCCTGTTCGCAAAAACTAGAATCCAAAAGTTATGCTGACACACTGAAAACCCTTGATTTTAGAATCTAGGAAGTCTGCCAGCTTCTGGGAAAACTTGCAAATTTAAATTGACAAATTAGAAAAACAAGAAAATATTTTTAGAAGTTAAAAATCTAAGAAAGCTCTTTCATATCCATGATTTATCAAAATGAAACAGCCGTTGGCTCTAGCTCAGTTGTTCGTTGGGCTGCTTCTGGGCACCATTAGGGCAAAGAAAGGACAAGGCAGGATGTCTATGCAGTTCAGCCCTTTTTTTTTTTTTTTAAGATTTATTTATACATACAGAACTTGGGTACAGGCCAGAGGTGCTGGGGCGGTGAGAGGATTCACCAGAGACAGAGTGGGGAGCAGAACAGGCAGATTGACAAAGTACACTGCTGAGGGGAGCAGTGGGTGAGACAGAAGTGGGTCTCTTGGGCCATGTGGGTCACCTCCCTGGCCAAGGAGCGAACTCATGTTGCAGTGGCTGCCCATAGCCTGTTTATTGATGTTTTTACATCCACACAATGTAAGCTCTATAATAGCAGGAGCTTTTTGCTTGTTGACAGCTGCTTCTGCAGCACACAGAACATGCTGGCATATACTAGCAATTAAAAAATCATTTGCTAAATGAATAAATAAAAAATTTAATTTCATCCAAAACTTGAAGGTCTAATGATTGACTTGCTACCTAATTCTATCATCGTTGGTGTAAGGGTTTAAAAAGAAAGCATTTTATAGATCAAATTCCATATTTGAGGCTCTAGTTCATATTCCTAGGCTTCATATACAATTCAAGTCAGCCATCTTCTCTTCCAGCCTGTTAATTTTGTAACAATAAAAGATTTGAAAGAAAAATACAAAGTGCATCCATGCATTTTCCACATAGAATCAACAATTGTTAATCTGCCACTTTTGCAAGCTCTCTTCTCTCTTTCTCTCCCTACATACACCTCTCCCTACATACACCTCTAAATTATTTCAGTGATCACTGCAAAATGTAATCTCTGTTTCTGTCATTCCTTCCCTTTGTAATTAGCTAACATTATTTATAACCAACAACTTCTCATCACTGGAGCATATGAAGACAGGCTTATATAAACAGTGAGGCAGAATCTTCTGCTTTGAGTCATGCCAGTTAGTATAGATCCCAAACACAGAAAGTGTATGGAGTGAAAAGTCCTCTTGAAATTTACCACTATTAGAAAAACTGAAAATCTGAAATTTTTCTTCTTTCATTACAACAAGTATAAAAATGTCCCTATATTATTACCAATAATTATTATCTTTGGGCTATCTGGTCCACAAACATTTTAAATTATCGTACTACAAGCATTAACTTAAAAAGGAAAGAAATCGCCTATTATGTGTTTAAGATATGGGAAACATTTTGAGTTGGAAAACTAATTTTAATATGTGAACCTCTTCTAAAAGCCCTAGAAAATTTATATAGGAAAATTCAACATCAACATTTGATAACTGCCACTAATGCAATGATGCAATAAAGCATTATTGTCATTCCAGATATTTCCAATAGGCATATAATCCAAATATAATTTCTTAATTTGAAACATATGAAATAGAATTTTCCATAGCAGGTTTTATTAACTAGTTATCAAGTTAGCTAATATGAAAGTGAGTTAGATGGGAGAGGTTGTCTGGAAGAAGAGTCAAAAAGAACCAATCTGGGATTTGAAATTCTCTACCAGTAACCTATAGGGGTAGAATAGAAATCACTTCTTTTCAGGGATTTAGTAATGAATTTGCCACTAATCGAATGATGTGAACGTGGTTTGCTTAACTAGTGAGATAACTTCTTATAGTTCTAGCATCATTCATTCATACATCAAACATGAGTAAATTCCTCTACATGCCAGGTCTTGGGAATGCCTGGTGAAAATACCACAATTCCTGCCATTGGCGGTCTTCAAATCTCTGACTCTAAAGAAATCTCTCCCTAAGAAAGCAGGATAGGGTGAAAGAGAAGGAATGAATAGATTGCTGGGGGTGGGTGGGGGTGGGAGAAAAAGGGCTCAGAGGTAAACAAGTAGTCTTGGCGAATATAAAAATTAAAAGAAAATGCAGATATGCCTTAGTGATAAGAAATCTTGAACAAATGTAAATAAGAGTACTCTAGACAGCTTTTTAGTCTGAATATCGTATAAACACTTGATGGAGCAGTGAATGCCGGGGCTGAAATCCAGACCTGACTTATCAAACAACAGGACCTACCTGTCCTGGGTGGGAGAAGTTAGGGGGCTTTATCTGCACCCATAGAAACAGGCACTTTTTTCTAATTTGTAAAGTGAAAAAAAAAAAAAGTATTTCGCAAGCAATGTGTCCCTGGATCCAAAGGTGTGCCCTTAAAACTAAAAAAAATTAAGGAGAGTGACACTTGTTGGTGCTTATGTTCTGTGCTCAATCAAGAGTCTTAAGAATTTTCTCACAAGAACAGAATTCAAAAGTATCTTTTCAAGATATTGTATTCCAGGCATATTATCTTGGATAAGCTAAGGTAATAAATCTTGTTTTTTAAAAAAAGATTTTATTTACTTATACATACAGAAATGGGATACAGGCCAGAGGTGTAGGGCTAGTGAGAGGATTCACCAGAATCAGAGTGGAGAGCAGAACAGGCAGATCTACAAAGTACACTGCTGAGGGGAGCAGTGGTGAGACAGGAGAGGTCTGCTGAGCCATGTGGGTCACCTCCGGGCCGGGGATCAAACTCTTACTGAAGCAGCCACGGCTTGGCTTAGCTTCACTGTGCAGTGCTCCAACCCGCTGTGCCACCAGGGAGGGCCTGGTAATCAATCTTTTAACAGGGAGCTTAAGTTCTTCATCTTCATTTAGACTACACTTCTAGAATATTTGATATATAATCTAGTAAACAAAATAAATATTCAAATGTTGTTAACCCTTGTGTTATGATATTTTAAGAATCATCTTGCTATTATTACTATTCTATTGCTTGAGAAATGTGCAGAATTGCAGTGTAAATCCTTTGCCATTTTCACAAGATAATTTTCATTTACAGTGTTTCAAATCTCCATAAAATAAGAGAAAGCAGCCTATCACTTCAAATACAAAGAACTGATGTGGAGCTGAAAGTCCATTTTTATTCAGTTTCAAATTCCTCTGAAACACCTGGAAGTGTTCCTCATGCTAACAGAAACAGCTTGTATACTTGTGGTCATCATGGTGCTGTGAGCCTAACACACAGAACAATCCATTATGTGGGTGTGTATTTTATTGAATTTAGAATTTGATAGCTTTTTGGCAAGACAATCAACCACAGTATATTTTTGATTCCTTGAAATTCAAAATTTATTAAGTGTTCATTGCACAAAGCATCATGCGATCGAGTGGATAAAAGATACTCCTTCTGCCTTTGAAGAGATAAGGTTATTTTGACATTGAAATGCTTCTTTTCATAAAGCTCATAGCAACAGCAGTGTGTGTAGAATGTGAGCACAATTGTGTAGGTGCCTCTCTTGTTTTGATCTCTCTCTGAGGCGCCCAGTACTTCTCCCAGTCCCAGAGTCCCTCATGTTTCTACTTTGGAAATTAACGCCGGTCTAGTTCTTTCTTTTATTACACCCATATCAAAATGACTTGTTTATAATCTATTTTCTGAGGGACTAGTGATCAAAGCAAGAGCTAGCAAACCAGGTAAACCCAGGGATGCTAGGATACATTCTAGCTTATCCCTTCTGGCAATATATTTACATTTCACTATCTATTTAGAGACAAGCCTTAGTGGAGAGGAGTGACTCTACTGGTAAGGGCTTCCACCTGCAAGAGGGGGCTTCTGGTGTAGGAGTGGCTGCCTTGTTACCTTGTTACCTTGTTACCTTGTTACCTTGTCTTGAGGTTTGGAAAGAAATGGCTAAGTTTTTGCTTTGCTTAAATGTGATCTTAATCAGACAAGGGCCAAAACATAGGGAGGCAGGCAGTCTCACCCTCACCTCTGTAGGACCCTCAGTGTCAACAAGCCCAGTCAAGTCGTCTACAATTCTTCTCAGGAGAAAACATTTCTCAGAAAAGGGAACTAAGCACCTTTCTGGGCATGACAATTCTTTTCTTTTACAAAATGGCATCATATGTGGTAGGATATTTTATCATCTCTGGTTTCAACCCACTAAATTCCCGCTCCCCCACCCCTGCAACCTGCTCAGTCACTGTGACAAGCAGCACACCTCCCACATGCTTCCAATTGTGTGGCACGAGCCTAGGGAGAAAGAAGCTACCCCTTTAGCGCCGCTTAGAGTCTTCCTCATGGGCAGAACAATATTCCCCGTGAGCCTTGAAAAGGCTGAGTGACCTTGGACCTCAACTGACCTTATTTTCTTTCAGGAATACAGTGAACAAATGGGAAAAGGCAGAATCAATAAACTTCCCTCTCCACATTTTCAAAATATTTCCAGTCAAGTTTCTTACCAGGAGTCAGAAATTGTAGACGAAAGGCTAGAAATTGTTTTGAAATTAAAGGCTTTCTTCAGATAGCTTAATGAGGAAAAATTGGAAGTTAGATGTGCTTTCTCATATCGTGACATTATCTTTGCAAAAAACTATTCCTGGGCCCTCTCTGGTAGTGCAAAGGGTTAAAGCAGAGCACAGGAAGCTACCACAGCCACTTCAGAACTACTTTGACTTTGATGATGAAGTTGATCCCTGGCTACAGGTGAGCACATGGTGTGGAAGACCACTCCTGACCCGCCCGCTGCTCCCCTCAGCAGTGTACTTCGTCGATCTGCCTGTTCTGCTCCCCAATCTGTCTCTGGTGAAGCCTCTCACCGCCCCGAGTCTCTGGCCTGTACCCCAGTTCTGTATGCATAAATAAATAAATCTTTAAAAGAAAAAGAAAAATCTATTCCATTTGCAGGTACTAGAAATTCATCTAACTACAGTTGGCTGTTCTCAGTCAAAAGATCATTTTTAAAGATTAGGTACATAAGAAAAATAGAATGGATGTTTCATACCCCAAGTGCTATGATAAAACACCAAAATACTGTTTTTAAAAAATTGTTCACATGACACAATTTTTAATAAGTCAGTTTGCATTAATTGTTCACAATCCTGTGTGACATGGTTTGAAGTTATAGGTGACAATAAGAACTCCATATCATCGTGGCAAAATGCACTTGTAGTTAATGGTGAGTAAATAAAGTTTCAGGGGCCATAAAATGTTTCATTGAGGAGTAAAGTCCTTTTGTTTTACTTTTGATAAGATTTATGTGTCGAAGTCTTGTGGATGGCAATAGTTTTATTTTCTGAAACAATGCTCAAAGAATACAAATGATGAGAACATTATAGGAAAAACAAAATTTTCACAAGGTATTTAAAAGTAAAAAATGTGAATCCATTTCTAAAACTTGAATCTATTGAAACACCTGTTGTGAGCGGTTGAACCCTGCTCCCAGTCAAGGTCAGAGACTCCCACATGCCCTCTCTTGAGGGAGAAGGCCACGAAAAGTGGTCATTCCACTCACCGCTAGGTGACCTATAGTGGAGGAAGTGAAATGACAGCAAGCAGAAGTTAAGAAGGGAGGAGTGATTACCTGGATTAGAGGTATTACTAATCCTGTGATGATGGAAGAATGACAGGATTTATAGTAAGCTCTGCAGATTCCCAGAGTCAAGAAAATTTCATAAGGTAAGCAAAACCATCACACCTGCTAGGCGAACAACACTGTCTCCCCGTCCTGCTCCCTTCAGGCTGCTCTGCAGTGGGACCGCCTGTGTGAAAGGAGCAGTGCTCTTGAGCAGACAGGCGCTTTGCCTGGAATGCTCCCCACACCACTCTTACACCAGTGTACTTTGCACACCACTCCCACAGACTTGAAAAACTTCTTGGTATTTCTAAGAGTAATTGAAGGGCGCAGCCCATGTAAAGACAAACCAAGTCCTCCTTCTCCTACCTGGGTTTGCTCTTGTTAATGTCCAGTGAAACTGAAACTTCCTTAAGGAACTCCCTGCCACAACTAAGGATGGGTAAATCTTCCTTGGAGCATGTCAAGAATGCCTCCTCCTAGTTCCACCTTTATCCACTAGCTTAGGGGTGGGGGGGAGGGGCGGGGGGCCGGGAGGTGTTTGGAAAGAGGAACCCATTTTGCAGTCAGCTGGCCAGCCCCCAGGGCCCCTCTGCAAGCATCTTGCACGAGAGTATTTCTTCCCCTCATTATCATCTTTAAGCAAAAAATTGCCTCAAAGGGAAAAAACAGCAGTTCTCCTTGGGTTCCCTATCCTGTCTACATATTTGTGAGCAATAGATTTTCTTTCCTTGCTATAGAAATCAAATAAACACACACACTTTGGTATTTGAAATCATTAGGACTTTAAAATCTAGCCCAAAGTTCCACCACCAGCCATCCCCCATACCAAACCAGTGAGCTCTGTATTCTATTCAGATTAATACTTGCTCTATATTTGTGTGATGAAAAGAAACCACACTGTTTTTTCCCTTAAAACGAAGCATAGGTTTATGTGGAAGGCGAATGAATTGTTACCTGAATTATATTTTAAAAATATAATTTGCAAGCTTTAAAGTTTAATGTCAACCATGACACCCTATCTCATACAGGTGAAGGAATCAAAAGTTGGGCACATTAAGTTTACTTGTTAAAAGGATATATGTAGTAGCAAAGCCAGGATTAGAATCTGGGTTTTCTAATTTCTGGTCTAATGCTCTTGCTTGGGAGGAAGGGAGGGAGAAAGCCAAGAGAGGTGTCGTTTGATACTTTTTCCTCTCTAGGTGAAAGAAGAATGAATTTCTCTGTTATTCCTTGGTTGGTTTTTGGTCTGTTTTGGGTCATCTGCTTGGTATGTGTCATTTCTGGCTCTTGCAGTTTCAACAGAGCCTACTCTTTATATGTGGAACTCAGAGGCACTGTGGTTTTTCTGGAATGTTCAACATGAGCCTCCTTCACAGAGAGAGCTGCACAAGCAGCCTAGGCTTTGCTTTGCCCTCCTCATCTAAAAATATGCTGTCTGGTTAAAATTATTATTAAGGCTCTTTTTACTGTAGCCTGACTTGTATCTCGATTCTTTCACTGCTTTCTTTTTAGTTCTGATCCATCTTCCCAGCTTTGTGTTTTTATCTTTGAACAAACTATTACATGCTCCACATAGCCTAGAAGCATTTATATAAGTTCCTGGTAAATCAGTTTCTCCAGCTTATCATTAATGTTCAAGCCTTCCCCTTACTCCAGTTGCCTAGAAATACTGCCAGAGGTCCTGGAACACCACCAGCACCCAGCACAGTCACAATACTCTGCTCAGTCTCCCTCTGCCAGGTCCCTAGGAACAGCTCCTTTGCCTCATCTTTGTGGGGGAGTAGAAGCCCAAGCATCTGCCAGCCTCATAACACCCTTGGCTGCTCTGAGTGTGATGTGGAAAAATATGTTGGGGGTAGGTGTGTAGCAGCTGTTTGGCCACATTCCTGTGAAAATGCCCACAGGCACAGACTGTTCACTCAAGGCTCAAAAAGACCTTCTCTAGTCTTGGCAAATCTGGCTGGCTTATCCCCACTGGCCTGCAGGGTTGTAGAATGTGTATGTATAAGAAAGACCTGGGGGTTTGGAGTGCTGGAAAGCACCCCAAGGGGCTGGGATTCCGTTCCTCTGGGTTAGAGTCCAAGGGCTCTCCATAGCATCCATGTAACTCTGCAGGCCCTC
>NW_004567103.1:32454445-32477964 GCF_000260355.1 Condylura cristata | reverse complement strand
GATTTTTAAAGTCCTTTCCTTCTTTCCTCTCCTATTAAGATCCTACAGTATTTTGGATGATAAATAATACATCTGAATCCACAGAATTTAGGCTCCTTTCCTGAGCATCTTTTTCTGCCTTTTAAAATCTTTTAAGATGAAGAGTTGTGTGAAACATAGGGAATGTGTATGTAGAAGCTTTCGTGCCATTCTGGAGTGATTTGCTAGCTAAATAAAGCCACAATTTAAAATCTTTATTCTCTTCCCATTCTCACCTTCTGGACAGTTTGTTTGGCTTCAGCAGATTAGGACTGAAGTATATAGTTTCTGAAAAAAGGGTAGGTGGAAGGATGTATCCTGAATTGAAAAGGGGAAGTTTGGAACACGGGGACATGGCAGGACTCCCTTCTGGGTGAAGACAGATCTTCTGTGGTGACTTTAGAGAAGACAAGGACACTTGAGAGTGAAGTTTCTTGACAGCGTAGGGTGCTTAGGAGGGATGCCAAAGCCTCAAACTGGAGATCAGACTTAAAGATCTATACCTGGAAGATGCTTTCTTAATTTGTAGTAGTATATAAAAGGGTTTCCAAAAGCTGTTTTTGATGTGGAGGGGGGATATTGCAATAGAAATCTGGAGTGAGAGGGAAAGGAATGCAAATTCACGAAAGTGTATAAAAATAGATTATAGTGGCACCACTGCTGTTCTCACTCTGTTTATCTTATTCTTCAGGCAAGTCCTAATAGAAGTCTGGAGAAAATGCCTGATCAGGTGACAACCTCAATAAATGGAAGGAGGAATTCTGGGTAAGCTTAACGCACAAAAGGTCCCTGACAGAGCCCTGAGTCCAGAGGGTCTCTGGTCCTCACTCAACAGCTGCCTCTCCACATCCAACTATGGAAAGGTAAATTTACACTTCAACACAGACATGGCTCCCTCTCCAAGAAATTCCTTAGGCGATGTATTCCACATTGTGGGTTTCTAAATAGGCCTAGTCTAAAGGAGATTTGAGAGCAGATTGGGGAGAGGAAACAATGAAAAATCAAAGCCAGATTGGAAGGAAAACTCAAAGTGGAAAAAATGCAGAAGAAACCATCAACCTAGATAGACTAACAAAGCCAGAAAACACAGAAAGGGTAATACTTTACACAACACTCGGCACTCAGACACATTTTTTAAATATTTATGAAAGGAAGAAAGGCAAGACACGGTTTCCTAATACAAGTTTTTTAAGTTGTCAGAATAGGTGTCTAGCCACAAATATGCTGTCAAGACCAAAAGACAAATGGAACCAATCCTAGAATCCAAACAGACAAAGGTATTAGGTATAGATTTCTCCCACTATCCAAAAGTTACAGCATCCTATGGCTGCTTTCCTCATCTAAAACAGAGTAAAAGAGCGATCGTCATTCATTTATTTATATGAAAACACTTTTGAGAGTTCCCAGAACTAAAAAACAACCTACCAAGTCATACTAAATAACATTTAAAAATAATGCTTACATATGGGAAAAGCAGAAATGATAAAATACATAGTCTCTGTAAAGTAGAATGTATGCACAGTGTAGTGCCACTTGCTAGAATCTGGAAGGCAGGGAGCACACTGGAAGACTGAGAGTTGGTGAGGATAGTGTGTTAGTGGGAGGTTGTGGAGTTGGAGTATGTAGGAGACTGGGGTGTAGGTGCGAGAGGAAGAATGTTATCTGTTAACATCTCACCTTTGTCTGAATCTGTGAGAGAAGGCAGGTCACTAATGTATGCAGCTTCTCTGTCTCTGCCCACCTAGATGTCAAGGTCACCTTGTTTGCTGTGGAAGACTTGAAATCAGGCGGAATGCTTGACTGCTAAGCCTTATCATTTTTGAGGCAGGCATTAAAAATATCTTGCAAAACTTCCCTAAACGTAGTGCCCCTTCAAAGATAAAGGCACACTTTTCTGCAATCATTGCCACCACACTGTCAATTGTAGCAGAAGTCATAGCAAGAGAACCTAACTGCTGTAATTTGGTTCCTGAGCAACATGGAACTTTTTTGACTTTTGCTATTGTGTCTGGTTTCTGTTGCAAGTGCATTAGCACTTCTTCTTCAGCTCTTCTTCATGGAGTGGGGAAACCTCTTCGACAGTATCTTTATCAATTTCCACCTGATGCTGAGTGTAGTTCCTGGGAAGGAGCTGGGAGAGTCACTCTCCTCTGCCCTGGTGCACCCTACTTCTCCTAGGGCTGATGCAAAAGAAACGCTAAGTGAAGTTGTTTTTTGTTTTGTTCTTTGGCTTTTGTCATAAAAGAGAACAAAACTGAACAAGATTCTATTCAAGGAACTGCTTTCATGATACATCCTCTTTGCTTAATTTTACATTTCCCAAGGACCTGTTGATGACACTGAGTATTTTGTAAAAGCAAAATGATATCATGTGAACTTTCAGAAAGGCAAGGAATCTTCTTTTCAGAAACCTATGCAGAAGTGGACATAATCCACTGGTAAATAACCCTCAGGGACATGTGACCTTCTAGAAGAGAGGCACAAGGATCAGGAGGACAGGGACTTTTCTGCAGAGCCCAGGAGAGGGAGTGCCTGGAGGCTGTAATTGTAGTTTATCTCTTCTGTCCCTATACTTTCTCTTTCTCAAATCTCTCTTTCTCTATGAAGTTTAATTTTGCTCTGGAATCACCTGTGTGTGTTGAAATACAGTAGAAAGGGTAGAAGAAAGAAAGCAGGTTAAAGAGGAAGTAAAAGGAGCTCAGGACAATGAAGCCAAAGTCTTTAAGGGACCACTTTCTTTCATTTGTTCCTAAATATTGGTTCAAGATGAACCCCCATTAGATGGGCTGGAGTAATGTTCTTCAGTTTTCATGTGGGAGGTAGATCTTTCACTGTGTCTTTGGGTGGACATTACAGGTTAGTAAATCTTGAACTTCAGCAACAAGCATTTCCTGGGTGCCCTCTCACTACCGGAACGTGAGAATAGCGACCATGTTATCCTTGTCTTTGGGAGCTTATTGTCACACAGCATCATCCACTTGCTTAAGGGAAAAAAAAGAACAGGGTGCTATGAGAGTTTTTTTCTTTCTTTAAGATTTATTTGTTTATGCATACAGAACTGGGGTACAGGCCAGAGGTGCAGGGGCAGTGAGAGGATTCACCAGAGACAGAGTGGAGAGCAGAACAGGCAGATCGACAAAGTACACTGCTGAGGGTGTGCAGTGGATGGGTCAGGAGAGGTCTGCTATGCCATGTGGATCACCTCCAGGGCAGGGATCGAACTCACACTGAGGTAGCTGCAGCCAGCTTACAGTGCTGCATCCCAATCCATTCTGCCACCAGGGAGGGCCCCTTTGAGAGTTCTTAAGAAGGAAACCTATTTAAGGAGGTGACACGTAAGCCAAGACCTGAAGAGTAAGGCTTTGCTTGTTACTAAGGGAAGGTGGGGGTTTAGGCAGAGGAAACAGCATGGGCACAAGCAGGAAGGCCCCGGATTATTATTTAAGGGGGCTTTAGAGGCAGACTTTTGACTAGGTGAGCTAGCAGCTGTTTTTACATACAATTTATAAACTATCAGTTGAGCACATCAAAGTTGGGCTTGACACATATATTCTAGGATAAAGAGAATAAGTCCCTCAATCTCCCTTAGGACTACCATCCCTGAGTAAGGGCTGGTCTATTTGAAGAGGTGAAAGAAGAAACTTGTGAGTATAAACTTCAGTGGAAGACAAGCTGGAGATGTAGTTACAGTTTACGCAGAGACCAGATTGACTTGTAGGGAAGGTTACCAACTTCTTTTATGTAATCCCGGTGAACTGGGAGACCTGCAAGGGTTTTAAACTGGAGTGTAACACCATCTGATTTATACTTTAGGACGATCACTCAGACCTCTTGATAGGTGTGAGTAGCAAGGGATGAAGCTAACATTTTTTGAGTTTGTGCATGCATGGACCTGTCCTAGAATAATACACACACATTATTATTTTATCTCCACAGTTCCCCCCACCCCCGCTCCCTGCCAAGTGGATATAATTATTCACTTCATAAGTGAGAGTACATAGGAAAAAGCAAGGATTTGAGCAATTTATTATTGTGTAGTGATGGGTTTTTTTGTTGTTGTTGTAAAAATCTCTAGGTAGGTGAAGGTTATATCTCAGATGCAGTGATCACAGAAGGTTAATACCCTTCTGTTTTCGCAAAGAAGTTCTGAGGCTGCCTGACCATCAGAGAGATAGTGAATATAGCCATGTATGATTGAAGCTATTATAGGATTTTGCTCTTAAATCCTCTCCTATCATCGTTAAATGTGCAAAAGGCCTCTTTTCACTGTTTTGATCTTTTTGTTGGGTTGTTTTCCAGGAGATGGTTGCTAGGAGTGAAAGAGTTTTATTATTTAGAGATAAGTGGAGTCTAGATATACTCTCCCCTTAAGAAGTACTAAAAAGAAAAACAAGCTACAGTAATTGACTTGAACATTATTTTTGTGACACCATTTGTACCAGTCCACCTGCTTTCTATTTGCTTATGGTTATCTCCTTTCGCTAATGATTCTCTGAAAGCACACACTAAGGTTTGCACCAAAATACTGTTGCAGGAGTCTGATGGCCAGGCTCTTCAAGCCAACAGCTGGTACTAGCGCTGGTGAACACGTGCACACTGAGTGACTACAAAGCCTTCTACCGTAAATCACCTTCCAAACAGTTGCCTTCATGTTCTGATACTGTCTGCCACTGGAGAACAACATAAAGCGAAACATTGAGATTGAAGTTATACTGCTCAGGATAAGAGACACCATTCCCCACTCCAGGACAAACTCTCACCTCGTTCCTGAGGCTCTTGATATTGATGGCTCTGGTCTGAGTATCCCTCTGCTCTTCTCACATCTCTTTCCAGTATCTTTGATTTTTAATCTAAAAGCATGTGTACTCTTTATTGCTCTTGCAACACTGCCATACGCTAGGCTGTTTATAGCTTTTGTCTAGTCACTTGACTAAACATTCTTTTGCCTTGTTTGATATTTTCAATGTGTCACCTGCAATTCCCACAGTATCAGTTGGATAAAAAAAAAAAAAAGACAAGAAATTTCATCAGTCTAATAATCCCCAGATAAAGTCACAACTGCATGTAACCAGTGATCATAATGACACTTCAGATCCAGGCGGTACCTCTGAGGGAGCTGAGGCTGGCTTCCATTTTATAGCCCAGGGGACTGCGGGGCATTAACAGGTCCAGAGCCTTGCCAAGGTCACCTAGATTGATAATGGCTAGGCTGGAGCAAGAACTCCAGACACCTGATACAAGTTCACAAAGCCCTTAGAGCTCTGTATCTGTTATTCTGTTAAGAAACTTTTTTTTTTTTAACTAAACAAATTCCATCTTCAGGATGAAGACTCAGTCTTCATCTGAACACTAGGTAGATCCTAGCAAGTGGACACACTTGAGGTACTTTTCTTGCCCTATTTCACAGTGATTGAGGAAAAACTATAGTGATTCTAAAATTTTTAGAATAAACATTTTCTTCACTTTGTTTCCCATCTTCTCTTCTTCCTTTGCTACTCCTAGCAATTTGGTAATTAAAGATACATATTCTGATCTATTTAAGGGCCCTTGGCCTTACATACTTAAATTTTAGGACAACTGGGTCCAGATGCACTATTTCATCCCCTGGTGACCCAACAGGTTAAAGCACTGCATTATGAAGCTCTCCAAAGCTATTACAGCACTAGTTTGATCCCCAGCCAGGGAACTGACCCACATGGCATGGCAGATTTCTTCTGACCTGCCTGCTGCTCCCCTCAGCAGTGTACTTGTTCTGCTACCCACTCTGTCTTTGGTGAGTCCTCTCACCATCCCTGAGCCTCTAGCGAGCTGTACCCCAGTTTTGTGCACATAAGTAAATATTTTTTTTTAAAGAAGTGATAAAAAAAATTAGGACAACTCATGAGGTCTAGACCTTTTCTTATTTCGCTTCCTCCTCTGCCATTCAAACTTGACCTGTATGATATAAACTATCCACTTAGCTACTCTGCTCAGCTAGGATGTTAGCAAGGTACTTGTGCTAGTCAAAACGAAGTCACCTGATTTTGCCTACCATGAGATAGCAAATTATCAGCCTTCAGTCATGCTCTTGGATTAAGATGTATATTCCCTCTGCTAAATGGAATATTTTTCACTGAAACTAAGAATTATTTTTGCCATTTTTGCTGTTTATATTCCACATATAAGTGAAACTATCCAGTATCCATCTTTCACTTTTGACTTATTTCACTTAACAACCTCATGACATGATCTATCTATTTTTCCCAAAATGCACTATTTCATCTTTTATCTTTTTAAATATCTGAATCATAATAGTAGATTTTAATTAGAATTTTATGTGTAAGTGGTTTATTTCTTTCCCCAAACCAAAAGACCATGTCTTATTCATCTAGGTAATTTTAGCTTCCTCCATGGTGATTGGCACACATAAACAATCACTAAAAACAAGGTGTCCATACAGTTTAAGTTTTTAATAAATTTCCTCCTCTGATATGTAACAGAGAAGGAACTTACTCAAGATTCAAATGGAAGTGTCAGAAATCCATCTGTTCTAATGTTATTCTTTTATTTTTCAGTTAATAAACTCCAGTTAAATGAAACAAACTAAATTATATTTTGCAAAGTGAAGTCATTCAAAACGATGGCAGAAATGCTGCAGGCTAAAAATTCCATATCCTCCTATCTCCCTGGAAGAGACATACGGTAATGCAAGAAGTGAAGGTATTACCAAGTAAACCTTGATATAGAGAGACAGAACTCCTTCACTCTGCCTGGAGAGGTCAGGAAAGGTTTCTCAGAGATGATATTTGAGCTGAGTTCTTAGGAAAGATGAGTATAATCAGACCAGAATGGTAAGGGATAGCAGTGGGGGGGTAAAATCACAAACTCAAGAAATATGTGTTATCTTTAAAACAAGTCACTGAAATGTTGAGTAGATACTTTAATATTGCTATGTTAATTTTCTTACCTGAAAAATGCCCATTTCAAAAGGTTGCTAGGTGGGTAACAGCTGTCAAGAAGGTAAAAGGACCTCCATGACATGAAACTGGAGAGCAACGTGAAGTGAAATTTTGATGAGTAGGGAAAGGGGCTTAGGTCATGCAAGGAGATAAGAATAGTGTAAGCAAAGACTTCAAGAAGGATAGCTGACCAGGTGAAGGAAAACAGATCTTCCTGGCAAGAAGGTTCAATGTTAACCAATGAGGGGCAAGTACAGAAATCTACTTTAGTGAAAGGGTAATCTGTTTGTCTCAATATGGCTCAATATTTTTGGGGGAGAAAAAAAGCAAGTATTGAGTTAGAGATGTTATTCAGGGTCCAAATTGGAGGTTATACAGACTTCTTCCCCCCCCCCTTTTTTTTATAGGTCAGAGGTAAGGGGGGTGAAAGAATTCACCAGAGAAGAGACAGAGTGGGAAGAAGAATAGACAGATTGACTGAAATACACTGCTGCGGAGAGCAGCCGGTGAGATGGAAAAGGTCTACTGTGCCATATGAGGGTTTGCTCCCTGGCCAGAGATTGAACTCAGGCTGTACCAGTGATAGTAGTAAGCCTTAACCTCTAGGCCACCAGGGAGGCCAAGGGCAGGCTTCTTAATGCTTACTGTATCTCCGCTTTTTAATTTTAAATCATGCATGTCTGTCACACAAAGATCTCAAACAATCGGGGAGTTACAAATACGTCAATAGGTTAAAACTCAGATAATTTAGTGGGGTTAATTAAAAAAGTGAGAATGGATATAAGAGAAAGATATATACAGATCACAGAAAAAGAATCTTAATGTAGTGTGATTTTGAATCTGTCAAAATGTCTTAGTGGGACACTGAATTCAAAATGACTTAAGTAATGAAGAGTATCATGTATAACAAAGGAGGCAGGCATCAGAGTGGGTTCAGTCAGTATTTGTGACTGGCATGGAGATTCGAATGCTATCTCTACAGTCTCTTGGCCTTGGCTAGCTAGGGCTAATGATCTGGAGTAGAAGTTGCACTGGATTCTTGCAAATTTTTGCTTTAATACTATAGTGGTTTTGTTTGTTTGCTTTTTAGTGAATGAACTGCTTATGTTTAAAAGTCAGAGAATTTTTTTTTTTTTTGAAGAATTACATTTCTGGAATACCTTAAAGAATCCAAAGGTTTAACTGTCTGCAGTCCACTCAGTTAAATGTGGCCGAAGTGGATTAGTTACTGCCCCTTTACACAGAACATTCCACCTCTAACTCACTGGGATGACTGGGATCTTGTCATTTCTTAATATGTTAAAATTTGATCTGCATTGCGCAGTTTACCTACCTGTTCTCTCATCTGGGGAAATTACTCCCAAAGACTTCTAGAGTCATATGGCTGTTTTTGTATCCACAAACATGTCTATCATAGGCATTTGTCCAGTGGTTCAAAAGAAATGAGGGCAGCTGAAGGGGACACCTTCACTAGCTCTATTACTAATTAGTTGTGTGACCTTATTAATTTAAAATTTCTCTAGCCATAAAAATTTAGCACTTGGCATCTGTCCCCAAAAGGAATGTTACAAAGATAGATGAATAGATTCTTAACTTCAAAGGAAGATAGAATAATTTTACTCATATTTTATTAATGAGTGAACTGCTATCATTTATGTTTGAGACAGCCAATAGCCAAAGACTCTCCTATAAAATTTTCAGTTGAATATTAGCCATTTTTGAAAATTGAGGTAATAGTGTTTTACAGCACTGTATATGATTTAGGAGAACAGGGTCAGACCTCCTCAGATAGATGTCATCATACCATGTCCCCCATCAAAGCACCGATAGTCCTTCACCACAGGCCATTGTTCCTCTGCTACCATTTATACTCAATCCTACAACATTATCCATTCTTAAAGTATATGGATATTTTCAAGGATATTTTCTGCTGGCTGCACTCTAGAAATATATATATATAGGGTAGTTGTGTTATTTAATTGTATCACCCAGTATTGGTTAGGCAAACTTAAATATAGTTTAAAGGGAACCATTAAACACTGAATTTGTAATATTTACTATATGTTTAGTTCTTCAGAGCACTAATGGTTTCAACATTTTACTAAACTTCTCTCCATTAGTTATGGAATATTTTAAATATAGGGGAAAAAGAGACTATAACTAACTGCCTAGGGGCATGATTGCTTCTGATTTTAGAAATCACACACACACACAAACAATCACTATAGATATAATTGACATTCTCTGTGTACATCTTTTGAATCCCATTCCCCATTATAAATTCCCAGAAGTAATAACTAGTACATTAAATTTGATGTTTGTTACTCCTTTGCTATATTTGAAACATTTAAATCACATATGTAAGTAATATATTGTTTTGCAATTTTATTATCACAATATTAACTTGTTTTCTTCCCTCAACATTGTTTTTGAGACTTAACTACTTTAATACATGACCCTGGGGCTCATTAACTTTAAATGCTATGTGTTACCCATTATATGGAAAGAGCACAGTACATTAATCCATTCTCCAACTGATGAACACTTAGGCTGTTTCTAAGAATTTCTTTTAATACATTGCACAGTTTGTTGTAGTAGCTGGGGTACATACTGATAAAGCCCTTCCTCGGAACACTGCTGAGTGTTGCCACTATACGGAGAAACTCGGCGACAAATCAGACTTTGTTTTGTAGAGTTGCTTCTGGTGACTTATAATTGAAGAGATGAAATCACACAAAAACTGTAAATATCAGATGCTTAAAAAATAAAGTTTGAAGGAACTTGTGCTATATTGAGGCTCAATATTGATTTTTCTTCACCTAGATATGTTAAAATACATTATTGTATTACTTTCGCATTCTTTTTGGATTTAACTACACTAACTAATGATTTTAATGGAGTTCATTAATTGATCCCTGGGATGGGATCATCATTAGATGAACATCTAATTTATCATCATTAGATGAACATAAAAAGACACAATTCCACATCCATTTGTCTTTTTCAGAGCTTTGTAGTGCGATATTTCAGGTGTTGAATCAACCTAAGGTTTCATAGTACAAAACCAACACAGAATGATTCATAGGAAGTTCACACTAGAAACCACCGCTAATTTTTCTTAATTCAATGTCCAAATGCATATAGCACGTCGAAATATCATCCAAACACCCCCTACCTGAACTCTGGTTAATTTTCTGACACTGAATGCCTATTCTAAGTATGCCTATTCCGACTTGTTCTCTCAATGGTATTCAATTTCAGCTTCTCTGAAGGTTAACTACCTGACTTTTGGAGTTGTCAAATACTATTCACAGTTCATAATTAGCCTCGTGGTTGCCAAGTCTTCCTCATATAAGTTCACTCTAAGGTAATAAATCCAAATCAGAATTACCTAAAGTAAACTTGATTTTCCTTCATTACTCATTAATCACAGTCACCTACAGCTTTGTTCTTTTATTAAAAGGCCCTATAGGGCCCTCCCTGGTGGCGCAGCGGTTAAAGCACAGCACTAAGAAGCTAAAGCCACTTCAGTGTGAGTTCGACCCCCGCCTGCCCCGGATGTGACCACATGGCCCTGCAGACCTCTCCTCACCCACCCGAGGCTCCCATCGCTGCTCCCATCAGCAGTGTTCTGCCTGTTCTGCTCCCCACTCTGTCTTTGGTGAATCCTCTCACACCCCTGCACTTCTGGCCTGTACACCAGTTCTGGATGCATAAATAAATAAATCTAAAAAAAAAAAAGGCCCTTTAAGGAAGATCCTCTTTGGGACATGCCATTCATTGTCTCTACAGGAAAAGAGATGACAGAACTAATTGGTGATTATTAGAAGTTTCAGGTCAGCAATGGCTTATGTCACTTCCTTTTAGCTTTTGTTGAACAAATCAAGACATAAGGTCAAGTTTGCCATCCAACCAGGTGGAGAGGTAAAGGCCTCCCAATGGGAGGGACAAAAATATATCAGAATAGTAAACAGTCTACCGCAGAGCTTGTTTTCATTCTCAAGCAACATCCTTTTGACTGAGTAATACATTATTTATAAAATAAAATTTGTTTTTAGGTTTTGTTAGAACACAATTAAGGCTTTTCTTATTTCAGGGATGGGGCTTAGTCCAATTTGATATTTTCTATGAATCTATGAAAAAGTAATTAAAATGAACTTGAAAAATCAATAAACATTTGGAGTCCCCATAGGTATAATTGAGATAAACAGTATTAATTTATGAAGTGAACTAACTGAAATTTTCACCATATTACCTTGAATAAAGGAAAATAACTGATTGTCATCCCAATCCTATTTCAGCCACCAGGAAACCCTCTAAAGTTAACATTTAAATTAGACCATTCAAAAATTCTCTTCAAATTCAATGAAAATCACTCTCACCAGTATTCTGTGATATTGCAAAGAACATAGGTTTAACCTAATTTATGTAAATGGCAAGTGATAGATTTTAGGATTTAATTGCACATGACACGTACATTCAGATGGCTATTATTATTATTATTATTATTATTTTGGTCTAGTAATTCTTTCTTAATACTTAAAAAAATAAATTTGTCAGTACCTGGCTCCGTGGGCACTGAGCCAGTTCTGCTTAATCTGACTGTGTTTGTAGCAGTCTCTTTCTATTTTAAGATACTTTAATTATTGGTTTTCTAAAAATGAGGTATGTAGAATATCTCCTTTTGGTTACAAGCTAGAAATTAGAGCTAACTTCTTAAATGATATCTTATGGCTTAAGACAATTTCATTTGATTTTTTCAATAGAAGATGTGGCAGCTGACCACACTATCCAACAAAATGTATTGATTCATAGAATAACATAATAATTATAATAATAGCTAACATTCACAGAGAGCTACTGACATTGTTCTAAATACATGTGTTCTTTAATCTCCACAACAACCCTGTAAATTAGTGTTACACTCATTTTACAGATGAGGGATTTATAATACTTTTTAAAAGTTGTAAATTCAGCTTTGGGGAAAATAAGTCATGTTTGGCAGGGTTTATCAGTGAGTTTAGGAAGTTGACCAGTTAAATCAGGAAACCAACAGAAGAAAGGGAAGTAGTAGCAAAAACTTCTTTAGAGGTTTCCTGAAGCTTACTCTATTCTCTGCATGCAAGAATTTCAAACAAAACACCCATGGACAATTCGTTTAAGCTTTTAGTCAAAGGAGAATTACTTTCTAGTAACTAGTTCAGCAAATAGTAATCTTAAGGGAAAGATCTGGAGTTTATGTATAGATTGTGATTATCTTGACACATTAGCATTTTCTAATTTCCAAAAGAACACAGAACCTCAGAAATTGTTTTTCAAGTTAGAGTAGAAACAAACTGTATAAATTCCAATTTTCCTTCTCATGGTTGACTATTTTCTCAGTGACTGTGGGTCTACAACTCTTTGTGGAATGGCTGCTGTTTATTTAATAGAAAAGGAGTGCAAGAGTAGCTTTGACAATTTAGCCACCTGTTAATTTGAAAAGCCTTTTATTAGCCCTCCCTGGTGACACAGCTGGTTAAAGCACAGCACAAAGAAGCTTAAGCCATTTCCGCATGAGTTCAATCCCCGCTTGCCCTGGAGGAGATCCACATGGCGTGGCAGACCTCTCCTGACCCGCCCGCTGCTGCCCTCAGCAGTGTACTTCGTCGATCTGCCTGTTCTGTACCCCGCTCTGTCCCTGGTGAAGCCTCTCACCCTCCGCATCTCTGGCCTGTACCCCAGTTCTGTATGAATAAATAAATAAATCTTAAAAAAAAAAGCCTTTTATTAGTTATAGATATGTTGGTGGTCGTGTGTGTGTAAATGTTTTTGTAGTGATAGATTTTCCTTTATATGATGATATATCTGACAGGTGAATAATTAACCTATTAGAAATAGTAATTGAGTTCAGTAGATGGTTTCAAGTTGTATCTGATTTTTTTAATTACTGAAGATTAAAACAAATATAAGATAAAGAGAAGAGTCAAATGAAAGTATTAGTGAGTTACAGTTTTGCTCTGTTTACAGTTGCTTTTATTTGCTGTCTATAACTTCTTCATAGGTCTCAAAGCAGGGGTTACATCTCAGCTAACTAAATTCTTCTAAATATTAGGAGCAACATATGTGTATTTTCTCCATCTTATACCTGAAAGCAGAAACTATAGAGAATAACCTATTACTAGGTTTGCTTCCTATATTTGCTATATACTATCAAGCATTTAAATCTGTAAACATTGAAAAGAATTTTCTTAGGTAAATAAGAGAAACTAAGAGGAAAATATGGAAGAAAATAATTGGTTTTGTTAATAGCTTGTGTATGGTTGAGATAAAAGAATCAGTCAAAAGTGACACCTAATTCTATCAAAGTGATAAGACAATATTCAGGTCTATATCATCAATTGGAAAGACTAGGCAGAGGTATTTATAATCTTCTCTCAAAAAGCTGATGCTTCTTCTCTTGAATATGTTATTACTCTGACTCATCATTATTTTAGTACAAGTAACATTAAGAAGTAATAAAAACACTAAATAATTTACTATTGTCTTAACGGGTTTTTGTTTGTTTGTTTTGAAGAGGTGATTAAGTGACTTACACATGATTCATTTCCATGTTCTTTCAATAGAAAAAAAAATTAATCATGGCAAGGCTGTGACATACTAAAGGTCACATAACCTGTAGTTACAGCCAGGTATCCTAACTATTAATCTAGTGCAATATTTTAAGATTTATTATATTACTAATTCCAGTGACCATTTAATGACGCGCCTGACACACCCTTCCTTTAATAAAAATCATTCCATTGACCTTTGTGAATGTATGGATTTAAATCTAAATCAGGAAATGATTTAAAACATTTTTGTTCTGGAATGGAGTGCATATATAAGCTCAGATCCTTTGCTCTTACAGGTCCAAAAGCATAGATGGATAAAGTGATATTAGGCTTAAATGAGTTAAAGAACCAGCATTTGGAAGCTTCTATTTTAAAACGACGAGGTAGCTCTTGAAACAGAAAAGTATAATTTTGCTGTTAAGCAAACTAGTGTTAAGGGGATCATTGCCTGTTCAAAAATATTTTTGAGGTACCGGCGCATATTTTAAAACATTTTTTTCAATAGGAAAGCAGACATTTTGGAATTTCCCGGAGCTCACTCTCCCTAAAACGCCAATCCTCCAAATGGCTAAGTCGCATAGCTGAAAGGATTTTGCTCATTTTTTCCAAAACACTTCACATCTGAGTAGTCGCCAACCAGGGAAAGTTTAGAGTAAATGTGACATTTGGAAGAGGGGCCAGGCTTTTCTGGGGGTGCCTCCGCAGGATCGTAACCTTCGGAAGGTATCCCCACATCCCCTGACCCCATAGCCAAATAGCTTCGAGTTTGGACCAGGGAAGCTCCCTGGGTCAGGCCAGACGCCAGGTGCCACCAACCTTGCTGACCGTCCCCATCCTTCTCTGCCCATCACTTTCCCCTACAGTTCGAGTCCCAGGAGTCCATTGTTTCGTAAACGACATGACCCCTCCAAGATCCTAGTTCTCAACTGAATCAGTCTGGAGTCTGTGGAAACAAGAATTACAGGGTTACTCTGGACTGGGGCCTGACTCCCCAGCTTCACACGTCAGTTTCTTTCCTCTCCCCGCCCCCCGGCAAAGCCGGCCAGTCCCCCTCCCGCTTTTCGCGCACCCGGCGCCGAGAGAAATTTGACTGCTCCAATAACCAATCAGAGGAGAGGTCGACGATATGAGCCAATAGGAGCAGGCAGAGGGGGCCGAGCGTAGCGTCCTCCCGCCCCCGGGAGGGTAAGCGCGAATGTCTCTGGCCCTCCCCAGCGCTTCGGTCTCAGTGCGGAGCCCTTGGCGGTGTGGGGAGCAGCGACCGCGAGGACGAGCTCGGGAGCATCAGCCGCGGCTGCGGAAGCTGGAGCCAGAGCCGGAACCACACCCACGCCGCTGCCCCTCTCCTCCTCTGCCCTCTCGCTGCCCCGCGGGAGCCCGCGTCCCTGAAGGAGAGCAGCCGCCCCCGCCCGGAGCATCCTCCCCACCGGAGCCGGCGCCTACAGATCCGGAGGCATGATGCGGCTGCGAGGCTCGGCGATGCTTCGGGACCTGCTTCTGCGGCCGCCCGCCGCCGCCTGCCTGGCTCTGAGGCGGGCGCAGCCCCTCGCCACTCTGTGCCGGCGCCCCCAAGGCGGGGAACCGGCGGCCGCGCGACTGCACCCGTGGTGGGGTGGGGGCGGCCGGCCGGCGGGCCCACTGGCGCTAGGCATGTCCAGCTCCCCCTCGGAGATCCTGCAGGAGCTGGGCAAAGGGGGCGCGCAGCAGCAGCAGCCGCAGCAGCAGCAGCAACCGTCGCCTCAGCAGCAGCAGCCTGGGGCGTCGCCGCCCGCGGCCCCGCCGGCGTCCGGCCCCAAGGACGGCCTGGGGGAGACGGACGCGTTCGGCAACAGCGAGGGCAAGGAGCTGGCGGCCTCAGGCGAAAAGTGAGTGTCTCCGCGAGGTGCTGAAGGCCTCGCCCCGCGTGGGGCCCGGCCCGGGAGGGGCCTGCGTGGGGCGGGATGGGAGCGGAGGTTCGAGAAAGAGAAAGAAAGAGATGCCGGGCGGCCTGCGCCGTCTGCGCCATGTGATTAGGCCCGGCCCCGCCCGCGCCTTCTCGGCCCGCGCCACTCGGCTCGGCCCCCGCTTCCCTTCTACGGCCCCGGAGCGGCGCCCGGGTACAGGGCCCGGGGGCTGAGGGTCTGTGTGGTCTGGTCCTCGCCTTGCCCAGGACCTGCGGCCGCCCGGCCCGCACCGCATGCTCGGCGCCCCGGCTCCTGGCTGCAGCGCCTGGCTGCCCGCCCAGCGTCGTGGGTGATGCCTCAGAAACATCCCCACCGAGTGACATTTAGGAGCTGGGCGTTGGGCAGAGCCTGTGCCTCCCTGACTCGTCGCTTTTCCAGGCTCGAGTTTCCTCGCTGTCTGCCCTCCTTCGATCTCTGCCATCTCTGGGGAAGCCGTAAGTGGCAGAGTATTGTTAATGTTAATGGAGTGGCTCCTTTAGGCGTGTGTAGAGCCATCTGGGGCACCGGAAATAATGTTTCCGAACAGAGATTAGGAGGAAAAGGGGCACGCAGTTGAGAAGATGGGGCACGCTGGACAGACCACCTGTTTGCCCGCTTTGGCCTGCCTGATGACTTACGTGAGATGGGCGAATTTTTTTAAAAATACAAGTCAAAATAACGAAGATGAAATGTGACGGGTCACACGCTAACTCAGAAAAACCGAGTTAAGACTTTTAAATAGTGATCGGACTTTAATTCGTGTATGTTGTACAGCAGGTTGGTTCCAACATGAAATTGATTTTTCTTTCACAATAGGTGAAGCAGAATCTGGATAGTTTTTTTATATTATAAATGGACACAAACTTTTTCACCAAGTGGGTAAAATTTACCTGCCTGCTGCCTGAGAGGACATATAATATAACCCTACTATTTTTCTGCGTTTGCACTGACATTATGTGACCAGTTTTGCCTCCCCTTTTAGGTGTGTTACTCTCTCAAGCTCCAGAGTACCTTCATTCGGACTGGAAGTGTGATTCTCATACTTTCAGTCTCAGGCCTGCTTAATGTTTCCTGTAATTGAAATTGGTACCTTCCTAAAACATTCCAAGCTGAAGTTGTTTTTCCAAACTGAAAAGTATTATTTAAAAAAAAAAAATTACTTGGTGGTGGCCAAAATTTATGGTGTTCTTTTATAATGGTTTTGTGCCACCAAATAGCATAGGACCACTGGCAGGGCACTTAACATCTTGGGTCAGGTGACTCAGATTCCTTCAAATTCCAAAAGACAGACTTCTATTGAATTTCTACGTCTCCCTTTTAGGGCCTAGAAAGGTGTATGCTTACTCTCATCTGCTACTTTTACCAGGCATGTAGTAAGAGATTCAGTACAAGTGCTCAGAGTTGCAGAATTGCAGAATGCAATTACTGTACTATTTAAAATTTGTCCTTAATGGCTGTAGGATGGGAACTGCTTTCTATTGAAATTATGTTTCCCGCTCCTCTGACTCTCCTTTGTCTGAAGTGGCCCTCTTTACCTTTCATCCCATTGGAAATGGAGCTGGTTTAGCGATTCATGTATTTCCCAGAGATTTAGCATCCTTGTATTAAAAATAAGAAAACAACTCCTAGCAATAACATTGAAATACTATTTTGGCTAATATTTATTGACAACCCTACATAAAAAATGTCTCCTATCTTCTCCCAACTGCCAAAGAGAACTCTAGTAGGAAGGGAATCCTTCAAGAATATAAACTTATTTACCTTAAGTTAAAGGAGTTTTTTTTTCTTTGCCACCAAAATTTGAGTAACTAGACTGGGTCAGATGCAATCTAACTAGATATTCCTGAAAGCTTTCAATCAAGAAGTTCAAGAGTAAACTCCTGTTTCCAATTTACATATTAAGTGAAGAGAACTGGCTAAAGAAAAAGCATTTTAACCAGGTTACAAAGATTCAATTTCCTGAATAATCTGGTTTGCAAATATAACTTTCCTCCTTTGACTCCTTCCCTTTTGCCATTATGTGACAAATACTTCTCATTCTGGGAGATAGACTTCTCTTTGAACCTGTTATCCTTCACTTCCAAAGTATAGGTCATCCCTCAATCAACAAGCAACCTGGATTGCCAGCTCTCACTCAGGACTCTGCCATGTTTTATAGAGGATTATTAAAAGAAATAGTCGCATGAAAAGAAAACGATTTAGCATTTTGTAAAAGGCTTAGAACAATATTTAGCATGTGTTAAATATTACATAACTGTCTACTAATAAGAATGGAATGGCTTTGTTTATTGTAACACCTTCAGTTTTAGGCTTACATATGAGATTTTTTTTTGTTTTCTAGTTTCCAGAAAAAAATTTCTTGAGAAATTGTACTTATTGTACAAAACTATGTGATTTGCATTGTTTACCCTTTTGTTCTGCTCACCAGTAAATTTGTAGTGAATATTAGACTTTAACCACAGCAGTTTTATTCACATAGTGAAGATACTTTCTGTTCTTCCTTTCTTTGCTCTGACTTTATATTTTATTAACTTTACCATATTACATTTTGGAAGGAGGTGGGATATAAATAAATTACCTACTTATCTTTATTCCATAGTCACATTCTTAATGAACCAGTGTCATCCTAGGTATACTCTCTCTTTCAACTTAAATTCTGCTTTAGGTTCTTCATTTAAGTTAGTATTTTACTATTAACATCTTCTCAGTGTTTAATGGAAAAATGACATATTTGCCCAGTTTCCTGTAGTGCTCATATTTAATTTTGTTATTGTCACTCCATCATTTTGAAAACCACTTTGCTTGGCTCTCTTCATTTTTAAAGCTGTTCTCTCTGCTTTCCTTGCTGCTTTGGGTTTGCTCAGTGCATAAGCTGAGGCAAAGGGCTGTGCTTCTTTTCCATTTGTGTGGCTTCCCAACAGCCTGTTCTTTCAGCCTTGTTGGTCATTTCTGTGTAGGTGATTTTATAGCTCACCCCGAGTTCTATGTTCACATTTGTCTCCACCTCAGATAAAAAATCTGTACCCCATGTCTATTCTTTTGTCACATTTCAATATTTTGCATAGTTTCAAGATTAAATATTTTAAATTTAAAAATATCACCTTCAAAGTCACAAACCAAGCTATGGTAGGTAGGATTTTTGATTAATCTTAATATCAGTGCTTGCTCAGGGTGGACCTTTATTTTTTTAAAATCAGATTGTCTTCTCTGGTAAAGCATGCTATCATTTCTTTAAGCTCCAGTTCCCTGGAAGGGTTGGTGAATGAAGATGATGGGACACTTCAAAATTATTTTTTGTTTGGCATTTTATTGTTTAAAAAGGAAAAGACTTAACAGAAGGACTAGCCTGGAAAAATACAGTGTATGTATGCTTTTTAAAAAACAAGTAATTCTTGGCCCTCCCTGGTGACGCAGGGGGTTAAAGCATAGCACCTAAGAAGCTAAAGCCACTTCCACATGAGTTCAATCCCTACCTGCCCCAGAGGTGATCCACGTGGTGGGCAGACCTCTCCTGAACGGCCCACTGCTCCCCTCAGCAGTGTACTTCATCAATCTGCCCGTTCTGCTCCCTATTCTGTCTTTGGTGAATCCTCTCACTGCCCCTGCCCCTCTGGCCTGTATCCCAGTTCTGTATGCATAAATAAATAAGTCTAAAAAAACAAACAAACAAGTAATTCTTAAAGGGTATATTGACAAGATTACAAGATTTTATTAAAACAACAATGAGATCATTTTTCCCTATCAGATTGGCATATGTTAAGTTAAATCAAGTGATGCTTGGAGTGTGGGAAATAGGAACTCTATTTTAAGTTGCTGGTGGAAGTGTAAATTAGTTTAGCTATTTTGGAGGACAATTTTTAGTAATACCTGTTAACAAGTGTACACTCATATTGCAATAATTGCAGATTTGCTTATCTACACAAATTCATGGCAGTAAAAAATATTTTCAATAAAAACAAGCAAAAGTGATTTCGACTGGCTTCAGAAAGTATGACTGGGTCACAATCATTCCATATGCTGTGAGAACTAAATTTCAAAGTAAAATGATATAGTTATGCATTTCAGTAAGCAATACTATCTCTAGGAAGTACTGTTAAGAAGTTGAGATATTATTTGGCAAATATAGATGATACATTTTGGAATTGAAAAAGAATGTTTTGAAATAGTTGATATGTGTTGGCATCCCTTAATGTATTTTCTTTTAATTTGTAAGTAAACATATTTACAATTCATTTAAACTAAAATCAAGATTGAAAGTATATATATTGGGGGTGGGGGGCTCTCAAAGTTTGCAATGACTCCTTCACCCTTTTTTGTGATTTCCTTAATGTTAAATTTTTTTGCAGATTGCAGTGATCAGTGAATTTTAATTTTGCATACATTTAAACATTATTGCTCCCTAATGGTTACATTAATCATATGCATCTATTTAACCATTGATATAGCTGTATATGATCTGCAATTAACAAACTGTGTACTATTAATATTTAAATGAAGTTCACTGGAAGCACAAATTAGATCCTAAGTTTAGTAACTCAGAGTTTTATCTTGTTTTCCATGCTTGTCTATTTATGCCTACCTTAAAATCTGCTAACTCTGGAAAGAACTACCAAATAGAATTAAGCCTTTTTGTGAAGCACACTAGGTGTGCTAGGTATGGAAAAGTAGTTGGGTCTGGGGAGCCGTTAGTTTAGTCTGACAAGGATCATTGTTACCTTGAAGAGAAGTTTGTTAAAGGTGCTTATAGGTTTCTTTGAATTCTGAAAATGTATTTATGATCTACTTCTTTCTTGTAATAAGTGAGGTGAAAAAAAATGATAGGTGCAAAAATTGAAAATCTAATTGTGGGATCTACATTCCTTAAGGAGTTCAGTCTTTAAATCCTTTATGAATTAAGGAGTTGACCTGTTTGTGCCTTTTCATCTTTTAAGTCATTTGCGAGTAAGCAATGCTTAAGAAAGCTGAGTGAACAGATATATTTATAAAAAGTTACTAATCATTGATATCTCGAAATGAAGTAAATAGTTTTCCGGCTGTTTATCTGGGTATCTACTCAACTGTAAAATTGCTTTGGTTATGAAATAATACTTAAGACTGACGTTGCACTGGGTGATTTTTCTGACCATCTACATATAATTTACTAGAAGCAAAATGTTACTGTGTGTCGGTTTTCTTTGGGAGATATTCTCTGGTTGAGCTGTAATATTACTGCTTACTAATTATAAGGAAGTTTCTAGTGAATGCATTAATTTTAAAACACCAACTGGTATCCCATAGTGGCCAAACAGTAGCTTTCATGATTTAAAAATGCATATTTTTAAAAATTTATTCATACAGAACTGGGGTACAGGCCAGAGATGTGGAGGGTGAGAGGATTCACCATAGTCAGAGTGGGGTGCAGAACAGGCAGATCCACGAACTACACTGCTGAGGGGAGCAGCGGGCGGGTCAGGAGGGATCTGCCACGCCATGTGGGCACCTCCGGGGCAGGCGGGGATGGAACTCATGTGAAAGTGGCTTAAGTTTCTCTGTGCAGTGCTTTAACCCGCTGTGCCACCAGGGAGGGCCCTAAAAATGCATATTTTTTTTCTCTACTAATTATTGGTACAGGCTTCTAAATAAGCCAGAATTTTCATTTTGATAAGGATATTTTGAGTGACATGCACTTTACTAGGTTCTTTAGAGAGTTATTAAGAGTACAGTTTTTTTTTTTTAAGAACAGCTTTTAAACTGTATGAAGAACTTTAAAATATTCATATCCTTTAAAGAATCTAGGTTAACAAAGTAAACTGAAGTGTAGAAGGATTTATCCACTAATATTTTTGGCACAATAAGTATGCTTATTAAAGAAGTAAAGAAAAATGCGCATTCAGCTTTAGTTAGATAAATTACAGTTAATCCCATAATAATCCCATAATAGTTTCTTATTTAATCATTTAAAATGTTTACAGATACTTTTTAGGGGCATAGGAAGACATGATGTTAAGGCCAAATGTTAGAATATTAAATTTTCTGTGTTGTTTGATTTAACCTTTTAAAAATAAATTTAGAAAACATAATTGAAATAAGCCAGAATTGTATTAGCAGTTGTAGTTTGTGAGAATGGGCTTTGTTTTTTCTGCCTTCTTACCATTAAAAGGTTTCCTATTGTGAGCATATATAACTTCTATAATTGGAAGAACCACATCTGTTAATGTGTAAATCTCTATCCTGCTGTCCTAATCTGGTGGCCTTATAATAGGGAGCACATTAAAAAATCCTTATGAATGGATTTGTGCTGCTATTTACCAGCATTATTCAGTTGATTTACTGTTATACTTGAAAACTAAACTTCTTTCTAACCTGTTCTTGGTATAAGGCTCCTTAGAAAATAGTGCATACTTCTCTGCCATTTTAAAGCATAATGAATAGGGTCTAGCACTTCTTGTTGAACTTAGGTTTACTCGAAAAGAGTTACTGAAAGTGCTGCTCTAAGGCAAGTGTTGAATTTTCTGTATAGAGTCAACTACTACGTATTTTTTGATTTTTGTGGGCTCTTTGGCTCATGTTAAAACTTCTCAAATCAACTGTTTTTGCAAACCAGCCATATGTGATAGGTAGATATGGATGTCTTGCAGTAGAATTTTATATAAACAGATGACTAATATGCCTGCCTCTCCACTGAATTGTTTCATTGTGTAGCTCCTACTGCAGTTGATAGCTTTGAATGATTAAGTTCTATGGATTTTTCTCTTGTATGCTGGCTGCCATGCCATTTCTTAATCCTTTATGTCTCCACTAGCCACTTTCCCCCCACTCTTTATACCTAGTTCCACTTATCTATAAAAGAATATTGTGGTAAAACAAATAAAATTTACTGTTTTAACCATATTTAAATGTATGACCCATAGCACTAAATACTACTTTTGTCTTTTTGTTTTGAAAGAATAACTGAATACTTAAAAAAACTTTGATAAGCTTTATGTATAACATGCTTGTGCCTGTGTCTTTTGTGTATACATTGTGTACTTAGTAGTATTCGTGATTTTTAATAATTTATTTTTAGCATCTCAAAACTTGAGAATTAGAGTTAGAGGTGACTGACTTTTAAAGACACTGCCTCATTTTACATGTCTAATAAACTGGCCACAGATTTTAAATGATCTAACAAAGTTTATCCATTACTAGCAAATTAATAAAAATATTGAATTGAGTGCTTTTTTGGCTCAGGATGGAAGATTGAAAAATCTCTGGCTAGTGTTTTTTCCATTGTATTCCTCTTTGACTTAAATAGTAAGAGAATTCACTCCCTTCGAAGATAGTACATTATATTTTTAGAACTGTTTTGATTTACCTTGTATGTAACTGAAGTCTTGCTTTTCATTAACTTATACCTACGTATTAGTTATTTTGAAGAAGTGATCTCTAATGTGGTGTCAGTGCATCACATAGTTAACATATCTCTTTTAATAACTGGAATGAGTTTTTTTGGCTGAAGAAATGTGTGGTTGGAATGGAAAGCTGTATAGAGGTTTCTCAGTCAATTAAAAATGGATCTATCATATGACCCAGCAGTTCCACTCCTAGGAATCTACCCAAAGGACACACAGAAAAATTAATTCAAAAGAATACATGCACCCCAGTGTTTATTGCAGATTTGTTTATAATAGATAAGACTTAGAATCAACCAGATGCCCAAATATAGATGATTGGATTAAGACAATGTACATATACACAATGGAATACTGTTCAGTAATCAAAAATGATAAACTAATGCTACTCAGCAATATGGATGGAGCTTGAAAGGATTCTGCTCCATGAAATAAGTCAGAAGGAAAAAAAATGCCAGATGATTGTACTTATAGTAGGAATGTGTAGGGGATCAAAAAAAAAACAACAAAACAAAATGAACAGACAGCTATAAATCAGATACTCTGTAGGGGAAGGGGAGGGAAAGAAATCAAAGCAAAGGTGGGAAGAGCACAAGGGGACTATGGTGATGGTGCTTGGGTGAACTGGTGGTGGAAATCATATGGGGACTATACCTGAGAAAAGCAAACATTGTGAGA
>NW_004567103.1:32354239-32452995 GCF_000260355.1 Condylura cristata | reverse complement strand
TAGGTTAGAATTGGAAAGCTTAAAGGTTTAGAAGAAGATTCTAGACAGAAGGCATAAATAGGTTAAAAAATAAAGCTGAGATAGCAGTACTTAATTACAGGTCAGTTGTGTAGTCAATTCTGTTGGTGAATTATAAGTGTACAAAGTCAAAGTAGAAGTGAGTGCTATACTGAGGAGTTTTAATCGTCCTTTGGTATTAGGAAGCTGGTTGGTCAGTAGACAGAGTGCCTCTCGCACTGAATTTAAGTTCCATATGTACATTTTGGTGGGAATCTCATTTATTGGTTAATATTGATATCTTTCATCCCTGAATATTTTAACAACCCATTTATAGAAATTTATGCCTTATTTCATATCACCTATGTGCTAGCTATTTGCTATTTGAATGCTTACCTTCATAGCTTTGTTGATCCTGTTTCTTTTGTGTTAAATCCCCATTTGTTGACGTGTTTCCAGTTCCTTCCTGCCTTCTGAGTTCAAATTCCATTTCTTCTAAAAAAGCTTCACCTTATTCATAGTGAGATATATTTTTAAATAATTGGATCCCACCATTAACTTTTTGTAACTCTGTGTACATTGTCTATTTCCCTTTTAGATTTAATCAGTGACTAGAACAATGCTGTATATATGTACATGCCAGTTAAATTTATGGTATGTTTTTTCATTTTTTAAAAGAAATTCTCTTTTTTTAAAAGAAATTCTCTCTTTTTTAAGAAACACATTTTTTAAAGTACATACTGTGTGAGGATAAAGTAGGAGGAGTGGGTTGAAGAAAGAATAGTAATTATTAAAGGATGTCAGATAGAAAGGAAATGAGGGGGATAAAAGTTATAAAATGATTTTTCTTTGGATTTCCTAATCCGTGTATATGTGTATATGCTATTTTACTGTCTGAATGTCATATCCCCCCTTCCCCCCACACACACACACCCCTTGGAGAATCTGGAAAGTTGACTTGGATTTCTCAAGAATGGTTGATGTTACAAATTGAAAGCCTAGTTTACTTTTTCCTTATCTTTAACATTTAAATACTTCGAAAGTATTTCCTAGTTACTGAAAATTACAGTTTTTGCTCTTGAATTTTAATAGAAAAACAGATTGTTGTGAAACATTGCCATAGTTTGGGGAAAGAAAAGTGAGTGGAGTAAATTCTTCCTGCTTGCACATTTGGGAAGAACCTTTGCATTTAGTTTTTCACCAGGCTATTGAAACTTACTCATTCTCAGTTCAGAGTGTATTTTGAAGTTGAGCTGGGTGATGCTTTACTTTTTAAACATTTTGATCATTTTTTAGGGAAATATTAAATCTAAACCTGTTTTTAGGGAAGTATTAAATCTCTTAGGTAGATGAAAATATATCTAGGACAAGTAAATATTTTTTGCTAGCTGTGGCAATAAAGATCACTTTAATTTTTTTATGTCATGTATTCTAAGCTAAAGAAGAGTTTGTTTTATGTTATTTGCATAGCTTTTAAGCAAAGCAAATACCATTAATGGTGTGATAAATACATATAAAGCTTATTCTGCATTTTTAAAGGAATAAACTGCCACTAGCTGAAGTTCCACACACCATTTTCTGTAAATGCTATTTTTCCACTGATGTTTTTTGACAGATGGTTCAGTCTTTCTTTAAATATTAAGTCATCAGTATTGTTGAATGCTATTTTAATAGTTGTAGATCAAGCCAAATTGTACCTTGTAAAGCTAATAACTGGTTAGTAAGTTTGAGAGCTAGTATACTGCAAGCGGTAAATAGTTTGAACTCTGAGTCAGAGAAGCAGGGGTTCTAAATCCAGCTCCTATAGTGTGTAGTAGTGCAAAGTTTTTTAATTAGCTGAACCTCTATTACCTCACCTGAAATAGGGATGGGTTTTTAAGTTTTTAAACAAATAATAAATTTTATTTTCTGGAATTTATTTTGAATAAATATAGTGCCTTCTGTCTTAAGCCCATTAGAGGGATTAAAATAGAATTATTGGGGCTCTCCCTGGTGGTGCAATGGTTACAGCACCACATAATGAAGCTCTCCAAAGCCACTGCAGCATGAGTTTGATTCCCAGCCAGAGAGCTGACCCACATGGTGTGGCAGACCTTTCTTGACCCGCTGCTGCTCCCCTCAGCAGTTTATTTCAGTAGGTCTGCCTGTTCTGCTCCCCACTCAGTCTCTGGTGAATCCTCTCATCCACCACGCCTCTGGGCCTGTAACCCAGTTCTGTAAGCATAAATAAATCTTTAAAAAAATTGAATTATTATAAAATTATAAAAACATCTAGCAACTTGTTTAGAATGTAAATATTAGAACCGTAATTTTGAGCTCTTGTTAAGCTAGCCCAGATATATTTTAAGATATCCCAAATATATTTTAAGATATTATTTATGGAATATCCTCAGAATATATCATGAAAGTACAGTCTAATGTGTTAGGTATTTTTAAATATTGGCATGAAATTAATATATTTTCACTTTGATTTTAGTAATGGAAAGTTGATATTAACAGCTTTGAAACAAGTATAAATGATGCCAATGCCAGTATTGTTTCTTTCAGGAGAAATATTAAATGTACATACTCTGTGAACCAACTATTATATTCTACTATTTCAAGGTAGAAAAATTTGACCACTAAGTAATAGGAAAGTAATTATATTAGGAAATAATAAAACACATGTGGCCTTAGTAGAGTATGGAATTATGATGTAATTTGGGTAATTCAGGAGCTATTTAGACTCTTAGAAAGTTCTTTTCACAATATGAAAACAATTTTAAATGGACTGATGCCATAAGAGTTTTATGGATGTATAAATTATGGATACATAAATTATATATCCAGTTTTCTTGAGAAAATTGCCATTTACCTATGACTAGTTTAGAACTTCCTAAGTTCTGAATTAAAAAAAAAAATTGTATTCACCTTTCTATCAATTTTTTTCTCACGCTTCTTGAAATACGGGTTAAATTCTTCCAGACACACACATATCTCCCTCCCATTTTAATAAGTAATGATGCATGGGGAAGAGTTTAATATGCTTTATATTGGTAGTCCTTACAATCTCACTATAATTGAAGATATTTAGAGTAATGAAAGGTGCCAATTTTAGTTTCAGAGCCAATAGAAAAAAGACATTTTAATAGGTTCCTTTTAAGTTTGTTTACTTGAAGTCTTTCCATTGGATAGGAAGACATTACTTTCTCGTTTGTGTAATTGTTAATTATAACATCTTACTGTTTTACTGGCTTAATTAAGATGTTAATTTTTATGGTTAAATTTTTATTCAAATCTTTGTGGCTTGTAGCATTTAATTTGTAAAGTTTAGGTCACTTCAGAGATAATAATTGCAACTATCATTAACTGATCACTTTGCCAGGCAGTACTCTAAAAGGTATTGAGTCATTTGGTTCCCTCCCAACAACCCACTGTGAGGTATGCACTACTGTCTTTTCTCAAGTGGAGAAAATCAATCACAGAAAGATTAATTAATATACCCAAGAATGCTCAGCTAGGATTGAAGAGCATTTGCACTAATCTCTACTGTCTACTACTTACTTATTGTCTTCCCCAAATTTTATAATCATGTTAACATTTGAATAATATTCAAGTATAGTCATCATATTAAAGTAGTAACTACTCCTAGCAAGCATTTGCTGAAGTCTACATTTAGTATGAGGTTATTATTAGGCTGTACAGGAAGTTAACACCATAATGGATTGCCTTATGCATTAGTACCACTGGAGATAGTAATCAAGATTTTAAAATCTAAGGTTAAAAGGTATATGTATTCAGTAATGAATTGTTTTTTTACTTGCTTACAGTAATGTGATTTTGATTTTGATAAATCAGCATTTTTTATCATGGTAGTCTTGATACATAGATCAACGCATCTGTATTCTGGCTTTGTTTTTAATGAACATAAGTAAAATCCACTAGAATGTAGTTAAAATCTGTGAGAATGGGCCCTCCCTGGTGGTGCAGCGGGTTAAAGCACAGCACTCAGAAGCTTGAGCCAATTCGGATGGGTTCGATTCCCGCCTGCCCCGGAGGAGATCCACATGGCTTGGCAGACCTCTCCTGGCCTTCCTGCTGCTCCCCTCAGCAGTGTACTTCGTTGATCTGCCTGTTCTGCTCCCCACTCTGTTCCTGGTGAATCCTCTTACCCTCCGCATCTCTGGCCTGTACCCCAGTTCAGTATGAATACATAAATAAATCTTTTTAAAAAAAAATCTGTGAGAATGTCCATACAAGGATTAATTCTGTTTTCTTTCTCCCTCTTTAGTAAAATAAAACAGGGTTTGTTGCCTAGCTTGGAAGATTTGCTGTTCTATACAATTGCAGAAGGACAAGAGAGAATACCTGTCCATAAATTTATTACAGTAAGTTTTTATTTCTTTCCACCTTAATATTTTAGAAAATCAGTATATTGAAGTAATAATACAACAATACTGAAATGTAGTTTTAAAGGTCATTTGATAACATAGATTCTGACTGACACTGTTTCTCTTACTATGTTTTCAAATTTTCATCATGCTCATTTCAAGGTAATCAGTGAAAGAACATGAAAGAAACAATGAGAAACTTGTCCACAAAGTGGGTAATAGAGACACTGAAATGCCAAATACCGTATACATATTCAGGTTTTGAGTAGAAGTTTTTATATACAGGAATAAAAACGTGTAGTTGGAATAAGCATATACATTATTTGCACTATATATTTACAGATTCTTATTTTTTTAAAAACAGGCACTCAAATCTACAGGATTGCGAACGTCTGATCCCAGGTTGAAAGAGTGTATGGATATGTTAAGATTAACTCTTCAAACAACATCAGATGGTGTCATGCTAGACAAAGATCTTTTTAAAAAGTAAAAATTTCTGCCAAACCTTTAATGGTGATTTGCTATGCTATATGGTGATTTAAAAAAAAAAAAAATGCATCTTTGAAGGCCAGTGCTTCCTGTTCAACTGGAAAACAGAAAAAGGGGTGGAGGGGTATTTATAAGCATAGTAGTTTGAAAAACTAATACACAAATAAAGTAAGAATATACGTCAGTTAAAATGTCTGAAGAAAATGTAGCCATGGATATTTCCAGTTCCCAGTACCTGGCAATTGCATTCAGTGCTTAGAGCACACTTTGTCCTATCATGGCTTAAATTTTATCTCCAATTCATATACATGTGTTTGGGTGCTCTCAGCATGCACTGTTTCTTGATGACATAAAATGAGACAGCTTCAGACAACTACTTTTAGATTTTTATATCTCCATTGCGTATTTTTCTCTTCTCATCAGGCTGACTTAAACACAGGCTTTTGTTTATTTTCATTTATCTCAGAATATTTAAAAACTGGACAACATTGAAGATTGATGTCTTGATTTGGTTGAATGAGAATATTTTTAACTTTAACGTTATTCGCATATATATTCAGTATTTATCTTCATTAGGGTGTTTCAATCAAGACTGATTACTGAATGATCTGTATGGACAGCATGTTTATGATAGATCTCAAAGTATAAATAGTATTTTTAGTATTTTAAACAACTTTATTTAGGAAAACTAGTATAAACACTATTTCAAAGACATTGCCTTTTTCTAGACCACAGGTTAATAGGTTTGAGATAGATCCAAAGAATTCTAGGATCCACATTGAAAATTTATTTGTATGTATGTAGTAGTGTTAGTTGTTTTTTGGAATATTTGTTCTAGATAGCTCCTGGAAATATCCTACAATATTAAGTTATCTGAAGGTATAGGTATTTAACCGAGATCCTATAAAATTCCCTGGTGTGCTGTGAAGCACTGCTAACTTCTTGTATTCCTATTTTTTTTTAACCACAATGTTCCTGATTCCTTTTAACTTAGCAGACCTTAAAGTGTGGATTATGGATTGATGTTGGAATCAGGGTAGGAATTTTGAGTCATCAGACTGCTTTCTTTGTGGAAAGAAGAAAACAATTTCTAGTTAGCTGTGCCTTTGCAGTCAAGATTATTTTTAGTGTTCTCAAACTTTGCAAACTGTTCAGTTGTTGGAAAAGTCTTGACGCATTTTTCTGTTTTCAAAGAAAAAATAATGTCGTGATTTTTCTGACAACCCAGTAGTATTGATTATGCTTTCTGAGCATATCTGAGAATGAATTTATCAGTTGATAATAAAGACAAGTAAAACCTTGGAATTTTATATGAAAGCAGTATTATACCCTTTTAGTATTGCTTAAGATTTTTTGTTTGTGCTTTATAGATATGCTATTTATATTTCAATGTGATTAAAAGTAAATGCACTGATTACAATACCAGGAAACATAGTCATAATGTTTTCTACCCATGATATCAAAAATTACTATTTTGTTAAATAGTTGATTTATTTTAAAATTTAATTATTATAATACAGACAGTTCCTAATTTGACACATACTTAGTAGTAAATATGCATAGGCTGTGGAAATGTGCAAGACGGGCATGACGGGCCTTTATGAGGTGATTCAAAACCTCTTGACTGTCAACCTCGTTAGGTCACCTGGGAAGGGGATTGCTCTAGAGTTCTATTTTCAAAATAAGTTAACTAGTTAGTGTTGCCAGAAATGAGCTATCTTCTCTTGGAAGCTGAAAGGGGGAAGGCGATGTTTACAATGAAATTCATTTTCCTAGAGAATGTACAAAGATGAGTAATGTACAAAGATGGAGAGATTTGGTTAAAGTCAAAGAAAATAATGTATAAAGATGGATAATTTTTGTTAAAGTAAAAGTAAATTGTTAAACCAAATAAAATATGGTTAAATATATATATAGATAGATAGATAGATATTTAGCCTTTGAGAGTAACCTGAGAAAAAACTGGACTTGTATATATGACTTGTGTTTTAAATGGGAAAGTGAGTTCTAAGTATACCTTTTGGAGCATAATCTATTTGAAAGTTGGAGACTGCCTGTATCCACCTAGATAAAGAATTTTTTAATTCTAATAATTCTTTAATAGAAGTAGGATATTTAAGTTGAAAATGAGTGCCTTACTTATGCATTTTTGACTATAAGATGTGTTAAAGCTATTTTTAAAAGTGTGTTCATAATTTTCTGGTCTTTGGGGGGAAATAATTGGCAGTTAGTGTATTTGTATATGTTTTTTATTTTTCTTTAAAAGTTTGTATCCATTGTTATTTTGCTAATGAATAGTTAATAGGAAATACTTCATAACACATTGCTGTGCATTGCAGTTGTTAATTATGAACACTTAAATGAAAAAGGGAAGAAAAAAGTCCAAGCTTACAACTGAGAAAACTGACCAAGCCATGTGGCTTGCTGAAAGCATAAGCACTTCCTCCTCAGAGTAGATTTTATGTGATTTAGATTCTTGTTATGTATAACTCCCAAGAAAAGTACTGCTTTTTGGAATGCTCATCGTTATACAGTGAGACCCCTCTCCTGAGAGGCATGATTGCCTTTCTTGGCCACAGTAATTGATCAGCAAAAACTTAACACTTTTCTAGCACTTTCTTGTTGGGAGGGGGGGAACACAACCCAGTTTCACTGACTGCACAATTTTGTTAATTATAAAGTGTCCTCTTAAAAGTGCTGATTAATTTTAAATTGTTAGTTAGTAGTAGTTAATAATTTAAATTTGCTTGGCAGCCTTAATATTTTCTCATTTATATTCATTGAAAAATGAGGATTTTACACATATAGTCATTCAAAATCAGGAATTGTCTTTTTTGCTGTGAAATACGTTGGCACATATTTCTTGACACTCATGCAAGTTGAATTGCTATTTGAAGCTTATTAAGTATGAAAGCAGTGGCAAAAAACAATTTAGCAAAGCTTATTGAAGTAAATAGTTGTTATTCTGGGATGTCAGTTATGTCTATGTCAAATTATGTCCATAGGTTAGTAATTAGAACTATAATTTCTTCATATTGTAATTGAACTGTATCTTCACTAAAAACAGCCTAAATATTTACAATCAATGTTTGTATTTTGTGTTGATCAGAATGACTTTTAATTCCTCATGAATTTACACATTGAATGTTAATAGAATGTGAGATCTGGCTTTTAATTTGATGTTTCATTTAGGACACATTGAGTTAGAATGTAAATACAAAAAGTTTCCCAATTATCATAAACTAAAGAAATACTGAGACTATACTTTTTTTATTTCTAATTTCTAATTAGTTCAGATTATTAACTTGTAAATTGCAGAGTTTCTTAATTTGTACAGTGAGGTTATTCTTACAGTGTTGATATTTTAAGGGTTAGAACAAGATGAGTAGTACTTAAGATTTAATACTTTGTAAAATAGTGCCTATTTGGGTTTTTTCCTCTTCCTAAAAGACACTGCTAATACAGTATCGTATAATTTAACCTGTGCAGAATCCAGTTACATAAATAGCTTACATAGTTAATGAATGATTTGACTTTAATACTTCAACTATAATCACTTGGGTTTTTGTCTAGTAAGGACTTAACCTGAAATTGCCATATGGCTTGATGCTTAATGTCTATCAAATCATACTTTTTACTTAAGTTTTTATTATTGCATTAGTCAATCTTTCTTTAAAAGATGAGTTTATATTATATTTAAGAGAGAAGCGAGTTTTACCTCCATATAATCTAAACTACTACCTACTTACAAAACTTGCCTTTAAAAGTACCTTAATATATTGATTTTTTTTGCCTTAAATCCTTTTTAGAATAAAGCAGAAGATTGGTTCAAATCATTGTATTTCATGTTATCTTACATACATGTTTACCTTGCTTTTTTTATTTTACAAGGTATGCATATTTTACAGTAAATAGGACAATGAAATTTAGCATTTTAATGCTTCAAATAATAGAAAATTATTATACTACTTTATATTGAATTTTATTAAAATCGCATTCTTTTTACAAGTATTTTAACAAGTAATTTCATTTAAGAGACAGAAGTGATTTTTACCTCCATCTTTTTAAGGTACAAATGTAAATTTTTCTAAAGTAGTTTCGGAAGAAAAAATCCATTAAAATATAAAATGTTAAATTTTTTGGTGAAATACTTAGAAGGTAAGAGATATATATTTGAAGTTATTTGATAAGATTCACAAGTCTCAACTATGACATATTTAAAGTCTGACATTTTAAATGTTGTGTGGAACTCTTCACATTGGAAGGTCAACACATTTGTTTTTAGATGATTTTGGTACCTAACCTGGTGGATACACTGCTGTTTTAATTTTTGACACAATTTTAGGTGTACCTTATTGTGTTCTTTAGCTTGGTCAACAGTTTGCAAGCAACTGCATGAAAGACTGCTTGAAACAAAGAAAATAAGTTAGAATGTAATTTATAAAGATCAGTTTGTTGCACAGAGTGAATTTCTCTATTGTTTAAACATTTTCTTAAGTAGTATTGTTAGTGTGTACCAGTCTTTGGTAAGCACCTGGTCTACTAATTTTTTTCTCACATTCCACAGATGTGTTCAAAGCAACATTGTTTTGTTGACCCAAGCATTTAGAAGAAAGTTTGTGATTCCTGACTTTATGTCTTTCACCTCACACATTGATGAGTTATATGAAAGTGCTAAAAAGCAGTCTGGAGGAAAGGTAAACATTTTTGATATGAATATTTTCCTTAATAAATTTAGCTCAAATTGAGATACAGAGGGTAAAACTGTGTGATTGTTTTGTGTTTTGCTAATTATGAAATTTAAGCCACTGGATTAAATACTTCTAAATGTTTTAAACATTTAATTGTAATTTGGGCTAAAAAGAGTCTTAAGAATTATTTTGACTTTTCAAGTGATTGAGATAACTTTTAAATCTTAACAAAATAATTTTATTGGGAACTTATGTAGGTAGAATATTTTTGATCATTAAATATTAATTGTCTTAAGAAATTCCCCAAGTAATAATAATAAAGGGTATTTTATTTCTTCATGGAAGTTAAACGTGAAAACCTGCCAACATGACCCTAATTAAAGAAGTTCTTTATTTCTTTCCCTTTAAAACAAAATCAAATCTTACTTCCCTTTTATACTCATTTACAAGGAGCAACATGGGAATAAACACAGGGGGTGGAATAAACAGAAGTCACTTAGATCTCACTTGTAATCTTGAAGTCTGTTAGAAACTTAGTTTTAATGAGTATTATTAATTACAAGTTATAGTACAAAGCCAGTTTGGTAGAAGTGAAACTGATAAAAATTTTTTGGTAGAAGAAAATGCTATTTGCTTATATATTAATTTCTTTCCAATGTTTTGGATAGGTTGCAGATTATATTCCTCAACTGGCCAAGTTCAGTCCCGATTTATGGGGTGTATCTGTTTGTACAGTAGATGGACAGAGGTAAGTTTACTTGAAATGCATGAAAATCAATTCTAAGCCTTAAATTTTGCTTAACAGCATGAATTAAGAGAAGAACATCTTCTATAATGGAAACTAGTACAAATTTATTGACATAAGTCCAAGAAGGTAAATTAATTTGGTTTTAAATATAGTTTTAAAAATCTCAACTGAGGTCCCTCCGTGGTGTTGCAGTGGTTTTGGATGCAGCATTATAAGCTAGCTGCAGACATTTGAGTGCGAGTTTGATCCCCTGCCGGGAGGTGGCCCACATGGCATGGCAGACCTCTCCTGACCTGCCAGCTGCTCTCAGAATTGTCCTTTGTTGATCTGCCTGTTCTGCTCCCCACTCTCTCTGGTGAGTCCTCTCACTGCCCCTGCATCTCTGACTTATATCCCCATTCTGTATGCATAAATAAATCTTTTTTTTTTTTTAAGTGAAATAGGAGTTAAAAACAATCTCAATTGAAATAATGACCATGTAAATTGTAAGAGGCATTTCATCTATGTTCACAGTTGTACTTTTATTGTTTAAATATTTTTAAGTACCTGCAGATACAAATTTACTTAGAAAAGTACATTAGCAAAATGTGAACTTACAGGAATTGACCTAGTAAAATCAGTTCCCATTTCTCAGGTCTACCGTGGTAATTGATTCTGTCATTATTTTTGCTCCCCACACTTTTGATGTAATTAACTAGGAAGATCAGTCATTTGAAAAGTGAAAGTTATTTGCAAAACATGCAGGACTTCTTTAAATCCATGAAAACAATCTAGTAGAATTAAGAACAGGATAATGATGTGAGGGCACTTCAAAGAGAATAATTTTATTTTAAAAATCAATTTAGAGCAGCTTTTGGTAAAATGGATAAAGTTCTGGAATATTTTTCAAGAATGCCTATTTTATGCTCCACGGAGTTTTTTTTTTTTTTATCATGTAATGTGGGATTTCTTTGCTGGAAAAGAAAAATGTACTGGTCTGCTTAGACAACTTAGAGGTATAATTTGTTTTTTAATGGTTTTTACTAAGTTGTTTACCTCTTGATTACAATATAACTTACATAAAACAATATGCAGTTCCTTAGAGAATACATCTTGATGAAATCATATCAGAGATTTAATTTTACCTTAACGTTGTTATGATAGTGTCAATGTAGCCTTGTAATTTTATGCTTTATTTTTCAAGCTAATGTCTCAATTAAAAATCTCCCATTATTAAATTTTGATCTACAGCATTCTTCCTAAGTGACTTATTCATGTACTTTTAAATCCAAAAGTAATAAGATAGGCTGTTGTCAGGCTTTAGAATGATTATCAAGTTGCAGTTATGGCTAGAATTAGAAATACTTCATAAATTTGGTAAGAAAAAAAAATTGCTTTTGCTGTATATCATGTTATATTATGTTATGTTATATTAATTACTATATTCTATAATGTACTTTTGCCTTTTGACTTCTCCATTAACTATTTTTCCTGGGGGTAGTTATTAGTGCCTAGTTTCACTCTGAATGAGTTGAAACTTGCTGGGGCACTTAGGCTATTTCAGCAAATAAAACGATGATCTCTGCCTTTGGTGAAACTTAAAAGTTTTACTCAATTTAGACAGAATTATTTTCATTTTGAAACCTGTTCTCTCTTTCATATGCATCCAGGTTAGTAATATATGAACCTTCCTTTTCCTTAACGTATTTGCTTTACATAGTGCTAATGACCACCCATTGTAACTTTAGTGCAGGTTCCATCACTTTTATAGAGAAGGATGCGATTTCTCTTAATGGGGCTAAAATTGTGAGTAGATACAGATCACAAAATAGAATATTTAAAGATAAGATCTTGAGATTATTGAATCTCAACTGAGCTCCTTTTAACCACTCTTTCACCTTGAATAAAGCACTGAGTAAAAAAATGATGACTAATTTCCAGAGAAACTAGCTTCTCTTATGTAATTGGATATAGTGTGGAGGCCATACCCCTTGCCTCAGAGCCGATTTTCACATCACTTAATTATAATTTACTTTTGAACCCTGGTGTTACCTGAATACTTACCAGCTTTTGTCCTCTCCTTATTTAGAATTACTCTTAAAATAAACATATACATATTTGTTCTTTAACCTGCAAGTTAACATGTAATTGAGCTATGGGAAAGCCTTTGTGTATATATTAAAATTAACACATGCAACTCCAATTACACAGTATTTTTTTCCGGATTATTGTAATAACTTTTAAAATCTGCTTAAAAATAGGCATTCCATTGGAGATACCAAAGTTCCATTTTGTCTTCAGTCCTGTGTAAAACCTTTGAAGTATGCCATTGCTGTCAATGATCTTGGAACAGAGTATGTGCATCGCTATGTTGGGAAGGAGCCAAGTGGATTAAGATTCAACAAACTGTTTTTAAATGAAGACGGTAAGAATTACTTAAAAGTTGATTGGAAAAAGACCTCATTTTCCTATGTAAGTCTTAAGTAGTTTTTTAAAAAAAGTTTTGAAGCAAAGTAAAAGCATTCATACTTTTTGTCATGGGATTTCTGTGAAACCCCTAGAGATAGTTTAATTACTGACTTTTAAAAATGCTTGTTTTAGGTATCTCATACCATGGGGAAATGAGCTACATAAAGGATGGTGGAAGGGAGTACGATTTTTTCACCTTTAATCGCCTGTTGGGGAATATCCTGTGGTAAAATATCATGTATCTGGAATTTCCCTTATAGTAATTCAGTGGAGTGGGATGTATGTGGAGTGCTGGGTGTGATTATTACTCTTTGCTCTTAGTTACTACAATTGAACAGTGGCCATGTGGTGTTTGTAGTCTTTTCTTTCCACATTATGTATGATACTTATTTGAAAACGTCCATAAAAAGTTTCATAGTGGTCTTGGTTGTAAAGTAGTGAGTGTACCTCCTTTTTTTCTATCAGAACATTTAATACTTGAAAGAAATCTGTTAGGTAGTTGGATAATTAGGAAATTTTAATACTTAATAGGAATTCAAAGGAAAATAGAAGTAAAAGTAGAACTTTTGATCTGATGAAGGTTTTAAATCTAAAGACCCAACCTGTGGATTGGTTTCTTCTTACCAGATCTTTTGAGCATTGCTAGATTGCTCATTGTGTGATGAAGTGAGACAGAATTGAAAATGCAGGAGTGAGGAATTAGGTGGTTATAGTAATGTTTGTGAGAAATAACGCTTTTTTCCCCCTGCTGGATAAAGAAATGAAATATACCTTATTCATTGTTTTTCTTAATGAAGTTAAACAAACTGATAGTCCTTAGCTTTTCTTCCTGTTTTGAGAACAATTGCATTTTCTTATCTTACCATAATCTTGCAACCTAGTGCAGTATTTGATTTTATGGATTTTTAAGAATTTGTTACTACCAACTCAGTAAGAATACTGTGCAAAAATAGCTTATTTATTATAGACTCCCTGACATCTAGAGTCAGTATGGAAAGTATTTTTATTCAAACAATAACTCAACATCTTATAAGAAAAATTATTTTCCTAATTAAGATGAAGTATATAGAATAATATAGGTGGTTTCTGTTTGATTGATTTTGAAAGGGGTATTAAAGGATAGAAATTAAATGTAGGAATTTGAATGTGAATAAGTATCTCAGAAATAAAAATAATAGGGCTGTGGTAAATGAACTACATGTAAATAATACATTTTTTTTTCATCATGTAAAATATCATTTTAAAATTAAAATTTATTGACACCAGAAGAAAAATAACTCTGGAATTTAGCTCTGGTTTATAATAAACGAAAAACAAAGTTTTAACAAGAGGTTTTGCTTTTATGTTCTTCGATTTTTATCAAATCTGAGCCAATGCCAAGAAGTAATGGGAAACGAAAGTGTCAGTATCCCACATCTCCCTAAGTTATGAATAGGTTCTATGCTCTGGAGCCTTGGTTTTAAAGACTAACATCCCAGTGAAACCAATTTATAGATCTTTTTCATATTTTAAATTTGAAGGGTAGATTATGATGAAACTATACACCTCCTGTATGTATCTGTCCATCTGTATTTTACAAAATTAAAAAATTACTACCATTGTCCTAGCTTTTTCAGGTGGTGATTATAAATTGTGATTATGTGATTTTCATGAAAAAGTTATAGTAGTTATTCTTAACGATTGTTTTAGAATGCTTAAAAATGCAAAAAATTTGGTCCTATGGTGGAGGAGTTGGTAATACTACCTATCATTATAAATGAGGAAATAAGTTACTTGATAGAATTGTCAACTTTGGAATTCACCATTTCCTAGTGAAGTTTTTTTCCCTACCTTTTTGTAGAGATTAGGTTAATTAACGTGTATTTTGTATCTTCTATATTGTTAAGAGCAGTGTAGGATACATGAATGGAGCTTGGTTTTTGAAGTATTTTATCTAGCTAAGTAAAGAATACAGAAAACAATTGCATACCTCGAATACATGGAGAAAGAAGACAAACTAGCATGTCTCCAGCTGATTATGTTACCTTACCTTATAATTGACAAAAGCCTACACACACAACACACTGGTTTTATATATGTAAGTAGATGGAGGTAGAAGATATCAATTAATTTATTGAAGGAAGGATCACCAAATTGTTTAGAAAGAACAAAGTTAAGGTGGTTGAATACAGGGGCACTGAAGGATTAAATCATATGTAGTGTGAGATAACTAGGTTTCTTTACTTCTTTAATTTTTTGTGTAGCCTGTAAAATTCTAGTATAATACCTGAAATATAAATATCTAAATTCAACTGAATATTAGTACATTTTTTATTCTTTAGTATATGAATTGGCAGACTTTGACTTAGCCTCAGTTGTGAGCCACATACTTGGTAAGGCTCATATGCTTAGTAATTTGAAAACTTTTTCTAGTATAATTATGTACTTACTGCCTTGGAGAGAATAAATACTTTTTCAAATTAACCAGCCTTGCATTGTAGTTAAAAAAACATGCTCATAAATTTCAGGTGTGGCTGGGTTCATTTTGACATTATACCAAGCAAACAAACAAACATGTAACCTTTAACAGCCTTTAGTAATTTGCTTAAATGTTATTTCTGCTGTTTAAGATATTTTTTAACTAGGAATTATACATTAAACTGTTGGAATGCCCCTTTTTATCTATGGAGAGCTGGAAAATGAATATTTAAAAATCAAAGGCTTTTAGACTGAGATTTTGTACTGCTGGTGTTGTTACTAATATCTGATGTATTTTCAAATGTTCAGATGTCTGATTTTTTGAGCCAAAGGCAGAGCAGTTGGTTACATCTTAAAATTGTGCTGTCATGCTATGAAATGTTTTTGTGTTCTTTGAAAGATCTTGAATGTACCTAGTGTAGAATTTGCAGAATATTTAGATGTTTTAGAAAAAAAAATTACCACATTTTTCTGCACCATTTGGAATATACATATTGGCTGCTTCCTTATGCCCTACAACCTCAAGTCATGTTACTTGACTCTCTTGCCAGGGAGCATTTTTCTGTGATAGCAGTTATTCTGATTTCGTGTGATCTCAGAGAAATCAAACATCTCTTAGCATCATTTAGGTGAAATCTTAGTTGTAATACTTAACTATAGCCCCAAGATTTATTTTAACTTTTGAATTTGTCATTATCCTGGGTAACCCCAAATGTACACTATTCAAAGCATAACTAAATCACATTGTTAATTTTATATTGAGGAAAAACTAATTAGACACTAAGTTTACCCAATTTTGTCGAAAAAGCTAACTGCTTTATTGAGATATAATTCACATGCCATATAATTTACCCATTCAAGGTTCATTGTTTATTGACTGCATTCATAGAATTGTACACTGTAACTGAGTATATTCATAAAATTGATCATCAGCCAATTTTAGGACACTTTATCACCCCCCAAACTGCCTTTATGCCATTTATAGGCAATTTACATTTCTTCTGCATCCTTAGTAGTTAGAAATCGACTTCCTATATCTATTGGTTTGCCTGTTTTGAACATTCCATATAAATCACACCATTGTTTTTTTATGACTGACATTTTTCTTTTATTTGGGTAATGTCAGGACATTGTTTTAGGAGTACAGGTTTGTAGCTCTTCAAATGTATAACATTTTTAAGGTGCTTGCACCTTGTGGCATATATTAGTACTTTTTACTGCTGAGTAGTATTCCATTTTAGTCCAGTAGTACCACTATTTGGTTTGTTCCTTCATTAACGGACAGCAAATTTAAGTTTTTACTTTAATGTTGTTGTGAACACTTGTGTACACATATTTATGTGTATCTTTTTTTTTTTTTAATTTCTTTTGTCAAATAGCTAGTCAGTGGCAGTTAGGAAGCTCTGCCACCAGTGTGCACTATCTTTGTGTACATGAATCTTTATAATTAAGATAGTATAGTACACTTACTAGACATGTATCATGGTTTGATATATAAAATCTTAAATGTGTTTCTCTACCCCTAACATCCCTCTGCCTCTCAAAATAGGACTGTAACAAAGACTGACATAAAAAATATAGATAATATGTTCATGGAAAGTACATACTTGTTACAAAATGGTCACATATTTAGAATAATGCTGTTGCTTTTTTATTTTACAGATAAGCCACACAACCCTATGGTAAATGCTGGAGCAATTGTTGTGACTTCATTAATAAAGGTAAAATGTTGACATTTCCTTTTATCCTAGTAAATTTTTTTTAATGGTTAAGGCACGGTTATGAGTCTTGGGTTATTTCTAAGTGTGAAAAAGTTTCTTTGGTGTTTAAAAGAAAGTAAATCCTATGTTATAAGGTTAGGAGATTTTTTATTTCAAGACAAATAATGTGATTTCAAGGACAGAATTAAAAACAGATGACTCATTTTAAATTCTAACCGTTACTCTTGACCTGAAGATCTGGCAAAAATTGAAAAGATGTGTCTGCTGCTGAACAATAGGCACAAAATTTTTTTTTCACAAGCTATTTTTCTTTCTTTTTCTTCCTTTTGACTCTTTTAGAATGAACAGGTGTAGAATAATTAAAAGCTTTTTTACTGTTAAATTTTGTTACCAGTACATGTAAGAAAAAGTGTCCTGGTACTTAGTGTTAAGACATAGTACATTTACCGTTAAGTAGTCTCAAGTCTTTAAATTCTCATAAGCTGTAATCACAATTTTCATTTGAACTTTTTTCATTTGTTTTACTTGAGTCATATCATAAGTAAATTAAGGCTTATTCCAATTATTAAGTTTTTTATTTTTCTTATATTTTGGTTTGCATTGTATGTTTTTGTTTTTTGTTTGCCTTAATAATTGGAAACACTAATATTTTGAAATAATATTTAAAAATAATTCTGTTGTGTGATACTGTTTAGATTTATAATTTCCAATTATAGATTTCATTTATATGTGAAACGTTTATAATTTTCTTCAGTAAATCTGTGATTATCTAATTTAAGATTGGAAAAAACATGATTACATGACTTTGTGGTATTTCTGAGGATGGGAAACCTTGGGTATGCAAAGAATGTTTGAATACAAATTTATGCCTTTGACCCCGTTAATAATATTTCATCTAATTTGTATATTAGAAATCCTCTTTACTTTCATAAATTTTATATGTTTATGAGAGGAAGGTTAGTTTAAGAATATATTTTTAGTTGTTATTTTAGGGCAAATGCTTCAGATGGCATTGACCCTCTTAATCATTGTAATTCCAATGAGGTAGATATTATTATAATCAAATATTTTTAATAGGCTATGAAAGTTTTCATTTTATCCATTCTAGCATCCAGTTTTCCATGATTGTTTTTTCCACAAGAGAAAAGTTGTCAGTTTTAGGTAAAAGAAGCCATTTGTTTATTGTAGAAAATTCTAATATGAACATGTGGTAGGCATAATCTGATTTAATGTAGTGTGGGGTTTACAGAAGATGGGTCCTTACAATAATATTCCATAAAAGCTATGATTAGAGAAAAATCTCATTAGTAATTGTTCAGTAAGAAAATGACTTAAATTAGAAGTTAGGGGAAAAGCAATAATACAATGTATGTGTTAGTGCTTGAATATAATGACTCTGAACCATTTTTGGGTCTTCCCAGGAAAATGTTCATATACCATGACTTTGTGTAAACACTAGGGAGTTAGTCTAGACCTTTTGAAGTTGATCCATGTATTTTAGTTTGAGAACTCTTACCACTGTGGAAAGATTAACATAGTATGCCACTGGTGTTTTCAAGAAAGGGCCATGCATAGGTAAATGATTAATAGAGAAGCCTTCCTTCACTTCATGCAGCTAAACATGTTTGTTTAATGATTCATTGGTTTAATACATAATATGAAACACTGCATGTGGGAAATACATGTCTGTTCATATCACACCATCACTTCATTAGTTTCACTTACTGTGTTCAGTCACAAATCATAAGATGTACATTGAGTCGCATTAGTATGAACACAAAAAAGTTTAAAGAAACATCCATAAGTGTGGTTTAGTGTCCAGCAGTACAAAAATTGAACTGAGTCATCTTATATTTACAAATTTGATCAGTGATTTAAAATTTATAAAAAACTTTAAATTTATTGGAAGTTAGAAATCAAGGTTTGGAGTATGGTTCGTATTTAAGGTAACTTTCTTTGAATTTTTTTTTTTTTTTTTTGTATTTAGAAGGTAGTTTCACAAGTTTTGTTTTGTTGTAATGAAGTTCATCTAAGTCTTGGAGAGAAGTAAGCATGATATACCACTGTTTAAAACTGTCCCAGTTAAAAAACCCATAATTTGAAAAGATCTTCAACTCTAGGTCTTCAAATCTAGCCCTCATGCTTTATTTAGTAGAGGAGATGAGGAAGATACTGGGGAGGTCATAAAGTAATAAAATAGGGCTGGAGGTGAATCTCCTTATTGTCTGCTTGTGGCTCATTAGCATTCACTCTACCCTATTTAATGGGATGTCTGCTGTTGCTCTTGATGACATCTTTGATTTTACATGGCATTGTTCTGTGGTCCAAAAAGCAGTCCTTTTATTTTCTTTAACTTGTACAAAAGATAACTTGCTTATTGGCGTTAAAATCACATCTGATTTTCAGTGGTTGTGAATAGTCAATCTGTGGACATAAGGTAGTGCCTGCTATCTGTAAATCTCTAGCCCTCTTCTCAGTGAACTTGCACTTGAGTACCAAAAACATAGATAGTTTACCATGGCTATTGGGTGTAAATTCTGTCTTTTACCTTTTTTAGTTAATGACCTAGAGGTTATTTTTTTTCTTTCAAAATTCAAGACTTTGTTATGGTGCTATATAAACACTGTCCTTATGTTACTCCCCTCCCACCCCTCCCTCCACACAAAATAATTAAGTAGAGTCTTTAGTAAGACTCTTTATATCATAATTTTGTAGTATTGATATTTTTTCCTTGTAGGATTGGTGGTGATCCTCAGGAAATGGGGGAAGAGGCAGAGCAAATGTTCAAAAGGATTAGCAGATTGTGGAAAAAGGAGGATTTGCACAGAAGGAACCTGTTGCATAAATTCTTAACTACTAAACTTATAGGAAAACTCCAATATTTAAAATTTTAAGCAAAGCTATATAGGTAAATACCTTCATAAAAACAAATGTCATTTTGTCATTAAAATGCACATAATTAAAAAAAACCATAAGGTATACTTTTTCTCTGTGGTAGCTACTAAATTTAAAGGAATACTTTTGGATGCAGTTGGTTTTACTTGAATGATGATAATGTGGTTGCTTGATTTAAAGGGAAAAATTTTTTTGGGAAGAATCAGAGTAACTATGGATGAAACAGCATTGTCCTAATGCACATTTTTTTCTTCCTAGTGGTAAAAATTTAACTGAGTTTCATTTTAAAAGTTAAGGTCTACCGATAATGCAAGGGTTTGGGTGGGAAAATGAAGACAACGTATCACAAAATAATTGCCACAGTTCTACTGTTTTATTTTAAAGGTAAAAGTTAAGTTACATTGTCTCCTATGCTTATGTCTTTCTATATTCTAATAGTGTTTTCCAGGATTTGTTATTTGAAGAAGCTCAAAGTTTTTTTTTAATCAGAAGTAGTTTTGAATTTACAAGATTGGAGTGTGTTTTCGCTTTTTTTTTTTTTTTTTTGGTAAAGAAACAATCATATTCCATGAGAATAATACAAAATTTAGTTAATATGTATGTAAAGCTCACTTTGGTTATGTTAGAAATGAGATTTGTTTATATGCTGTATTTTGAAAGTAGTCTGTGGCTCTGGAGAACAATAGGTAATGTCTTAGACTTACAGCATTCATAAAACAGGAGTGGATGAATTATTACAGTAATGTTATTTAATTAATGTATTTGAGGTTTTTTAATAAATGGTAGTTGATTTATTGCCAGAGTTCACTGTTCTATTTTTAGTTTTAATCTTGAAAGTAATACACTTAGAACACTATTTTTTTTACCTGTAAGATCTGTATTTTAATCCAAATATTGTTTAGTTTTAAAGCACTCTCTGTGGCAAAATTGAACTATACAGTCATTTTCAGTTACCTCTTTTGCCTTTTGTATGCCTCTTTCCTAAAACTAATTTTTCATTTATTTTTAGTTGGCTTTTACATCTGTATTATTTATGAGTAAAATCAAGTGATTTACTTACAAAATAACTATTTAAGGCATTGACTTTAAATGAGTGATTTTTATATTAAATGTATTGGCAGATGTCCGATGTCCATAGTAATGGTGGTATATTTATCTGTGTTGTAATGTATAATACATGATTCAATTCATAAACATGTTTTGGAATCAGACCATTAAATCCAATATAAATACATATTTTTAGTAGCCAGTGTTAAAACTCAGTACCTCTTTATCAAATTTTCTTAAAGTTTTCTTCAAAGGACTGTAAATTCTTTAACTTGATATGGTATGTTTACAGAAAAATAAATTTGTATGACATTGTGGCATAATATATGATTGCCAGTCTTTTAAAACAAGTCACCTGGTTTCCTTTTTAAAAGTTATGTGGTACTAGATTAGAAGTTTTGGTAAATATATTTTACCCAGTTTTTTTTTCAGTTGCCCTATTACATCTTTATTACAAATTACTATAACTTTTTTTCCAGCTTAAAATAACACAAATAAATGTTTGGGCTGTGATCTTAAAACTGGGATAAACTTAACCCTGGGTTCAGTAATTTTTCCCCAAAATATAAAAGGGCATTGAACATTTTAAGACTATCAGTTTCCAAATCTGTTTTCATATGTGATTTTCTTAAAACATATCTGCTTTTAGTTCAGTTTTCCTCACATTTCCCAAAAGAAAGACTTAGTTCAGATGCCCCAAATTTTACTGTGATGCTCTGTTTCAGTTTGTAAAAACCGTTTAGGCTTCAAGGAAAATGAATATTTGAAAGTATTGGAGTCAATGTTTTTGAGGATATGAATCACTACAACCATTAAGAATCAGTCCTCTTGTATACCAGATTTTTACAGTGCCTTGTTTTCAACAGAAAGCAAAGAGGATCTAATCAACTTGTTAGTTAATAAGAACGTTGAATGTGATTTTTTGAGAATTACTATGTGACTTTTGTATAAAATGAGGCAGATGTGTAAAGAACTAAGTGGCATTGCTATGACAAAACCTTTTCTATTTCCATTAAGTCATCTGTTGTCACCTAGACTTCTCTACTTAGTATCCGTAAAAAGTAAAATAGCAAAAGAACTAAAGCCTAGTTCTAGCAACAGAAAAAATACATTATTTGAACTAAAAATACATTATTTCAATGGGAAAGGAAAATATTACAAAGGAAAATTTTGTTAGAATGAGAAATTATTAGCAAATAACCATTTTTCCTTAACTTTTTATTGTAAAAAGTTTCAAACATACACAAGCTACACAACAGTATAACCAGCCCCACATACTCGTTCTGGGCTCTGATCTTTGTCATCTGTTCCTCCACCTCTCTGTATCCATTATTGGATAAAAGTGATGGAATTTTTAGCTTGTGTTTTTGGTTTTGGGAGGTGGGGGGTTAGTTTTGTATATGTATTTTTTCCCCTAACATCTTTGCAAATAAACTTTATACTGTGATATTTTTCAAAATTAAAATAGTAAGACATTTTATAATGCTTATGGTTAGGTACTATTGCCCTAAAGTACATGAAATCTTTCCAAGGGGAAAATATATTTTACTGATTAAACTTAAATGCTATTGCCGGAGTAGGTAAGAAGAACAAACATTAATCAAGTTTGGGAGATACTTTCGGGATTCATTATAATCAATATAATTATATTTTATTTCACATATTTACATAATTTGCCTAGTACTTTCAAGTAGCTTATCCAAAATGATGTTAATGATAAACATTGGTAAATACACTTTCATTCTTAAAAATAACATGAAAGTAAGGCTTAATTTGTACTTTAATGAGCCACAGAGAAGACCAACTGTGGACCCCAGTCTAAATTGATAAAGGTTTTTAAAGTAATTATGAAATCCCAGCTAAATGAAGAAACTTTGTATTAGCTTTTTTAGGGCACAGTTTAGGTCTCAATAGCGAAAGTTTACATCGCATAATTGTATTACCAGTATTTATCCATGTGACATCCCAATGCAAATGCTGACATCTTTCTCCAAAAAGAGTTGTTTTTTTTTTTTTGTTTTTTGTGCTTTTTCAAAAGTTAAAAAAGGTTTTTGTGGTTTAAATGTTGTTACATATTTTACAGCATTAGGATCTATGGAATATTTTGACAACTGCAACAGTTCAATGAAGTTGGTAATTTCTTCTTTTAATTATTTTTCATTGAACAGTTTTGGAGTTACATTTCTACATTTTGATTTCTGGTGTATGATAAGGAAAGAAAACTTAAAATATATTGGAGGCTAATTTAGAGAAAATACATAGCTAGGGAGCATAATATGGCTGTAGCGAAATTATCCTTACCTCTTCTAAACATTAATTCCTAGTTTTGATGGAATAGTGTGATTTTCTTTCCAGCTATTGATTGTATATGTGATTGTGCTTTCTTTCTCAAGTAAATTGATTTGTAATATTTCACAGAATATTAGCCACATCCTACTCCACTTGTAAGGTGGAGAAAGAACCTGGCTTTATTCATTAAAATAATACTCTAGTATAGGTGTCCGTCCATAATAAAATTTTAAAGTGTAATGTTTGGATTTTTTTATATAGCTTAAAAATTTCATTTTGGAAACTTTAGTTGTCAAATTATTTTATTTTAAACTTGTTTTAAAATTAGAGATGTATTGTTTCTATTGGGTGCATATCACCAATTAATACGTTTGATTTCAGATCTACAGCTTACTGCTTTGTAAACTTCGCCGAGGTAAAATGAAACCATTTGGCTACTTGAACTGATCTACGTTACATAGGTTTTTCCTATTAACATTTGCAGTAGCTAATGTCAGAAATAGAGATGAAACAATACATCTTTCATAACTGAATTGGCATAATGCTAGTTTTTTAGATTATGGAAAATATTTTTTAGGTCAAGTATTATTAATAACAAGTGTGATAATTTAGGTAGAGCTTTCTCTACAATAGTAAAATTTATTCAGAATGTTTGCATATACTAGAATTACACTAGTTTTGCAATATAACTCATTTTTCTAACTCTTACTGGCTTAAGATTATTTATAAAAAATAAGTATACTGTTCTTAATTGAAAACCATAATTTAATTTACTTAATTCTTTTCTAAGGGTGAAACTTTATTTTAAGTTTTTTCAAACATGAAATCAAGTTAAAATACATTCTAGCAGATTGTATGTTGTGAAAGATAACTTATATTGTGGGACAACTTAGTTTTAAAATTCTTTAACTTTGGGTGGGGTAAAGATACACTTAAAATAAAGCATTCCCTTTGTTACTCAGATCCATTCTCAACATATGGGTATTAGTAAAAGAACTTGTGAAATCTTTATGAAAACATTAAGTTATTTTAGTGATATTTCTTAGATTTAAAAGTACTAATGCACAGCATATTGATTATGATGATAGTATGAAATTTTGATTATCACTCAAAACTTAACTATCTTAAGTTTCTAACTTAAGATATTTTATGTCTCATTTCATTGCAGCAAGGAGTGAATAATGCTGAAAAATTTGACTACGTAAGTACAATATAGAATTCTATTTTCATGGCTTATTTTTCTAATAAGTTTTTGCTTTTTCATAATGTTTTCTAATTTTAATTTTCACTTTAGGTAATGCAATTTTTGAATAAGATGGCCGGTAATGAGTATGTTGGATTCAGTAATGCAACGTGAGTGACTTATAATTTAGGTTTTTATAATGGGTCAGGTCTCATTAACTTTAAAAATCTAGGTTTATAGAATTTATTTTAAATATTATTTTGTGATTATATATCCACACACACAAACTATATACTGTACTTACTCTCCCTGTTAGGACATCTGTGAATACATAACTGTTTAAAACTTGATCAGGAAAGAGAAATGAATGATTTTTTAATTGTTTGGGGCAAGGGGGCATTTAAAATGCTTGATAATTCAGTCATTTCAATAGACTTCTTGTGAGTGATAATAAAATTAAAAGGGACCTCAAATCTGCACTTGTTCAGTTTTCTCTCTGGCTGTTTCTTAACTCTCTTAATCTTGCTGTGCATGGCTAACTTGATTTTTATTCTAGATTTTTCTTAGTATGAAATTTATAAATAAACAGAAAAGTTTAAGAGAATAAATGACAAATATCTGGGTATCTTTCACTTATACTCTAATTAATATTTTATCCTATTTTTCCCCTTAACTTTCTAGACAGTTAAAAAATTATCTCTACACATAAACATATATGTACAAGTATGAAAATATGCATATATGTGGATCTGTTTCTCCCTTCTCCACCAATTGTTGCAGTTAAGTTGTAGACTTGTAATCCTAAATAACCCGGCATGTGTGGCTTCACAATAAGGATATTCTCTTACATTGCCACAATACTATCAGCACACTTAAGAACATTAATTTTTAAAATATCTTGATATCACTCAACTTGTAAATATTTTAAAGTAAATACCTGTTTTGGCCTTTTTTTCTTCCCTTGAGCTAATCAAAGTTCATGCATTATACTTGTTATGTCTCTTTTGTCTGTCATAAACAGACCCTTATGTGTAAAACATTTGTTAAAAGCTTTTTGGTAGGTATGACTAGGAGTGGTTTTATATAGCAAAAACAAGTTTTTTTGTGAAGGACCAGGTAGCAGATATTTTAAGCTTGTTAGCTATATGGTCTCTCTGACAACTACTAGTTCTACTGTTTCATTAGGAAAGCAGCCATAGACAATATGAGACTGTGTTCCAGAAAACTATAAAAACTGGCAGCAGCGTGAATCTCTAGTGGTTACTCACCATTTTGTATAGTTTCCTTCTGCTCCGATAAAGATTCAACCACATTGGTATGAACAGTAAATAGGTGATGGTTTGTACTTCATTTCAGGGGGTAAAAATGTTGAGATTGTCTGCTTTAGTCTTTTTTGTTCATTAGCTTAAGAATCTTTTTCCAGGAAGTTTGTAATGATATCTTGTGTTCTCTCTCTTCTTTCTAGACTTTTCATTTTTTACCATGTTTTATTGAACTTATTCTATGTTTCCTTGCCCCATCAGTAGCACTAGACTTTGACCTCTTTAAAACCTGGATAGAATGTCTTCCACTTCATTTCTATATTCCTGCTACCCTGTTGCAATATCACCGATAACAGGCTTTCAATAATACTGTCTGACGAATAGCACTATATGTTAGACTCTGTAATAAATACTAAGTAGATTCGTTTTTTGTACTATTTTGATTTGTAAGTTGACAGGTATATCTTCAAGAACTTTTTGAGTCCAACATTGTTTTCCTCTCGTACAACTATTGAAGTCTTCAGTTATAAGGGCTGCCTTCCTTCATGAGTAATACAAAGGCTGTCACCACAGGGGTGACAGCTTTTTATCAGCAGCTTTCTGGATACTTGCAGATTGAAATCTCTCAAAAGTCCTACAAATCAACTCTGTCTAGATCAAAACTCATTCTATTTCTTAAACTGCTTTTTGCTGTTGGGATCCCTATGCCAGTTGACAGTGTCATCTTCTCAAGAAAATACAGAAATCTCGGCTTTTACCAGATTTTACTATGCTTTTCCTCTTTCCATCAGGTGGAATGATTTACCCAGCAGCTCTCCTGTGTGATCATACCTGTCCTCCATTCCTTACCACTCCCTTACTTTCTTGCTTTGTGTAGCTGTCATTACAGTTGTCTCTTAACATCACTCATTCTTTCTTTTTATTCTTCTCCAAAATGATGTCAGTATTAACTCTTCTTTAATTTAGATCTGACAAGGTAATATGTTTGAAAGCCTTCTGCATTCTTGTAGACAATCAGGAACCATTATATTTTTAGCTTCTATTGGTCTTAATAATGTGCTCCTACTCTACTTTGTTAATTTGATGTTTCTCTACTCTTCTTGACTCTTCCTTCCAAAATAATCAGAATATTTGCTATTCTTCAATGAATTTGTCTTTTATACTTCCATAACCTTATGTTAGCCTTTCCTAGAGTTACCCCCAAATATTATAATCAGTGAATGCTATAAGATTTTTCAGTGAAATTTCTATGAATTCTCTCATTTGAAATTGGCAATTTGTTGTACTTTTGGGAGGCCAAAAGACTTAGTTTTTTTTAGCATATCTCATTGTTAGAATATTTGATAATTTTAAAATTAGCTTCTTTATTCATAAAATATGAAGGACCAAGTTTAGTTTGGTTCTTTTGTAGCTGAGAAAACTAAGGCTAAAACAATGATCACTTAAATTACTTGTCTAAGGCCATATAACTAGCCTGTTGACAAATTGGCAGTGGAAACTAGCATTCTTGACTTTCAGGTCAGTTTTCTTTATACTGTATTTTACTATGCAAATTAAACTACAAACCAGTCATACTTTTACAGAAAGTAAACAGAATTTTTTTCTTTTTCTAGGTTTCAGTCTGAAAGAGAAAGTGGAGATCGAAATTTTGCAATAGGATATTACTTAAAAGAAAAAAAGGTTTTTAATTTTTTTGTTTCTATTTCAAATTATTCTTTTTAATAAAATACATGAAGGTGAATGTTAAAAATTCAGTGGTAGTTTTTAAGCAACTGCCTGCTAATATTTAAGGATCTGAAACTTTTGCAAAATATTCTAGCCAGTAAATCAGTTTGTATTTTTCAGTATTCAAGTAGTTGACTATAGTTATATTCATGCAAATTCTGCTTAAGGGTTAACCCATCTTTTAAAAAATAAAATAACTCCCATTTGTTGATTGCAGTTTAATTTTAAATATTAAGTGACTGGTCCATTAACTTGTTTTATGAATTATGAATTCATATATCTCATTATTACCAGCTAAGTTAGTGTCTAGACACCTATATATGATATACTTTTGCTTTTATTCTTCATTATTTCATATTTATACCTTTTTATAGATTATGTTTTACTTTGTTCTCATTGGGTGAAACATTTTGTTCATATTTTAATTTGAGTATCCATCTATTTTTTGCTTACATACATATTTTTTTCCTGTGTGCTTAAGTTCTCAATTGCCTTTCTGATTTTTTTCCCACAGTGTTTTCCAGAAGGCACAGATATGGTTGGCATATTAGACTTCTATTTCCAGGTAATTTCTCTCTTCTTGAATATAAGAAAGAATATATGAATTTTGTCTGTAAATGTGTATGTTATATTATGCAGAATACAGCTATCTTTAAAAGCTTGGCTAGAGACCAAGAGAAAATATATTTCTTGTTGACTTTCTTTAAACAGATCTTTATGAAAGACAAAATTGTAATTACTAAAAAGTCATCCCATAGATTGCAATAGAGAAATTTTTTTCTATAAACAGATTATATTAAGTTTAATCAAAAATAATAGACAGTTCTAGTAATTGACTTATGATAAACTGAGCTCCATTTTTTTAGATTTTAAACTTGAAGAATTTGTATCTTTATCACATTCCACATTTTAAAATGACAGTTTTCTCAGTTTGCTTATGAGGTGTCTCACAGGTTTTAAGTTGGAGTAGCTCTCCATATTAAAGAAAGATAACTTCTCACATAATGTATTGTGATGTAGAGGTAATTTAACACAGCCTTCCTGGACACTCCCTCCACTCCTCTTTTTTATTCTTACAAATTTAATACCATTGGTCCACTAATGGATTTGTAATTTGAAGCCACACATTAGCAAATGAATCATTGCTGACTTCTAGTTTACCTTACATTTGCCTGTCTTTGTTTGAAAGGTACTGTAATTTCAACCTGTCAATAACTACCAAGAATGTATAAGGAAGGTTGCTAATATAATACATGTTAATGGAGGCCAAGGTGACAGTATTAACCTGCCCAGCAGAAAGAACTGTTAATTGGGGATTTAGACTACTAGTACAAAATCAAAAATCTAACCTGGCCATATTTTAGCCATATGATCTAATTTCAGTTACTGTTTCCTAATTTCATTATCTGTGGCATATACTTAGACTTAACTTTTTGCTTTATAGTAAAGGTAGTATATATATATTTTATATATATGAAGTATAATGTCATATTTACTTTTATCCACTAGCTTTTATTTCTTTTCAGATAGGAATTCTTCTCATATAGTGAAGATTCTTTTCACTTGAATACACATTTAATTGTCGAGTACAGCTTAGGTGCTACTAATCTACTGTGTAATTTCTATACTTCAGGGCAAAAATCAAGAGCAAACCACAGAAGGGCTGAATCTAATTGAATATCTATCCGAATGTTAGGAAGCTACCTGTAAATTGTAATTTTTCATATCTCACCTGATGAGTAGCACAATTCTAGTTAATATTAGTATAAAGTAGGAAATGATAATTGGAATTTAAAATGTTATTTTAGATAACTTTTCATGATTACATCAACATTATTTTATTTCAGTACATTAAGTAGATTCTGTAGCTCCTGAGGATGAAAATTAGAAAATGGTTTTAATTTTTAGCCTGTTAAATGGTACCCAGTTTTCTAATTCACTGTAGTTTCCCTTCTTGCTATTTTCAGAATCCCTCTTGTAGATCTTGAAGTATGAGTGAGGAAAGTTTATAAATTGACAGCTCAGTATTTTCTTTCTCTTATTCTTTACTTCCCAGTTTTGATTGCTAACAATGAAAAATAGGGTATATTTATTGGTTTGGTTTTATGGGTAAATTTGGATTTTGGTGTGGTAGACTATCTCCTTTGATTATATATTTAAATACAAAAATTTCATCCTGCAGTGTATCTGGATTTGCTTTTTTCATTCATAATAGAATGTCCTACACCCATAGTGAAATTGATATAAACATTTGAATGTTAATAAAATTTCTAAAAGGGAGCATTTTGGTTTAGGCATAAGGCATACAGTATTGAAGCTAGAGATCTCCTAGTTTTTTCTTCCCTTAGCCTTTTTTTTGTTTTTTAAAGATTTATTTATTTGTGCATACAGAACTGGGGTACAGGCCAGAGGCTCAGTGGCGGCAAGAGGCTTCACCATAGAGAGAGTGGGGAGCAGAACAGGCAGATCAACGAAGTACACTGCTGAGGGGAGCAGCGGGCGGGTCAGGAGAAGTTTGCCACGCCATGTGGTCACCTCCGGGGCAGGCGGGAATCGAACTCATGTGGAAGTGGCTTTAACTTCTCAGTGCTGCGCTTTAACCCGCTGCGCCACCAGGGAGGGCCCCCTTAGCCCTTTTTTTAAGGTTGATTTATTTATGCATACAAGAACTAAGGTACAGGCCAGAGGTACAGGGTGGTGAGAGGATTCACCAGAGACAGGGTGGGGATCCGAACAGGCTAACTGACTGAAATACACTGCTGAGGAGAACAGCGTGAGATAGGAGAGGTCTGCTGTGCCATGTGGGTCAGTTCCCTTGCTGGGAATCAAACTGCTGTTGAGGGATACTTTCATCGTGCTGGGATTTACCCCCTTGTGCCAGCAGAGGCCCCTTTCCTTAATCTTTTGTAAGTTGCCGTGTGAGGATGCTGAGCTTTGTTGTAGGTGAAATAACCAAGTGTTTTAGCACTTTTCCCCCCTAAAGTAGTGACTTCTCATGTAGATGTTATCTTTATCATGATATTGATGTACGTTGCTTTATCTTAAAACATGGCTCTTTTTTCCTCATTGAGTTAAAAAAAAGGGTATTCTACAGAAAACATTCATATTTAAGCAACTTTGAATGTCACATGGGGCAATCTTAGTGCTTAGGAACTAGTTCTTCCTAGTTCTGCCATTAAAGGATTGAATAACTGGGCAAATCAGAAAAAATCTTAAAGGAGCGGGATTTTTTTTTTTTAAGATTTATTTATTTATGCATACAGAACTGGGGTACAGGCCAGAGGTTCAGGGGCAGTGAGAGGATTCACCAGAGTGAGGAGCAGAAGAGAGGCCCCTTTCCTTAATCTTTTGTAAGTTGCCATGTGAGGATGCTGAGCTTTGTTGTAGGTGAAATAACCAGGTGTCGACAAAGTACACTGCTGAGGGGAGTAGTGGGCGGGTCAGGAGAGGTCTGCCACTCCATGTGGGTCACCTCTGGGGCAGGGCTCGAACTCATGCTGAAGTGGCTTTAGCTTCTTAGTGCTGTGCTTTAAACTGGTATGCCACCAGGGAGGGCCCAGAAGCAGGAATTTAATTCTAATTAAAGTCTTTGAAATATCATCAAATTGTATGAAATAATCCCTCTGGAAGAACGAATTCAGAACTATATGAAATAACAGATTTCCTTAAGTCAGTTGTAACACTAAATGTGAACCTAAATCTTCAGAACTCAGAGTTTTCTTCCTTTTAGCTCTGCTCCATTGAAGTAACTTGTGAATCGGCCAGTGTAATGGCTGCAACACTGGCTAACGGTGGTTTCTGCCCAATTACTGGTGAAAGGGTGCTGAGCCCTGAAGCAGTTCGAAATACACTGAGTTTGATGCATTCCTGTGGCATGTATGATTTCTCAGGGCAGTTTGCTTTCCATGTAAGTAATGATTTAATCTTCATTTTCTGGCAGGAAACTACTCTGAACTGGTTCTTTAAAAATGCAGTTTGCACTTTGCTTCTAAAGTAGTGCATTAATTCTTGAGAGAAAAGCTAGTTTTCAAGGTTAATTTGTTACTGAATTGGTAAATAATAGAGTTAAGCAGTCTACAAGATGTCCTTAAGAACTTGGAGTTTAATTTCTAGGACCTCATCAAATCTACTTTTAAGATATTCAAATATACAAGGTTAGTACAGCCTTTCTTTAGTTTTTATATTTAGTATTACAAGAATCCCTTATGTAAAGAAAGAGTACATATTTGTGATGTCTTACATCTTTGGTTACAGATAGCCATAGATATTTTAAAGGCTTAAGATCTATCAAAGTTAAAACCTAACAGAATTATATTTTATAGTTTATTATATGTTTACCATGTGTGAAAAATACAGACTTTATTCTGCTTATGTCTGTCACAATACTCTAAAATATTTATTTGAAAAATTTAAAAACAAAAAATAGAACTCAGTATTCCCAATCGTTCAGCTTCAGGAACTAGCAATATGTGACTGATCTTGTTTCATTTGCATTTATTTCTGCAACCCTCACCCATATCATAGTTCAATATCTAAACTCAAGGACTCTTAAAAAACAAAAAAACCCAAAAAACTACAATACCATTACCACATTAAAAAAATAACTTAAAAAATAAAAAAAACTTAAAAATGTTACCTTAACCAAAATATTTAGTTGATATTTAGGTTATCTGAACTGTCTTATAAATTACTGTTTGACAATTTGTTTGGCTTGGGATGCAGATAGGGCCATTTGTTGTAAATTGGTTGTGGCTCCCTTTATTTAAAATCTATAATCTTCTTGGACTTGATTTTTTTCTTGCTAGTTTTGTTTTAAAGTATTTTCCAACAGTTTAGATTTAGTTTACTACCTCGATTCCATTGTCCCTTTTGTTTCCTGTAAATTGGTAGATCTCATTCAGGTGATCTTTTTGTTTGTTTTTTGCAAGAGCACTTTCACAAGAGGTAGTTAATGCAGTAATGTTAGTAAACCATTAGTGATCACTGACCAAAAGATATTAGTTTTACCTTTTATCATAATTAATTTTTATATAATGTAAACTTGAAGAAGATTAATTTTCCTTACTATCTTATCACTGTTCCTCAGGCAATTCTCTGACAATATGCCCCAATGATCTTGTAAGAAGATAGAATTTCTCATTGTTCTTTAGTCATACAATTATTTTTTAAAACTAACTCATCCTTAAAGTAAATATTGATTATAGAACCTTTGGGAAACATCATTGTCAAAAAGAATAAAGTGAAAACAAACAGCCCCACAATTTAGATGTAATCTATATTAACTCACTTGGATATGTGTTTTAACATTTCTTTTATATTTCAATACATCCCAATTGTTTTGTGATTACATTTGCTATATTATAAACATATTAATAATGTATACCTGCAACATTTTTAATGTCAGAATTCTACTGAATGGATATGCCATATCTTTAAAACTAATTTACTTGTTATTGGACATGTATTTCTTATTTTAAAATATGAATACATATTTATTAAAATCATTTTCAGGTTGGTCTTCCTGCAAAATCTGGCGTTGCTGGGGGCATTCTTCTAGTTGTCCCCAATGTCATGGGCATGATGTGCTGGTCTCCGCCTCTGGACAAGATGGGCAACAGTGTTAAGGGAATTCACTTCTGTCATGTAAGCACATTGTCTTAATGAAAGTGTTGATCATAGAAGTTGAACTATTCATTGATTCAGTTTTTTTACTCATTTCCATAGTTTATTGGTTATTGGCACTCTGCTGCCTATCCTGGTTATTGGGGAGCAGTAAAAGTACTCAGGAGCTTCAAATTCTTCCACCAGACAGTTCTGATATAATCATTCTTACAGAAAATTACATTTGTTTACTGCTTCTGTATAATTGTATTTAAAAGTTGTAGTTAGTTTTCAAAAGCTCAGCAAAAGATACTAAACTTGGAGAAGTAAATTAAAAATCGACAGTTTATTATATTTATTTTGTCTTTGTTGAATATCCATAAACTACCTTTAAAAGTTTTTTTTTTTTTTTGAAGAAATAGCACTGCAATTTAAAATTGTCACAGTTGATGAACTCATTTTTTATGTGGTTACCCAAGTCTTGTTTTAATATTTCAACATAGGATTTTATTTACATTTACTGTTTCCTGCAGTCTGCATTGAATATTGTAGTGTTTCTGCAGACTTTCTTAATTAAAGTCTTAGAGAAACTAGAGAATGACATTGAGTTGTTTATATATTATTGTAGTAATGTAGCCACTATAGTTATATTTTTATGGTTATATAGTAGAAGACTTGTTTCACGTGGTCTGTTATTATAGTACTCATTTTATAGGAAATGAAGGTTAAATAGTCAAAATGCTATGTAACCAGAGTTGTCCAAATGTGTATCCATGCCTTCTCATTTTTTTAAAAGTAATTTTCTTGGTGTATTGTATTATATTGCTTTGTTTACGTGCAGTGGTGCTTTCTGTAAGAAAGTAGTTAATAGAATATTAATGCAACTTGTTAAAATATGAGAAAACAATACTCTATAAACAGCCAGTTTCTTATAGCTCTTCTTTTTATTTGCAGGATCTTGTTTCTTTGTGCAATTTCCATAATTATGATAATTTGAGACACTTTGCAAAAAAACTTGATCCTCGAAGAGAAGGTGGTGATCAAAGGGTAAGCACAATTCTTTTTTAGATTATGTGTTTTTTTTTTTTTTTTTTTGAGCGCGAGAGAGATAAGATTCACCTTTCTAAATAAGACCAAGTTTAATTTTTAGTGACCTTGTATCTTTGCTAATCACAAATGAGTGAACAAATTGTTGACATTTTTGTCCTGGACCAATAGTGTATATATATTAAAAACTGTTACTGTTTTCTTAAATTGAAATTAGTTAGCTTAGCAGCAGAGTCACCCCCTCCCTCCATTTTCCTAGTATTTTAAGCAAAATTTTAAAGAATTCTGTTAAAGTAAGACACACTAGAATACACTCATGCTATAAAGAGAAAGCATTGTATTTACTTTTAATATTTGTCAGTTACAGTCTTGAAACTTATTTTTATATGGATGGATATCTAAATAGAAAAGAGATTATAGTAGTAGTGAGAGACCTTACATCTCGTCATAATGCATTTTATAGGCCACTATAGATGTTTTTCTATAAAAAATAGTTTTTCTCAGAAAAAGTACTTAATGCAACATACCTGACTTAATACGGTATTCTACTTTAAAATATAGTCACTTGTCACTATGTTGGACTTCATATTACTGCATTTGTAAACCTTTACAGACTTAATACTGAGAGGGGAGAACTTAAACTTCAGGAGTAATTAATTTTTTGCTTTACATAGCTGTTCATTGGGTCATGGGACTTGTTTTATATTTTAATTACATTCCTTTGCATCCCATATAGAAAATGTTAATTCTAAAATTGCTAGTTACACTTGAAGCTAGTATGAGACACTTAGAAGTAGAAAATATTCTCAAAGGAAATTCTAACCTCTAATTCCAATCAAAGTAACTAATAATAATACATAAAAATTATGCAAAGCTTACAGTAAAAACTTCCGTGGGAAACAACATGGATAACCAGGAGCAAAACATCAGATGGTGGTGGGTGAAAGTGTTAACAGATTTCAATAACATTCATTGAAAAATACCGTTTTATAGCTTGGACCTTTCTTCACTCAAGTGCACTAATAAATTATGTATGTTGCTTGAACAACTAGCATTCCTTTGGACCATTGGACTATGAAAGTCTGCAACAAGAACTTGCTTTAAAAGAGACAGTATGGAAAAAAGTGTCACCTGAGTCAAATGAGGACATCTCTACAACTGTAGTGTATAGAATGGAAAGTCTGGGAGAAAAAAGCTAAAGAAGTGGGTTCTAGTTTCAGAATGTTCTTCATTTAACCTTTCAGGCATCTTTAGCTTTTTCTTACATCAAACATCTTTAGCTTTTTTGCATACTATAATATTTATTTGAGTTTTTTTTTGTGTGTGTGTGTTCTCAACTTTGGGTGCTGGAACCATTAAGCTTTTTTTTTCTTTTAATCTCTGTGTTAATACAATGAAAGTGGATTTGTTGGTCTTTTAAAAAAGTATTTAAAAATAAAGCAAACTTGCTTTATTTGGAAAAATGCTAAAAGGAAAAATTTCTGAAATTTTTCTTTGTATTAAAATTGTAACTATATAGTTAGTTCCATTCTAGAATAGTAACAGCTTTGTAATTCTTGGTTCTAAAATCCACACATTTAGCTTCTCTAAGTTTTGTTGCATTTTATTTTTTTTTTCCAGTTTTAAGACTGACATGTCCATAGTGGCAGTAGAAAGTATTTCTATGCTCAATACAAAACTAAAATATTCAAAATAATGAATTGCAGATTATTGAATATAGCAGATAATAAAATTAGCGCAAGTTTACATTAAACCATTTTTAGTGATAGATTGGGTTTACATTTTAAAAGTTCATTTAAAATTTTATCAAACACTTTTAAGTGTGTCTTGCTTTTTTACTTTGCAACTTCTTTGTTCTGTGAGAATTGTCATGTACAGGAGTGTTTTATGTTACTAAACCATTCTAGCCAAAGAATTTCAGATGTAAGATAAATGACATATTTCACTGTTAAAAAGCTATAATGGTTATTACTCAGAAGCAGTGACAGTGAGTGTCTTCATGTGAAATGTTTACCTGAACAATTATATTTTGGTATTATCCACGTTACTTTTTTTCTATGTTATATTTAAGTATGAATGGTGAATTTTGGTTTTTTAGCTTTTAATAATTTTATTATCGTAATAATTTCACGAATGCTAACGAGTCTTTTATTATACATTATAACATCTTGTAGAATTTGTTCTATTTGAACTCTTCTAGAGTACTTAGGAAATGAATGAATTCAGTCTGAAGGTAGTATGTTACTAAAATTTCTGCTAGATCTGGATCCTTTGGTTATATTGAGAATCAAAACTTGTTTTTTGGAGAAGGTCTATGGGTTGTGTACAGCCTGATTTCAGATAATTCACAATATTTAGTCTATCTTGGCAAAGTGATTGTAAAGTTTTGTAGGACCTATTCACACTTTTTCCTTCCTCCATATACCTGTCCAATTCTCACAACTCCCTACAGCTTCAAGCTTGGTAGTTTCTTGGCATTTTACTCATTTTTGAACTTACAAGCTTTGGAGAGGCAGAAATGAGATCTAGAAGGAGAATTTGATAGTTTCATGACACCTATGTGATAGGCTCACGTCTGTAAAAGTAACTGTAGAGCGGCAAGAAGGATTGCATTGGGTAATTGCAATACTAGTGCTAACACAGGTAATTCTGATCCTATGAGTTTGGGAACTTTGATACTAAGAAAACAAGTTTCCTCCCGGTATTGGTCAGAAGCCTTTGGGTGAGCTTAAACACTAAAATCGCATTTTTAAATAACTTATGTTTTAGAAAATTTTATGTTATATGAACATTCCTCTAACACCCAGATGCATATCCTAACTGGATGCTTCTAGTTTTGCCACGTTGGGGGGGTGGAGGAGTTTGAAGCTCCACCCTTGGCATTCACTTGGGACAGTGTTATTTGTGTTGATTCCATGAGACCACTTATGATTTGAGGAACGAGATCCCTTGATAACTTGCATAAAGATTTATTTTTTTCCTCCCATACTTTAAATTGTTTCATCTTTATTTGAAAGTAAGCTCTACTTTATAAGATGAAATTTTAAAATTTGTGTCAATATTCGTATATTAATTTCTGGTGACTATTAACTATGTTGGTAAGGCTTAAGTGCACATTTACCAACTGTATTTAGGGTTTTCTAGTCTTGTCTGTTTAAAGAATCTTGCTGAGAATGAGCAGACAGAAATTATTGTAAAAAGGTAAAAAATGGAAGAAGAGGAAAAATATTGTGAATAGGCCCCCAAACTTTACTTAAAAAAACAAATAAAAGGAAAATCTTTGCCAGATTTAAGGACATTATTTTTGTTCTTCAGTATTTTTAATACCTTTTAAAATAAAGTCCTTGAAAAGTACCCAGTATTGTTGAATTTAATGTTTCCTGCCATTACCAATTCTTGATATTCAAGCATTTAAAGTTAGCATGTGTTTTTCCTTTTTTTCATCATTAATATTTCATTTGAAATGCATATCCTCCTGACATACTTTATTTTTAGCATAAATGTTGTGCATTTTAACTTAGTGTTTGAATTAAAAACATTTGTGTTATTAGCTTTCTTTCATTTGCTTTGTATATTTAATAATGTACCTTTTTATTTTCCAGTATGCTTACTTTTTGTATTGTACAATAAATTTATTTTAAGCTGATTTTATTGTTTTCTTTTTAAATGACAGCAACTGACAGTTTAATTGGAGCAAATAGTTGAGATTTTGAACTTAGAAAAAGATTATCCTTTATGAAAATAATATTAAAATGCCGTTATAAAGGGGTGCTATGATGGGAAACTAGAAACACTAAAGAGTGAGTTTCATTTAATTTAATTAGCATTGGTGTGGGGGGAGGATGGGGCAGACATTTTCCTGTTGGTTGTAGTAGAAGTATTTGAATAAAGGCTTTTCCCCCAATTTTTTCCTTCATTTGACAACTAAAAAAAAAAACTACCTTTATGAGGAAAAGTATTATTGATGCTATTGTTTGTGTATTTGTATGTTTTATCTGTTGTCTAAAGTAGGAAAAAACATTGTTAAATCAAGGGTATCACAATAATAGCTTTACAGTAGAACTCAGTCTCATAATAGGGAATGTCAGTGTTACCATGTTATATTCATTATGTAACAGGTTATGACCACTTGTCTGTAAAGATACAGTTAGGGATTTTTTTAAGTTGGTTTTTATAAGAAGTGGATCACTATAATATTGAAATCCACTCAAAACTATTTTTTTTTTAGTTTAACTTTCAGAAGGAACTTACTGTATTTTCAAATAGTGCCCAAATTATGAGACTCCACGCATTGAAGGACAAATACAGTATTAAAATTGTTTTCATTTGATTAAAGCTGCCATTTATATTCCAGAGAATATATTCCATATATGTTGGAAGATTCAAAAGTATTTAAAGGCGAAAGAAATACAATTGCCTATGGAAACTTCTGTGGAGTTATTTCCTAAAGTTCTTTTGGAACTAGTAAATAAGGAGTTTTCACTGTCTTGCTATATTCATTATGTAACAGTTTATGATCTTTTATTTTTAAAGATATATGTGGGTTGTTTTTGAGTTGTTGCTAACTTTGAAGCAAAGGGAGAGATGAATGACAGTGCCTGGCAATGTTGAGCTGATGGTGTAGGGTTTTGTGGGCACATTATGTATATGGAAAAAAGCACTATGTATACTGATATGTTGTTCTGTATTCTGATCATTTATGTATGATGTGGGTATGTGTTGTGTGTGTGTAGTCATTCCGCAATGACTGGGTTGGGAGGGGGGTTAGTTCCAAAAATCCCTAGGGTTCAAAAACTGATGATCAAATTCTTTATATAAAGTGACTAGTATTTGCATGTAACCTACCCAGCTCCTGCTGTATACTTTAAGTCATCTCTAGACTATAACACCTAATACAGTGTAAATTCAGTGTAATTAGTTCCTAGATTGTATTATTGAGGGCATAATGACAAGGAAAAAAGTTTGTTCATGTGCAGTTATCAAATAGTCACTGTAGGCCTAACCATATAGTATAGCTTTAATGCACAGTAGATTGAATGCAAGGATGTGGATTTTTTGGATCCAGAGGGCCTGCTGTATTATTTATGTGTGTGTGTGTCTGTCTGTCTGTCTGCCTATTTCTTTCATCCACCCTCTATTAGTATAGATGCATAACTGGATTATTGACTTACTCCTGTTTCAAGTTTATCATTAAAGAAATTCTTAATTTCTCCTGTCCCCAAAATCAATCAGATATAGTGCATTTTACTTGTTCAATTTGGCATTAAAAATTTGTGGTTTCTGTTCACTACTAGCACTGTACAGTCAGAGAGAAACAGTGAACTTCATAAAAGGGAAAGCAAGAACATAAGATTTCATGCAGAATTTGACCTTAAAGCTGCTTGCAAAGTATTTTGTATAAAGAATTACACTCAACTTAAAAGAAATAATGTACTTTTTTTATAATGTGCTTTTCAATTGAATAGTTATTTCAGTAGGTTTCTTTTATTTCACTGTGCATAACTTTGTGGTTTCTTTCCCCTGGGTGGCCTTGAAAATGCTAGAATGCATTAAAAAACAAGTAATGTGATTTCTGCTCAATTTTCTCCATTGCTTTATATTGGAGGTAATATTTACATTTTGTAATAAAACCAAAGCCAGATGTTGGAGGTGAAGTTTGTTGTGATGAGTCATGGTCCATCCTTCAGGTTTTCACTTCAATTAGCTTAAAATAGGCTTTATGTTAGTACATTCTCTGTCATGGAATTCAAGGGCCAAGTAATACTGAATATATGATTAAATATATCAAATTTATCTCCTATGTAAAATTACAAGACAGTTAAAGTTTTTTTTCTTAAATATTTACTGAAATGCTTTCAATCCTAATACCTTAGATGATTGAAATCTATCTGGAAGACTTAGCTTTTGAAAGCAAATTCTTACCTTATTTTAAATTTGTTTTAATATTAAAATGCTGTTAATATTTACGTAATGAAAATCTCTGCTCAGTGGTTCCACTTGGAGCCCTGAATTGTTGTTTTGATTTGTATTCTGTAACAGCTGAAGCATTTGTTTACTTTTAAAAAACACAATTCCACTTCTCTGAATATTTGATGTACTTTTTCATTTACCGTAAGTTTGTAGTTTATTTGAGTCACATAATTGAACTTGAGGTAATCTTAAAAGATTACCTGGTATAAACTCCCACTCTACCATACCTTCTTTTCCAGGTTTCTTAGCACCTTATTTTCTCAATTAACATATTCACAGTTTTTCCCCCTCTTTTTTGTTGGTGTTTTATATTTTATTGGCTCAAAGCTTTTGTTTACTGCTTATTTTCAGTAAGAACCATAATTGGTAGTAGAGAATATGATTGTAAACTTGTTTGGTAAATTGTCGCCTTAGTGTTTATTAAACTACTTGATTGTTTTTTTTAGGTAAACAATCACATCACGGTTTATAAAGATAAATAAAATTAGAAGTGAATATTGCAATTATATAGTAGTTCTAAAAATAAACATTACCCTGGAACTCTTTTAAAGTAAGTGTAGCAGACTCTAAAGTGTAGTGACTCTAAAAATAAACATTGCACTATAAACTTTTAAAAATAAATTCCTTTGGGGTTAGGTTAAATACATAATGAAAACAAATATAAATGAGCAAAAGGTTACTGGAATTCTAAACTGATGGCTTCCTACAAAAAGTGTTTTTTTATTTGCATGTTACTTTTTCCCAGCACGTGTGTACCATGCAAAATATCTAGCTACTGCCTTGATTTTATATTAGGTATTTGGTCTCTCAGTACTCTTGATATGTCTCTTTAATAATAGTCTAGCATGTTTATTGTCCTGAGTAGCAGTCTTTGCTTGAGATGGTTACGAGATTTTTATTTTTTAATTAAGAAATTTATTGCTGTTCTTTAAGTGCACTAATTTTTAAAGTTTTTTTCATTGATGTTATGACTTAAATATTGTTACCCTATTAAAAGTATTGGTTTCTTAATTCTCAGAATTTTGAGTTTGCCTTGGTAGTGCTTCCCTCTTCAAGTTTAATGTAGGTGAGAACCTGAACTTTCAGGAGACTGGCTGTTACACACAGTGGAGACTTTGCTTGCTTTCACATTATACCTATTAAAGTTAGAATGGCCCTCAAGTATTAGCATTGATTTTGCAAGCACTACTATTTATATTTGGGCCATTTCACTGTAAAGTGCAATTAAAATCATAATCTTTAGCCTCTTGTTATTTCTTTAGGTCAGGATTATTTTCACTATTTTGTATGTGCCTTTCACAGATAACTAAAGGACACTTACAAATTGTCTTTTGTGTGGAATAACATAACACTTAAGTTTTGATTGCCTTTTAAATTACATTAATGATATTCTATAAAACCATGTCAATTACTAATTGAGCTCTACCCAAGATCTGTTGTTTACTTATTCAAAATTAAAGCTTTTAGTTAAAAAATCAAAACCGTATCAGCTGCCCATGAAATGAATTTTCATTTCCAAATCTTTAATCATTGTTGACATTTTGCCAATCTACATTTTCCTCTAAAAGTTAAAGAAATGTTAAAGTCCAAACTTATTTTTTTCAATATAGTAGAACTTATCATTGATAATTTATTATTTCACATTCAACTTTGAACACATATATCTGTGGGTACAGATCAATCGGTGCACGAAAATTTTAATTTAAATAAAATGAACTAGTAATGTTTCAACTTTGAATTGAAATGACTAAATGTTAACTTATTGCACAGTGACTTCATTGACATCTTTTGATGAAATTACAAGTGATTTTGCTAAATTTCTCTGGTACCTAATACAATTAACATTTTTAAATTGTGCAATAAAATGTTTATACCTTCATGTCTCTCCTTCTTACCCAAAGTGGAATTTAGAGCACTGTTTTGCAAAGAAGAGTTTTAACTTTCTACTTTCCTGTTTGCGACGTGTTTTAAGTAAAACATACTATTGATATTATAACAGAATTCAGAGTATGTATGACTTTTTTTTTTTTTTTGGTCTGAGGAGAAAATGGATTTGTTGTGTTTTTTAATCAAGTAATAAAAACTTGAGAAGCTTTTGTTTTTATTTTGTCTCGGTCGTGCAGTTTTATTTTAAATCCACCCTATATGTCTGTCAGTCACAGAATCCACAGTGTTGCTTCTTGGGTGTCCCTTTCATGTAGATGGTCTAATTATTCATGTATGGACTTCGTATGTAGGAGCTCTGGGGATACAGCTGCTACTCTGTCCCCATCTTGTGCTTTGTAGTGTTTGTTTTGCAGAAATGCTTATTAAGTGCCATTGTGAGGCCTCAGATTTTGGGAAAGCTAAGAACTTGGCATCTTCTGCACAATTTTAATAGTTTCAGGCCTTGCAGAGACTCACCGAATGCTTGCAAAGCATCAGTGAGTTGGGTATAGTGTCTCAGTAGGAAACCCAGTATCACACACATGAATTTCTGAGTCTTGTTTTCTACTTTAAAAATCCATGTTAAACCCTGTTCTGTTTCATAATGCCCATTTAATATATTTGAAACATAGTCTTTATCAGTTTTATAATTAAAACATTTCTTGCTCGCGAGTAAAAATGACTTAAGGAAGATGTACCATTCTCATTCATCCCGACAGAGAATATTGAACTATAAAATGTATTGTACAAATCACCTTACTCACAGGTTTGAAATAACCATACCTACCTAAAATCAGCAGTGTCTCATCCATGCCTGTCACCTGTACCTAAAGACCATGGAAGTCTAGTGTTCCTTTGTCATTCCCTTGTCACGGGAAGCTTAGCGTTGTATAGACTACAATTCAGTATATAGTAATAGAAGCCTAAGCCCAGGTATCCTAGGTTTACTCAAACTGACAGAAGAGCCTGTGGTTTTCCCCCTTTGCTTCCAATGTCAACAGTTTCAGTCAATTCTGATAACAAAACAGGCACAATGCCCTATCAGTAGAAACTTAGTAACATCAGAATAGAAATAGCATTGTTTTTAAAGTCATTGGCAGTAACCGGCACTTACTGTAACTTAACTGTGAGTTAGCCATTAGTGTAAAGTATGTTGTAAGAATTTTTGGTCCTCTTGAAGTGTAGGTACTGTTACTTCTGTAGGTTTTTATAGGCCCAAGTTCCAGTTGCTTCTTGAGCTTGGTCCTTAGCCCCCGACTGTACTGTTTCCCATTGCAAAATATTGCTGGAGACACTTAGGACTCCTTGTTAATAAAAAGTTAGGACAGTGATGATTGCAAAATGCCTTGATAGACCAAGAATTAAGGGAAATTTCATATTAAACAAGGTTATCCTACAGTAAATTCATTTGTAACTGGTTTATATAATGCAGATAGCATTTGTACCCTGTGTTACCAGTAGCTTATGATTTTAATATATGCATGCATGGTATTCATGTAGGAAAGTAATGCCTTTTATTCAAAATTAGGTGTACAGGGAAAACTTGCCCAGAGGCTTTTAACAGATACAATCACCTATGTTCTCAAGTGTTTATCTAACTGGGAAAATTAACTCCTATGTTACTGGACTTGGAAGATAAGTCTCTACATCTTTCCATTAAAGTCATTCCTTGGTTATAGGTATAAGTGCCTGTAGTGTACAATGTAGATTAATATGTGGCATTAAAAACTGATGTTTATTTAAGACTTAGTTAAGAAGATACATTTAGAAATCCATTTGTTTATGCCTTTGCCCACGAAACTCTATTAAACCCTTACTCTTTGGAGCCTTTTATAGAACTCTAAGGGGTTTTTATTAATGTTGTTGATATCAGTTTTATGATCTGGAACTTTTTATTTTCCCAGTGTGAATGTATCTGTGTTAACATCTTCACTTCGAATAAAAAGTTTTTTGGAAACCAGCGAAACTGGAGTGATAGTGTGATAAAAAAATGAAATACTATGTCCTCATCTAGCGCCATTTACAGTTTTGCATATGTGTTTGCATTTAATAAGCAACCAAAGTATATACCATGTGTACTGGACTATGAGGAAAACACTGTTTAACTAAAAATTAACTTCGATCTGTTCCAAAGCCCTTACTCTGGCGAGTTGTCAGTAAATATACCTACATTCTCATTAAATCATTTCTTTTCATCTGGTATTTTATAATACAGCTAAGACTGGCCAAAGTCATTCATTCTTATGAACTTTCCTACTTGGAGTAAGAAAGTGGCCAGGACTCTTCTGGTTTTTCAGTTTCTATTTCAGTATTCTCGGTTCCGGTTTTAAATAGCTACCAAATAATTTTTTCTTTCCGTAGATGAGGAATTTTGTTTTCATATTGTGTGTTTTCCCTCACTTCTGATTCTATATGTAATTCCCTCCCCACATCCCCATGTCCATCTACATATAAATGAAAGTGTATAATCCTTAAAAATGTTTCCTTTCTAGTGAGAACCAGTTATCCCTCTATTTCAGCGGTTTTGTTTAAACAGCATCCAAACAGTTCAAAATATGTAGCCCATTAAATTTGATGAATATTTCAGATTTTACATAAATCAATCTTGGCATTGTCCTACTTATTAATTCAGTCACTTTCTTCATTCACCCCATATTGTCTGTTGTTATGTGTTGAGCTGCAGGATATTCAAGAAAAAAATCAATAGTTAATGAGACAAGTATGCTACACCTCAGAGTGATTGCAATCTAGGTATAAATTGAACAACCAATTCAAAAGCAACATTGAATAACAAGCTACTAAAATTGAAATGATGAGTTCATGAGAATACAGGTAGTTCTAGTTCATTTTAACTTACAAAAGAGGTGAAATGCTATAGAACACCTGACACCATTTTTATAGATAACACAGTTTGAAACAAGTGGGCACAGTGGTTAAATGCACAAAATAACAAGCATCCCAGGCCCGTCAGGCTTCTGGCGGAAGAGAATGAGTGCAGAGAGTGCTTAGCTGTATCTTTAATGTTTTATTTCTTGAACAGTTACTTAAAGCATATATAAAAGTGCAAGTACTAGGAGAAGCATAACCACATTTTATCTGGGTAAGATGATTGATTTTTCCCTGATAGTTAAGTGGTAGTTAATTTTTGAATGAGTTAGGATTAATGAATGAGTTAGGATTGACAGAGTAGGATTAATGGGATAGTTTGCCCTGAACAACCCAGGACTAGAGGGTGCTAATAGCACATTTGAAGTGAAAGAGAAAAGGTGATGAAATAGGAGTGAGTTGAAATAACTGGGTGAATCTTAGCGATAGACCACAGTGTGGAGGGTAGGCTTACTCACATGTTAGTGTGCATCTGAATTTAGAACTAGTTTTAAAGTACAGGTTCTTAGGTCCAACTCTAGAAACTGATTTTAAAACCTGCCAATTTGATACCTATCTCAGGTGTTCTGCTACCTGTAGTCCTCTGGACACAGTTTGGAAAATGCAGGTTTTTTAATGCTGTCTTAAGAGTTCAGTACTATTCCAAGTGCAATGGAAAAATGAAGGCCTTTAAGAAGGAGAATATCATTGTTAAAAACCTGCATTGTAGAGAGTGAATTAGAGGCAGACTAAAGTTGAGGTCCTGATGTCAGGACTTAAACCTGCATTGTAGAGAGTGGATTAGAGGGAGACTAAAGTTGAGGTCCTGGTGTCAGGACTTAGAATAAGGTGGTAGAGGGAGAAAGGTAGATGTGTTTAGAAAGCAAATTGGCAGCACATAATATTTGATAGGTTAAAAAAGAATTGTGTGTGGGGTGTTCACTGGCAGTGGATTAGACACTTGGGGTTAACTTTCTAGTATTAGCATGGGCGTAGCCAGTCAGAGCTAAGGTGAGCTGTCCCACCAATCATAGTGTACTGGACTTAAACCTCATGTCTCACAACTGTTCTAGATTTAGTCTCACTTACATAGTCAAAATGGAAGCTAAAAGAGTGCTGTCTAAGGTAAAAATTTTCTCAAAAGCCCAGAGTAGCTGGGCTTTTAAATACACTTCCTGGGAAGTATATTTAATTGGGCACATTTGCAACCTTGCTAATATGCACAGGAACAGAGAATGGGTTGTGGGTAGGCAGTTAGCAATGTGAGAGTTAATTCTGATTGACACATGTGAATGAGTGAAATTGCAGTAGTGATGTTCAGTAAACCAGGTACAGGCCTGGGACTCTGAAAAAATGTCTAACCTGGAGGTGCAGTTTTGTAAATGGTCAGCACAGAGTGTAGGTTCAAAGTATGGAGATGTGTAAAGTTGATCAGGGAGATAGAATAAGGACTCCTGAGGCTCTTTTATTTTAATAGTAGGGACTCCTACTAGGAAAAAATGGCCAGTGAGGAGAAAGATCTGTCACAGTGTAGCATCAGAAGTCAAGGAAGGAGAATATTTCAAGCAGTTGGGGGCAATTGGTTGTACCAAGCAAAAGAAAGTTAAGGTGTTTCAGAGCTCTCAAGCATTAAAGGAAGTGGAGATTGAAAAATGGCCCTCAGAGCGAGAAAAGGAGGGTTACTTTTCTAAAATCAAAACAGTCAATAAGGATGTATTGTGGGTGGAATAAATATAGAACCCTCTGTCTGTGTGTTCTGCTTTACGGAAGTAGCAGTATTGAGACATGCCCAGGAGATGTCCTTTAACACTAAGTTCAAACTAATTTCACTTCCATTTCTGCCAAAACATTGTTTTATTTCTCAACAGAAAAATTCTTCTGAGGGCCTTGCTTGTGATTGATTTTAAATGTGTACAAGACTGTATAAAGTACCTTCTGGTTCCAGTGACCTTGACCCTGATCTTTGTGGGGGAGAAGTCCCATACAACCTTTGGTGATGAATTTCTTCCAGTCATCTTTGTTTTTAGTTTTCTCTGCCTCTTTGTTTCATATACTTGTGTGTGTGGCGTTGCTAATAATCGTAAATAAACTCAACACTATCTTGTCAGAGTGTGGCATCTTGTCCTCTCTGAATACACTAATGTAATATTAATTGATGTTCCTGGAGCTTTACAAATATTTGTGTAAGAATGGAAGAGAACCAGGCAGACTGAATAAGAAATCTTGTCAGTGCAGTACAAATATTCTTGGGTCAGCCACAAGGAAAATGCACTTTTGTTCTACAGAGATACAGCTGCTTTTGCTCTTATGCATTTCTATTTTTCTCCTATTTGCTGCTTGATTCTTAATTAGGAGTGATTTTTGTCAGACCACACAAAGATATATTGTTAGCTACGTTCCTACTAGGATCTAGAAGAAGGATTTGCTGATACCATTTTAGACTATTTATTGGCATACCAGAATAATTTGAGCTACTGAGATAAGAAATTGGTTCATTTGCTGCCAGTGATAGCACTCACTCTTAATCTGATTCACATTTAACCCAAAGCACACACATCATTTTTTAGAAAATTAAAAGCAACATGAAGATAATATCTCCCTCGTTTTCCTTTTTGTGGATTATAGAATTATTTTTCTTTTCAATTAAAAAATACACATTTGGGTAGCATGTCAATAAGAAAACATCCCTAATTTTCCTAATAGCCCCTCCCAACATAATTTAGACTTCCTATTGTGTTGGTGAGGAACTCTGGCTCCTGTTTTGTTAGGAAATCTCTTGACCCAGTAGAATCTGAGTAGTGGTTGAGAGGCCTGAGCCTGGCGTCAGGCAGACTGGGCTGCAGCCCTCCTCACTCTGCCTCTGACCAGCCTTAGTACCTCGCTCAAGTTAGCTGAAACATGATAGCCTCCTGTTTTCCTCCTTTGAATAATAATAGCAGAGGTGATAATACTTTTTAAAGCACAAAGTTCAGACCAGGGAGAATTAAGTATTTCATACTAGCTATATTGCTATAAATAATCTGTAATCCTAATTTTCTGTCTCCATGTATTACCAGATTTCTTTGCTAAAATGATGACTATAACCTTAAGAATAGGTTAAATTATTTCAAATTAATCTACTTGAGAAATTTTGAAAATCAAGAGCAGAATGTAGTGACAAACCATCTTGAGTTTGTATTTTGTATGTAAAATTTCTATAAACTATAACTGATCAATGTATTCTTCTCCATTAAAATTACCATATAAGAACCTTGGGAATTTGTATAAAAACTTGGAGATGTGATCATGAAGTTTCCGAACTGTAGTTCCCACAAAGGATTTCCTGTGACCCTTTGATCAAGTCAGATGGGAATACTGTTGTCTATATGTAGTATATAAATGGTTGTGTATGAACAAGGCATTGGAAACTTAGGAATATATATGGCCTCAAGCCCTAAGTATGTCTCATCATAAAAGTACTATAATTTTGTTTCCCACTTCCATACAAATAGTAAGCTCAGTAGTAACAAAAAGAGGAAATACTTCATCATCTACATATTCTTAAATTTATATTTTCCCCCTTGTCAGCAAGTAATTACATTTACAGGTAACTTAAAAAAAAATTTAAGCTATGCTACAGTACATATTATGTCTTTTAAAGCTGACCTTAAGAAAGCTGTTTATGAAAGCAGGCCAAAAACTTATTTTCATTTATTTTTGTAGAAAAGACTAAGTTGGAATGAAACTGTTAAAGCTGACTTGGGTCTGGTGTGATGATGGTTTATTTAAAAGATGAAGAAGAATATCTCTTTCACAGCAACAGATACTGTAGTGAGCTGGAAACCAGAGAGCAGCTTACAGCAGACTGCAAGTGGTAGGAACAGAGGGCGGTTTTCCAGTTGTCTGCTTTTTATTTTTTCATTAAAAACTTTCCAAAAGGGCTGAATTAGTCTCTGTGTGAGGACAGAAAGTAATGTGGAAAAACAAGGGAAAGCACAGTTTTGCATTTGGTAATAGGGTTGGAAATGAAATACTTGGAGTAAAGTGGAAAGCCAGTAAGTCAGTCTTTGCTCCCCTTCTTTCTCTCCTCTCTCCTACCTCCTTTCCTTCTAATATTTAGCACAGGACCTTTGTGGATTAGAACTAAATTTCTGTTAACTCTATCCTTTCGATAACAGAGTAAGGACTCCTCCGTCTCCACTAGTACCTGTTAAGGACCTGTATTGTGTTCGGGTGGTACAGAATCGGGAATGTAACCCAGCCTCATCACTAATTCATATATGACCTTGAACCAAGGCCTTGACCTCAGTGGTAGTAATAAATAAAACTTCTTTATAGTTATATTTTTCAACCAGCTTGTCAGATGTTTAAAAACAATTGTAACTTAAAAATGATGAATTTTTCATGGATCATTATATAAATACTAAGTGATATGATTCTCTAATTCCAATGGTTGCTACTTGTACAGGTTTAAGACATTTGGAAGAGGGAACAAAAGTCACCCAAGTCAAGTTTTAAATAGGCTGAAAATGAATAAGGGAATGATAGGCTTGGACATTTAGGAATGTCATGTTTCAGACTTGTAAAATTGATAAAATTTCCACTTGCTTCTGGTAGTTTTGAAAAAGGGAGGTTTTTTATATGCTGAGCATGCCAGCGGTAAATGAACTCATGTGAACTGTAACATTTTTGTGTCCTGTTGTCATGACTTTGTACAGATAAACTAAGATAAAGTGGTTTGGTTCTGGCAGGTTCTGACAAAGAGATTTGATAAGAAAATGTAGTCCTATTGGAAAATAGGCAATATGAAAGTCAGGCTGTTAACATTTAATTTATAAAGTGTTAGCGGTCCCCTGCCCAAGCGAGCTTTGTCTTTGCTGTCGGGAGGCATGCACTAACCGTCAAGCCGGTCTGCATCTGCCCGGTTTCTTTGCATTGACGTATGACTCATGGAAATGCAGCTTTCGTGCCTCTGGCAGTGAATATTAACTCATTATTTTCTGGACATTGGTCACGTGGACAAGTGCTTGTGTATCAACGTAACTAGGTATCCTTTGGAAAAGTAGGGGGTGACCCTGTGCAGTGGTTAATACACTGCCATCCTGTGCGTGAGCTGGCTTGGAGCTGGGTGAGTCACTCTCCAGGGTGTCCTCATCCTTCAGTTTGCTGTGGTATTCATTTCAGAGGGTGTGTTGGTTTAGTTGGGAACATCTGTGGAAGTGGAATGCTCTTAAGCGAAATAGCACTCTCAGAACTGTGAACTATGCATTTTTTTTTCTTGATATTTCACCATAGCTCAATTTTAAATACAAAAAAAGTGGCTATTTTCTGTAGTAGAGAGGTTGTGCTTTTCATTTTTTTTTTTTTAAGATTGATTTATGTATACAGAACTGGGGTACAGACCAGAGGGTGCAGGGTGGGTGGAGGATTCACCAGAGAGAATGATGGCGCTCCTGCTTGTGCTGCCTCCTGGTGTTTTTCTGTATTGGTGTGATTGACACTCATTTTGTTATCAGTACAAGGATGTGGGCTGAATTCAGGATTTTGTTTTCACAGAAGGAATCCCATGCTTCTCCCTTACCCTTTACTCACTTTCTTCCTCCGGATGAGTCTCCGAAGTCCTTTTAACTTCTTGTTTCTCATTTTACATTTATGTGTCAGCCAAAATATGCTTCTGAATAAAGCGAAAATTTGATTATATTCTAAAATCAACCTTTCTTAGATCTCACTAATAAAAGATGTTTTTAGAACTTTGGGGGAAAATAAATGATTAAGTCACTAAGTGATAACACAATGCAATTAGACAAGAAAACCTCTTCAAACTAGCTTGGTCTGAATTCAGAATTTTAAAAAGGGATGGAATTCACACAGTCACTGAAATAGGTCAAGAGTTTATTGTTTAGGACTAATGTTTTAAAGAATAAGGACAAGGATAGCAGGTCATATATTAATGTTTTGCATTTTGGAGCTCTGGATTCCTCTTGGGTAGTGAGGAGAAGAGCTACACGGGTAAACACAGGACATGGTGGTCTGTGTTCATGCCACAGGGAGGCAGATACAGAAGGAGTTGACTTCTAATCATACAGGGATGAGAATCACATTTCAGGGACAAAGGGTAGAGAAAACATGCTCTCAGGGAATAAATAGTAGGGTCCTGTAGCTTAGGAAGAGCAGAATGTACATTCAGAGATGTAATGGGAAAGGAGGTTTCTAGGTAAAGATCCTGAGGCATCTGTAGTCAAGGAGCTTTTGGGGGACTGCCACAGTCTACCAGGCCAGTGGACGGTGGTGGGTGCTGGGGAGGACCGCAGTGAAGAAGGGCCTGAGTGGCTACGGAGGAAGAAGATGGAGTATGAATCCAGGTGTCGTCTAGGGGCTAGATGACAGAACAAGAACAAGTAAACAACAAGGAAAATTAGTTTGCCCTGTTGAGGGCAACAGACTAAAGAATCTCAAATCCAGGACAAGGCTCAAGAGTTCAGATTTTATGAGCAATGATTGGATTGTTGTTTTTGACACTCCCTTGTTGAGAAACTTACAGTGATCAGATCAGTATTTTGAGAAGATGGCTAGAAATATGGGGAAAAGTTTGAGAAGGTGGAAGACCAGTACTAATAATTGCAATTGAATTTCCAGGTGGTGGTCCCAAGTTAAATGATGTTCTGAGCGAGAGTATTCGGTTAATTTATTTTTTACTGAGCTATAATCGACATTGTGTGTTAGTGGTGTAATGGGTTCACTTGAGTCAACGTACATTTAATGACCTCCCATTGCATGTGGCCAGTGCTGGGATTAGGGTGAGAAAAGAAAAATTGGGTTTCAGCCCACATGGGGAGACCCCAGTTGCTTCATGGGGAAAAAGAAACCAAGAAATGTGTGTGTGTGTGCGCGCACCTGTGTGTGTAGTGTAAAGTGATGATAGGTGAGGGGGGTAAACAGTGATGGGGAGGATGGCAGCATTTTAGAGTCTTATGTGGTAACATTTGGGTAGAAACATGACAGGAAGGAGGGAGGGAGGGAGTTCCTCACTGCTGGGTAGAGGGTAGCAGGACAGCAAGTGTAAGTCCAGGGCCTGAAACCAGGATGCACATCCCTGGCAAGGGAGAGAGTGGGGAGGGCGACCAACTTAGCCAGTGAGTAGAACATGCAGTGTTCTGAATGTTACAGAAAAGTGTTTGAGTTTTATTATAGATATGAGGAGTGCCAGGATTTCTCTCTCTCTTTTTAAAATTCCAATAACAGCAGAACTGAACAAGGGGCCATAACATTCTTGGGTGAGATGAGGTGGAAGTGGACGTGTTCAGGAGTTAGTCGTGGGTTGTGAGTGCGAAAGAATCAAGCAATCGCTCTCCCTTGCTGCTCCCCCAGCGCTGTAGGGTCCGCAGGAGCAGACCCTCTCTATTGTGTGGTAAAGAAGTTTCCCTTCCTCCCAGCTGTACTGGGGTGCCGGGTGAGAGCAGTACTCATGGCTGCGTACCCCTGCTTTGTTGGGCATCCTCGTGAAGGGCTTAGCTTGTTCAGTTACAGCAGCATAGACAGTGGTTCAAATTCTGGGATGAGCAACAGGGTGAATTGTAGCGTCATCCCAAAATCAGGGAGACTGGAAGTGGAGCTAATTTTGGGTGGGGGGAGGCGGTAGAGATAAAATTCCATTTTTGGCATAAGCCTGAGATGCTTATTAAACGTCCTCGAGGCATGCCAAGCAGGCAGATGAATGTGGATTTTGGAGCAGGGCAGGGAACTATCAGAGAGGTTGGCTATTTATTGAGCTTGAAATGACAGCATGACAAGCAAGTAGAGCAGCTGTGGTGTCACAGCTTAGAGCAAAGGCTTCGTCATCAGATGTAGATTGGGAAGACACTTTGCCTAGAGGAATAATGTTGAAACAGGAAGGATGGAAGCTACTCGAGTTCCTTTGGTGGTGGAAAGCAAAGGGATGGCAGTCGTGAGCAGGAGCAGGTAATGCCGCCTCAGAGGAGACAGGGAGAGGCTGGGCGTTGGAGAAGTCAGGGCTTAGGAAGCTGCTGGAGCTTTTCAGAGTACTATTTAGAAGGAATAGTGGGTGTGAAGGAAACTAGCAGGGAATGAAAAACATATTACTTTTAGAAATTGTTCACTGAAAGGGTAACAACAGGATTATTGTGCTGGTTTTTCAAAAGAGGATGAAGCTGTCTGAAGGCTGAGATGAGAAACCAGTGAGGAGTGCGAACACAGAAGATCCTAGAAACAGGATAAAAGAAGGAGCAAGTTAGATCTGGAGGAAATGTGTTTGGAGGATTAGGTAAAGCAGCTATTTCCAGAAATGAAGATGATCGGGTACTTGGTTTGGAGAGAAGGGAGAAGAGGTATGAAAAGCAGGTGTTCTGCATAGGAGTAGGGAGTGGGGAGAGCCGTGTGGGGTCAGGTCCTCTGTTTTGAGGAGTGGTCATTAATCCGAAAGCTTGAAGATAGTAGGAAGCAACAGCAACAAATGTCAAGAGTAATGAGATGCCAGTTGGAAAGATGGAGAGCAAATAGCCCATCAGTAGTTTGCAGTTTCTGTGAACTCAAGAACATGGAGGAGTTGAGGATCCCAAGTTGATCAGATTAAAAGGTTCATTATGCAGAAGAATGCATATCAAAACACCAGGAGGCTTTTTTTCAAAGTCTTTCCTGAAATAGATCAAATTGAGATGTGGGAGTAGGAGAACTAGAGATGGGAGGAGAGATGCTTTCATAGCTCTACTTTCAGAACATTCTGAGTGATTCTGTTCACCCCCACTCCTTTAAAAAAAGCTCCTGGAGTAAGTGATAGGTGATAGACTGGCTGTGTAGGAGTGGGTGAGGGTGGTCAGGAGGGAAACTGGACTGAAGACATGAGAGAGAGAGAGAGTGTGTGTGTGGCATGTGTGTGTGTGTGAGATATCAACAAGGCGTTACTAATATTTGTATTTCTTTTTTTATTTTTTAATAAAAACTGTCTTCCCTTTATTCACTTCTTTTTAAAGTTTTTTTTCTTTTTCTTTTCTTTCTTTATATATATTTATTTACATGATTAATTTGAGGCTGTGTTCAGCTAGTTAGGTTCCTTCACTGTAGAAAGTCACAGAGACTTTTCATGATTGCTGCAGGGATTAGGTATTTGGTTCTTAATAACAATGTGATGTAAATTTTAGCAGGATCCAAGGCAGTAGTACTGAGAGACATAAGTGAAGAAGGTTCTCCATTGTCAGTTTCTCATAGGTCACAAGTTTCCATTCTTTTATAATGTCATCATTCTTTCCCTCATACATCTTATCTTTACTGTTGAATTATCCTTCAGAATCCTCTATTTAAAAAAATAACACATACAGTCTTTTTGGATATGGAAGTGTACATGTGAAAACGTTTTGCCTGTGACCCAGCTGGAGTGTCCAGACACAGGGAAGTCACTCACTGAATAAGCTGTATGTGTATCTTCCCCTGTGGATGTTTCATGTGTCTTTTCTTCACAGGTGAAATCCGTGATAAACCTCCTGTTTGCTGCATATACTGGAGATGTGTCTGCCCTCCGAAGGTATGTAAACAGGGTGGATTAACATTTGCAGGTATTTATGAAGCTGCTCCTAGGCAACAGTCACTTTAAGGCTCAAGCCTCACTTGTTTTCCTCTAAGAAAGATGACCTGACCAACTTTAAGTTACACTTCCACTTCTAGTGCCTCAGCCTGCTGCAGGGTGTCCTCTTCTGCCTCTTTCAGAAGCCCACACCTGTTTGCCCACATGGCTATTGTTTAGCTAACCTGGCTAATGCGCCAGTGATTCCCAGTTCCCATCTGCTCTCCACACCCCATCTTTGCAGATAAGGCAGATGGGCAAATGGGGGTACCGATGACTTGCAGATCACCAGGGTTACGTCTTTTGTATAGAGTTGTAACTGAACTTTAGGACAGGAAAATGCGTATGCTTCAATTCCGTCTTTTAGTCTCACCAGTACTTGTACCAATAACACTATAACTAAGAGACTAGCTCTGAATTGTTCTCAACACAAAGAGAGAACTGTGTGACACAGGAGGTCTAAGCTAGATTGCAGTTTTGTAGAGGTAGCCAGTAAACTCACTGTATATACATTAAGCTTGCACAATGTCACATGTTAATATACCTCAATTTTCTGAAATGCATGTTAAAAATTTTTTTCAAATAAAGGCTAATGAGTACTTGTAAACTGTGTTTTTAAACTGTGTTAGTTTAAAAATGGTAGCCTCAGGGAAAACATTTTAGCTTTAGTTATTGGTTTCTTATCCTTATACAGCATGACCTTTGCTATAGCTAGGCCACTGTTCTTGAGTTTTGAACTATCATGTAATGAAGCCGAAATCTGTGAGGGATGATGAATGCCTTCCTCTTAGCCCAAACAGAACAAAGGAAAGACCGGTGTAGGGGCATCTACCCGACGTTGGCATGTGGCTTTCACAGGGTCCCGGGCTCCCCTGAGAGGCCTGGTGAAGGTCCATTTGTCTCACAGACTAGAGTTGGCACAGAGGCCCTAAGGCCTCATCACAGGATCTCAGATTCAACTAATGGAGTATATGTTCCACGTGCAAATTAACATTTATGTCTAATGAGTAGCTCTGCTTACAAACTTTCAGATTTGCTTTGTCGGCCATGGATATGGAGCAGCGAGACTATGATTCCAGAACAGCCCTCCACGTAGCTGCTGCAGAAGGTAATAGATGAACCGCTTTTTTTTTTTTAAAGACTAACTTTCTACTTAACACTAAAGTCTGCCTGTTTTTTTCTGGATCTAGGTCATGTTGAAGTTGTTAAATTTTTGTTGGAAGCCTGCAAAGTAAATCCTTTCCCCAAGGACAGGTGAGCACTTACATTACTTACAGTTGGCAAGTCAGTGTGTTATTACACAGACTCGGCTATCGATGGTGATGATGTTAAATCTACCCTGTACGTATTGGACCTCCTTGAACTTGCTATGGTGCCTTACACAGGCAACAGACTTGTTTCTTCTAGGTCAGTCATGCTCTCTCCCACATCCTATTTCTTGTCTAAGAATGGTTTCTCATTTAGAATTTTCCAGGCTAGTCTGTCAACTCACTGTTTGAAGAAAATAGTGCTTTGTAAAGAAAAGCAGGAAGATATTAGGGATTTTGTGCTCATTTTTTTTTTAAACTACATAGGGTAAAATGATAAATATTTTAATATATAAAATATATCAAAAGCAGTAAGGAAATTACTTTTACAGAACTTTTAAAGTGAATATATTTGCTGCAATTCCTGGATTTAAGTGAAGTCCGTTTTTAGAAGGTTTTGTGGAAATTGAATTTTAATCATTGCCTTTAGGACAACAAACTTTAGAGAGGTCACTCTGTATAGTGGGAGAAATCTGCCTGGGATATTTTCTGGTCTTCTTTCCCTTCTGGTTCACATTCCCTTCTGGTTCAAATTCCCCATTTACCCAGCAGTGCATACTGTCCACAGAGTGACCCATCAAGGAGCGATAAGAACACTCCTTATGTATATACATAAATAATGCCACTCTGTCTCATAGATTTACATGTTATATAACCAAAGTTATATAACTAGTTATATAACTGGATGAGTCAGTAATGAGAAATAAAGGCTAGAGGAATGGGAGGGAAAAAATACTTGAAGAGGTCTGAACTATATATGATTTTAGAGTTTGAACTGTATATTTGAAGACCCTACTAAGTAAGTTTGGAGCAAGTTGATTATTCTCTAGCTATTTAGGTCTGTTTAATAAGGTTTTACTGTTTTTTAAATTAGAGGTTCAGGTTTTATTACCTTGGCTTGCAAAAAATGCAGGAAAGTTATGATGTCTGTGTTTGAAAATTGTTAGCAGTTTCCTAAGTGTGATAACACTTTGGTTATCCAGTTTCATCCATGACATTAAGTCCATCATGATGAAAACGACCTTGATTGATAGTATTCTAAAGTGTCACATTAGTGTGACAGTCCTCCCTTTTATGCCCAAAGTAATGACACGCCAGCTTTCTCCAGAGCAAGAAAATGAAGTGTGTTCCCTGCCCCCTTTCATTTGTAATTCTAACTTTAAACACTACCACATGCTGGAAATATTTACTGTGTATATTTAAGAATTAAAACGTTCAGGTTTTTGTACATGTGCACTCTCTAAATTGAACCCTACTACGGATGTAGAAGTACAACTACCTATCAATAGGCAAAAGTTAGCTAATTACCTAGCCTGGCATTCAACTATTCTAGACCAAACTAGGTCTGTTTTATATGATGGGTATCATCACCCCACGTTGCAAAATAGGCATGAGTGAATTCGGTGCATTTTTTTTAAAAGTTGGTGTCTTGTGCTTCTCATGGAAGAAGAGTTGTAAAATGTAACTTGCAGGAAACATTGAGTTTTTCTAAAAAGGGCAATAATTAGATGCCATCGATGATTGAAAAGTGGTACCCACCTCTTGGTTTAGGGCCACAAGCAATCCCTAAGCTGATGAAAGTTAAAATGGAAGTCAAAGGCAACTTCAAGTTATTTCTATTAGAGACTCACAAAGGTCTGTGTAAAGTGTTACTTACCTGATTTTTAAAATTAGCACCAGTCCACCAAACTTGGTCCAAAAACCGTATTTAAGTGAGACTTCTTAAAAACCTTTAGTTCTGTACTGGGGCCCCATTAGGAGAGTGGAAGGCTATGGAGATGGAAAGAAGGAGAAGGAAGTCCAGCAGGTGGTGGGAGTGGCACTTGGAAAAGTGGAGTAAGGGGGTGGGAGCCTGGCAGAAGGGAGCGATGCCGGCAGGGAGGAAGGATGGGAAGAGACGCTTGATGACTTGTGAAGTCTTAGGGAACCAGTTATCAAACTGCCATGTACTTGGGCTGTGAATTTCACAGTGTTATTTCCTCTCTCATAATGCTAACAAACTGATTACCCACAGCTGGTAACTCAGTTCTTCTTCTCTTCAGTCTTCACTCTGTCAATCCAAATAGCTCCTCCCAGAAACACACACACGCACGAGGGGAGGGTAGTGTTCTGCTTGTGAGTCGCCGGGTCGTGCCCTGGACGGCCATCCTTACCAGATATGATGAGATGTCGAGTCCTCTGGGCCATCTTGCTCCTACCGTGTCTGTGTGGGCACTAATGAGCTCAGTTATTTCCAGGCTTCTGACATCGGTGAGATTTTGAATTGACAGCAACACAAACTGCCCATCAAAGGTTAAGGTGATGGGAGATAGATGCCTAACTTTTCTTTGAACATTTTAAAGAAGGTCCTTTGGCCTTTCGTGAAGTTAAAATTCAGGAAAACCAGAGAACACCAACCCCCACCCCCAGACACTTAACTATGTAAACAAGATCCTTTTGTAGAAGGTATTTTTTCCTTTTCCCCATATCCCAAGAGGTCTTTGAGGCCACTTTTGAATTATAAATCCCCTTCTACCTGTCTTCAATTTATTTTCACGTGTAGTATTGCTAAGATGCTGGATTTGAAAATGACCCTTAACCCAAGGGGTCACTGTAAAATCTGAGAGTTGCTGGAGTGTCACCTTGCACAGAAATTACCTAGTGACCTGGCCCATGCCTTGCTACTTCTTTAGGTGGAATAACACTCCGATGGACGAAGCACTGCACTTTGGACACCATGATGTATTTAAGATCCTCCAGGAATACCAAGTCCAGTACACACCTCAAGGAGACTCGGACGATGGAAAGGAAAACCAAACCGTTCATAAGAATCTTGATGGATTGTTGTAATGCTCTTAATCCCAAGATTTAAGCCACTTACCTATTTAATTGTGGAAAATGATTATGAAGAATGTGTGTATTTTTATCTGGTAGTGATGTATATTTGACATTTGTCATTTCAGTGTTACTGAAGTTTTCTTCATTGTACGCACAGGACAAATCTGATCACTTTGGGAAAAAATAGAAATAAAACAATCCCCCTCCATAATGTGAGCAATATTTACCTCGTGCATTGTAGAATTCGATGTAAGAGAAATAGTTATCAACGCTAGCTTAATTGTGTGGTCTTCATGATTTACTTCTGTGTGTTCTGTGGATTTTCAAGTTCTGGTGGTGATCTGCTGATATGCTCTTATAAATTAAGCTCTGTTATGTAGTCTGTCCGGACAGGTCAAAGCTGCCTTAGAAGCAAAACAGTGTGCTTTTCCTGACTTCAAGTATAGATTTAGTCTGAGTGTTTAAACTCGTGGTTGAGTGTTTAAAATGGCTCCCATTGCCCTCACTGCAATGATGTGACTCTTTCAAGATTATCATAGTTAACAACTGTTAGTAGGATAGACCAGTTCTCATTAGACTTTATCAGGGAATCTGCTTAAGATATGTTTGATGACCAAAACACATGTGTGAATGTAGTTACATACTTTTGAAAAAATTTACTTTTTTTATATCCCCTTTGTCCAGCCTCACTTTCCAGACATTTAGCTATTTGCCTCTTTCCTCTAGCTGGGAAAGCGGGAGCTGGCATACTATGCAGTTTTCATGTTTTCCACAGTAAGTCAGAAAAGCCTCATATTTCTCACATCCAAGCTATGACTATGCCATTTGTCTATAGAAGATGATCCAGAGACAAATTACTCAGCTAAGGATAAATTAAATTCATCAACCTAGAAAATAAAAAAGGGATGTGCTACTGTAGCTCTTTAAAGTATTTTCAGCTTCTAGGATAGAGAGAAAGAAAGATTCAGAAGTGCTCTAAGCTCCCGAAGTTGTCACGATGCTCTGCGACTGCTCTAAACAGCAGCTGGATATATAAATAAGCCTGCCGTTCAAAGTCTGCATCAAGATACTTGTTCTGTTTGGGGGACCACTAGAGCACCCCAGGTTTCTCCTCATTCTCTAGTGTTTGATTTTTGGTGGACTCTGTAATTGGCTAATAAGAAAAGGCCACTTCCTTTTAAATCGAGGCCCATGACCTGCCTCCGGGACTCACTGCACACACACTTTATCCTGTTACCTCAGGAGGTAGATGGGTACGCTAACGAGAATTTCTGACAGTAAGCACACACACACACAAATGGACTTCTCTGAAGCTGTACTTGGTGGAACCAGTAAAATCCTCCGCTGCACTGCGCTGGTTGTGACGTTCATCGAACAAATTCCTTGCTTTTTCTACCTGCACACCCTGTGGCTGCCAAGCTTTATGAAGCCTGCTGGCTCCTTTTCAAGCTGGCAGCCGCCAGGTGTTCTGATGTTTGCTTCCAAGCTAAGTCAGTGGCTCGAGCCATCACCCTTCTACTGAGATAGCCATTGCCAGTGTTCCTGAACTCAGCCACAAAAGGCGGGAAGCATTTCCACGCACGAGCTTCTGTGGGGAACATAGTGGGTAGGCAGCTGGTTCCAAGGCGCCATCAAGCCACGTAGACAGGGAGGGTTTGCAAAATGCTGCACCTGAACAGCGTTATCCCCAAAGACATTATGGGGTAAATGCTCTTTAACTGAAATCTGTTAAGATACTGTGCTCAGAGAGCAGCTACTTTGTATGATTAAAATGGAACAAAGATGGTTCTGTTGTGTAGCTTGAAATTACCAATAGTTTCAAGGCGGTTCGCTAATAAAAAGGTTCTAACTATTACTTGGGAACAAAGAATTTTCATTTTTTCCTCAAATTAAAGCTTTTGTAAAAATCCTTTGGTTCAGTTAAATGTGCTCTTACCTGTGAGGTTACATATCACTGGATTTGGGTTCCTGCCCTGGCTGTTTGCTATTTGCCGTTGGCTGGTACTAACAAGTGCATTTGCTTTAAATGCTTGTTGACCCTCCAAAGATACTTCTGATTTGACATTAGGATCATGGACTTTTTTTGTGTCATGAGAATTGTATATGGCCACTTGAAAAAAAAAAAAAGCAAAAAACAAAAACCTTTGCATTCATTGTTTTTGCTGGTCTTAGTTCTAATGATCTCATTTTGGGGTGTCATCTGTGCCCGTGCTCCTTAGCTGCAAAGCTTGAATTTGCCTATCAGCCATCCGAAGCATGTCTGTGTGGCAGGGACATAATGACCTGATGTGGGATAAAGATTCTTCTGGAGATTGTCCAGCTATGAATGTATTTTGCTTCCAGAACTTCCCATAGTGAATCTAACTTAAAAGTATAAGTTGTAAGTATTCTGATTGGGAAATGTTTATTTTAGATGAAATCAGGTAGTGTTGCTTTTACAGTGTAATAAATACATGTATCAAAAAACCTGTCAAAATGAATTCTTTAAAAACAACCAAGTTTGTTTTTTTTTTTTTCCTCTTACATTGCTGGGTTAGAAAATCAGGGACTGTTTAGTTGGCTCAAATCCATTTCTAATGCCTGCTATAAGTCAGGTACTATGCAAGAGGTCAGATGGGGTTACCACAGTGTTTCAGATGAGAATCTAAGGAGTTTGTCCTTGAGGATGAGGATGAGCCTTACATTTCTAGTGCTCTGGAAGGTAACACTTCCCTTTTAAAGTAAGAAGGGCTCGGTAAATAGTGAATTGATGCATTAAACATACCCTCACTAGGAAGCGGGCTAACCTCCTTTAATAAGAGGTGGTTTTCAGGAAGGCGTCACACCTGTTTGGAGAGTTGAACCTAGTGCTGCCATGTTAGGGTCTGCATTGGAGCAGCTGGTAAACCAGCTCTCACTAACTCATGGGTGTGTTAAATGGCATTTTTTCCAATACCAGCAAGCCCTGGCTTGCAGGTTCAGGGTCGGTGTGTGATTCTCTAATCCAGCATGAAGGTACAGGAAAACCATGGTTGCCCATTTTCAGTTATCAGAGTTGTTTGTCCAAAATAATTTGGGATGCAGCTCAGATCTCTAATTCCACTCTTTCAGAGAGGAAGCTGAGCTCCCACAGTGGCTGGGATACAGAGCTCTCTGGTCCCACTCTCGGTCCCTACCTACATCCTGCACACTAGAGAGACCAGCTGCTTGCATATTAGCTAACACCTGGCCTGGTGGGGGAGGGGGGTGGGTTTAAGGGGGAGCATACATGCTCCAATGATAACTCCTGTAGCGGGAGTTATACATATTCATTTACAGATAGAGGCATGACTCAGGAAACACATAAGAATAATCCCAAATGCAGATTAACTTAATTATTCTTGATACAACATCATCATTTTACTTTTGTTGTATTTTTTAGGGGCTAGGATTAGGGATCCTAATCTCGCTTGCTAAACCTCATAGTAAAATGAGTAAACTCATGACTCAGACCAGATGGCACAGCCAGGCAGCCCTGGAATGTGTGACATGGCACTTGAAGACTTTAGGGGGAAGGGGGATTTTATAGCTGTGTTAGGAAAGCTGTGATTCCCTGGCAGAGCAAGGAAGGTATGTAGGTTTTGGGATGGGAAAGATTAGAAAATTAAAGCAGTTATTTAATGGGGGCAAAGCTGGCATTCTATTTCTGTTCTGCTTGAACTTGCCTCCTGCCTTCCATGTACCCTGGCCTTGCCCTTCATCATCTCGCCAGAGTCAAGAAAGAGGCTAATAGAAACTGACTCCAGCAAGCTGCCCTAATAGCCACTGAATATCAAGACTGCTTCATTCATGTACAAGAAATGGGGAAAGCTGGTGATCAGACACCAGCAGTAGGGGCCTAGGTGAGAGAAGCATTACGAAACAGAATTTTCGTAGTTTGGTAATGGGTGTTTGACTGCTTTCTATGTGCTAGTTACCTTTACATTCTGTGTATGGTCTTTAAAGCTGCTTATGTATGTATGGTTCTTTTTTTCCAGTTGGCCAAATAAGATGTTTAACTTCTCATTATAACAAACAGAACCTGAAGTTGATTCACCAAAACTTGGAAGCTGAATATAGTTTCAGTATCATTTAAACACCACATTATTAACTCAAGCGGGTCTAAAAATAATATTATCGTTAGCCTTCCTTAAACAGTTTTAAATGGCATTTCTTTGAAATTGTGTACATTTTAATATAACATATAAATTATTTGTAGCTTTGGGTTACATTTGCTTCACAAAGTCATAAGTTTTAATAAATAAGGTGACTGTACTAAAACATATGACCCAATATCTCAGAAAATCTTAAATTCCACAGAACAGGAATCTTTGGTTTTTATTACTACTTCTCCCTAAACATTAAGAGAAGCCTGGCTTCTGGTTAGTGTTCATTATTTTTCTTATGAAATAATGAATAAATCTAAACAAAAGGAGTCACCCAAATAAGTACCCCATATTCTATGAACAGCACCCCACTTCTAAAGAGAGGTATGGCATTTTCAATGCAATTTCTCATTTTTTCTTGTTTCTCCTAATATAGTCAGATGAGAAAGGAGTGCTTTGTTCATTAAGCTTTACCTTCATATTCCACTTTAGCTTTATAGGCAGTAGATTTTGCTCATTTAATGACTCTGAGAAAAATGCCTTAATAAGGACAAAATTGTCCCAAGTGCTACTACAAGCTCTGGGCATGTAAAACACCCTATAAACGTGGCATTAGAATACCACTGGAACACAAACATCCTTAGGCCAGGATCTATTTAGTCACTTCTTACAAGGACAATTACGTAAGAGACACACTTACCCTGGCTAAGCAGGGAATTATCTACCTTACTCCCTGGAGAAAAACAGCTCTTGGTGTATGATAGAAAGACACTTGATATTCAAGGACATCCTGCAGACAGGTGAGGATGCCATCAGGGATATGCCACTCCTTGATGAATCGTCAAACAACAGTTGAATCTAACTTGCCAGATGACATCTAACTTGGTGATTATATCTTTGCTAGCCCTATTATTTTTCAGCTCCTAGTGACTTTTACTTTGAGAAGTTTGTGGCTTTCTCACTTTTAAAAACTTTGCAGAACAATGGCCCTCTCGGTGCTGTGACTTCAGCAGCAACTTATCTAACCATGGACATGTGGTTTTAGATAGCTACTCTGGAGGCCAGACAGAGCCCCCCTTTTCCATGAATTTTTAAATGAAAAACTTACATTAGCAGGCCTGACATTCATTTTAAATTCAATGCCAAATTATTCGTGCACTTGGAGGCAGCTGTGGTCACCAAGATCAAAGTACTTTATGTTTTGGTTTTTCGGTTTGATTTTTAGGGTGCCCACTACAGCTTGTTTCAATCATGTTTCTTTTCTGATCTCTTCCACTAACTTATCTTCACCTGCCATAGCTCTTCTGCTTACCAGCAGGGTAAGAAAGGGAAATGGTGTCATAACTCTTGCTTTAAAATAAGGACTGATACAGTTTTGTTTAATCATATATAAGAAAAATAATGAACATCAAGCTAGTGGTGGTAATTTCTAAGATCTTACATGAAATGTCATTAATAAAGAGACTATCATTGAGTATTTAATACTTCTTAAAAATAAAAAAAGTCCCTTGACTAATACAGCAAGGTGAAGCCACGCCACATCATTCTCAAAGGGCAAAAAGATACCTAGTAGTTAAATACCAGCAATTACACAGAAGGTTTTTTAAAATGCTGTCTTCTTTGTTCCTTCTTAATATCAAAATCAAAAGTTAATGCAAACCTAGCCAGGTTCATGTCATCAATGTAAAAATGGGGAGGAAGCCTTATTTTGTGTTTAATATCAAGAAAAGTCCCATGTATATATTCTATTTAATGCAATACCTATATTTAAAACATTTCAAGAAAAATTTACCTCCACCAGAGAAAAGATAAGCCATTTATGCAATAATATAATTGTGGTGGGTAGCGGAAAAGTAAGATACAGCTACAAAGACAGAAGTCTGAAATGTATCTGAAGTACCCTGTCAAACCCACCACCTGGGTTATTTTGTGTGTTAGTGTTAATGAATTGGTATATCAGTAACAGTCCACTTCACAAAATGTCAAGGAAGCTCTAGAAAAAGCACCAGAGAGATGAACCATTTGCCACTGCATTTTTTTCAGAAAAACACATTTATCAGTGAAAAACATGCAATATGCCAGGCAGTTTACACAGGGTGAATTTTCAAAGAACTTGAGTCTCATTTCTGATTAATAATTTGCCAGTTACTATTTTTTCTTCTCAATTTGAAATTTTTATGGTGAATAGATCAAATACCAGACAATAACAATAAAAAAAATTAACACAAAGAAACATGAGTGAAATTTCTGAGTTTTTCTATACCTAGGGTTAATTTTAACTGTTTGAAAAATGCCAGATTTGGCCTTGAGAGACGGCTCTTAATCCCCTGCCTCTTTGGAGAGAAATGTGAAGACAAGTTCACCAGGCAGAATCTACGCAGCTCTGGGTATTAAAGTCTAAACAGAAAACACTACCCATGAATTTGGAAAATGCCCTTCCCTCTACTGATATTAGTATCATAAAAGCCATAACAAGCAGAAAAGCTATTTTTCCCAAGTAAGAGAGACCGTGTCTCACGTCTTTTGCTTTAAGTGGCCAGTGTGAAAATGTAAGAAAATAACACAACTTTTACCACCTGTCCAGATGCAGGGTTGGATAAGGGCTGATCCTATGTAAACTTAGCATTAAACTATTTCACAGATAAACCAATGGAGAACTTCCAGCCACATTTAAAGCAGAGGGAACAAGTAGGAATTCTCCAGGACAGAAGTCTGCTGGTCATGTATCAAGCAGTCTTTCAAATAACCGTATGATCCAGCCGCTTGAAAGAGCTGGGCCCTGCTTTGATGCTCAGCATTTTTTTTTTTTTACAAGCTCGCTTAGCTTCCCTGCTTTCCACAAGAATCTCATTCTAATTCTGATGTTTGGGTGTCTAGATGTTTTTCACTTGCCAGCCCCGTTTTGTGGAGAGGGCATTTCAGTTTTACCTTTAACAAGATGCATGAGGCCCTTCAGAGTAACAGCTGTGTCTGAATTAGGGACAAGTCACAGGTGGCAGCAAATTTGTTGGCCTTTCTTTCATTTCCCTAGAAACATAGGGTGTGAAGGAACAGAGTAGCAGGAGGAAACCACAGATGGGAAGGAAAAATGTCGCCAGAGAAGATGAGAAAAATTCATGCTCTATACTGCATTCATCTGTAAAAAGATAAAATGTGGTTAAGTTTATTACACTGATCTTACAAAATGCAGACTGATCTATTTCACATTGCTTGACTGTTCTACAGTGGAGCAGGCCAAAGACCCAGGCGACTGCAAATAACCAGCCTGGAATTAAAAGGCCTTCAGTATGCGTTGTCTTTTCACCTACACTAGACTTTGTATCGCTAAGCTCAGCGACTACATTACTCTGCAGCCTACTGGCTTAATTCTCTGGAATTCCGTCAGGCTGCACAAAGCTTTTTGCTGTTAAGCAACTTTGGAAGCAGAACAGCACAAGTCTGCTCCTGCAAAATAAGGGTGAGGCGATGCTCAGCTTCGCCAGGGAGGGGGTGAAGACGATGAATGTGGATTACAGACCTCGGTGGAACAGTGTGAACAGTTGTGCTTCAGGTACAGCTAGCTACAGCAGCACAATCACTGGGGCCCCCTGCTGCACCGCTCCCCGCAGCGCTTCCTGCCCCGCCGCCTTGAGCAGGGCGCCTTGTGAGCTTGAAGTGTTCACCCACACAACACTTGCTGCCACTGACTCACTTCCAGGAGTACCTCACTTCTCCCCTTAGGACAGCTGCTCTCAGGGTGGGGGGAGGACTCCGCCCCCCTGTGATTGATGTCTGAAGACACATTGACTGTCATGATGCAAGTGGCATCCAGTGGAAAGAGTGGCCCAGATACGGCTCACCTTCCACAGCACAAAGGACAGGCCCCCAGAGAGTCGTCTGGCCCCAAAGAATGGCCCTAGACTAGAACTCTCTTGAGAAGTAAACCTGTTTTTTTTTTTTTTTAAATCCCAAGTACTCAACAATGGGTGGTAGGTAGTGGGCTCTTGGGAAAAATATTCCGGAGCAGAAAGTACAACGAAGGGTTTACAGCAAAGTTGTTCAAGTACAATGAAGGCTGAAAGTGAAACTGTGTAAAGATGGTAGCCTGGGGTGGAAGGAGGAGAGAGAGCCCCAGAGATCCTACATTCACATCCTTATCAATGTCTCCTCCTGTGTGACTGCAGCCTGTTAATCTCTCTCTCCAAATCTCAAGGTCCTTCTCTAATCAAAGGAGGTTAATAGTTCCTAGGAGGTCAATTTACTGAAAGGATTAAATTAGATAGCTTTGTAAAATGCCTGTATAGCTGGTGAAAATAGCAGACAATATTACTACTATTACCATCATAAGCTTTGACCAAAGGCTTGCAGGAGAGTAGACTGGTTCTCAAGTCGTCCCAGAGGACAGGCCTGCTGTCCAAGAAATCCAGACTAAACAAATATTCAAGTCATGCTGCAGAAAACACTGGTGCTGTGTCTCAGACAGTTTCCTCTGGGCCCTGCGGCCCTCCTGCTCAGGAGGGGCCCTCAGCGTCAGTCACGGAGCCACCCTTGTCAGAGCCACAACTTCCAAGCGAGGAAAGCCAGCTGGCTCAACAAGCGTTTGTTCTGTTTCAGAGCAGATGCTCTGATTCCCAGAGTGGATCTGAGTGGAGATCAGCTAATCCGAGACAGATAAGGTGGAGCCCACCCAATCTGGAGACTAATTCAACTTTAATTTTGTCAAATCATCGTGGTGCCCACATTACAGCTGCTTTTAGTTGAATATGTCTCCTATGGGTTTACTGGAGGGTGTAAAATAGGTTTATTTTATTCTACAAATGAAATGAAGGAAATCATCTGGAATGGAATGGAATGGCTGTGGGGAGGGGGCATGGATGGTATAGAGAGACCACAAAACCACTTCCTGGCCTCTATTTAAATTGCTCTCACAGTAGCATTCTGAGAGGCAGAAAAAGCAGTCACATTGTTTGCACAGATAGAGAGAACTAATCCATCTTATTTTCTCAAGGTCATAGGCAATGATGGTGATGACAGAGTTAGAGCACCAATTTGCAAACACAGGTCTCTTACCCACAAGCCACAGTGCCTTCGTCTTAATCAGAATAAAACACAACTCAGTCCTGTGTAAACAATTTCTTTAGGGAGCATATTTTGAATGAAGCAAGGATCAGTTTTTTTTGTGGCTGGCATTCCGAACAATGGACAAGGGCATGCCTTCCAGAGACAACAGTGGAATTCAGAGTTCATTCCACCATTTACTAATCTTAGTTATGTTATAGGGCATGGGGACGTGGGGGAGATAGGGATGGACACTTTGTCCACATCCATAAAAAGGGAATTAATAATACCTAATTCAGGCGGTTGTTGGAAAGACTGAATTATTACATGTGAAGTTGCTGGTACACAGTGAATGCTTAATAAATGTCACCTATTCGTGGCTGATTGTAACTCGGGCACAACAAAGGAGATACAAAAGATTACCTTATTTTTTGGTTCCCTCTTACAATCTCTGGATAGAGAATACAATTTCTGAATAGGCCTTTACAAATATTCCATTTTATGTTGGGCTTTATAAAGCACATTAAGGCAAAATTGGGCACTCATTCTAACTGAGGAAATGACCTTCTACATATAAAAGGTTCATTGTACACTTGTTAATAGGAACAGAACTATTTTGATGCTACACTATCTAAGCATTTTTCGAAGTGACTTTTTTCATTGTCAAGTCAGAAATTATACACAAGTACAGTCTCCAAAGACTTCGGGTCTGCTTCTTTACGTGAGGAAAAGATAAAGAAAAAAATTTACAAACTAGATCTTGAATCTAAGCAGATATTACCAGTGCAGTGAGAACACGCCCTGAAATCAGGATCTAGACTCCTGAATTCTTGCAGATCCTCCCCTCTCCCCTCAGCACCTTTCTTCTTTCCCTCCTCAGAAATGAGCTCAGAACCACACCAGGCACCCAGCACCATGATGAAGAAAGGCCCGGGATGACTTGAGAGAAGGCTTTTTTAAAGCATGAACTGAAATAGCTTCATGTGGAAAAGAGCTTAAAATTAAACAATATCATCGGAAATCCAGTCAACAACAACAACAACAAACCTTCAAGAAGAAGGATTTCAAGCTCACAGGTAAAGAGGAAAGATTTCAAACTCACAGGTAAACAATGCAACTTGACAAAGTGAACCTCCTGCCAAGGAAGGTTCTCTCTTGCCCTATTCCTAGTCCTCTCCTGATACTCGTTATCTGCTTCACTCCTGGAAGCTTCGCTCTTGGCAAGGCTTCACAGCTCCAGGTGCCCACACTACAAATTAGCTCCCCAACAGGAAGTAGGTGAAACGGTTTCAGGGCTGCCAGCTACTTGTCCATAATTATTGTAACTACCAAACACTGGTTCCGTCTTCCTAAAAATAACACTCCTCCCCCCAGACATAGTGCTGGAATAACAAGCCAAAGGAAAGCAATTTTTTACTCGCAGAAATCGTAATGCTGTCGTATGTGAAATTTCTACAGGGACAACTTCAAAGAGGAGATGGGGAACTTCTAAATATTTGAAATGTCACGTAATATTTTTGGAAGTGCTGAATGCCTCAAACAAAAATCCTGGTGATGATGCAGCTTGTTTGTGCTCGGTAAGCTCCAACTTGCCACAGGCTATTCTAAAACCATCCCTCCAGGCTCTGCTCACACCTCCCTGGACCCGTAAGTAGGTCCCCTCGCCACCCCCCAACATCCACCAGGGGGCCCTGTCCGCATCAGAGCACGGGACAGCTGGGACATCCCCCTGGTACTCACCATGCTGTCGATTGCTACAGGGCCCACTATCCGGGACACCTCATCAAACTCCTCGGGAGACATGGGGAGAAGGTTGTCTGTTGTCTGGAGTCGAGACGGATGACTAAAATGGGAGAGAGGAGAAAGGCTTGTTAGCATCTAGATTCTGGAAACAGGTGCAGACTTAGACATTTCATCTCTGCCTGTGATTGCATCATTCCTTGAGACTTTTCATTTCAGGTTAGTGTGTATACTTGGAAAATACATTTGAACAAAGTACAGACCGGAGGTTTGTGTCCCCAGCCTGGCCCTTGGGAAGCATGTCGGACTCCAAAGACGTGATGAGCAGTAGCCACTCGGGGCCCTGGGCCGCTTCTGCCTGCTGCGGAGTGTCACCGAGATGATAGTGCCTCAGTGCTGGCCTAGACGAAGCACCGGAGGGAAGTCTGGGGAGTCCCTCATCCCTACCTTGAGGTTTGTATGCAGATCAAGCTGCTCCAGTGTTTTTACATGAAGGCTACATCCAGTCACCTCAAGACAGTGCTGCTGGCCAAATAACTGACAATGACTTTTCCAATTTTTTTTTCTACCTTTTACAAAATGAAACAACAAAATAAAAGCAAGTGGAAAAATTGTATCTCAACCCTTACTATGGCCTCGGCTCTGTTGAAAAAGAACTACTTTCCCACTCCGATCAATTTTTGTTCATTTTATTTATGCTTTTTCAAAATGTCAGATTGGGGAGGACTTATATATCTTAAATACAACTTTGGTTTTGTTTGGGGGGGTTTATAAAGGCAATGAAGTGCTGACAGGCAGGGACACCACAATCTCTAATTAGGATCTTTCCAGCAGGTCCAACCGGCATGGAGATGGCAGGCAGCAGGGACAACTGACAAAGCAAACCATGAGCATCTTCAACAGGCCCCAGCCAGGAGCAGGCTGGCTTGAGGCTTTTAAACATGGCTCTCCTCCGTGTTCACTTACACTTCAGACACAGAAATCAGCTCAGTCTTGATGTATCCAGTTCCTTTTGGGCCATCAAGTTCCATTGGTTCTGGGGCTAGAAGCAAACACATCGGTATCGTGTCCATTAGCAGAAAGCACATGAGAACTGGCCAGCGACTTTCTCTTTTGTCACAATTTTACTGTTTACTTGACAACTTAGAGTCTGTTCCTTTAAGGGGTTCTACGCACACCCTTCTGTGGCACCTCAAATCTGGGTGGGAATACAAAAGCCACTCAGAGAGACAGGAGAGTTCAGTACAGAAATGGAGCTGAGAGGTTTCTCTCTCCGAGGTTTGAAATCTTCTAGAAGCTGCAGTCTAACCATAAAAGTTCTAATTGGTTTAGGGATTCCAACTTGGTTGGTCCCATTTACACTGCTGTCAAGGTCAGCTGGAGGCATTGTTTTCCCCCAAATAATTGTGCTCAGTTTGAGATTCCTCACTCTGAAAAATAATTAACTCTGTGAGCATGTTCCCACAAGATCAGTCCAGTTTGAAATCTCTCATAGGCAAGTTAGTGAAGACAGAGGTGCAGGAGACCTGTGTTCTAGTCTAGGCTAACCCTTAACGATCGTCACTGGTAACAATATGATCTGCTAACTGGGCCCCCCCTAAAAATGAACCACTTCAGTCTCCTGGGCCTACATTTCCACAGGAGCAGTCTGCCACAAATCAGTGGCCCTGGAAGGCCTGATTTTTACCTTTTCCACCTGAAAAGTAATAAAATAGTAAGTACACACACACACACACACAAAGCCCAAAACTTTCCAACACCCCCAAACAATAAGTTACTCTTTTCTTACTACCTGTGTGAGGCAAGACAATGCATCATGTTTCTACTGTGTGGTATTTATACCATCTTTGGAAAATCTACTTTAAGCAATTAAAAAGTGGCAGACTAATGGTGCCTGTGTGGGAGACTTGTAATGGTGCCCCCAACTTATAGGAAAGCCGGGGAGCATGTATGCTGGAACCCTGCCTCCAGCAAGCTTTTAGACAGTGAGGACATAAGAACACAGGCACCAGGAAATGAGGGGGTTACTCGCCATCAGGGCAACAATGAGTGGCGCTCCCCACTTACCTTCCTTTGGCCTGGAGTAATACTTTCCAAAAGCATGGTCTTTGTCAATATTTGGATACAGATACTTCAGAGGATTTTCTGGGATATTTTCAGCAGCCATGACTTTGTAATTGCGAATAATGTCAGGGAAAGTAACAGCAGAAAGTTCTTTCTTTGTGTAGGGTTCAACGGCATGGAAGTAAGGTTCTAGAAAGAAGAAAACTCAGTGAGTCCAGGAAATAGCCTAAAACAATAGCGGGGAGAAACAGAACATTGCAGACTTTATGGATTTGAGAGAGCCTGGGAAGAACTAATCGCAGTCCTGGAGTTATAACATAACATCGGATACCGCTTTATTTCTAAATAAGTTATAATCATTTTTAAAAAACAGGGAAAATAGGCCCTCCCTGGTGGCGCAGCGGGTTAAAGCACTGCACTAAGAAGATTAAGCCACTTCCTCATGAGTTCGATCCCCCTCTGCTCCGGAGGTAACCACATGGCGCGGCAGACCTCTCCTGACCCGCCCGCTGCTCCCCTCAGCAGTGTACTTCGTCGATCTGCCTGTTCTGCTCCCCACTCTGTCTCTGGTGAATCCTCTCACCCTCCGCATCTCTGGCCTGTACCCCAGTTCTGTATGCACAAATAAATAAATCTTAAAAAAAAAAAAACAGGGAAAATAAAGGCAATCAGTACTCTCAATGACACTGTATTCGTCATGATTTGCATAGATTTGTAAATCTGGTCAAATTTATTAAAGATCTTTAAACCCTGCCTCTTCAGTGATATGCCAGGTAAATATTAATCAGGTCATCCTGGCTGAGATCATGTATTAAATTAGTAAAAGACAGCTCATATATTAAGCTAGCAATAAAACCAGTTCTGTTTTTCTTTTTATGTTGACATATATAATGTTTCATTTAGATAAAGGACTGACAATACATGGGAAATAGTTTTTGAGAGCAAAAAGGTCCCTTTTCTCTAAAGTCCTTAATGTAGTAATCAGTTTAATTCGCTCCCATTTTATTCCCAGTTTTCAAATCCTGCTTTCTAAGGAGCACACATTCCAGAGGCTGCTCTGGGGAGTTTTGCAGCTGCTGCTGCCCTGTTGGAAGTTTTTGGTTTCCAAGGATTTTCTTAACCTTTGCTGGGCTTGCTTGCTCCCATCTCTTAGATAGTTTAGGAAAGAATTATGAAGAAGATCAAAAGTTGCTACCAACACCAGCTCACCTCAGCTCTTCTGTTTTGGTTTATTAGAAGAAGAGGATAAATAGAACAAGAAAAGTAATCCATCTTTTTTCATTGCTTGACTGAAAGCATAAAAGTCACTGGAACGAATCAGCTTTTGTTCTAGTCTTTCTACCTGAGCAAGCTATAAGTAACAGTGAAAAGTCACCAGATGTTTTGATTATTTTCCCATCTCTGCTGTTCAGCCTCATCCCCCAGAAATCTGTGCAGTAATGTCAAGGCCTGGAGGATCTTGAAATCACGGATTAACTTTGGTTAAGTAGAACCCAACGTGTAACAAAGATATGCTTGCAATTGCTCTGCCTGAAGGCAGGTGGAGGCCGCCACAGTGCCCAGGACCCCACCCCTACAAAGCCCAGCCTATCTGCACTTCCGGGGGGGTCACCCACGTGAGCCTGCACAAAATGGGTTTCCTCCCAAGAACTGGCAAGAGCTGGTTGCCGGTCACAATGACTCACGTCCTTCATCTGCAGATAATAAGCCTGACAAAAGGGAAAGAGTTTGGCCTTGTGTTTTGAAAGCCATCATTTCCACACCATGTTCCAAGCAGACCACAAATATTCTAGGGGATGTAATAAATCCTATCTGGGACGCTCCGCTGGGTGGTATAGAACCAAGATTTTATGTCAAAAGTTCATTTGTGGGGCCCTCCCTGGTGGTGCAATGAGTTAGGGCACAGCACTGCAAGCAGCCGCTTCAGTGTGAGTTCGACCCCCTGCCCCGGGAGGTGACCCACATGGTGAGGCAGACCTCTCTCACCACTCCTGCACCTCTGGCTTGTACCCCAGTTCTGTGTGCATTAAAAAAGTTCATTTGCGGCCCTCCCTGGTGGCGCAGCGGGTTAAAGCACTGCACTGAGAAGCTAAGGCCACTTCCGCATGAGTTCGATCCCCGCCTGCCTGCCCCGGAGGTGACCACATGGCGTGGCAGACCTCTCCTGACCCGCCCGCTGCTCCCCTCGGCAGTGTGCTTCATCGATCTGCCTGTTCTGCTTCCCGCTCTGTCTCTGGTGAATCCTCTCATCCTCCGCATCTCTGGCCTGTACCCCAGTTCTGTATGAATAAATAAATAAATCTTTAAAAAAAAAAAAAGTTCATTTGCTCTCTGAGTAGATTTGTGTGGTGCAGTCCTCACACACTTCAGGTCCCGGCTTGTGCGCAGGGCGGGGCCCGCTTACCGCCTCCGTTCTGGGAGCGCTCCACCCACGTGAAGGTGATGGCCCCTTCCCGGCAGCTCTCGCTGAAGCGCAGCAGGAAGGTCCCTGGCTGCTGGTCTTTCAGCAAGGCGCGCTCCCGCTCCTTGCTGATAAAGCCCACGATACACCTGCACAGGGAAGGGACCCACGGAGGTCTGGTTATGGTTTAGATTTTCAGGTTAATTAACACATCAAGATGACAGGCATAGGGTAAAGAACACCGGAAACAAATATATGGACGATTTTAGATGCTTTAGAATCTCGTTAATTGGTGCCTCAGGAAGTATTTCACTTATACAGATGCAGCTGAAGACCAAAAATATAATTCATTAACACAATGCCAACAGATGTTAGAGTCAAATATTGGCTGGATTAATGAGTTTTTTTATTATTATTTTCATGTGATGATTTTAAAGACCACGAAAATATCTGAATTGATGTACCTTTTAAACTGGAAAGGAAAAGGCAGAAAACATATTTTCACATTTGAGCACTTCTGATTCAATTAAAATCTTAGTTGAACTATAATCTGACCCTGGAAATATGTTAAATAGGGGCAATTTTCTGAGGTACAGGTTTTATCTTCCTTCCTTGGACAATACAGTAGGTGCTCAAGAAATTTTCATTAAACAAATGAATGCATGAATGGCACTCATGTCATTTTTTAATTTGGCATTGAAAACACACACTAACTTACATATACTCTATAAAAGCATAAATTTAACCTCACGAGGCTCCACTATTGTGATGCCCTGAAGGGACAAGCATTTCTGTACAATACCAAATCATAAAGTCCAGGCCACACCTGTCTCAGTCACACGGTAAAGGAGTATGTGCTAAAAATATATTTCAAAAACAGATTCACAAATGGCTCTTACCCATCATTCCAGAGAGAGAGCAGGTGTTTCTTAATGAGTTCAAGGATACTTTCAATCCAAAGCCAGAAAGGAAAATTTTTATCATTTATATTTTCCTGCAAGTATACAAACACATTTTTGGGAAAAGAAGCAAAGAACAGTGACTTCCATATCTTCTCTCACCATCATAGTTTAATTTGCAAAGCCTCCCGCAGCTGTCAAAGCTAAAACTGACCCCAGGGAGCCCTGCTTTCCGTCTTATCAGCATTGAGACACCAAGCTCTCCACTTCCCAGGCCAGGATAGTCTTCCCTCTCCAAACAGTAGCAAACCAGCCGGGGCATTGCCCCCAGAGTGACTCACAGAACCAAAGCTGCCTTCACTCTAGTAAATCTAGTAGCATGAACACTGTCTGGGCACCCCAAAGGGGTCTAATTATTTCCTCCAGTGGGTTCCTCTGTTGCTGCAGCAGGTTCAGGGGAGCTCATCCGCCCACCAGCCTGACCACTGAGCACACAGTTCACATGAAAGGGGCTAGAGGCCTGCCAGGCCAGGGACTAGTGTGTGCAAACAGAAGACTCATTTCGGATATGAAGGAATGTTATCATATGAGCAGGAGCTTCCTGTCAGACTCACTTGGAAACTCAGACTTGGACGAAAGTAAACAATATGGCCTACGGGTTGTGTGGGTGATAAACACGCCAAAGTCAGCACATAGTTAAGTAACTACCACAGGGAGAACTACGAGAAGCTCATAGAGCCAAGAGAACTCAAAGTCTAAAACCCAGAGAGAACCCACCTTACAGAACCTTGTCCAAGGAATAAGACCATCGGGGCCGGCATTCAGACCTAGACAAATAAAACAAAGCATTTGCAAGAAATAGACATCAATTCTGGGTCTTGTGTTTGTTCTCAAAGAGCCAACACACAACACAGAAAGACCATATTTTACACAGTTTTCTCTAATCCATTAAAGCTGAATTATTTGCCTTTCCTGAAGAGGCCTCAGCTGGGTCACTCCCCATGCAATGTCATGTCACACTACCTCTTTCTATTTCCTCTACAAGAACTGCTCTCCCAGTGACCCCACAAAGCTTTCTTCTTCTTTTTTTTTTGAAGTTCAGACTAAGCCTTAGGTGAGCCATAAGCAATCTTTTTAACTGACATTTGGCTTTTCACATTTATATTAGAAGCATTTTCCTCATCCTTCCTCTAAACAGGAAGGTTAGTGGTTACAAATCAAAAGCCAAGTGAGAGAAAAGAGGAGGGAGCCTGGGGTGATCAGCTACACAGAAAGCGGGCCAGGCTCTGAGAGTGTGAAGTCATCATCTCTCTTCAAAGAGAGCCACAAATAAGCCACTATACACATAAAAGATACTTTTTTTAAAAAAAAATTGTACCATAGAAGGATGTGAAAGTGACTTATTTTTAAAGTACTTTAAGACCCCCCACTGAGAGAGTTATGGCCTAGAGAAGGCACTGTTCTAAGAGCCATTTGGTGAGGAAAATCCTATTAGTGTATGCACCTCTGCTGTGCTGAAAGCAAATCCAGATAAAGGTTGCCGTGGGTGTTTAAAGAAATAGCCCACACACTTCTAATCGCTGAAGATGTGACTCGAGACTATGAGGTGTTTGCTTTGTGTAGAAGACAAATTTAAAACATTCGTTATTGAAGGGGAATTATCCATCATGGCTGCAACCCAGCCCATCAACCAGAACTGCTGGTCATGGGGAGTCCTTCTGACCCAGACACCTCTTACCTGGGCTGCCCCCATCTCTCCACCCTCCCCCACCCTTGCCTTGGCTGTGCGCTGGGGGCTGTGTAGTCCAGGGAACTTATTCTGACCATGTAAGAGACTGGATGCTTTCCCCCTCAAGGTTAGTAAGAATTTGCCTTTCTCATCAATGAATTTTTTTGTCTACAAGTAATATATTTTACATAATTCAATAAACATTCCCTTAGAAACCCTGCTTGGAAATATTAATATGAGATCATGGGAAAATGATTTACATCCTCTCTCCCAGGTGAGGCATGATGCTTGCTGAGCGAGCATTAGCCACAGCTGGAGAAGCCAGCAGATGTTGACACTCTTACCTTGAACAAAACAGAAAACAAAGAAGGGAAAGGAGCAAGGAAAGCTACTGTTATAAATTTTGATGTCTCTCTCTCTCTCTATATATATATATATGTATAAAATTTTAATATGCTCATACCAAGAAGTTTCTCTCCCAGCATGTTCAGCTGGTCTGTGTTGAGGCCTCTTTTGGTGACTGAAGAAAACTGCCAACTCAGCACCTCTGACAGCTGAGCCCACCGTGCACAAGGTGGGTTCAGGAAGAAGGATAGATTCTAAAGAGAAAACATCAAAAACTGAGGGCTAAGGGAGCATCATCCTTCACAAACCAGGCAGTCTACAGAGGCCTGTCCTAAGTTTACTTTGTGACACATAGAAGTTTCATAGTTGACAAAAAGTACAGTTTGTTCTGATTATATAGGTTTGTAAAATTCACCTACTTTCTAAAACTTAGTTGTAACTCCAAACCCTGTATCAAGACCAAGCCCTGGAGGTGATCCATGTGGTCCAGCAGATACCTCCTTCCCCTGCTGCTCCCCTCAGCAGTGTACTTCGTCAGTCTGCCTGTTCTGCTCCCCACTCTGTCTCTGGTGAATCTTCTCAGCCTCTGCACCTCTGGCCTATACTCTAGTTCTTATGAGCATAAATAAATAAATTAAAAAAAAAAAAAAAAGACCTCTTGCAGTCATTCATGGGTATACCCATGATCAAGCAGTGAAAATTTTAAGTCATCCAATAGGTACATTTACAGTTGAGGTCAAACAAAATGATATTCTAGCTTCTTGTCTCAGCTCTTATCTAGTAAACAAGTGTTCTTATGGGGTATATTTAACTCCATGTGTTACGTATTTGTAGTTTACTGTTGATTTCATGGTTTAAACCACCTGAAGTGCAGTGATGAAGTACCCCAGAACAAGATGTACCTTGTAGAGAAAATGTGTGTATTATGTAAACTTTGTAATATAACACACAGTAGGTATAGTTCCATGTTAATGAACAATAATATATGAATGCATCTTAAAAATAACTACACTTAAACAGAATTATCTATTGATGGCTTGAGAACAAGACTGACAGGAGGCTCACAGCAATCCACCCCTCTATGTCCTGCATGGCAATGGTTCAGTATTCACTCACTCAGTGGTCAGGTGAACTAAAGGATGTAAGTACAGTGAAAATTAAGAATTGATTATAATGAATCCAAAGTGAATATACATATCCATGCATAGTTAGCAAATGTATACATTAAAAAAATTAAATATGAAGAACTTTTTCACTGTCTGAGCTTAGTTATATAGAAGGAAAATCATAATTCTCATTTCTAACACAAACATACACTTTAACTTTTCCAGAATCAGTCAAGATCCCTAGTCATGGCACTTGAGTGATGTTGCTTTTTCCCTCAACACCTGGCCCTTTGGGGCTATTTCAGATACACAGAAACTGAAGCCTGACATCTACACTTAGTCACTGGTACCAAGAAGATATCTTCTCCTACCCTGGGTTCCGCCACCAGCATGTTGTACCACAGGATGGAGGCCCAGCCACTTGGGAGCTGGCTGACGTTGGAGATCACCACCACAGGTAGAGAGGTCGTCTAAAAATGACAAAGATCTTGAAATCAACTGAATCACTTCATACAGACACGCAGCTTCAAAAACCACATAAAGATTATTTACACATCTGTTATGCTTCATACTCAAAAATTAAAAATAGAAATATATATTTTTTATAGTTTAATTTCTCTTTGAATTGTTGTCCAGTTAAGAAATCAGTTTTAATGCTTCAAATAAAAAATTAACATGGGCTAACTCAACTGTAACATTTAACTTAAAGAATTTGAAGGTTAACTCAGTTCTACAGGTTTTTGAATCATTAAACTAATGTCAAGATAGGGTTTTCTGAGAAAAATAATCTTGTAGTAGTTAGCAAGTTTTTCTTTTTCTTTTCTTTTTTTCCCCAAGCCCAACAAAAATTGAGCAATACAAATCATATTTCAGTTAAACAGCAAAAACAAACAATGTTTTCCACCTCTGAATCATGTCAATCTTACCTCGAGGTCAATGACTAAACCAGGCTGGCACAACTGAGTTTCAAAACTAAGGGAGTGAAGCTCTTCAGTAACAATGAGAGGGCCCTTCAATGAGACAAAAAGGAGAGAACATAACAAGTGAATTATTGATCCTGAAACTTTCAAAAGTTGAGTAACCATAAAGAGCCTGAACACCATCCACTGCAAATCTAGCAAACTCCAGTTCTCAATAATCTCTCTCGGATCTAATGATTGCAGCTATCTCCACATTCTCTCAGAGATAAGATTTCTAGATTAAGGCCTAAGGCAATGGTTTTGAGAACCATTAAGAGAACCAGGGAAAGAACAACTTAATGATTTTATCTGTGACAGAAAGCTTCCTGGCCTTCAGCCTCCTCACAGCTCCACCTGGCATGGGGTGCATGCCAGAGGCAGGCAAAGGGTGACAGGTGCACACACCATATTCCAGGTGTGATTGTCTCTTGACAGGGCAGATTTGCATAGGCTTGGCAGGCCCTAAACTGCCTTGATTTGGGTAGAGATGTTAGTGCTTTCAGACACATTGACTCATGTGAACATCACACCTTAGAACCAGAGACGTGCAGCTCTATCCTTGCTTACAGGAGAGGAAACCAAGCTCTGATAGACGATGGAGATAGTTAAGGCCAAGATAGGGTGAGAGCACGGCTGTGTTTGCACTGCTTGGCCACTCTCGCTCCACAGCTCCACATGACTTCTACTGGCACAGAGAAAGGCCACTCCAAACCAAACAAGGCCAGGCATTTTGTTCTCCGTGCATCATTCATTTGCACCACAAACACATGTACTCAACGATCTGGTTGTAGAAAAGAAACAGATGGAAAGAGGAGCTGGTGGGGGATGCAGAAGGAAGGGTTTGAGATGAGATGGCAGGAAAGCCCTCAGGGCACGCTTTTTTATTGACACAGATGTCGTAAAGCTGGCCTCTAGTTTCAGTTCTGATGGTAACTTCCTGTGGCCCTTTGCTAAATCCTGCAAACATTCTGTGATTCAGTGTTGTGACCTTGATCTGAGCAACTCAGAAGCCCAATCAATCACACCTACTAACTAGGCTATCTGAGGAGACAGGAAACTCATAATACAATCGGTGACAACCATCACACAAAGAGCGAAGTTTTATTGTATCACATCTGTCCCAAAGCTTATTTGCTCTCTTTACTGCTGGCCTGAACCCCTCTCTGAGGAGTCTTCAGATACCAAGGGCAAGTGCCAACCTCACCCAACAGACTGCTAGTTAGAGACCATTCACACCAGACTCACCTCATTAGTTCTGGTGCCAGCATTTTTCTGTTCTTTCAGTTGCTGTAAAACAAGTACAGTAATCATCAAAGTAGCTATTTTCATTTATTTACAAATCAAACCAAAGTCAAGATTGCACAGAATGATGTAAAATTATTTTCAGAATGTGGAACAAGAGATGAAATGACCTTGGTGTGGATACATGAGCAGAAGGGTCTCTCCCCAGTAGCCAGGCATCACACCCACATTCTAGAAGGATCCCAGAGGATGGCATCCTGTTTCCTTCCTGTGCAAACTTCTCCTTTATCATCCCCCAACACCTTCATTAACTGGTTCATGGTCCCCAGGCTCAGGGCACAACTTCTCCTGCCTCCTACTTCCTTCTACAGTCTTCTAGGCAGGCCTTGTGTCTCCAGGACCAACTAGGTGGTCCTCAGAGGACTTCAATCCCTGAGGCTTCCAATAAGGAGCTTACAGACATAAGATGCCCTGAGTTTGGGCTAAGGCTCTCACTCAAAGGAGAGGTTCCTAGCAGTGTTTGCTGGAAAATAGTCATCTGTGTAAAGGTCCATGACTCTGCCTCAGGCTCTGGCACAGGAAGGGGAAGGGTAAGTACTAACAGCAGAGATTGTGGCCTGGTTTTCAGGGAGGCAGGGATGAAGGCACTGCCCACTTATGGGCGTCTGCTGTTGGATGTCTGCTTTGGTGGAAGGACCCTGACAAAGGAGAGGCCTAGTGATAGACAACACTGCCAGTGAGGAGACTATAAAGGAGGGGCTGAGGAGCCATTCCTGGAGTCACCATAACAGAGGGTATACCAGTCGGGACATGGCAACAATAACCACCCTTAGGAAATCTGAAGTATCTAGTGAGTCATCACTGAAATTGTGGAGGCACCAAGTGCAGATAATTTATGTGCACAATGGTTAATGGGATATTTTACTGAAATCACTACATTCCCCAGGAAGCCTCTCTGGGGGAAAGATGGCAGAAAACAGAGTGACCCCTTCTAAAAATCAAAGGAGGAAACAAAATGTTGATGAAGTCACTAGCTGTAAACTCCAGAAAATGTTCTTCTAGCAGGCGCCCTCCATATCAGTTGATAAATAAACTCCCTTCTAAACCTCCCTCCTAAACCACACCCAACGTGAAAGGAGAAGACCAAAAACCAGTCTCCCTACCAGGTGTCGAAACTCTGCCGCCAAACTTCCATTGGTGGACTCCTCCATGTTCATCACTTTGGTGTGTGTGCCTAAGATGTTGAACTTTCTGAATCTAGACAATACAGGGTAGAAATAAAAGGCTTGGAACTATTAAACAATCAAGTAAGGGAGCAAAAATATGGTGCAAAGTACTTCACTTACCCTTTGACTGTATTTCTCTCATTCACATCTCTGCAAAAAGAAAAAAAAAATAAAGATATATGATTATGTGTATTAAAATTTTAAAATGAGCATTAGTGTTATATATATATATATAAGCATGTGTACAGCAAAAGATCAATTAAAAAATAAATCTATACCGGCAGATTTTTTTACCTTCTTTCACACACTACCTCACTCAACCATCTGCCAAGTATTATTGAGCACCCTTTGAGCAAGTAAACTACTGGGCCTTATGTTTATCAACTGTATGAGAGGTGAAAAGCACCAACCTTACAGGATATAGTGAGGAGTAAACTAAAAGTATGCTGTAGTGATTGCTATTTAAATCACTCACTTTGTGGGAGGCATTTGGAGTCAACTGAGAGTATTCCCTGCTGTTACAGAATTCAGAAGGCCCTTGAATGTGATGGCTTAATCATTATTCTTATTCTCTGTTATCTTTAATGCCCTCATGAAAGCTTTAGAACAGTAGAGAAAGGAGGAGTGCAGGAAGGAATGACAAATTTAAGTTTTAAATCTGAAGTTAAGATCTTGAGACTTTACATCATTTCTACATTCAGTGACTACTTTGTCATGTTCTGGACAAAAAACGCATTGGTTAGTGGCACAGGTGTAGATGAGAAATCATTAGCTCACCCAGCCAAATAAGTTAGCTTCCTTTCCTATCATAATTAGATCAATGTTTTTGTGAAAAACAATCACCAGGAACTATAAGAGTGACCAATTTTCCCTGGTTTAAAAAAAAGGACTTAAATAAGAGGAAGAATGTGATGCAGAGCTGCCTTGTCAGAGCTAAGAAGAAAACTCAGAGCTGCAACAGATAGAAAAAGCAAAGGAACATGAACACATGAGAAGACTGAGCTTCAACAAAGTGTGGTAAGTGCAATTAGTCATAAAGTCTTTGCGGCTCTTCCCTTACCTGTCCTTTATATCTCAGTGGCTTTGACTTGTTTGTACTGACAGACTGGATGGGAATGACAGAGACTCCCAAGCCTCGTTCCCACAGCCCTAGCATGCTGCTCCTCTTGCCCAGCTAGAAAGCCATCCCATGCAGAAAGTTCAGGCTAGCCTCTTTGAGAGACCCAGGGAGAGGAGCCCAGTTACCTCAGCCAAGGCCTCAGACATGTAACAAGTCCAAGCTCAATCACCTAGCAATCACCAACTTAGCTCCTTCCAGAAGGATTGACCCCTAGCCCACAGCACAAGAGAATGAATGTTTTTGGGTTTTGAGTCACAATGCTCAGGGATATTTGTTACACAGCAAGAGCTAACTGATACAGAGAAACCAAAGATGGCAGGAGAGACAAAAGCAGAGATCAGGAGGAATATTGCTGCAGGAGTAGAAAGAGATGATGAGCTATGTTCTATAACAGCTTGAACTGTATTCTGGGGTACAAAGTCACGTGTCACCTAATATATCTGGTGAGGTTAGTGCTAGTCTAGCTTCAGGATCTAAGGGCAAAATGGGATGGCTTTATTCCACTGAAATCCTCCAGGGTGGTCCTGCATGCTCCTGGGTCTGTACTGCTCAGAAGGGACAAGTATGAATCCAGCAGGCTCCACACAGGCTCCCCCAAATGCTGCCAGAAACAGCACAACAGCTGGCCACAACTTAAGCCAGCAGCCCGGAGGAAGGCTTGTGGTTGCACGTGGGCTCCTGCTCTGGGGCTGGTCTGGGAGAAGGGTGGAATGATGACCGCTGCTTCAAGACATGATGATTACTAGCTCAGCTGCATGAAACACACTCATTCTTTTGTTCATTTATAGTCCAGAAAGACACGGATGTGTTGATACCTGTTTTCCAGGAAGCTATTAATTTAACTCTACTAGGATCACTTTCAAAGGCCCTGATACCTCAGTCTTCATTTGGGTAACACAACGAACATTTCAATAGCACATGTAGCTTAGATAACATTAAAGATATCTTACTTATCAAATAAGACTTTGACTTTCAAATTATAATTCAGTTCTTGCAATTTCACCAACAGTCTGCAAAGAAAAACAAAAGTCAGGATTATTTTAAAAAGTAATCAAGTACTCTATTATAATAATAGATAATAATCTATAATAATAATAAATAAATAAATATTGTATTTATTATGCCAATTCCCTGTCAACGAAGTTTTTAATAAACCCCATCACTTCCAGGTTTTCGTTAATGCAATCAAAGGCACTGACATCCTGTACAGCTACTTGGATTCTTTAAAGTATATTTGTATGACACATTCCTAGCTGTAGAAAATTGTAACTTAAATTCTAATGGACAGCAGGACTGATTTTATATTCACACCAAAAGTGAGTAAGGGTATCTACTTCCCTCTATAACCTCACCAATATTGTGTTCTATCAAAATGTCTATTTTGGGCCAATTACATGGATAAAAATAGCAAATGTTACTTTTTAATAAAACTTGTGTCTGATATTTTATGCTGCCAGAAAAAAAAAAACAAAACTATCACCCATCACCAGGATCATGAGGGTCACATGGAAAATTGCTTCAAGGCAGTGTGGAAGGTGAGGCTGCCTCTGCTCCATCGAGGAGGGAGGGGGCCTTGGGAGAGAAACCCCACCCCACATATTGGCTCTTCCCAGAGGTGCAGGTGGATGGGGTTAGGTTTCTCTCCACTTCCAGCTGGGAGCCCTTGGCCTGGTGGGTGACTGTGTGTGGGGCTGTACCACTGGCAGCCAGGGAAACAGCCTCTGGGGCCTACTTCTGCGACACAGGAAGACAAGCACGGCTCTCCTGAGCCTCACTGCTCCTCCGTAAAGAACGGTGAAATGAACTCTGCCCTCCAACAGGCAGAAAAACAGGCTGCAAAAATTATAGAGAAAACCCTCGTTTTAAAAAATGTCACATATATTTGGGTGTGTATATATGAGAGTGTCTATAGATAGAAAAAGCACACGTGTGTATCCACACATACAAATGTGGTTTTATATGTTTGTATAGACATGCACAAAGTTCCGGGAGGTAGACTAAGCCATAACTATGGTGACTGACATATATTTAGGTCACAGCCAACATTAAGTGTGCTGAAAGCTATAAACTTCCTCATTATGGACATGTTATAAACCCATATTCACACACACACTACATACAGTTTTGGGGATATATCAAGCTCAGACTATAAGTTGATGCTAAGAGGGGGCAAGGCTCCTGGGAACTTTCAGTCGCTATGCACTGCAGTTTGGCAATTTCAAATTCTTTTTCACAGTGAACCTGTATTACATATACGAATAGGAAAATATGGGTGTGTGTGTGCATATATAGCTTCTGTATTTCTATTATGAATATGAGACGTGCTTTCAGATTTTATAAATATTAAACATCTTTGCAAAATTACGTCTGCTACTTCTTTGACTTCTGCCCTGTAAAACAGTGTTGTAGAGAGAAATAGGGTGTCAACTGCGTGATCAGCAGTATATAGGGTTCCATCTTTTCTTCATTACCTCAACTTCACAGTGAATTGTACCCCAGTCTTCAAGACCAGAGGCCTCTGAGGGTGAGTTGGCATGCAAGGCTGTCTTTCCACCACAAATGAGCTGTAAATTTCAAGCAAAATGGAAATGAGCATTTTCATTAAGGTTGAGACAATGAAAAATTATGTTTCCTGAAGAGAAAAGATGCGAGACAGCAAAGGCTACAAGGCAGTTTGAAAGATTCTATCCAGTTGGATGAATAAAGTAAGGTTAGTCGGTAAAGAAATCTTCAAATCTCTAAGTTGTATTCACAAAATCAAGTGTAATTGCAGAGACTGGTGATACTTTTCAACAGTGAAAATCCTGGATTGATTATGTTCACTTACAAATCTGCACTAAGAATCCAATTTGCTAAATAGACTTAGAGTGGTAATCATTTTCTATATAACTGAAGACCAAATCACTGTGCTGGAAACCTGAAAATAATATAATGTTATAGTCCAATTATATCTCAATTTAAAAATAAAGATACAAAAATAAATTTTACTACATTTAAAAATAAACCACGTAATTTATTACTTAATAGCATAAGCATTATGTTTGAAATGCAAATTTTAATAGCCTCTGGAAAATTATTATTCTGGTAAAATGCTTAGTAGTATTTATTATCTAGTAAACATTCCCAACCATTAATTTTCAATAAAAAAGTCAAATTTGTACTCCCAAAGCCAAGGTCCTTAATTATGTTGAAATTTGATATCTAGAAATTCGACATTAGCCACAGGGAACCAAATATACCTTTATTATGTCAGGTTAACATCAAAACAAGTTCCATTATGAACTCTGCTCTTCTAGTCAACATCATTTATCTATCTACTAAGCATATTTATAAAACCTAGTATGGGCAAGGCCTTAGTGCCTTAGTGGGGGAAAAAGAATGACAAAGGCTTATCTCTGCCTTCCAGAACCTTCCAACTGGCCACAGAATCCTTAACAACTAAATAATAAAGTCCATAGTGGAAGAATAAGAAATGAACTCTGCAGAGCTGGAAGGGAGGTAATGTGTTTGGAGACGGGCAAGATTTCATGATGAAATATAAGCTGAAACTTTCAGGATAAATACCATTTTGAAATAGGTACAAGAGAAGCCTCCGAGGTGAAGGAAATAATGTTGGGGAGACGTGGAGCGGTAAGAGCACTAGATGGGCCTTGAAAACAGCACACGGTGAAGCTGCTTGGAAATGGGTAAGTGGAAGCTAATTCTGGAGTGGCCAGCTAGGGCCAAGCTGTGGGTGGTGGGGGTGCCCAGCAGGGGGTTCCACCAAGCAGGTGATGGCCATCACCCAGCTTGGTCCCTGGGACTGGGAAGGTATAGGTCGCCTGGATAGGGCACCTGTTGGGAGGCTACCATGAAAGAATTGAGGAGAGAGGGTTTAAGAGTCTACAAGGAAATAAGGTTCCCAAGGGAAGGAGACAAAAAAAAAAAAAATCTATCTATCATCTATCTTTATCTTCTATGAAACCCTTCTGAATTACTGTAAAGTTTTCCCTCTGGATAAAAAATTCCAAAATATGCAAATACATCTCCCTCCAATTACCTCTGAATGAGCTGCTGGAAAAGGCTGAAGGTGCGATCCGATAACCCTTGTTTGTTTTTTGTGATGGGGTCATGGTCATAGGTGTATTTCTGTTCCAGTTCCTCAAGTTTTTTAAGCTGCTGACGAACCTGCTGCAGACTCTCAGCAACTACGGTGAACCTGCACAAGACACCCAAAGTCTCAATCAGAAACAGCCGCAGAACAGCCTGCCTGACCGCAGAAAGTAACCAGAGGCTTCGACAGGCACTGCATAGCGCAATTTCACCTGCACAGGCGGCGGGGACACAGAGGCCACGGCTCAATTAAGCATAAGGAGTTAGTTCTTGGTGAGAAAAAAAGAATATGCAGGTGGCGTCAGAAACCACTGCATACTACTGAGACGAATCAAGGACAGACAGGCTGTGTGACACAGCTTCTATGGGACATGTGACTTTACGATCCGTGAGATTTAACGCCTTAACGGGACAAAGACAAAGAGGAGAAGGGGGACGGACAGACACAGTCAGCAGCGATGTGGGGGGCAGTGGAACCTCCACCTGGTTTCTATCATGACAGGGAAGCTGGGCAGGAGTAAAACAGGTCCCTTGTGTCCTAACGTGACCACCGGGGGGCACCACACAGCCAGCGTCTCCCCGGCACCTGGAAGGTTGTGGAGGTCAGCCTCTCTCAGGGGGCAAAAGGGTCTACTGGGCTGGGAATATCCACTTTAACCCACAGGAAATGTGTATATGGACCAGTCAGTCACAGAATAAAAACAAATGACTGAGTATTCATTGTATAAACAAACAAAAGGCAATTCAGAATATAATCTCACAAAAATCTCCAACCTAGGGTGCTGGCCATTGCTCCAGTCACCATCCCTTCAAATTCCTCTGACTCTGCCTCTTCCATCCTTTCTGCTTGATCCCGAGTTTAGCTCTCATCAGTTTCCCTCCTCACCCCCAAAGAACACTAACACACTCATCGCAGCCCAGTGGGCCTTTCTGTGTCTATTCTGGCCTCCAGATGACTGCCAGAGTTACCCTCTCTAAATCAAGAATCAGAGAAGTAAATCTCCGCTTCAATAAAACGCCCGCTGGTCCACCAGTGCCCAGATAAAATCCCTGTTCCGGGTGCGTTGTGGAACCTCCGCGATCACTCCACCCCAGCCTCTCCTCCCTTCCGTGGCTCTGTCTGTGTCCTCCCATCTGGTCTGTGTGAACTCCTAGTCTACTCTCAAGAGTCTCTGTAACGCATGCTTCCTGGGGCTCCTTTCCCCACAGAGCTCTGTGTGCACTTGTGTTCAAGTGCAGCAACCTCTCCCCACACAGGATTCTTGCCACACTATCTCGTGCTCCACCGGGCGAGGGCCCCTTAGGTTGTCACCCTGTGTCTGGCACACAGCACTTCCTAAGTATTTACTGAAGGCATGACTGAATCAGTGGCCCCAAACAAACTGTTACTTCATGTGAGCCTGGAAAATGCCTCCTGCTAATTTGTTTTTAAGAAAACATGGGAACTGAAGCAGCTAAATGTAGCAGATGATGACGATGGCAGTAGAGTTCTGGCACCGTCCAGGGGTGCATCCCACAGGACACGTACTCCAGGGCGGGGAGGCTGCAGACCAAGCCAGTCTGGACAGAACGTGGCAGCAGGCGTGGAAAACACTGAGCTTCCCTAGTGAGTCCAGGCCAGAAGCTGGGACCACATCAAACTCCCGACCCAAGTTTTGACAGGGTCCGTTCAACTAACACTACTCAAAAGTGCACTTAATGAGCTTCTATGGTTAGCGACTCGGCTGCCAACTTTCCACTCTGGAGGCTCTTACCAGTTCTGCAGCTGGTCAAGGCAGGCATTAGGGGGCCCCCCAATACAGGCGCTCTGCTGTCTCCGCTTCCATTCCACCAGCTCATCATTAATCAGGGCATTCTGGGTAAGTTCTGTGACATTCAACAAGTCCCTTATTTTGTGCACCACTTCCTAGAGGGAGAGGAAGAAACAAAGTGAAGGAAGTTCACCTTTATCACCTTAAAAAAAAAAAAGCAAATAGTCTTTCATTCTCAACTAGGACCCTGAACCAAGTGGTTATAAAAATATTTTTTCCTCTATTCTAAACCTCAAATCTTTTATTTATGGATTGTGATAAAAGCAACATAGAAGTGATTCATACCTTTCTCTTATTGTCAAGCATTAGATACATCTTCTGTAGTAACAGCTGTTCCTGTTTCTGGTCATTCTTTGCTACACCGTTGGTTTCATGTTCTGTGAATTGGAACAGACAGCAGATCAATATAAATGTAAAAAAAAAATATATATCCAAGGTTCACACACACTTAGGAAAAATACACTATTCAAGTGCAGTACGGTAGGTCAATGCTTGATCTACTTCAATTTTTATTGAACAAGACAAGAAAAATCTAAATATAAACACTGAACCCAGTGAAACCAAGTCCCTCTTTCCAATGACCCATGTGAACTGGAAACAGCACATCTGACTGTTCAGTCTTTGTCAGACTGTTACATAAATCAATAGAAGTCACAACACTCAAAGTCTCAGATAAAAAATTTATACAAAATTACCTATCTGTAACTCTGAAACAGCAGACAATTAAGAAGTACTAGCTGAGGTTCCTCTCATACTTCTCAAATTATGTTGATAACCCTGCCTTATCACTATAACACCATTCAAATAAGTGGGTTATTTTTGAGTGCTGGTCTGTCATTAAGATCAAGCAGCCGCAACAAAATAGAGTATCTATGTGGAGCTAAACCATTGGCAGGAGATCTAGGCGGCAGGGCCAGGCAGCCACACAAAGCTCCCAGTGTGCCAATCAGTGAAACAGGCACAATAAGTAAAGGGATAACACACTGCTAGCAGTTATCAGATAGGATGACTGATGACCCCCAGAGTACACTTGACAATGTCTGGAGACTGCTTGGCTTTCACCACTGCCAGCTTAGGGGTAGTTCTACTGCCATCTGGTGGACAGAAGCCAGGTGCTGTTAAATCAGCCAACAATGCGCCCTCCCAGGTGGCCTATCTAAAGCACAGCATTAAGAAACTAAAGCCGCTTTAGCATGAGTGGATCAGCCGGAGGTGACTCACAAGGCGCAGCAGACCTCTCCTGACCCACTCAGGGCTCCCCTCAGCAGTGTACTTCGTCAGTTGGCTTGTTCTGCTCCCCACTCTGTCTCTGGTGAATCCTCTCACTGCCCCTGCACCTCTGGCCTGTCCCCCAGTTCAGTACACATAAATAAATAAATCTTAAAAAAAAATCCAACAATGCATAGGACAGATCCCCCAGAACAAAGATCTGGCCCATAATTTCAATAGCAGTGAGGTTAAGAATATTCAAGAACCCAAGACAGCCACTCAGAGTGATAAAATACTTGGCAAATAAAGGTGTATTCAGCTTTGTTATCTACTGCAAGCAGGAAAAATGTCCTATGGACATTGTTCTAAATGTTAAAGCTTACCTCTATTCTGCAAGGTTTTGCATTTAAAGTCATACTCATCTTGTAACTCTTCCAGAGTCTTGATTTCCTGCTCTATACACTACAAATAAAGACATAAACAGGTTTTTTATGGTTTGGATTCCAAAGATCTCAGGAAAACATTTATTTAAGAAACAGGACCCAAAAACTGTAAAACAATCTCGTTTGGCTCAAAGATTTATTGGATTTAGCACAATCCTAATCACATACATGAAATAATTTCTCTACTTGATAAGTATATATTAACTTTTTTTAGTTTCAAAGTCATAGATAATAATTTATTCCTCAACTGCAATACTTTAAATATAAACTCATACCCCAAAAATAATATAAGCAAACATTGTGAAAAAAATCTGTAACATTGGCATGCTACATTAACTTATATATAATAGCAGTAAAAAGCTTTAATCACTCAAATTATTTAAGCAAGGACCAAAATTCCATCCATAACTCATTTAAATAGTTTAATATTATCAATATAATCACTATTTTGAAAAATGACTAAGGTGTGTGCCTGCTTCCAAACATGAATATTATGTGTTAAAAAGAACTATTTGTAACCTTTGGAAATTTTACAGTTTCATACATATAAAACTGAAATTTGAAAGAAAGCACAATACCTACCATGTATCAAGAAGGCTCTTTTAGCAAATGTAAGAGTATATGGTGACTTTTAATAGAAAATAGATGGGCTTCCAACTGGGTCATTTGATTTCTATTTTAATGAAATGTTTCCCTGGGAAGCTGCAGGATAAAGTTGCCCAAAGAATCTAGAGTTTGGAAACACTGTTAACAGCACAAGGTCAAGGCCAAGTGTTGCATTCCAGAGACCCAGGTCCAATGGCACCCCTGGGCCATTGCCTTGCCATGGCTTGGTGGAAGCCGGATGCTTTCTAACAGTGGAGAGAAGGTTACACATACCAAGGCCACAGAAGCAGGTCTCCGCTGACATGTTGTCTTGCAAGATCATCTTAAAATCACTGGTGGTGTTTTATTCTGACTAAAATGGTTCAGAATCCCAACAAACTATTTTTGTTTCCCTCCCAAGTCTTAAGACAAAACAGATGCTTCAGGAAGTGTGCCTCTGTCTACTCTGGGGCTTTATGCAACCCCCAGAACGCCCTAATTTGAAAGGTACAGATACAAAGGGCTATTTAGAATAGCACTGCCTAATGTATTGGGTGAAAGGGCAAAGTCAGCAGCTTTAAGCAGCCTTACAAGGAAGAAACAGGTAAGCGCAAGGCTCTGAAGTTATTGCAGGTGCTGTAAATGTCTATTGACTCATTGGTTTTGCTAGTTTGCTTATGGTCTGGAATGTCACTAAAGTTTCTCACCTACTTTTTAAATGGCTGAAATGAGTTACTACATTACACTAGAGCCATTGAAACCTTTTTTTCCCTTTTACAAAAAGTTACAGAACAAAGGTGTAGATTTACTCAATACTCACCATAACTTTGTCCTTGACATTTCTGACTTTGCTGTCAAGCTCCTTCTGTTTGTCTAACATCACAGCATTCTGAATGTTCCCTGACTGAGCCTGTAACAGGAGGAGAGGGGTTAACAGCCATCACTTCCCCTGACTTACTGACCCAATGGTTATGTGCCCTAGTCAAGTCCTCTGTTCTATCTCCTTCCTCCCTCCCAGGCCTTTCAAAGCTTCCTAGAGATTTCCCACATGAGAGTTGACAAGAAAGAGCTCAGTTTCCAAGGCCCTGAAAAATGCTGACAAACTGTTACCAAGACTACAGAAAAACCAGGCCTGTGATAAAGTCTTTTAGGAAATTTCCATTATTCATACGGCTGCATTGTACCGCATAACAATTGATTTCAAGGTTTCTCAAATGCTGTAGACAAGATTGTTCTTATTAACCCTGCCCTGCTTTGTCTGAAGGCCTTCAGATCGACAGTATGCTTCCCAAACAAGGGGCATCTTAGCACATGGCTCTTGCTGTATATGTCGAATCTCAGTTCCCCATCTAACTAATGAGGCAGAACCCCATTTTGACACAAGATGATTCAGAAGCATATCAGGATTGAGCAGCACTGCCATTATGAGCTGCGACGAGTATCTGCCCCTCTAAAGTAAGGACGCTATGCACAGGCCCTGGGAGCTCTGGTGGTCCTCCTCGGTAGCCAGAAAGCCCAGGCATACAGCATCTGCTGCTCGTTATGTAGGGTTCTCCCTGACGTGCTCATGCAACAAACACCAAGAACTAAGTCAGGGTCACGCAGTACCCTCGGGTCAGGTGTAGAGTGGCAAACAGCACAGACCCTGACCTCAGAGATTCAAGTTTAGAACAATGCTGCTTCCGTTTCAAGTCCCATCACGCCCCAAAAGCTGCTGCCCAACTTTTCACACTGTGCCTTGCACAGCAGATTCATGTGGATGCCTTTATATACTTGAATTTATCAGCCTTTTTTTTTAATACTTGGTAGTCCCTCACATTACAAAATCTTTCCCTACTGACAGACTACAAAGCAGTTCACCCATTTCATTTTCTTTTGTTTAAAGATTTATTTATTTATTCAGATAGAACTGGGGTACCGGCCAGAGATGCAGAGGGTGAGGGATTCACTAAAGACAGAGTGGGGAGCAGAACAGGCAGATCGATGAAGTACACTGCTGAGGGGAGCAGCGGGCGGGTCAGGAGAGGTCTGCCGCTCCATGTGGTCACCTCCGGGGCAGGCAGGTTTCGAACTCATGCGGAAGTGGCTTTAGCTTCTTAGTGCTGTGCTTTAACCCGCTGCGCCACCACAGTGGGCCTCATTTTCTTTTTTACTGTATGATCTCTGATACATTGGAAGTTGATTTTTACATTGAATGTGAGGTACGAGTTCAATTTAGCTTTGTTCCTCTTAGCTACCATTTGTCTTAACATTTACTAGAAAGATCTCACTTTTCCCAGAGCTCTGGGCTGCCATCTTTATGATATAAATTTCCATAGGCACCTGAGATTTCTTTTTTCTTCTTTTCTCAAGCTCTTTCCCCTCATAAACCTGAACCCCTGAATAATGTTTAATTATGGAGGGTTTACAGTGGATCAACGAGGGTTATTCCTATTTCATAGCTCCACTTTCTCATGAAATAACCTCCCTATTCTGTACACCAGCTTCATATGAATTTCAGAGTCAATCTGTATAGCTTCAGAAAAAAATTTGTTACTTTTATTGGGATTATGTAAAAAATATGAGATAAGGGCCCTCCCTGGTGGCGCAGTAGGTTAAAGCACAGTACAAAGAAGCTAAAGCCACTTCCGCCTGCCCTGGAGGAGATCCACATGGCGCGTCAGACCTCTCCTGACCCGCCTGCTGCTCCCTTCAGCAGTGTACTTCTTCGATCTGCCTGTTCTGCTCCCCACTCTGTCTCTGGTGAATCCTCTCACCCTCCACATCTCTGGCCTGTACACCAGTTCTGTATGAATAACTAAATAAATCTTTTTTTTAAAAAAAATATGAGATAAGGCCCTCATTGGCACAACAGGTTTAAGCACAGGACTATGAAGCTCTCCAAAGCTACTGCAGCACAAGTTCAATCCCCGGCCGGGGGATGACCCACATGGCGCCACAGACCTCTCCTGACCCGCCTGCTGCTCCCCTCAGCTGTGTACTTCATCAATCTGCCTGTTCTGCTCCCCACTTTGTCTCTGGTGAAGTCTCTCACCTCCTGCAACTTCTAGCCTGTACCCCAATTCTGTATGCATAATAAATAAATCTTTTAAAAAATATATGAGTTAACTCAGGGAGAAATGATAGCTCCATAATGTCTCTATCCTTCTACTGTTAATGGTTTTCTCCTGTTAGCTGCCTTGGTCAGTGGCCCCGGCACAAAGTTAGAGAGCAGGGGCAATAGGGGACATCCTAGCCATGGTGTCCACTAGTGGTCACTTACTGGTGTTTTCTCGATTAAGTAAGACACTATCTCAACAACTGGGAGATGTAGACTGTAATATGCTAAGAAGATATCCATTAATTCTTCTCTTATTGACAGTTTTGGTTCATAATGGCTTTTTTATCATCTTTAGAGGTAAGATGTTTTGGAGGTAACATTGTTCTTCTCTGTATATTTATATGATGACATTACATAAATGGATTTCCCAGTCATGCTCTACTCTTGTAATGTAGAATAAATCCTATGGCATCATGATGTGTTCTTTTCTTCATTTTGTATTTAATTCTGATCTTGAAAAAATTTTATTAGGGCTTTTAAATTGATACTCATAAGTGGAATCAGTCTATAATTTCCTTTCAAGTTCTATTCTCTTAGATTTAGGTAATCAAAGTTATTTGTTTATAGAAAACATCTGGAAGCTTTCCTTCATTATATCTATTATTGTCTATATAAAGCTATTATTCCTTCACTATGGAGTCTGGAATAGCAAAAATTTAAAGTTTCTGAATTATAGCAGTTGTAAAGTATATAATAGAAGTAGATGAAAATGAGAGATAAAATGTCCATTGAGAACAAGCCATCCCCTCAATCACCTTCCTGCCTCCACAGGGAAGGAATTGTTTGCTATTGTCACCTCTAAGCCAACTGAACATGGACACTGGACATGGTGACAGCTTGGACCCTTCTCCCAGACAGAGGGATCCTGACTTCTTAGTCCTCCTCCTTAAACTAGCAAGGGTCAGTGTTGTGAACAGCCACATGGTGACGCCTGCGAGAACACAGCTGTGCTCCTGCAGCTGCCTGCCCCTCCTGCGGCAGGTAGGGGCATGTACTCAGTAGAAAAATATTTGCTGAGCATGGCGGGGCCTAAGTAACCTGCAGTAATCCATTCAGGTCATTAAAACTTTGTGTTCTTCGTCCACTCAGGATCCTCCCAGCTGTTTGCCCTACCTGTCTGCTTAGCTGGTCCATTACCATCATGTGTTTCAAAATTATCATTACAACGCCTCTATACTTTTGACTGTGATACTACTTCCTCATGCATCCTTGACTTGTAAACTTTCTGAGAAACTGGGAAGCCACAGAGGACCATAGGAATATTGAACTTTAAAGTCAGAAGGAACCGAAACCATCACCTACCCTTATTTTCTCATTTCATACCTGCAACCCTGAAGACATTGTTTGGAGTGTTTTAGTGCCCCTCAGGAACATTCACCCCTCAGGCCAAAGAGACACCTCCCACTCAGGGAGGTTCTCAGCAGAAAGGTACTGCCCACGGGTGTCAGATGGCCACCTATCCCAGCTCACAGATCAGAAAACCAAAGACCATTCAAATGGCTTCTCTAATAAATGAGTCTTAGAGTCACACAGCTCCAGATGTCACCAGCTCAGAGGCCTTGACAAAGTATTTGACCATTAAATCCCCTCTCTCTCATCTGTGAAATAGGGATAAAACACTTACCTCCAAGATTTGAAAGCACTGGGATAATATTTATAAAGAGCTTAGCCCAGGTCTGAAATGTAAGCACTGAGCATATGGTAATTGCTGTTATTCAAGAGAATGAAGATAAACAGTAGAGGGTAGCCTGGATCCACTTCAGGTTTTTCCCTCTATGGAAGAGCCTAGAATATGTCCCAGTATATAATTACCTTTCCTACCCCCAACAAAAGTAAAAGAAGTAATGAGGAGAAGAAAGCTTAGGGTGCTATAGTGGCAGCAAATAAAACATACATAGTCAACTAGTAAGTACCTAGTATAATGAAAAATAATGGACACAATATTTTCCTACTCCCACGTTTCTAGAGAATCTAGAAACTGATGGGGGCTTAGAACTGATGGGGGCATTTTCCATGTTTTAACTTTTTGAATTTCTCGAATCCCTGTGTTACCTGGCACACTTTTTCAACAACTATCTATTCATACACAGCCTTATCTCACCTATCCTCTCCCTACTTCTCTGGTCCCCAAACTGGGTTATTTGAGGCAAATATCAGAAATCACATCATTCCATGTGTATTTACAGCCATAAAATAAAAGCTTTATTGCAACATGTGGCAAAATGACAAAGAAATGTTTCTCAAGTTCCCTGTAAGCAGAAGGCGGAATAACTTTAGAAAGTTATAACTTTCTGCCTTTCCCCTTTCCATGACAGCCCAGACACCAGGTCTCCCTCCTCAAACAGCAAGGAGGCCTTGCTTTCCTTGGTCTCTGCCCAGTCAACTAAACTCCCCAAAATTGTCCACTGCTAACTCAGAAGTCCCTCCCTAGATTATCGCTGGAAGCTTTGGAGACCCAAAGTACTGCCAGGAAGTGAGCGATCTGCAAGAGCAGAAATCATCTTCTTGGCTCCTAGTGCTCATTCTGGGCTCAGATCCAATCACAAGGAGAAAAAGTGCTTGGGAGCAAAGATAGAGAGCATTTGTCTCTGCTCCTGGGGATCCTCTCAAGTCTATGTGAAATGCAGACGTGGCCCGTCATATATTGTTAAGATGAGAATCAAAATTTTCTACGTAGTCAAAATTTTCTGCTGGAAATCTCCCAGGTGATACCATGCTAAAGTCAGGCCTAGGTCTCAGAGGAGGAGTAGCTTGAGTGTAGATCAAACAAGGTACATTTTACATGCTCAGAGCAGTAGCTCCTGTCTCTTTCCTGACAAGGAGATGGCAGCACCTAAATGACTAAAAAGCAGCAGATTCAAGAGGACTGAGGCAAATACTCAGAAGTGCATGGAGAATGGCAGTCACCTTCACTACTTAATTTCTCTCTCAGGCCCCTCCTCCATCATCATAGAGTTCACTGTTAGTTATTTCTTATTTCTGAGGGAAACGCACATTGCATGTATCCCACGCTCCTTCCTACCCTCCCCCACCCCGGACCCAGGCATTGGAATGGGACAACCTGTACATGCCAGGACAACCTGTACATGCTGGTTTCACAATGCCGCCTGCTGGGTTGGCCCCCCCCCGCCCCCCGCACCCTCAACCCCATCACTCAAGAAAGGAATGAATAAATGTCACCACAACTTTAAAGAACTGCTAGACACTGGTTGGAAGGAAGGTCTACATTAGGGTTATAAAACCATGATCAAAAAACTTGATATAGTACAACTCTGACTCACTCAGTTGCTGGACAGCTTGAATATTTAGCAGGCAGCTCAATCCTATTCAAAACAGAGCTCTTGATTTTCCCATTAACTTGTTCTTCTCTAATCTACTGTGCTCTAAAAAAACTCTACTCCTGTTTCTTTTTTGTCTTCTTCATCCAAGTGACTCAGGTCGAGCCAGTCATCCTTCAACTTTCACTTACAGTCCTACATCTGATCCTGCAATACAAGCCCTATCAAACCACGTCTAGAATATAACCTGAATTCTTCTACTTTCATCTTCTCTTTCCTGGCTGCTGCAAGAGCCCTCCTTGTCTGCCTACTCCCTTTCCTGCCTCAACAGCTCAGAGAACTTTCCAGACCCCACCCCACCCCCATCCCCAGACATCCAATTATTACTATTATAGTATGCTTTATTATATGTTTTTGTTTCATGTTTATTATCTTCACAGCAATTATCAGCATCTGAAAGGATTTGTGTGTGTGTGTTTGTGTGTGTGTGTTGTTTCTCTCCTTCACTAGAATAATTTCCATTAAATTAGGGTTCTTTCTTAAAGTCTGGGTCTATAAAATAGATTAGGTTTTTCTCGCTTCTGGGGCTATAAATCAGAGGGCTATTCATCACTTCCTTAAACAATGCCTAACTAACATGTGCAGGATGACTTAATGGATCCTTATTTGATGATTAATTATAATGATGATGATGTATTCAATTAGGAGCAAAAAAGTTACCTGATTGAATCTCTGGGCATTTTCCAGGATCTTCCTTTCTTCTTTCAGGCAGTTATAGATGATCATAGACATCTGTATTGGGTCTTCCTGAAAATTGTCCTACATATGGTTGTTAAAATAAAAATAAATTTCATTTCAGAATGTTTAAATATTTGTGGACTTTAAATTGAAATGAATTTATTCTTGTCCACTCAGAAACCTCATCTCACATTTATTAAATTTTATGTAAGCCATTTGGTAATATCAAAACAATCCTTTCACAAATTTTGATAAAATACTTTAGCTTTCTAATGCAGTAGAGGCTCCCTAAATTACTTTTGACTGAAAATTCAAGTATTTTCAGACATGGTTCAGACAATATTTTTACTTTAATTTCTATTGTTCTAAGGCCAGTTTTCTTCCATTAAAGTCTTGAAATAGTTCTGATATGCTATTCCTCAGTTAATTTCTGTTGGTCTCTGTTTTGAATTAGACTAATGACATTCTTCTCAGTTTTTCTGTTTCCTCGTCAAGGCTAATTTACAAAATACTGACAATTGTGGCTCTTTGTGAACAGGGCATTCAAGCAAAATACATACAAAGAGCAAATTCCATAAATTTAATATGATTTCCCTATCACTGATATAAAAATCACATTCACAGAGTTTGGCTGTGTTGCATGAAATAAGATAACATTAAAACAGAAATGTTCGCTTATTGCAGAAATAAATATGGTAGCTAGAACTAAGGGCATCTTTTTGAACACCTCCTAAAACTTCATGGCACATTTTCTCCCGCCTAGAACTGCCTTTGACTTTCTCTGCCCTGAGAGGGTAGCTCCAGAAAAGGCAAGAGTAGGGTTTAGTTCTAATTCATCAACTCACTAATGGGCATTATGAAGGTCAAATCTTTCTGGAGTTTTCCTCCTTTATGTCTCTGCCAGTAGACTGATCTCATCATTAAGTTACTTTAAGCTTTATATAATCCTTTTGTTCTTTGGTTTAAAATACACACACACACACACACACACACACATATGTGTGTATATATGGGTGTGTGTGTGTATTTTAACTAATATATATACATATATGTTTTAACCTATATATATAGTTTTTAACCAATATATATATTGGTTTATATACACACACACACACACACAC
>NW_004567103.1:32255724-32354139 GCF_000260355.1 Condylura cristata | reverse complement strand
TTTCTGCATCACACACACACACACACACACACATATATACATATATATATATATATATATATATATATATATAGGTTAAAACAAAGTTACATCTTCCTATTTCTCTTCGATTTATTGACACCTAATAGGTGATACATTTAAACCTGAAAATTCCTTCTGTGTTTAGAAAAAGAACTGATATTTATTTGACTTATGCTATAAAATATTAGCTACATAAAGGGAGTTTATTTCCAGTCTCTGTAACTTTTCTAAATACAATCAGTGTTTTTTCTCAAAAGTCAGAGCTGAATGAAAAGTACTCTAAGTATACCAATTGTGGCAACATTTTAACTGAAACACAAAAACCCGGTCATACCTGAAGGTTACGCTTGCTTTTCCTGATGTTATGTTGCAACAAAAAGTTGTTCTCCAAAGAAAAGCGACTATATTGATCATCTAGCTGAGACAGGAGGTCATGAAAACGGATAGTGGCAAATGAGACATCGTTGGCGGCATGTTCCCTAGGAAATTTAAATTTTTACATTTCATCTTAGATGCTATTTAAGCAGGCAAAATAAAAGTTGGCTTCTTTATTAATATTATCAAAAGTAATTTTTAAGTGATTTCTTAGATTTTTAGTTCCACCTTTGGAAACTGACACTGTCTTTAGCAGCAGTTTCTGCATCACACACACACACACACACATATGTACATATATATACATTAAGCATGAAAAATTCTCAAACTGAGCTTCTGCATGAAACTGTTAATGGTGATTATCTTAATTTCCTAAGTCAAATATCTTCAGAACATTCAAAAATCCTGTCATTGACAGATAATAAATTGAAACAGAGCCATATCAGTTTTAAGAGGTGGTCCCTTAACTTATTGTGTTCATATTTCTAGTCTATGTACTACCAATATTTAGGTTTTAATACTTTCTTTTTTAAATATTTATTTATTTATGCATACAGAACTGGGGTACAGACCACAAGTGTGGAGGCAGTGAGTGGATTCACCCAGAGACAGAGTGGGGAGAACAGGCAGATTGATGAAGTACTCTGCTGAGCAGAGCAGCAGACAAGACAAACAGGAGAGGCCTGTTGTTCTGTGTGGGTCACCTCCCTGGCTGGGGATTGAGCTCGTGCTGAAGCACCTGCAGCCAGCTTCTAGAACTGGGCTTTAAACCACTGCACCACCAGCGAGGGCCCTGGTTTTAACTATTTCTTTTAATTTACTTCTATCTGTAGCCTAGATCCTAACTTGAAAAATAATTGGTGTCAGCATTATTCAACTTGTTCAAAGCATTTAGGAGTACATATCCTAATTGTATTAGACAAATCCACATCACAGTGTTTGTGACTAATGTATTTAGCTTTTCAGAGATATGTGCCATTTTTAAAAATCAGCACAATTTTCTGCAACAGATAATCCCAATGGCCAGTGCCAAGATTCATCTTTAGTCAATGTGGCTCTAAGTTGCTTCATCAACACGTTATTTTGAAAACTTATTTCTCTCAAGTGAGATTTTCTTACCAGTCTTGCTTTTCTAGCCATTGTGCCAGGTACTGTCTGATTTCCATGGGAAAACTGTCATCGTAGAGCTGGTGAACCTGCTCCAGGAATTTGGAGTCCAGCTGCTGAAGCTCATACCACTGGGACATCCTATAAGGAAACAGAACAAAGATCACTAAGTCAGTCCATACTTCAAGGAAAGCATTGCAAAAGAAGCAGTGTGCTTCTTTTAAATAACTTGTCTAATCTAAAACATAACTTGTCTCTGAAATATGTCTTTTTTTTTTAAGATTTATTTATTTGTGCCTACAGAACTGGGGTACAGGCCAGAGGCTCAGGGGCGGTGAGAGGCTTCACCAGAGACAGAGTGGGGAGCAGAACAGGCAGATCGATGAAGTACACTGCTGAGGGGAGCAGCGGGCGGGTCAGGAGAGGTCTGCCGCGCCATATGGTCACCTCCGGGGCAGGCAGGAATCGAACTCATGTGGAAGTGGCTTAAGCTTTTTAATTCAGTGCTTTAACCCGCTGCGCCACCAAGGAGGGCCTGAAATATGTCTGTTTTAAAGATTTCTTTTTATGACATTTTGGGCCAATACATTTTTTTCTCATTTCTAGGAATCACATCATCAGGTCTTTGCCAAATGTCAACACACAAAGAAGTCCTGTCTAGCCACCTTTTTAAAATTGACACTGCCTCTCACTCTAGAAATACCATCCCTTTCCTCCAGTCCCCAAACCTCCTACGTCCCTCAACACTCTCTTCTCCCATGCCAGTCTCCCGAGGAGTTGGTCCATATCATGCTTGTTCAATAATGCTATAATTGGCCCATTCGTAGCTGATTTCCACACAGCCTTTTTTTATCCATCAACAAAGCAAATTATCACTGACTTCTGTACTGGTGTTTGGCTGTGCCAACATTTCTGCTTTGCTCCAGCCTTGCAAACAGCCTCCCCACAAATTTCTTCCTCTCTAGATCCTTCCAGTATTCTAAGTTAGGTACAAATGCCACTTGTTCCATTAAGCTGACTGAGATCCAGGCCATGAAGATTCCTTTGACTTGCATGGCATTGCTTCCTGTGCCTCTGCTAATGCAACAGTCCTCTCTTCTTCACTAGGATATCTTCCCTGCATGTTGTGTGCTGCAGAGTTACCACGCTTTTTAAAAAACCATCGCCTTCTTTTTAAAGATTTATTTATTTGCTTATGCCTATAAGAGCTGGGGTGTAGGCCAGAGGTGCAGGGGGTGAGAGGACTCACCAGGGAAAGTAGGGAGTGGAACAGGCATATCTACTGAAATACACTGAGGGGAGCAGTGGGCAAGACAAGAGAGGTCTACTGTGCCATATGGGTCAGTGGCCTGGCCTGCTGGGGGGCGGGGGGAATCTATCTCATGCTGCAGTGGCTGGCAATCGCTTGACAGAGCTGTCTTTAACCCCTGTGCCACCAGGAAGGCCCATCTTCTGCACCTTGCATAGTGTTCTGAACATAGCATATGCTCAGTCTTACTGAATTAAACTCTAATATATTTTCAACTGAATTAGAAAGTTACTGCTGATGTATTTTCAACTGAATTAGAAAGTTATTGACAAATAACCTATATTACAGTGCCACAAATTTTAGTCCTGTGTCCTTATTAAGTAATGGCGGCATACTCGATTGTGATAGAGGCTCGAGCCATCTTTCTGTTTCGTTAAAAACAACCACCCCATCAACCTATATAAACAACATCCAAAACACAAACACATAACTGTATATTTATCCCAAACTCTTTGGTGTTAGTCAGATTTTTTATTTAAAGGCTATATGATGGGGGAGAGAGAGTGTTGGCAGGAACTAAATTAGCACTTTATATTCCAGGAAGAAGTGAAGCGCCTCCATCCTTAAACACAGACACGTAATTAGATCCCAAATTGTATACTCATTTATTCATTTTTCAGGGTTATTACCGACCTGTCACCTGACGCCCCCGGGAGGGGGGGCTGAGTTTCAGCTTAAGCAGCAGCCACACACAGCAAATCAGATGCCAATCAGTTGGGTTTGCATGCGCAGGGTGCGGGTGTGGTGAACCTAGACAGCTCTCAGGAGGCAGCACTCGGCAATAGAAAACTTTCTGTGAAAAGAAGAGGTGACTGGTGGGAGGGAGCAGGACGGAGGTATAAGTAAGGGTAAATGGGGGAGATGCTCAGTTCCTGTTTGTGGGAAAAGGGTTCTACTTCACAAGTCATCTATAAGCCCCAGCAGGAGTGGCAGGGACAATAGGGCATCACCGAAAACAGTTCTTAGATAAAGGGAGGCGTTCCCTTTCGGGATGATGGATTCCCTCAAAGTCTGTCTCGCCTGGTGTCCCGCTACCCGGCGCCCACAGCGCCAGAGCCAGCGCTCCCCACCCCGGCACCCGGAACCCCGCTCCCACTCACTCAGCACGCAAGATCGGGCAGGCGTGGGGGGGTGATGCTGCCTCTCCCGGGCTCCCCGTGTCACCTCTGCTTAGTCTGGGGTCGGATGGGCCTCCTCAGGGTTGTTGCAGGGTCTCTCGAAAGTCTCTGCCTTGGAAAACGAAAGTACCACCTAAGAGAAAAGGGGAGCACTGGCCGCCCCGCCTCCTTCCGCGTCCACCAATCACCGCCGGCTGCCGAGCTGGGCCAATCGGAAGAGGCTGTTCCGTCGACGCGCCGCCTCCCTCTGGGGCCGCTGCTGCGCTGCAGAAAGGGTCTTAGCTTACGTTTTGGGCTGGGTTCCGGCACCGGTGACTCTGGCATCAGCCGTGTGTTGCAACTTGGCGAACTAGTGGTTATGCTTGCACATTTAGAGAACATTTGACAGGAAGTTCTCTGTTTGCAGAGTCCCACACTTGACGATTCCTGAATTAACCCCCCATATTTGAGAATCCGAGGCAGAGAGAGGTCTGGAGGTCCTAGTTTATATAAAGTCAATTTAGTAGCTGACTCCGGGAACGCTGGTGGAGCTCCCTCACTTTACTTGACTATTCAGAAACATTTCGCACAGTTGACATCTCCATTCTTCAACATTTCTTCCTTGACCATGTTGACTACATGTCTTCCTTACCTCTTCTACCTCTCTGGCTCTCCATCGCCATCTCTCCAGGAAACAGTTCAATGCTAAGCATCTTCAGGGTTCAGACCTCGGTCATCCCTACCTACATTTCAAGCAGTCTTCTGATGACCTCACCTACAGTTTCAGTTTCCTTCTGGATATAGAGGGCGCCTCCAGGGGTCTCCTGTGCACACCTGTGTATCCTGTCTGCATCTGTGGACTGAACCCCCAGTGTCAGCTGCCACTTGACTCTCCACTTGGATGACCGGTAAACCCTGCAAGCTAATTATGCAAGCTAAACTAAAACATCCTTTTCCCCCCTTTCTCTTCAAACCTGCCTTTTCCTGGAAATGGTGCATGACAGGTTGACAGATAACTAGGACCATCTTTGGCATTCTTTCTACTTTAGCCCCATGCCTGGTCCGCAAGCCTTGTTGATATTTCCCTATTATTCTCAAGTCTCATCACTTCATCTTTTACGATCCCACCCCACCCCTTTATCCCATTTGGATTATTGCAGTAAATTCCCAAATAGCTGTCAACTTCAGCTCTTTACTACCATTCAGTCCGTTCTCTAAATAGCAGTTTTCAGTAATATTTGTTTTAATTATAAAGCAGATCATGCATTTGCCTACCTGAAAATCTTATGATTACTTTTCTTATAAAATACAAAATTTTAATATAATTTACAAAGTCCTGGTTCCCCTATCACCATCTCTAGCCCATCTTGTACCCCTCTTTTGTTTGCTTACTTCAGCATTTTCGTTCCTCAGATAAGTTAAATTCTTTCCCCAAACGCCAGGCCTTCGCACTAGCAATTCTCCAGTTGGAAAGTCCCTTGAGCCAACATTCCCCTCCTCCAAGTTCTTTGTCTGTTAGCTCCTCTTTTATGTCTTAACTAAAATCTCAGATGTCACTTCCTCCAGGTAGACATTCTTGAGATCAGTCTTGATTAGATCACTTGAAATGTATACTCATGAAACCAATTGATTCTTTCATGTAGATGAGATTTGAATTAATCCTTGAATAATAAGGCAACCTTGTGTAGGAAAAAAGTTTAAATCCCCAGGGACATGCCTGTGCGTGTGTTGCTTTTTTCTTTTTTTTTACTCTTTCCACATTTGTACATCTCGGTCACACATTCACCCTCACAAAGCTAATACTGAATTGTTGGTAACAATCAGTGTACCCAAATGGCAGCCTTCTCTGAAAAGAGATGTCAACCTATTACAAAACAAATCCCTTCTCTTGCCACAGCGGTTGAGAAAAACTGATTCTAGGATGAATAAATATGTTAAAAGATAATCTAGCACTATACATCTTGCACAGAGAAGAACTATGTTTAATGGGGAAATAACTCATCTTGCCATCTGCAGCTAGGTTGTTTCTCGACATTCTGATTGTCATCAGGTTCTCAGGATGCTTTCTTCCCTGTCTCTTTATTTTCCTTTGTTTCATTTATTAACAATACACTATAGATGTCCATATCACTTCAGAATCACTGAGTTCACAGGAATCCTACAGTAAACTACTTTTCTCTTTTCCCGCCACTGTATTTGCCAAACTAGGACACCACGTTTACTACCATGCCCTGCTTGACAGTTCTCATTGCATTTATGATAAGTACAAACTTCATCTACCTATCTGGATCCCCATCAAATAGCCTCACCTTTCTTTCTAGGCTTGTCTCCCATTACCAAAACTTAATTTTAATTTCCCATTTCTACACTTCTGCACAAACTACTAACAAACTTTGCACACACTAAATGGTAAGTCCTGCCTCTCTCCCTTCAAAATCTCACCCAACTTTAAAACCAAGCCCAAATCTTATGTTCTACTTCTAAAGCCATTTCAACCTGTGATAATCAATCTAGTCCCTGAGAGAATATGTCTCAATTTAAACTGACACTTACCATGCACTCCCTTATACTGTGGTTTTTGAAGCATCCAAGCCTTACCTCCCACCCCCCACCAAGTTGTAAAGTTCCTGGAGAGCAAACTGCATGTATTTTTTAAGTGTTACTATTTAATATAGCTTAAAACAACCAACCCCTCAGCCCAATTAAACAAGGAACTAGAGATTTAGAAATGGCAGGCCCAGATGTGTGCTGAACAACGAAGGATAGTTACCTGGGAATGTTAGCTCTAGACTACCAACTTTGGAAAAATCACCACTAGAAAAGGTAATTACTACCAGGTCAAGAACATTGTATTTTCCTAATTTATTTCCTTTCCCGCACCCACCTTGCCATGGTTCCCTCGGTGGAATGCACCTCTGGTCTGTCCTTGTGAACAGCTGCTCCTCCTCCAGCCTCAGTGCTGGGGGAGTGGGAGGTGTAGAGAGTCCCCTGAACCTTGAACCTGCCTTGGAACCCAACTGCCACAGCCCCATGAAGGAGATATATTTATTGTGAAGTCATTAAGTTTTGTTTTGCCGCTGAAAAAGATGACTAACTCATAGAGGACAGAATCAAAATTCTAAATTATCTCAAGAGGCTAGAATGCTGCTGGGCGAAAACTAGTGCCACAAAATTTAAAACAGTAAGTGCAAAGATGTGATAGGGGACTTTTTGTAAAGCAACAAATGACAGGGTAGCCTGCTGTCAGGCCTCAGCTTCTCCACTCTTGTGCACATTGCTTTAGTTAGTCACTGGCTTGCCCTGGGAAATGCAGATAGGATGAAACACATGGTCAAGTGACTCATAAGACTCATTAAATCACATAATATTACAGAAGAAAGACTTTTTTTATTAAAGATTTATTTCCTTATACATACAGAATTGGGGTACAGGCCAGAGGTGCAGGGGCAGTGAGAGGATTCACCAGAGACAGTGGGGAGCAGAACAGACGGATGGATGAAGTACACTGCTGAGGGGAGCAGCAGGAAGGTCAAGAGAGGTCTGCTTTGCCTTGTGGGTCACCTCTAGGGCTGGGATCGAACTCAAGCTGAAGTGGCTTTAGCTTCTTACTGCTGTGCTTAACCTGCTGTGCCACCAGGGAGGGCCCAGGAGAAAGGCTTTTAAAAACCATTCCAGACCTCCCATGGGAATGAATTTATTTTCATTGGGAGCAAATTAGACAGTACTAGTCACTCTTCTCTTATTCTCTCATGTTCATGTTGTGTTTAATAATATTTACAATAACTGGAAGTGTAAAAAACACAATGCAGCCTACAACCTAAGGCAAAATGATAGACATTATCAATTAAACAATATCAACTACATAATTCACATTATAAGAAACCAGGAGGGACTTTCTGGAACACTGTTTTCAATAATGCTTTCTCTTTCTCTGTATCTGCACCCCTTTTCAATGTGACTATATAGCTCCTTCCAGCAAGATGTAGGACTATAAACCCATCCCTTGAATCTGGCCTAGCTAGTTACTTGTTTTGATCGATATGATGCAGCAAATGTGACATTGTGTGATTCTGAGCCTTACACAGCCCATACCTGCCCTGCGGTCACTCCCTGGATGGCAGGGCACACAGAACACACCTGATGGGTGCAGCAGTCAGGACTTAGGTCTCAGACACGTGAGAGACCAGACCAGGTCATATGGCTTAGGCACAGGTGGGCAGAATGCACAGCCTGCTCTGGTCTCACAAGCAATGGTACCCCACTCAGTTTTGGGGTAGTTTGGGTTGTGAGGCAGCAGTCAATCACTGGTAGAGTTTTTATAGGGGAAACAAATTTCTGGAGTGATGCAAGCCAGTTGCCTATTACCTTCCACCACCTTAATTCTTTCCAGGGTCTCAAGTAGTACCCTATCCTGTGTGTCATTCCCACATCCCTCTGAAACAGTTATTAGCCTTGCATTCTGTCTTCACAGCCGTCCTCTGTTTCAAAAAGACAGCAGCAATTCTGATGAATAAAATGTATAGTACTATATTTAAAGATTTCCGCCCTCCTCCCAGCAACCCTACCGTATTTTAGATATATTTTCCTCACGTTGGTAACCTAAATACCGATTAGTAGGACTAAATCAGTATCAATCATATCTGTTAATCTGTATCACAATGGGATTAAAACAAAGGACTGCTAAAATTCCTTGCAGTTCTAGGGATGGTCGTCTCGTACAATACCAAAGTTGTGCTTTCCAGACAATTTTGCGGCACTGGAAAATACCCAGGTATAAAATGTAATGAAAATGTAGAATGGAAAGCAGTATTGTCCTATTACTGTAAGGACATACAGAAATGTTAGTAAATCGAAACAGAGAAAGAGAAAGAGGAGGGGGAAGAGAGAGAGGGCGGGTGGGGGAAGAGAAATAGAGGGGGGAAGGAGGAGGGAGGGAGGCAGAGTGACAGAATGATTTTGAAAATATTCATGTTTCTGGGTGTTGTACACTTCTTTATAATTTTTTATTCCAATCCCCCTCCCCTATGTCTTTGTCCAGCATGATTGCGTTCACAATCCGCACCCCCTCGTGAACATTTTAAAACTCTGTGCCCAAACCAGCCAAGGACCGGAACACTCGCGAGGTGCAGCGCGCCCCAGTTTGAAAGGTTTACAAAACAGCGGGCGGGGCGCGCGGCGGGAGGGACGCGGATGCTCAGAAGAGCCGGCCCACGTGCTTTCGGGGAAACCAGCCGGGAGCGAGAAGGAGCTGGATTGAGAGGAAACCGAAAAGCGAAAGTCGGACTGGGTGGCAGCAGCACGCAGGCGCAGGCCCGGGGCTTTCCCGCGCATGACCCACTGGGCTCCAGGTCCCCAGCCTTGCGGCGGGCGGGGAGCTTCTCAGGGCGCCCCCTCCTCACAGGACAACCCCGAGCCACCCGCAGCTTTGCAGCAGGGAATGCAAGCACTGGAGAACTTCCCTAGCGGAGTCGAGTATGCATGTGCTTTAATTTAGGAGGTCGGGAACAGTTCTCAATAGTGTTTAAATTGCTAGAAAACTCATTCTTCCTATTTTTCTTGGATCTGGAAAAGTCCCTAATTCAGATCTTACCGTTTTTTCAAGCCTGACTCTCATCCACCTGGGGTAACTACCCTACATCAGAAATGCTAGTGGGGCTCTTTCAATTATCTTTTTTTTTTTTTTTTTTGGTTAGGTCTGCATAGGGTGCTTTCTTTGGGTTCTCTTCACTGCCTTCTCTTTTGCAGTGATTATACCAGGAATTTGAGAGAAGTATAATGGAGGACAATGGTTTGTCATGTAATTTCCAAAGACCCAGCAAAATAGTTGGCCCTGCCTGCTGTGTGTGTAGCTTATTGAGTGCTTGCTGGATACAGAGACTGGGTTTCTTTGGGCTCCCTCTAAATACTCTTAAAAAGACTTAGCTACCTAGGGACCAACCTAGGATGTCCACAGGGACAAGTGTCCCCCTAGTTAGGAGCTACCAGTACTGCCTAAATCATTTGCAGGGACTAGTGCGGAAGGAAATATGCAGCTCCTTATGCAATACACATTAAGGATGTCCAGAGGCCAGGGCAGAGTGTTAAACCAAGTGCTGAGCTCCTGTTGAAAGACCCTTGGGTGTACACAGGTAGCACACCCATGAATTCCCTGAAGGGGAAATTTGGAGGAAGGGAAGTATCTTTTGCAGAAACGGTGTTATGTGTTTTAGAACAGATGAAAATTCAGATATAATGAAACAAATTATAAGAAAAAAACTATAACACTGCTCCCTTGTTTAAAAGTGATCTTTACTTTAAAAGAACTTGAAAAAGGATTAGCAAAATGGACATGTCATTAGTTTGGAAAAGGTGAGAGAAGTGATTAATACTTTGAAAATAAATCTACATTTTGTTTAGGTATTGTTTGCTACCAATTGGTAGGGGAAAATTCTAAAAAATAAACAAAATTTCTAAATTCCGATGGAATTTAGTAAATGTATCTCCATCTCTGTGGCAAACCTGGAATAAACAGCTATCTCCAGATACCCCTAGACAAAATCTCATTATCCCCACAAAGATGATTTCCAGAGTGTAAAATTCACAGTATTGGGAAATAACTCTCTACCCTGGAATCAAGACCCTGTTTTGATATTCTAATATTAAAATAGCAGTTTACTAAACTCTTACTATGCAGACTCTGTCTCTATTATGGGGTGGGTGCAAACTACAGGTGTCCTTATAATTTCTACCCCAAGTAATGATGATTTCTGTGGGCACATGTGAAACCTTAGCAATCTACACTGACAAGTTTTAAAAACTATTGACTCAGTAAAAGTCCATCATACTTTTCAAGGGAATAAAAAGCCTCTGCACCTTTTTTTTTTTTTTTAAACTATCTAAATCTAATTGTTTAAGAGTTATTCCTGGTAGAAATTACCTCATTAAAGATAAAATTGTAGTAATCATCTAATAATTCAAAATAGCAGTCAGAATATATGGTATTTTTGAACTAGGCTTAGAATTAATTCCTCCAAGCGTGTGTTAATATAATTTTTGTAGACATATTCAGAAAACTGGCCTCGTAGAGGAGAGTAGACTGGGAGAATGTGTCTTGAGTCAGTCCCCTGGTCCTCTGTCAGACAGACACCTTTACATGAAGAGCACTATCAGGAGCTTGTAAAGGTGTAAGGGAACTGACATTGGGGCAGAGACAATAGGAACAAACTAGGATCTAGTGGAGTGCAAGTGGGTGGATATAAAAGGTGCAGTGGGTAAGATAGACTCTCTCCAAGGAAGAAGGCAGATTCTCTTAATTTTTTTTTTTCTGGCCCTCTCTGGTAGCACAAAAGTTCAGCATGCAGCATTGCAAGCGAGCCGCAGCCGCTTCAGTGCAAGTTCTACCCCTGACCCCGGAGGTGACCCACATGGCACAGCAGCCATTTCCTGTCTTGCCCACTGTGCCCCTCAGCAGTGTCTTTTTTGATTTGCTTGTTCTGCTCCCCACTCTGTCTCTGGTGAATCCTCTCGCTGCCCCTGCACCTATGGCCTGCACCCCAGTTTTCTATGCATAAATAAATAAATCTTTAAAAAAATTTTTTTCTTTGAAATTTTCCCCATCAGACATTAGTCCCTGCTTATTTGGATTTCCTGGGGTACAGGAGATGGGTGTGAGCAGTAGAGGGGAAACACTCTCCCAGAAAGGAGTGTCATTTCTGGCTTTGCAAACAGGGGAAACTTGGAAACAGCCTTTGGGGTTTTCTGTCACTGGTCGTGGCAGATGCCTTGGTATTGTTACTTCCTTACTTGACTCAGCAGCTTTCCTGAAGTCTGGCAGACACAGAGAGCTTCTGGGGCTTCTTAGTCTATTATTAAAGCAGCAGCTGGGTGATGAAACCACTAAACATCCAGATGGGGGAAAGTGAGGATCAAAATAGACCTCATATTTGTGCATTACCATCAGTATGTCACCTGCCCTCCTACACCAGAAAATACTGAAGAGATAGAACTTCTAAACCCCTCTTCCCAGGGATAGACTCGTGATGAGAATAGAGACGTATTAGAGCAGAAGGGCATCTACAGTCCACCTATAGCAACCTAGAGTCTAGGAGAGTCTAGAGAAGAGGAACATGCAACTCAGGGACTAAGTCACTTGCCGAAGGTCAGCATGACTGCTCTCCTCCCAGTTCATATTTTTACCCAGGTATTTGCTTTCAGTGCAGTTAGCCAGAGTTACCATCAGGAATGATTCTGGATCCATCTCTCTCCTAACAGGAGAGGTGTCCCGGGCAGTGGTACCAGCTGCTGAGAATCCCTCTTGGGACAATATTAACATGGAGTCATGAGTCATCCTAGGGAAGTGTGTGAAGGGCTGCTGGGGCGGCTTGTCAGGGTGTCCCTCTTGTTTCCTGTGTGGTGACTCTAGACCTGCTAGAACTCAGGATATTGGCTTCTGTTATATTTCTCCTAGCCTTCCTGCTGGTTTGTAAGTACTGTTAAGTGTGCTTTTTTTTTTTTTTTTTATTCTTGGCTTATTCTGAAATATTAACACTCAAACCTTCTATAATCAAAATCCTGGTAACACTTAAGGAATATCCTAAGAAACAAAATGAGATATAACTAAAACATGAGTCTTTTGTCAATATTATATTGATACTGGTTCCTGAAAGTGTCTCATTCTGCAAGTTCATCTGAAGCTTTGGTTTTTAGCATTTAAATCTTTACACTTCCCATGGAAGGGGGCAGACGGTGTCATGGCAGAGAGAGGAGAACTTCAGACTTCAGCCATTTCCCAGAAACTGGTATCAACAAAACTGAAGAAATAAGATGTGACTGTTGGCAAAGATCAGTCTTAAACTTTTTTGTTTGCTTCCTTGTTTTGAATGTCAAGAGTTCATCCTGTCATTCAGCAGAATATGGAGACTTCATCTAAAATTGAAAAATGAAAATGACCTTTAAGGAAAGCATTGTTTTGCAAATCACAATTTCTTAGGTAAAAATCCTCTTGTCTGCTTTACTGCATAAACTTTCTATCATTCAATACCTAAGTGTTCCTAAAATCAATCTGTCTGAAGCAAATGACAATTTCAATTAGATGAAAATGGGTTAAGAAGGCCTACTTCCCCTACCACGAACATCATGAAATGGGTACAAAATAGAGCAGAAGCCATCATGACTAAAGGTTTTAAAGACAATTAACACTGAAATAAGCTGTCAAAGTAGAATATTCCACATCCAAAAATCTTGAAAAAAAGAATGAAAAACCACCGGAGGGCTCAGGGACCCTCCAAGATTTGATTATTCTTACACATGTTATTCTTTCGCATGTAAATTGCAGTTTTACCACCTTAATGGTACTGGGAATGAGAACAGTTAGAATGCCTCCTAGGCCCTCCCTGGTGACTCAGTGGGTTAAAGCACAGCACTAAGCAGCTAAAGCCAATGCAGCATGAATTCGACCCCGCCTGCCCCGGAGGTGATCCACAAGGAGGGGCATACTTCTCCTGCCCCCACCCCACACCTGCTCCCCTCAGCAGTGTACTTCGTTGATCTGCCTGTTCTGCTCCCCACTCTGTCTTGGGTGAAACCTCTCATTGCCCCTACACCTCTGGCCTGTACCCCAGCTCTGTGTGCATAAATAAATAAATCTTAAAAAAAAAAAAAGAGAATGCCTCCTAAATCACTTTATTGCATTTAAGATTATGACTTAGCTCTTAGAAGAGTAGGCAGCAATTGATTGTCTTTTATATTCTACTTGTAAAAGGCACCTGGGACAAATAATGCAAGAAAAATTGGAATTTGTGGTGCTTGAAATGCTAAAATAAATGTTAAGCCAGGCTTATAAATATTAATAGTGGGATACAGGAATATTTTGACCTCTGATGACTTTTGGTGGAAAGAAATTAAAGTTGTTCAAGTAGATGAAGTCTTCGCTTTCATTGTCCATAACGCTAATAACACAGAAGACTGTATACATGCACCCCACATGTCATGCTCAGGAATATGTCCCAGAAATGTATTTTCTCACTGCGTGGGCGGAATTCTCGTTAGTCCCTTTGATTCGCCACCCCTTCTTTTTTTTAGAAATGCTCTTGACCAACAATGGAAAAGGAACGTACCGCAGTTTCAATTGTCGTGGGACTCAGATTTTCTCTCAGCACTGCGTAAACACTTGGAGACATGGGAAGAAGGTCCGATGGAGAGTGAGGCTCAGCTGAATCACTTCGGCTTAAAAAGATAACAAGGTAAATATTGAAAGTGAATAAATGGTAATAGCTAATGGTTACTGCGGGAGAATGCATGGCAAGGGCTTCCTCTACTTGTGATACTGATGCCTAGAACATATTTGCTTTCAGAGCATCGAACCTTCTTACCAAAAGGGCAATGTGGCAGTCACGGTGGACCATGGCGTTTTCTGATAGACCGGCTTTATGTTTTATAGGAAATGAAAGACTGAGCACTGAAATGCTTTATTTTTGATTGTATGAACTCTGCTCTACCCTTAAATGTCCTACAGGAGAACACCTTTTATCAAATAAATTCAATAATAATAATAAACATTTTCCATGTGACTAAGATTACTCACATTGTTGAGATGGGGATAAAAACAGAAGGAACATAACCCTTGTCTCCTCTTTCTGTTGGTCTTGAAACTAGAAAAGAAAAGCACAATGTAGGTAAAAAATGTTAATGTGATTAGCAAAATAAAAATCACCTAGAAAAATATAAACAAAGCTAAAGAAAAGAGCTACAATACCGTTGTTTAGTAATTCATAAACATTTTTAGTTGACTAGATGAAACCATAATTTAGATGAGCATAAAATATACAAGAATTGAGAAAGTAAATCTCTTGCTAGACTTAATCTGACTTTACCTATTAACATCTTTAAAATGCATGAAAAAAACTAGGAATCTACTATATTACTTGTATTATCTGTCTTCATGTTAAATTTAAGTCGGATTATAAGAACTCATTTTTTCCCCATGTACTGGGGGATTTATAGTAACGCAGTTCTTTTTATTAAAACTGGTAGCAATCATAATCTTATGATTATCCACAATTTTAAGGCACAGAGAGTGTTATTAAAAATGCTAATAGTGGTGAGTCACTCTCATCGGGAACATTTTCCAAGATGCTATGGGAGCTGGGTTGAACTTGTGCTTGGACCAATTGTAATTTAGTTCAACTAATTTTCAACTAGAATTTGTTGCGTTAACAACAAATTGCAAAATCTGCATTGCAAAATGCCACAGCAGTTTGTGGTCTTCTTTTGTATTTGTGTTCACTTGTTTCAGAGGGGCATGAAGTTGAGTGGCAATCAGTCCCACCACCTGCAAGTGATACCTGCAAGATATTCCACAAGATGGTGTTCATAGGCTGTAGGTAGAAACTTCTATAGATTATAGTTACTTTCAATAAGGAAACAGAATGGTGACCTTGCCTGAAATTATAATACTAATAGCTAATTTCATGAATGCTCTTTCATGTATTCAATAGACATTTATCAAATGCCTGTTTTGGTCAGGTTCTGTCTTAGGACTTTGGGAAACCACCAGAAGGCAGACATGTCATGACTTGTTATAGGTAAGTTATAACAGACCCCAAGTGCCCTCTCGGTATTGCAAATGAACAATACTGTGTGAACTGTGAGATTACAGTAAGGTAAAATACATGAAAAAGAAATCCTGGACTTCTCTTGCCAAAAATAGATTTGTATAACTTTTTTATTTATTTATGCATACAGAACTGGGGTACAGGCCAGAGATGCAGGGGCAGAGAGAAGATCCACCAGAGACAGAGTGGGGAGCGGAACAGGCAGATGGATGAAGTACTCTGCTGAGGGGAGTAGCGGGCAGGTCAGGAGAGGTCTGTTACGCACGTGGGTCACCTCCCTGGCCAGGGATTGAATCCACGCAGCTGCGGCCACTTTGCAGTGATACATTTTAGCCCACTGCGCCACCAGGGAGAGCCCAATTTGTGTAACTTTTAACAACTCTCTATTGTTACCTCCTTCCTCTCTTCTCCCTTTACTCCTCCTGTTATAGCAGTAAAGTGAGCATCACTCCAACTTACTAGGGAGAAAAACCAGAGCTCTATGAGTGACTGCGAGAGGCCGCATGGCCGGGGGAAGGCTGGTTGCAGTACTTATTACTAACACCTGCTACAGCTGGACAGCCCCATTGGGCCTTTTTCTGGAGCTGCTATTACACCACTTTATTTTTAAATAAAGGCTGTGACCTCCACAGGCCCCTGAGATCTTATAAGCATCCAAGTAAATATAAAAAGAAGAACTTCATCTGCTGCAATATGAGGTTATTTTCCAAAAATCTTAAGAAAACAAGTAAATATAAGGCACCTAACCTTCACATGGCTGAGAGCTGTAGTGTTTACCAAAGGCTTTGTCTTTGGGAATGTCAGGGTACAGATACTTCAGAGGGTTTTCAGGTATGTTTTCTGCCATAATAACCTTGTAGTCTCGAAGGATGTCAGCGAAGGGCAGAGCAGACAACCGACCTTTATTGTAGGGTTCTACAGAGTGGAATCTCACTTCTCCTGGAAAAAAACAGGAAGTGGGGAGTATTCAGGCTTTTGCAGGCATTCTTGTGGGCTTTCTTCCTGCCCACACTACCTTCATGTCACTGGTTGTAAACAATGCAGCCCTTCTCTGCAGATTGTCACACACTAGAGGACACCCACACAGACTGTGAAAAATTCACGGCACCCTGTCTGGGACATTTGTAACAACTAATATTCAAACCCACTGAACATGTGAAAATATCATACCATATACTTCTGAAAACTGAAATACTAAGAACCAAACTCAAGAATACAGCAGTCACATGAATAAATAGTAGCAAGAGTGTACCATTTTCTGAATGGTCTACCCAAGTGAAAGTTATTCCTCCAAGATGGCTTTCACTGAATCTCAACAAAAAGGTTCCAGGCATTTTGTCCTTCAGCAAGAGCCGTTCCTTCTCTTTGCTGACAAAGCCCATGACATACCTAAAAATAGAACAAGGCATAATTTAGTCTCTCAGTGTCCGTAATTTATTGCATTCACATTTAGTTTATTAACAAAGAAAAGGCTAAATTTGTTGCTAGTACAGTTGAAAGTCAGTTGTGCCTGAGATAGTCTTTTACAGATTAAATATCCTCACTCTGAAGAATGCAAGAAACTATTTACCCCCCCCACACACACTAAATATGCTTGAAAAGAAAAAGACCATTGAACGAGCAAGCAAACAACAAAACAACAAAACCCCTATCACAAAACAATAGCAAACCTCCCCCAAGAATCTAATACACTGTGGAAAATATAATTTATAACTCACCCATCAATCCAAAGGGGAAGAATATGTTTCTTAATTAGATCTAATATTGCTTCAAGCCATGTCCAAAAGGTAAATGATTTACCAGGTAAGTGTTCCTGTTAAATAAACTCATTAGGGCATGATAATTCCAAAGTACAGGTGACATAATAATTCAAGTTTTACTTTTTAAGGAAATCTTTTCTTTTAAATGAGACAACACTGTAGAATTTCTTTTAAAAAATCTAATCCAGGAAATCCTCAAAATTCGATGATGCTATGGAAGTTTAGAAGGGTATTATTTTAAAAAGAGATTATCAAAATGATATTTCCCTCTCCCCTGTTTGTACCTTGCAGAACTTGGCCCAGGTAAGATGACCATCACCGTAGCTAGACTGGGCTGAAATAAAAGGATGAGCGTGTTATTAAGCAATTAGATGATTGTTCCATTTGGTGCTCAATTTAGATGCTACCCTCCCCCGGCACCACAATGCCATTGTGATGACCACTAATATTAATAATAATGGTTATTTCACCTTGGTTCTTTAAAATATTTCAGTACTAAAAATAGAGGCAGATCCTCAATATCAACCAGCTCTCACCTGTGAGTTTCTCTGCCAGCATATTGAGTTGATCTGAATTAAGGCCCCGACCCACGTAAGATGAAAACTGCCAGCTCATCACTTCTAGGAGTTGACTCAACGTAGCAGAGGGGGGATTATTAAAGAAAACCAAGTTCTGAAATAGAGTTGTAATGGTAAATATATTTATAACATTGAAAACACCATAATTGATAATAGCGTTCTTGACTTAAGCTCACTAGGCTAACCTGATCTGACAGCACAGAAAATACTCTTACCTCTACTGTGCTTTTTGAAACTGTTTATTTTTAAAGAGTTCCGTGTTTGTTGAGATTAATATAATATAGGGCCCCATCTTATCCTTGAAAGAATTGCTGAGTATCTCTAACTTTCTCTGGACATTCAACTCTCAGTATCTTAAACTTTCACAATGTTATATGTCAACTATATCTCAATAAAGCTGGAAAAAATAATCAGGCTTATACTCGTTTATAAATAATATTAATCTTAAACAAAACCTATATCTTCTTATTTACTTGGTTTGTTATGGGTTGGTACAAATTTTGCCTTGGTCAATTAAAACATCCCAAATTTCAAGAGTAGTTAATTCCCAAAATAAGGTAACCCTATTATATGAATTCATGATTAACCTTGGGTTCTTGTTTTATATATATATATATATATATATATATATATATATATACAGTGTACTACTTTATTCAGGGTGTGCTCTAGAGAGGAGAATCTTCTGTATAATCAACCTCAATGAGATTGTTTGTAACAGAAATTGGGTCAGGAATAGGGTAACAGCAGAATTTATCACAGATTACTGGAAAGCAAAAGTTGTGAAAGTCAAGAAAGAAGCTCCTAAATGTTCAATATCACTTATCTGGGAAATGCAAATCAAAACCACAATGAGATACCACTTCACATCCGTGAGAATGGCTCATATAAAAAAAAAAAAAATAGAAGCAACATGTGCTGGTGAGGGTGTGGAGAAAAAAGGAACCTTCCTCCACTATTAGTAGGAATGCAGGCTGGGCTCCCCCCTAAGTAAAACTGTGGCATTTCCTCAAAATATTAAAGGCACTTTACTATATCATCCAGCATTTCCACTCATTGATATTTTTCTGAAGAATGTAAAAACACTAATTCAAAGAGGTAGATGCACTCCTATGTTTATTACAGAGCAATTTACAGTAGGCAAATTATAGAAGCCAGTGCCCAGTGACAGATGAATGGATAAAGTATGTGGTGTGTACACAATGGACTATAAAAAGAAATCTTGCATTTGTGATGTGGATGGAACTGGAGGAGGTCATGTGAGGTGAAATAAATCAGAAGGAGAAAGACAAATACTGGATGATTTGTGGAATTAAAAAAGACTACTAAGCCAAAAAAGCAACCCTTGAAATCTGACTAAAGAATTGAGGCAATGAGAGGGGAAGGGTGGAAAGTTTGGAACAAAGTTGGCCTAGGGGTTAAGTTTCCAGTGTTCTCACTGCAAAGGCCTGAATTTGATCCCTGGCTAGGGAGCTGGCCCAGATATGATGCAGCCGACCTCTCCTGTCTCACCCATTCTCCTCTCAGCAGTGTATTTCAGTAGCTCTGCCTGTTCTATGGATCTGTTCTTTGTTCTACAGAGATCCCCACTCTGTCTCTGGTGAATCCTTTCACCCTCTCCCTGCATATCTGGCCCACACCCCAGTTCTTCTATGCATAAATAAATAAAAATAAACCTTAAAAAAAAGGCGGGAAGACAGCCCAATAGACTTTGGTAAAGAGTTTTTGATAACTTTTGTGGTGGATGTGGTATGATAAATATATTTGAAGAGGTATGAATGGCTACTCCTAAATCACATACAGTATTGTTGATTAACATTATCTTAATGAAGTAACTTAGTTTTAAAAAAAATTCCCCAAAAAGAAGGGGAAGAAATGAGAAATCTGGCATAGTACATGGAGGAGGCCACTGGTGAACCTCAGTTAACCTGGCAGCAAGAGAAGGAACCAATTCAGAAGGAAGAAATCGCAGAGGACAGAACATCCAGCCAGGATAGAAAATGGAAGACGGGGAGAAATGGAGAGAATTTCTAGGGAGGTAGTTTACCTTGGACTTGAGAATCACATCTACATAAATGACAGAAAAAGCCATGCACTGTAAATCAAGTTCTGGGAGCTTAGTCTTTGAAGCAGAATAGAATTAAGAGGAGAAACTATAGTTAGTTGTTAAGCTGACTCTGTAAGTAGGCTATGCATTATGTTTTAGGAGCTATATCTGAGCTACATCTCCAGATTCCTCTTCCTGGAGCAGAGACAATTTGGAATGGTTAGTGTGACAAACTTTGGTGACTTTCTTTTATAGAAGGATGCTAAAGAAAACGAAGTCAGGCTGCTTTGTACTCTGGGACTGAAGACAGAGAAGTAGCCTGTCTCCTTTTCATCCTGGAGTCAGATGAGAAGCTCTAAATGTGTGTTCCTAAGAGGGAATGGCAGTTAGTTTATCTCAGGGGTGTTGGCTCTTCTTGCTCTTAAAGGCCAAGTGACTTCTTTGTGGGCAGAGAGGAGCAGGCATAGTGAATTCCATGTAGTCTTCCTCTCTGTGGTTATCTGGCTCAGATGCCAGGGCACTTGAGGATGAGAAGGCATAGGGCTGAGTCACTTCCATATTGCTTCCTTATTAGCAGTATCAAATACAAAGAAAATCACACTTAGAGCTGCTTCATTTTGCCTGTTCTTATTGCTAGGATTGAAGTTTAAAAATTCTTTCCTTTGGAGGGAATATTTGCTTTGAACTCAAAAGAAATTCTGTTATTTTCATCTTACCTATTCTCTCTAGACCTGGGTAGTTTCCAGGACAACACACTGAGGTTTTGTGGGAGTGAGAAAGGGGAAGTGCTGATTCATCCCTTTTGTCACTCACTCCCTTCCCTGGTTGTCATTTAAGAACTTCTGTTCTCTGCTTTGTAATTTGAAGACAATTTTCGGTTGGTGCCTTAAGTAACCACCAGATGTCAGTAGAAGCCAACTTGAGCCTAGAGTGGATTGAATTTATAGTCAACTCAAAAATGTTTGCATCACAGTACTGTTGGTACTGTAACTGTCACGGTGTAGTTAGGCAAGATTGAAGATGTTCTGCTCCCTTATTTGGAAACCAAATGTTCACCTTTGTAGAAGAAACTGTGTGGGAAATGTTGCCAGGTGTAGTTGAGAAGGTAAACATAACAATCAGGCACTGGATTCCAGGGCAAGGATTTTGTCCATAGCCCAGCCTCGGAATGCTCCAGACTGCTCTTTATCTACAGCTCTGGGAGCAGAACAGACCTCAGAAATAACAAATACCTGTCTAGTTAGCCAGCATTCCCTTAGGGTCCAAGTTTATCAGAATACATTACTTTAAATATGACATGAGACAGGAATCATGCAACTAAAAAATTGGAGTTCTGGAATAAACCCTTAAAGACATGAAATTAGTGGGTGTGTGTTTCAATGCAAATGAGTTTTGTTGACAATATAATAAACCAAATACAGGGAATTGAAGAGAAATGTAAGAGACTACCTGGGAATCGTTGGTGGACACATTGTACCAAATGATGGATGCCCAGGCATTGGGTAATTGACTGACATTGGAAATCATCACCACAGGTAATGAGCTGGTCTGTTTTAAAGGGAATAAAAAGCAAAGTTATTACATGTTGTCACAACCCTACATTTACCTTATACTAGATCATTTCCCCCAAAGGATCATCTCAAGCTAATTCCACACCACTGGTCTTGGTGTCTACTCTGCTCTGGTCACTAAAATGAATTAAGAAAAGGAGCTATAAAAATAAGAATTTATTCAGATAGCTCAGTTAGGCAGCTTCTATAGTTTCCTTATATCAGGTAATACACCTACTATATCACCTATGAGGTGATATTTAGTTGCCTAAAATGCAACCAATTAGAGTTGAATAGACTTAGCAAATATTGCCTTTGTAAATAACATCAAAGAACCCAATTTTAAATATGCCTTTGGAATGATCAATATATTCCAAGAAGGATTTAGCATGCCATCAGTACCAGTACTAGAGATGGCAGTTGTAATCGTAGAAGTTGAATAAGCAAGTCATTTTAGCACACAAAATCATACATGCATTTAAAGAGAGAGCTGTCTGGGCTGGTGTTGCAGACCGAGCATTGTACTGCTGGAACTGTAACTGTCTACCTTTTGGAATAAACACACGTTCACAGATTAGATGGGGAACTCATCAACTTACAGTAGTCCCCTCCCAATAACAGAGGTCAGATTGCTATAGACAAGTAAACACTCATTTGGGGGAATTTAATTGCTCGTGGAGACACAAGGTTAGGGAAAAGGGTTGAAGAACAAATCTATGCATGGTTTTATAAACATGTCTACATTCATTAAGATAAAAGAATAAAGGCAGGACTATAAACGACGTGTCCTACAAATAGTGTCAGGATGTATGCAATTGGGTTCATTCATGCCTCCTTCATCCATCTGTTCAGCTACTGTTGGCACCTACTATGTGGCAGGTATTATGTAGCCACTGGACAAATGAGGCATGCTGTCCTGCCTTCAGAGAGCAGAGGATCAAAATGTTCACCTCAATCCCCAAACTTTCTTTACTCCTTCTTTGAGTTAAATGGTGACAGTTACAGGAGCGTCAGAACAATGTACTGTTAATGTTCTCACAACCTGGGAAACAAATTATTCAATACACAGAGAATTCATTATACCCATGAGATTTTAACCCTTTATATTTAACCAGAGTAGTATAGGTTGAGTTATTAATGAATATTTAGCAAATTGCTTGTCTAAATTAAAACAAAATAGAAAATGTGCTAAAGCCTAGCAAAGACTGAGCTTAAATCTATAAATGCTGTCCAATTCCTGCAAATGTCGTTTGTAAACAGGAGACGTTCCTTGCAACACCTACCTCCACATCTATGGTCAGGCCATAGAGGCAAATCTGTGTCTCGAAGGCTATGGAGTGCAGCTCCTCAGTGACCATGTGACAGCCCTGAGGAAGAGGGAACCCGATTGTTACCTTCACGATTGTCACCTGCTTTCTACAACCTAGAAAAATGAATATTCTTCCAGTAAATGGCCCTTATGATTCACTATATGGAACATTTCCTCTTGTTCTTTCAAAAATATTTAGAGCTGAAAGAAATCTTTATTTCCACAAGCAGAATAATTTTAAATCTTTAAAATAATATTCTTTATTAAAATCCCAGCACATTTTTATCAGTTGAAATTCAACTGACAAATTTTAATTTTTGAAAATTAGCCTTTTGTCTTATCAGCTATTAATAAAAGCAAGCCATACAAGGAGCTATAGCAGAAACAGCTCAGTAAGCACAATCTTTTCTTTTTAAAAAGAAAGCAACATTTCCTTCTGGTTAATCATGGTAGGTGAGATGCATGTATTTTCCTCTATTCCCATTAGAAAAGTCAATAAAGTAACACGAGTTTTGTTTACTTTCCAATAAAGTAAAACTGCAATCTAGATCTCTGAGCAAGAGTTAGGGGCCTGAGGTTGAGGATGGGGCTAACAATCCTGGTGCCTCAGAACCTCAGAACTCTGGGGCTGGGAACATTGCGCAACACTCCCCCCCTCCCCCCCCCAGGGGTCTGAGCGCAAGAGAGCTGAACAGGAGCCATCAGTAGCAGCTGCAGCCTATGAGGAGGGTTCACTCCTGCCGAACCCTGGGAATGATCAGATTTACTCTCTGGACTGGATGAATCAAAAGAATAGTAAGGCTCTCTGCATTCTGGGTGCAGGGTTGACAACAGAAGTCAGATACTGTGACAAAGAGGGGAAGACCCTGGGGGAGAAACCATGCCTTTTTCTGGGTTTGACCTCTGCAGGAAAGCATCTGAGAAGCGTACTTGGCCCAGGGAGACAGATAGGGATAGTGCCTTTAGGGCCCCTTCAAAGAGACAGCCAGTTCCTAATAATCCTCCTTAAATAAACAAATGCCATCATACACATGAAAACTTCCAGGTAGTTTTGGTGATCTTCTCATAAATATGAATTGCAAGCTAATGATCATCAACAATTGACAAAGGCAAGTTTCACATGACAAAAAACAAAAATGAAGGCCTCAGGAGAAAAGAAGCAATGTTAAAAGCAAAACAAAATGTATATTTAGTTTGTTCAACAAATCAACGGCATGGGAAGGGGGTAAATAAACCAGTTGTGACAGGAGGACATTGCTTAGACACTGATTTGTATCCAGCTACAAAAGGCTCTTGAGACAATGGAGACATTTTGAACAAGTAATAGGGTTTTATTACTTAAGAAGTTATTTTGGATTTTAAGATGGTGTTTTGGATTTTGTGACATGCATGTTGTGGTTCAGTCTTTTAAAAGACAATTTTGTTGATTTATCATTCCAATGGTATCAGTTTCAGGAGCACAGCTTCACACTGGACATGCGTATGTATCTCACCCATCCACCACTGCGGCCCTGTGCCATTCACTTCATCAAACTGACCTGCCCTATTTCTCCCATTCCTCTTCCTTTCCCTTCTGGTAATCACCATTTTTTTTTTTCTCAGAGTCTAAGAGTTATTTTTGCTGTGATAGTTCATTTGCTCAGGGAATGGGTTTGAAGTAGGACAGAAATTGCTGTTTCCCCAGATGAATTCTTAAAACCCCTCTCTGTGTGTCCAGAACCAGTAATGCTGTTATCTTCTCAGAGCTTGTTGGAAAAACAGGCTTCCTCCCAGGCCTACTGAGTCAGAGTCTATGTTGTAACAAGAACCTGGGTGGAATTTGTGAGGTAATTATACTCAATGTGGCGTATCCACATTGTGTTTAGTCTCAAAAGGAGGTGGAAATTCGGAGATGGTATAGAAAGCTTAAATGACTTTAAAAATAAGCCCTGTGGGAACATATGAACAGAAGTGATATTACGTAGTCTAAAAATGTCAGGGTGGAGTTGGAAACCACAGCTGTAGAAGAAAGGGAGATCTAATGTTGGATATATGTTAGTAACAAGTTGCAGTTCATTTATATAAACTTGAAATAATGAGATTCTATATGATATAACTATTACAATGAATAAAGCAGGTGGTTAAAAACATGTCAGAAAGACCTTATTGCTATGAAGAATGTTAATTCTGGTTACATCATAGAGTACATTAATATTGCCCTGGGTGGTACAATTTGCCAGAGTGGATTCCAGTAAGATTCCTTCTTAGTGTGTCTTAGCAGAAAGTATGTCAATGAAAATGCCTTTAACTACTAAAATTACCCCAGGACATCGAACTCATCAAACACTTGCTTTTTCTTTGGTGGAATGTGAGATGAAGCAGCTGGCTTGTATATAGGCACCAAGTTGAACCAAAACCACAATTTTATACAATAGGAAATCTCACTGCCATATGAGATGGTGCTTACACTATGGAAAACACAGGGGCAACTGAAAAATTCAGTCTCTTGTTCACTAATAGGTGCCTTTCACCTCTACAGATTTCATTGTCAGACAGGAGGATGCAAAGTTCTACAGAGCATTTAAGAGGCCTGAGGCAAGCACACAGATGGAGATCCATATACCGTATGTCTAAATATTTAACCATTATAAATCAAGTTAACAAACTTAAAATGTGGGTTACCTCCCGTCTAAACCACAACACCTAAGCTTCCACACCCCTTATTTTGCCAGGTTTTAACTCCTTAAAGTCCCACTGCAACATGGTAGCTTTGAGATAATGTGCTATCCTGGACCACTGCTTACCTCTCCCACCTTCCACCTCTGTGAGGGTGCCTCATGTGACTGGTGTGACCCCTGCTTGTGCTTAGAAATGTGTGCATTGATAGTACCTGATGTGCTTGGGAGAGTAGACCTGGGGAAGGGGCCATGAGGGCCCTGGGGGTGGGCTTGCCAGCTCTGGGGCCGGGTTTCTGTTGTCCTGGACTCTGGGTGATCACATGGCCTTGCTCTCACAGACATCTTTGGATGTAGGATGGGCCAATGGGAGCCATCCAAGGGGAGTCCTAGGAGTACGAGGTCCCATGCCTCCCTCATTCTAGCCTTTACAGTCCATAATTACATCCTTGTATGACTGGATCATTCACTATGGGTAAGTCCCTCATGCCTTGAGTATGGCACCGTGTTCACTAAAGTGGCAGAGCCTTGAAAAGTGTGAGGACACTGGGACTACCCAGACAGAATGACGGCACTTGGGGTTGTCCATTAACTTTGGAAAAAGACTGTGTGCCTTAACTGTGACTTGACTCGACTGGAATGTGGATGGTGAAAGGTTTTCTCTGTGGTTTAGACTTATTTCTAATGTTTACTTAAAACCCTTGACGCAATTATGAGGCACATTTCGAATGAAATCTGGCAAGTAAGCTGACACACAACAAATACAACTGGAGAAAAGTAGCTCTGACAAAAACATCATTAATTGTCTGGTTTTATTTTTTTAGTGCAGTCCAAACCAGAGGTAATATTCCATGTCACATTCCGAGGCTACACGCCTTACAGACTGAGAAAATATTATAGGTAACACGTATCATTACCATCTGTATTCAAAGCCTTTCTAATCACCCAAGATGATAGCTGCAAGCTAATGGAACTTGTCAGGCTCTTTCCAGCCTCCCACCGTTAGCATCTGTGATCGGCACCTGCTGGGTTGTACGCATGCGCGATGGCGGGCGCCTGGAGTACGGTGTGGGCATGCGTATAGGTGGGCACGCCTGAGCTGGGAGACAGAGGATGTAAGGGCGGCGTCACAGAGGGTGGTGTGGGGCGGAGAACAGCTACAAGGAGGTAGTTGTGAGAGGAAAAGACCGCGAAAGAACGCCAGAGAGCGCCCAAAGAGAAAACTACAGATTCCGGGGGGCTGGGAGGCCTGCCCGTGTCCGGCCCCCAGGCCTTCCGGCGCCCCTGCTAGCTGCCTCTGTTACAAATGGTGTAACACATCACTGAAAGCCTGAAAAAGCCACTGAGGTCTCCAGGACTCTTCTTTACTCATCTCCCAAGTTGATGGAGGCTGGCAATCCCGGGCCTTGCTGGGCTACACTATCCGGATGTATGCTACTACGTGGTGAGGTATAAATGAAACTCCCGCAGGCTTTTAGGCTGTTGGCCTCCGAGGGCGCGGGCACGCATGCGTGATGGGGCACACCTGGAGAATGGTGCAGGCAGGCGAAAGGGGCACCCTTAAGCCTGGAGGCTGAGCATGTATAGGTGGCGTCCCTCAGGACTGTGCGGCAGAGAACGGTGAGGACGAGACCTGGGGAAGAGGCCAGAGAAAGCTCAGGGGAAAAAGCGTCTGGAGATTCTCAGGGGGACCCCAGGTTGCTCTCCCGCTGCTCACGATTAGAAACCTGTGAGGATGATGCCAAGGGCTCCAAGATTCTCTTTTAAGCTGCCTGACCCGACGGTGAACCTACCTGGCCTGGGATGGTCGCAGAACACATGACACTGCATTGTACTATACTTATAAAGAAAATTACCCATTGGGTAATCAACCATGAAACTGGTAAACAGGCTGAACTTCTTGACCAGGGCTCTACTTGGGAAAAAAGCATCGCCTACTGACAGGTAGGTCTGGATGTCACCATATTCTTTATTGTTTTCTGTGCTCAGTGCCTAAAAGTACACCCTGGTAATCTAGAATATATTAACAAGTGGTTATGACATCTGACTTGAAAGAAAACCCCTGCTAAGGATATTTGACTGGGATAAGGATGATTTTCATGAAAACTTCTTGTTCATCCCTTAATAAACTATTATCTATGATAATGTTGCACATAAAAAACTATTTAGAATAGGAAAACAATTACAATAATCCACTAAATGAATATTTATCTAGTACATGAGTTAAACACTGGGATCGATGTTGAAAAATAGTAAGAGGGAAACTAAATGGTACAATAGCATTGATTGACCTCAATCACAGATTGAAAAAGGAAATGAATGTAAAATGACAACTCAGGCCATAAAATGAGAGGACTATCAGGAGATGTTGCATTAAAAAGTCGACATTTTTAGCATTATTCTGGTAGTTATGTCTCTTTAAGAGCATTGCAACTGCTTACATTAGTTTATAAGGAAATCAGCTCCCTGTGAAAATCTGTGGGCTAGTTGGAGTGTGAGTAGTGTATCTGTGTTTGAGAACACTGAACCTTGAAAGAACATCTGTTTGGCTATTTTGTTAAATGAAACTCAAGTCACCCAGGCTTTTCTAATAGCTTCTTTGTGCTTCATGACTTTCCACCACATAAACAAAATTACCTAACACCTCGGTCTGTGGCTAAAACTGTCATTTATCAGTTAGAGCCTAGTGACGTAGAGCAAACTGGAGAGACTATTTCAGTTTCCCTACTCAGTTTCCACAATTCGCCAATCACTCTCGAGCTGACTCCCTGCCGGATCTAAGGAGCTGCAGGAAAGGTTGCTTCCTGCGGTTGTTTACTTTACAGTTACCTATAGATGCTTTTAAAGGTTGGCTGCTTGCTAGGTAATAGAATTATTTCTTCACCCTGATTCTTCCAAAGAAAGAACACAGGGGAAGTAATAGCTAACCTTGGTTTTCTGACAGTGCATCCATAGGTTTCTCAAGGCCATGTTATGCAATTCCAAAGCAAAGGCTTCAATTTACATTCATTTAAAAAAGTGAAAAGACTGGTTTGTTGCTTTTTCTCAGATTATAGAATCTTAGTCAAAGGAGAGTCAAAGATTATTTAGTCCAATGGTTTTCAAATACTTTTACCGTTAGAGCTTACTCATGAAGGCACATTTCCCAATCTGTAAAACACATAAAACTAGAGATATCTCGATTGAAACAGAGGTAGGGGACCCAGAGCTTCACCTTGCACCAACCCTATATCCAAAGGAGACTTCTAAGATGCCTCTTTGGTCTCAGTGGGTCTTCTGGACACAGCTTGAGTCTAATGCCACTTCCTCCACTGAATCCTGCAGTCAGGAGTCCCTGCTCAGCCGAGTCAGGAGTCCCTGCTCAGCCGGACAAGTTACCTCTTCTTGGATAATCTCAGCTCATACAACCACGGTTGCAATTCCAAGGAGGCTGGGGAGACTACCATATGTTCTCGGTCAGTTAATAAGTACCCAATCCAAGCTCCTCACAGCCACAAGAGTAGAACTGAGGGATCTAAAATGGTGTGTGTGTGCACACGCATGTGTGACAGAGGTGGGGGTAAGGGAACCAGTGGGGTGGTGCTAGGAACCCAGCACATGAAGTCCATTAAAAGGGTGTGCCTACATGGCCGTCTGAAGTGTCAGGCAACTGGAGCCTACAGGAGGATATGCTTTGAGGACCTTAAACAAGATGTCTCCAGCAGAGCACTTGGCAGGGGGCAGAGCCTTCCAAAGGTCAAGTTCCACCTTTGGAATAATTTCCTCAGCTCTGTAAATAACTGCTTCTCACCGCGAGGCAGCCTGAAGGGCTGATCAGAAGCAGCAGCACAGACCTCTGCAGTGCACATCACAGTTGACTCACATACACACTGTCTCTTCTGGTTCTGTAACAATCCTAGGAAATGCAGACTAACATTATCCCCATTTTATAGCCAAGGAAATTGGGAGTTAGAGAGGTTAAGTGACTGCACAAGGTCAGCTGCCTGTAAGTGGCACTGCCACTCAGTACTACTTCCACTCCCCCACCGATGCATAGAGTAGATAGGAAGAGGGTCAGCGACACTTTTAAAGGCAGCCTTCTCTTGAATTCTTTGCAAGGTTCTGGTACCGGAAGGCTATGCAATTTATGAGCAGCTGGGCAAAGTGAGGACAGTAACAAAAGCAGCTGAGAAGAAAGGTAAGGTACCACCTGCAAACACGCAAAGATCTCTCTGACTGGAATCCCAGCAGATGGAGGGGGCAAGATAAGTGTAGGGAGGTAGGGGGTTAAAAAGTAGTGTCTACCCAGCGCCTCCTTCAGAGAGGGTTTTGTGATTCCCCAAGCAGCCTGGCAGAGTGGCCAAGAACATGAACGTGGGGATCAGGTTGCCATGGTTTGAAACTTGGACCAAGCACTTTGTGCCTCAGTTTCCCTAACTGGAGTAACAGTATGCAATTCATAGCACTGTCACTAGAGTTCCATCATGTCAGTGAGCTCTTAGGGTACAGTGTATATAACAAGTGCCACACCATGATTTGTTAAATGTTCATCAGGCTGTGAAATGCCACAGGTGCTCAAGGGTAACGATGACAGGCAACTTTTCAAAATTTGACAATGAGCTTATGATACTTCCTGATTTGGGGAACTAAAATTTTGGAGACTACAATCCCTGACCCTGTGGCTTTGCAAAGTCCACTCGATTATCCGATCTTCCCCAGCTATTCCTGACTTCCTGACATTTTTGTGGTCACCGGTACTGAGCATCTTAGTTCCCTGACCCCTGAGCTCATCCTTCTGAGTCCTTGTCACACATTTTATGGCTTTCAGTTATTCCTGTAGCACATAAAATAACATGAAGCCCTTGGTTTTTTAAGTGTACCTAGGAGTCATATTTCTATCAACAGGGGGAGCTCAAAGAATAGCTTAAAATTAAATTGGATCTAGCAAGTTAAAAAGAAAGAAAGAAATAAAATCATTCCAATATGACTGTACAATTTTGTTATTAATCAAAAAATAAGAGGAAATACAAAGTAATGCAAGTAGACAGTGTTAATAAGACAGCTGGTTTTCTATAGTAGATGATTTCCTTAGATTTGCATCTTTAGGGAAATGCAAGATGTTGATTTTACATTCATAAAGACAACAATGCTCTGACTAGTTGAGCTATTTAGATTTATTTCCATTTGATTTGTTTTACTTAAGGAAAGTTTAAAACTCCTGCTTTTAGTTTAATCAGACTTAGTAAATATTATTCAAGGATATCACACTGAATGCAATGTTATTTGCAATTCTGACTAAAATTCCAGTGAGATGCATGAAATGGATTTTTATTTATAATGTGCTAGTATTTCAAATTAGAAGTTCAGAAAATCTTTATGTTTCTAGAAGTTGGGAAGGATTTCCCATCTGATTTGTTGTTATAAAACCCTTAAGCACAAAATCTCTGTTTATGTGCTATCTGGGCTGCAGGGGCCTGTCCTGAGCTCTGCCCTACTCCAAGGTTTACTCTGGGATGAATCCTAGCTCATTTCTGGTGGAGATCTGAGATGGGGCATATGATTAGTAATCATTAAAGGAAGGAAGAATTCTTAAGATGGGAAAATGTTAGCATTAAATCTGTTGTGAAGGATCTTTGTGGTTCTGTGTGGTTTGCTAGGGTGATTGTAGTTGAATGCTAAATTGTCTTTTTCTTGAAAATAACTTAAAGATCTTCTTATACGGGCTATGAATATAATGCCAGGATATTGCATGGATACCAACAACACCGTAAATTACCCTCATTGCTTTGTAACTGTGTTATGTAGGTGGTCTTATATGCGTAGTACCTCTGAGATGAGTGTTGGGTGTTACTACTGTGATTTCTTAGAGGAAAAAAATGCAATATTATTTCATTAGAACATTTACTAAGAATCATCTTTTCAGTCACTATCAGACCAAAAGCCAAACCCAAATTTTCCTATCCCAAACGTATAGGGCATAGCTGTCTCCTTAATATTTGGGACAACTAAATGATCTCGATGCCACTTGCAGTCAAGGATTTAACCACTTTATCATTTCCTGATTCAAATACTCACATTGTACCATTTTGCTCTTTTGATCAGCTCATGCCATTGCTGCAAACCTTAGATACCAAATCCGGGTAATAACATCAAGTAACAGGACCGCGTTATACCATGGTTATCATATAATATATAATGATGATTCAAGACTTACCTCTTGTCTCTGCAAAATGAGTGATTTTAAGATATTTTATAATAGAAGATGACAAAAAAAATTGTGGCACACCTGTCAAAATGTAATACAAATGCAACCATGTTTTCCTATAACTGAGGTTATAGGAAGCTACCCATCTTACATTGTTAGTGAAGACAGGTAGGTCAAGAAACAGTGTATATGTATATATACTAAAGTAATATGCATAGATAAATGTCTAGAATGATGTGCACCAAAATGGTACAGTAATTTTCTTAGGAAGGTGTAATTTTTGTTTTCTCCCTTTAAAAAACAAAACTTTGCAGCCATTAAATTTTACATTTATAATCAGAGAAATAAATTTAACTTTATATAAAAAATATAGGAAAGTAAAGAACTTTGTAAAAATAAGCTATCTGAGGGCTATTTCCTAGAAAAGTCCCTTGGAGAAAATAATTCCTACCTCATTTCCTTTGCTTCCAGAACTGGATTTCATTTCCTTCGGTTGCTTTGTAAAAGAAAACAACAGTGTTTAGATGGAGATGCATTATCAGCTAACATTCAACATAGTGTACCTAGTATAGTGATTTTCTTGACCACGTTTTACTTCTAGAACAGTAACCCAGATATGCTGTTAACTCACTGAAGCCTGAGCAGCTGCCCAGGTTCTACAGATACAAGCTTGTTGTTCCACCTCACGGCTGTGACTTGAGAAACTTTCACTGAGATGAGTGAGCAAGTTGGCCTGCCATTAAGTTGGCCTGCCACTAAGTTAATATTTTGGAAAGAAGGAACCATGCTGGGTTTTTTTAGTTTATTCAACACGTCTTTGTACCTGGAGAGTGTCATGCAAACTAAGTCTCGATGATTCCCAACCCCTATGAAACCAAGTGTAGCACAGAGGACTGGAGTGGTGTCCCAACATGGTACAGTACCATACTCTACGGCCTCAGAGTTAAAGGAGACCTACTGACACAGTGTTCACGACAGAGATTGCCAATGGGAAAAAGACAGCAAATTAGTGTGTACAATGTGATCTTGCTTTAAAAAAAAGTGTATATCAATAATACACACTAGAAAAAGAATGAAAACATAAAAGTAAGGATGTTGATGGTGTTATCTCAAACAGTGAGGGAAATTCTGCTTCCCTGATTTTCTGCATTTATGTTGGCATTAAAAAATGATTTGTTACTATGAGACCATACTGAAAATGCTTTGCAATTAGAAGAGTCATTAAAAACTGAGGTTTTGTTATTTTGTATATTATACTTGCTAGAATAAAGACCTAACCACTTTTTGATGTGGCTCTTATACTTCATTTTTGCATGACTTTTGGGGAAGACAGACTTTTTTTTTGAAGTGTTCCTTTTTTTTTAAAGATTTATTTATTTAGACATACAGAACTGGGGTACAGGCCAGAGGTGGAGGGGCAGTGAGAGGATTCATCAGAAACAGAGTGGGGAGCAGAACAGGCAGACTAAGTGCACTGCTGAGGGGAGCAGCGGGTGGGTCAGGAGAGGTCTGACGTATCATGTGGGTCACCTTCTGGGCTGGGGATCGAACTTGCACTGAAGTGGCTGCAGCTAGCTTACAGTGCTGTATCCTAACCTGCTGCACCACCAGGGAGGGCGAGAAAACTGACATTTCTACATTAAAGGTTTTTACCTCTTATTTGCAAATATTGCCCACTATTGAAACTTTTTTGAGGATAGGAACTGAGTCTAAGCAAAAGAGTTATAAGAATGTACAACACCTGACTTCTTTATTGTTATTATTTAGCAATCTTACATAGGAGACATTCTGTTCAAAAGAGAGGCACTTTGAAATGCTGAAGACCAGGCCTTCCCGGTGGCACAGCTTTTTAAGCACAGCATTAAGAAGCTAAAGCCAATTCGGCATGAGTTTGATCCCCGCCTGACCCGGAGGTTGATCCACATGGTCCACAGACCTCTCCGGACCCGCCCGCTGCTCCCCTCAGCAGTGTAATTCATCCATCTGTCTGTTCTGCTCCCCACTCTGTCTCAGGTGAAGCCTCCCACTGCTCCTGCCCCTCTGGCCTGTACCCCAGTTCTGTATGCATAAATAAATAAATCTTTAAAAAAAAAAAAAAAAAGAAATGCTGAAGACCAAACAAAGACAAAATAAATGAAAAACCTACATTTGACCTTTAGAGATTGGATCTTTTTGAGGCTGGCTTAGTGGTACACCAACACTCAACTTGTTAGTAAACCTGATGAGCAACATATTTCTGTCAAAAGCAGTAGGGTCTTTAGGAATCTAAGAACTGTACAAAAAATAAAAAGAAAGCAGGAAGAGAACTCTAGGTTCAGAGGAAGTGGTAAACACAAGAAGAAACAGGATGAGGCTGGGTCAGAAGCTTTCTAGACATGCCAAATCAAACTGTGTGAAAATGTCATGCCCAGGAACATCCTATTTCTCCCAAATTGATCTATTAAAAGAAAGCACCTTAGCCAGAGATGTTGTATTGGTTTTCCTTATCAGGATGATACATTAAAAAAATATTGAAATCAGGAAGGCCTCCCTATCCATCAAAAGTTAAATTTCTTTGTCATTATCATCAAGCTGTATCAAACAGATAAATATGTGGTTATTTGGTAGCCATTGTTAAGAACTCAAGAGCACCTGTGTTAAGGTTCAGTGTTCTACCATTTTTTAACTCTTCAAAGATGGCGTGTTTTATTTTATTTCTCAGTAGGGTCTTTAATCTCACTTTAAAAAGTCACTAAAGAGCAAACTATAAGGCCTACTAGTAAAGATGTGTCTAATTTGGAAACAAAAACTTATAACTTTATTGCCAAACTCACCAAATGTCGAAATTCCACTGAGAGACTGCCATTGGAAGATTCTTCAATGGACATTGCTTTGACATGAGTTCCACAAAGGACAAATCTCCGATTGCTAAAGAGGAAATCTTGGCATGATTTACATGACCTCACTTAGATGGTTACATTATCTCAGGGAAATATATTGCAAAAAATACACAAAACAAACACAAAACTGAAATAGCCTTACCTTAGAGTTGAAAGATTCCTGTAAAACAAGAAGATCATTTAAAATAAGGTATTTAATAGCTCTAGCAAAAATTTCCTACAGAATAATATATACAATTTCAGTTCCCTTTAATAAAATAAAAAAATTTTAAAGATTCCATTGGAATTCCATTAAGTGTTTGAACTCCAAAGACAAATATTTAAAACACATTGGCATATAACATTGGAGGTATAAACAAAAGTTCGAAATTTGTTCTTTAAACAAGGTGGTTAATTTTTGAAAGTCTTATAGTTTCATGTTTCAGAACAAAATTAGAAACTTACTTGTCAATTGATGCTTTCACCTTTACCTGATAGTTCAATTCTGGCAACTTTATTAGTAACCTGGAAAGAGATAGTAATAATCAAAGAGAAATTGAGTGCTAACTGTCATTTTGTATTTAAAGATGTAAATGTATTTGTGACATATATATATAAATCAAAACTGCATTACTTACATATTTTAACATTTTACATGTTAATTTGTTTTTTTAAAGATTTATTTATTTATTCATAAATAATAAGATTTATTATTTATTCTCTGGGGTACAGACCAGAGATGCGGAGGGTGAGAGAATTCACCAGGGACAGAGTGGGGAGCAGAACAGGCAGATCAACGAAGTACACTGCTGAGGGGAGTAGGGGGCGGGCAGGAGAGGTCTGCCGCACCATGTGGTCTCCTCCAGGGCATGCGGAGATGGAACTCATGGGGAAGTGGCTTAAGCTTCTTAGTGCAGTGCTTTAACCTGCTGCACCACCAGGGAGGGCCGTTAATGTGCTTTTAAGATGTACAATTTCTGTTTCATTTGTCTCATTGCTTATTGGTGTTGAGTTCAACTGAATATAATTTTTTAAAAAGATTTATTTATTTATGCATACAGAACTAGGGTACAGGCTGGAGGTATAGGGGCAGTGAGAGGCTTCACCAGAGACAGAGTAGGGAGCAGAACAGGCAGATCACAAAGTACAGTGCTGAGGGGAGCAGCAGGTGAGAGAGGAGAGGTCTGCTGCACCATGTCGATCCTTGGCCAGGGATCAAACTCACACTGAAGCGGCATTCTAACCCGTTGGGAGGGCCGAATATCATTATTAACAAGCATTTGGGAAGTGTTTCCAAATGCTATAAATTTTGGGTAAAGTACACATTTGTGTTAAATGTATAAACTTCAGAAAAATTCTTTGCAATTCTGTTTATACAGCTACCCAATACATAGTAGTGTCACATTACAAAAAAAAAAAAGTAAGGTTAGTAAAATGCTTAGATGAAAAGTGTTATAGAGCGAAAATATTGAGAAAGGCTAGGTCTTTGGAAGAATATGAAAAATTATAATTCAAATGCATTTGTAATCATTAAATACAATATTTAAACAATAGCAAGAATGTTTATAACTACAAAAGACCTAACTTGAAACTAGTATCTAAATGGCAGCATAACAGTTCTCTTCCTTCTTCTGGCATTAGGTCCTCTCATCTTCTGCTTGCCCCAGCTCAGCAGAGCAAATCACTTGGAGATGCCCTGTTCACTGCCACAGCCCATTTCCACACTCATTCATTTCCACACTCACTTCTCTCATCCTTTTTCATTCACACAGCATGTTGCAAACTCCCCATTCATATCCATACAGCCTTAGGTGCCAAAGAACGGGTGTAGGAGATTTGGGGAGGAAGAAGTATGGATACGGCTATTCATAAAAGGAAGGAGCACAGACATATAGGTGAAACACACAGTATGGTAATGAACAAAGCACTGGAGAAAAATAACCATACTAACAGTCCAAACAAAAGGGTGCATAGAATGTAAGAGTTTCCCTAGAAGTCCTGTACAAAGCACAGAGTTGATTTCAAGGTTAGAAACATGATAGGTGTGGGTTTGTTCATAGTGTGTGTGTTGATCATAATAAAGGAAGACGTTTTCCCTTTCCGTTTTCTCTTTATCCTGTTTCTGGAAGGATCTGATCCACTTTAAGATTTTTAAGGACTAAAGGGAGTCCAGTGTCATGCCTCCTTTTGAAATAGGTAAATGAGGTTTGAGAGAAGTCTTGAATACTAAGAAGAGTATGATCTACAAAACAGTGGGGAACAGAGATGGAGCCCCTCCAGTCACACTGTGGAGGAGGAGGGTAGAACACCCCAAGTAGAGACTGATGATCTGTGTCTGTAACAGTCAGCTCAACAACAGGCAGGGTAACCCAAACACCTCCTTTCACTCCTTGCTTGACAACCTTACTCTTCTCCCTTTTGGTCCCAAAGTGCATCTTAGGCTTTCCAGTATCATCTATAGTGGTGTCTCAGGAAACGTAGGATGTCTACCAGCCCAGTATACCTTCTCCTTTATTGTTATGATCTTATGGGCTATATTGAGATAGGGGTAGAGGTTTTAAGGAATAAGCAGCTTAAAAAAAAGATTTATTTATTTATGCATACAAGAACTGAGGTACATGCCAGAGGTGCGGGGAGTGAGAGGATTCACCAGAGACAGAGTGGGGAGCAGAACAGATCGACGAAGTACACTGCTGAGGGGAGCAGCGGGTGAGACAGGAGAGGTCTGCTGTGCCATGTGGGTCAGCTCCATGGCAGGGATTAAATTCATGCTGAAGTAACTGGCAAAAGTTTGATAGCACTGAGAATTTAATCCCTTTGTCACCAGGGAGCTTTGGAAAATAATGACATTTCAAAAGGGAACCTGACCTCTGCTTTTGTTTTTGGTTGTTAAGTCTGTACAAAATTCACAAAAGGAAATGATTAAGAATTTCAATTAGGGTGTTTGACGTGCAAATTGAAGACAAATACCTTCCCTTTGAAAATGGAGTGCCAAGGTCATAGATGTTAATTAAATCTCTTGTGGTAATCATTTTGTGTTATATGTATGTCAAGTCCAGCTTAAACTTACACAGTGCTGTATGCCCATTATATCTCAATTAAACAGAAATCAAACAAAATGAAAGTGGAGTTCTAATAGTGATGCTATCAGGGACCCTATTATGGTACCCTAAGACACTGTGGGTCGTGGCACTGCCACCTCTTATACTAATTCTGGGGATTCAGCTTTCCAGAGGTGACTAGTAATCAGGAATTTAAAGCTAGGCACCTTGGAGATCAAGGCATGATGAAAATCTTTGAAAATTCCAATTTAGACTTGTGTTAAGTGTCACTAGGGAAAACAATATATTTTGGTTGCTCTTGCTAAGTGGAAATGGTTAACAAACAAATAGAGCAACACAAATGTCCTGTGTCTGTAAGCCAGGCACAGAGTAAGGATAAACTGAAAATTGTATTGAGAGTTTTCGTGGAAAATCCAACAAGCTAGTTACCAGGTAATCACAGAGGAAGAACACATACAATATTTCCTGGAAAGGAGGGCCAAAGATTTCTAAAATTTGTGCCCTGTCTTCTCAATTTTATCTTTCCCTTCGCCACACTCTTAACAAAACAAACCCTAGATGTTCTTTCTGTAGTCCGAGTCTCCTGAAGTCCTCCTCTTCCCCTCACTGCCCTTCCCTTGATGTCCTTCTGCATACTGTCCATGGGCATTCTCCAGCCTCCAGACTTCTCTCACACCAACATTTTCAGCAATTAACCCTGTTAGCCAAATTGTGACTTTATACTAGGACCCCTCAGTCTTCATCCTCATTACCATACTCTCAACAAGCCATGCCTCATCTTCACACTTCTGTGGGTATTTGCAGTAAAATAGTGCTTAATGCTGGGCATGCAGAAGGTGCTTAATAAAGAATAGTTGAGTGACAGGCATCATGAGAGAAAGTGGCCTTCATTACAGATCTTTGAACACAGATGCCTACCTTAGCTTCACAGTGAACTGGATGAGGGTTTTAAGTACCATCGGCCTCTGAGGGTGGGTTGGCATGCATGGCTGTCGTTCAACCACAAATGAGCTAGATTAAAAGGAAATAAAATGTGTCATTTGAAAACACTGAAAATGTTGACAGACTGAAAACCACAGAAGAACAGGATGCTGTTCTCTTATAAAGTCCAAAGTTTTTATACTCAGAAGGCATTCATATCCCCATTAAGCTCAGATCTTTCCAGTGACATTTCATAAGTAATTACTAGAGATCAGAAGATGCCTAAGGAGGGTCCCCAAGTCACAACAGTAAATAATTCTTAATTGTTACACTTGAGTGAAGAATAAATGCCCCACTCTACTTTGATCATAATAAACCATAATAGACCTAAGGTAGAAAGTTGATTTCATGCCATTTTAAAAACAAGCATTAATTATGGTGATGGCACATGGGTGACTCGGTGATGGGAAACCCATGGGGATTACAATTGAGATGAAAAAAAAGAAATGTACAAGATGATGTAAAAATAAACTATTATATTAAAACCAAAACCAAAACAAACAAACAAACAAACAAAAAACCCCCAAGCGTTAAGATTTTTGGTACATATTGTTTTAGATGAACTTAGAAACACACACATGCTCTCTACCCTCCATTTCCTGGATATGTTCTGAAGGAGAAATCCTGGAAATCTTTTTAAAAAGTAAAAACTTAACTAAGTGGGTGATGTGGCAGAGCTCAGAGAAAATGGAGTCAGTTTGTGGGAAAAGTGTCGACTTTATAGTGACGGGTAGAAACGTGCTTTCTAGAAGTTTTTTACCCTAAGGTTCACTGTTTAACACTTCTTTACCGTTGTTCTTCATCTTAACACTGAAACTTCAGCGGGGGTATCGTTCTAACTCTGCAGCAGTTGAGGATGCCATGAGACACTGAAATTGGTAATACCCCACTTACTTCTTGAAAAGATTGTAGATCAAGAAGGTGACTCTTTCTAGCAGGTGTGCTCTTTGCATCGGGATAGGGTCACCTTCATAAGTCATTTTGGTAGATTGCTCTTCCAACTTCTCCAGTTGCCTTCTGAGTTGGAAAAGACTTTCTGCCAACAGTGTAAAGCTGTTAAACAGCAAATGAAAATGTCAGATTTTCCCACTCTACAAGCTGCCATTAAATCTCTATCATATTTAGCACATATGCAATTACTAAATAATTATTAATCATGGAAGTCCACCAACGATGACTGTTCTTTATTTTCTTAATACATTTTATTCTTCAAGATCCATGATGTAAATTAAATAGTTTTTTTGGGTTTCAAAAAAAAGTAAGTCCATTTAGTCTTCTATCCCATGAACATCCATCCAGTCAGCTCTCTTTCAATGAACTGCATGATACTACTGTCTTAGGTACCCTTGCTTTCTCTAGCGAAACAAAATCTGCCTTTGCTTCAAATCTGTTTCATGCCTTGTAGCCAACCTGGTTCTTCACATCTGCAGAAATTTACTTATACTTCGTGATAGATAGGAATAAGCAGGCTTGTAAAATTTTTAGTGCATACCTGCTGGTATAGACAAGAAATCATTTATAAAATTTTGTCAACATCTGGAACAAAATGTCTTTCAATTAACCTTTGCTTAAAAGTCTGTTAAACACATGTTTAGAATATGTCACTCACTAAAGGGCAAATTTAAAACACAATAAAAATATATGGTAAGAATAGTATGTGAAAGAATTCTGAAGGACAAAATCATGAGGTCAACCTCTTCCCTTCTCAATATGTTACTTATAAGACCTAAGGATTAGCAAAAATTTATCAATAGATCTCTTTGGAGAATGGTATCTGCTTGGGATTTAAGTCGCGATGTGTCAATGTCACTTCAGAGGTGGAGGGGGTGCCGGGCAGGAGTCTAAGGAAGTGGCAGATTGAGACAGACATCAGAGAAGTCATCTCCTTGCACCAGGCAGAAGATCTCATCAGACACACTAAGTCCATCTGGCCCTGACAGCAGTTTTTTTCTACTTGAAATCTATTCTACATGTTACATTGAGGAATGAACTGATTTTTGGTTATGAGCACCATTATCCGATAAATTCTTTATTGTTCCTTTTGATGTTTATCTTGTTTTCACGTCAGACTACTGAGAGGTTAGAGAATCAAAGTGTCACCCCAAGGGAAATCAATACATTTAAAAATGAGCCTGATTCCTCACTTCTCTTGAGCAGTAGGCCTGGCAGAGAAAAGCTTTTAGTGCAAGCATCTCAAGTTATTACATATTTCCTTTGTACTGAATTATATACTTGGAAAGCAATTTTGGATTTCAGCTTGAACAGTCTCCTTTTTCCTTTTATTTCCTACTTGTTCTTTCTATCAGATTGCTTTATTTTGTACCAGTGAGGGAGCAAACCCTGACAATATTTTTTTCTAATACAAAGGGTAATATCTATAAGCGATTTCCTATGTGCATATATAAGAGGAAGCCCTGGCATTAGCTATTGGCTCATATCCTTAAGATACATGTTTTAAAATTGAGAAATCCTTTTTCAAATTAGTGTTGAAATTAGTGTTTATTATGTCTTTAAAGAGTGTATTTATTGCTGTTTTCAAAAATCCACTTGAGTCTTTTTAAAAAAAAAAAGACTGATATAGTAAATGAAAAAAATTAAGCAATTCTTATGCATTCTATAGATAACTTTCTTTTTCTCCCCCAAAGGATACAAACTAAGGATAACTATACAATTCTACCTGTTTCAACTGGCAAACAGTTGCTAATTTTCCCAGCTGTTAATTTACCATTTATAAGCTGAATAAATTGATGTTCTGCTTTAAACCTGCATTCTCTGGTTGAGCGACGCTAAAATTTTGTACTTCCTGTGGTTTTCACTAGAAATTAAGTCAATTTGTTTTACCAGTTCTGAAGCTGGTCAAGCCCATTCTGAAGTGGACCTCCAATGCAGGCGATTTGTTGCCGTCTCTTCCAATCTTGCAGCTCTTCTATTAGCATGCTGTTCATTAACATGTCTGATTCATTTACTATTTGTGTCATCTTCCTGAGGGCCTCCTAAAATTAAAGGTGACTACTGAAAGGATTTTCATGGACATAATAAAAGTCATTCACGCATAATTAAACTTACAGGACAATTTGACCTGGGAAATAAAGAATTGGTTGAAATTTTGACCAAATATTTTACCAAATATTATCTTTTACTTGCATAGCACTGCCTTTTCAAACAAATTATTATAATTAAATAATATTGTGAAGAAAGAACCATGACCATAGTTTAACAATCTCATAATATCTTTTGGTATAATGCATTGAGATTATAACTCTTATGACAAAATTGAATTTTGTAGCTATAAAACCGTAGTCCCGTTTTAAGAAAAGTTTATAAACTTAATTTATGTTCTCCTAGATGTTTATGCATTTATTTTCATATGTGCTAGATAATCACAAACTGAAATTTGAGTCTTTTTGTGTTAGCTTTTTTTTTTTTTTAAAGATTTATTTATTTATTCATACAGAACTGGGGTACAGGCCAGAGATGCGGAGGGTGAGAGGATTCACCAGAGACAGAGCGGGGAGCAGAACAGGCAGATGGACGAAGTACACTGCTGAGGGAGCAGTGGGCGGGTCAGGAGAGGTCTGCCACGCCATGTGGATCTCCTCCGGGGCAGGCAGGGATCGAACTCATGCGGAAGTGGCTTTAGCTTCTTAGTGCTGTGCTTTAACCCACTGCGCCACCAGGGAGGGCCAGCTTTTTTTTTTTTTTTTTTTTTTGAAGTATAACTTTCAAAGGCTAGGGATTTGAAGATATAAGCTCCTATCCAGGATTTGGACCACTATTAATTTGTTGGAACTTGATCTTCTAGTCTATACAATCAGGTAAATGGACTGGGTTATTTCCAAGATTATTTCTAAAGTCGAATAAGATGGATGCGATGCATGAAATATATAACAGACTTATACCTTGCATAAATCTTGGATTATGCAAAATACAAAATAATCTTGGATTGCTATTTACATATTTAAAATCCAATTAGATCCTCTCTGGTGGAGCAACAGGTTAAAGCGCAGCACTGTGAAGCTAGCTGCTTTAGCTGGAGTTCAATCCCCTGCCGGGGATGTGACTCACATGGCGTGGCAGACCTCTCCTGGCTTGTCTGCTGCTCCCATCAGTGGTGTATTTTGTCAGTAAGCTTGTTCTGCTCCCCACTGTCTCTAGCGAATCCTCTTACCACCCCTGTACCTCTGGCCTGTACCCCAGTTCTGTACATATAAATAGATAAATCATTAAAAATAAATAAATAACATCTAAGACATAACTTTGTGTTTTTAAAATAAATAAATTTTATATTTACTTAGGCTGACAAATTACTACATAGAAAAATGCAGATGAACTTTCAGATATGAACCTTTGATTTAACAGCACTGATTAAACTTCATTTGTATTTTCAAATTGAGGTAGAAAATTAAAATTAAAATAGATATGTTTGCCTCTGAAAATATTTCATTGTGTCAGAAAAGAGTTCTTTCTTTCCTTGGGACAAGACTATATTGAATATACTCAAGTATCAATAACCTATCCTGATATGTGGAAATAACGTAGCGCAATGTCATTTTTTCAGTAGAAATTAGAATATTTATTTCTCCAATAAAATTTAACTGCTGTCATGTAATATTTTAGTTATATATGTGTAGTAGAATCCATCTCAGCATATCAAGTACAGTAATTGAAACATTCATGTCTGAAATTGTGGCAAATAGAAAGTGGGTAAAATGTTCCCCTTGAAATGAATGGTCACTATAGTAATAATATAGAACATAAGCAAGATACACAGGACTTGAGGAGGTCCAGCTCTGTAAACTTAGGAAGAAGAGCATGCAAACAGTGTGGTATATTGCTGTTTGTTCAGTATAAATGGAACTGCTAAAATCTAAGCGCCTAGGATTCAGGAGGACTAGATGTAGGAAAATGAGAAAAAACAGGCAAAAGTCCTTCACTAACCTTTCTCTTGAAATCAAGACTGTTAAGCATTTCTTGAAGAGTTGATACTTCCTGGCTCACCAAGGCACTATTTTTGTCACCCTGGTCTGTAAAGGAAAAATCGTCAGATTTAGCATTTTCTCCAACACAAAGCTATCTGGCCAGAAAGGCAAGTTGACTGCAACCTGCAGGAGCTTAAGATGAAGAGTCTAAATGGGACCTTCAGAAATGAGCTTTGTAGCTCATTTTGCAGGAAGGATTATATCCAAGCAAGTCAGAGATGAGCTCTCTAGCTTGCTAACCTTGAGGGAAGATCATTCTTCACACCCTGCTCATTTTCTTTTTTTGGTGATAGGGGTGGAGTGGGGAATGCAGCAGTGAGAGGCTTGGAGGGAACGGAAGAGGAGAGATCAAGTTTTTTCTAACAAATTCTTTAGTAGATATCTCTACACTGATACCACACTAGTTGACTGACATAAGTAAGAAAGGAAAGGGGCCTTCCTTTGTGCCATTATTAAGTCATTTTTGTTTCTTCCTGATACCCACCCCTCCCTTCTCTACTTTATATCCAGAGTTACAGGAAACTGTTTAGTAGAGTTGCAATTTTAACTACTCAGTATCATGAACTTTCCCTTTTTCTTTATAATGTGTGTTTGCCTCATCATAACACTAGATGACGTGGGAGAGAATTGCAAATTAAGAAAAATTCCAAAATGATTTTGCTTCTTAAATGGTAGATGTGCAATAAGCTCTGAATTATTTCATTGGGACATATTTAATTTAAACATAGGCTTTCTTGGCATGCAGCAAGTGATAGAATATACAGAAATTGTTCATATCAAAAATAAAGAATACTGATCTGACTTGTGTAATTGTGAAGAGAGGCCCCAGAGCAACTCGGTGCCAGCAGTATCTACAGAATAAACAAATGGTTGTATTAATTCACAGATTTGCTAGCTTGTGGATCTACATGTAGTAAAATATTGTTTATATAGCATTTTGTGAATTAAAAAATTCATTAGCTATCACATTCCTCTTTGTACTAGTAAGGATATGACTTGCTTCTCATGTATCTTTCATTTTATTTAAGATACAGGATTCATTTATAAACAATAGATTAAGTAGTTGTTGATTTAACTGATAAAATAATTTTCATCCTTCATGATGTTCATGAAGCACTGAGATATTAAGTGACTCCAATTACAACATATTAATTACAAAATCATTTTCTTGTTTAAGGTATGTTGTTATATTTTGATTCTAAAAACTGCCCATTTCATATGCAACTTAGGGTGAAGCTGCTTTCAATGAACTGTGATGCTTGATCAAGTTTTAGGTTATTCTGAACCGTACAAGGATCAGGGTTGCCTTTGATAATTCATTGTAATTCATATTTATGATATTTCTTATGAAGGGAAAATTATACATACAAGCAATTAAGAATATTTTGAATAATATTTCATGGGCTTCAAGATATTCTAAAGGTGCTAGAATATGCCACTTCTGACCTATGCCAGAAGAAGTAAATTCCTTAGTGTCTCCTCTTTTAAAATCTTAGATGAAAAGTGAGCCTCCCTGGTGGCACAGGGCTTAAAGTCTTGGTGACAGCAAGCTATCGCTAGCCACTGCAGCATGAGTTTGATCCTGGCCAGGGAGCTGACCCACATGGCGCAGCAGACCTCTCCTGTCTTGCCCGCTGCTTGCTCCCTTCAGCAGTGTATTTCGGTTGGTCAGTTTGCTCTGCTTCCACTGTTTCTAGTGAATCCGCTCACCCCTCTCAACTATACCCCAGTTCTTGTATGCATAAATAAGTAGAAATAAATCTTTCCTTAAAAACATCTTAGCTGTAAAGTTAAGAAGTTGATTATCATCATCTACATATCCTTTCAGATAAATTTTAAGCTAAAATTCCAAATTAACGATCATTTACATCCATTTAAAAAAATTATCTTAAAATAATCTTAGAACTAAAAAAGATTTCAAAAATAGAACCGAGTTTTCATATGTCCTTTATCCAATATCTTACATAAGCAAAGTATAATGATCAAAAGCAGTAACTTAACATTGGCACAATTTTGGTAAGAAATTTATACCTAATTAGGATTTTGCCAACTGTTCCACTGTTACAACATTCTTTAAATGAATAGTCTCACATGTTATTTACATTGTTAAAAAAAAAATCTTCAGTGTTAACCATAAAGATGCAGTCAAATAAATTACAGAATCCTTATGTTTTGACACATAGAATTCATTGAAGTTATTTTTTGAAGGTTTTTTTATGGTAAGGGGACAAACTTAAAAAACAAAGCTTTAATTTAAAGTACAATACATAAAATTATGTAATTTTTAAGAAACAAATAACATAAAGGAGAAAGACTGGATAGAAATACACTAACATTGACAGTTTCTCTACAGATGTGGAATTTCATATGATTTAGAATTTTTAATGTTTTTGTTTATCTCCCCAATTTCCTACTATGAATCATATTTCTACTTTAGAATTAAAATTATATTTAAAAATTTACTAGGAATGATAGTAGTAATTTCCTTATCGGATAATTTTGTTACTTGGCTGTGGTAGGCAAATATTTTTATTTTTTAGAGATTTAAGCTGAAGTTGGGATGATTTCTCCTGAGCTATATAACTTACTTTGAATTGGTTAGTAAAAAGAAATATTTATATGGAGAGAAAACAGGAAAGCAAAATAAATACTCATAGCCTACATTCTCCCTTTAAGAAAAAAATACTAAAGCTGGGGAATTAATCAAATTGATGTATCAATTCTGTCACTAAATTATAGCAATGTTGCCTATGTGGATCTATATAGACATATAGACAAAACAAAAACTTACCCATTGTCTGAATTGTTTTATATCTGTAATCAAATTCGTCTTGCAGATCTTCTAAATATTTGGTATCTTGTTCTGTCATCTTTTTACAAAAGAAAACATACCCCGTTACAATCAAGCATGTCAAAAGAACAAAATCATCAGCATTTCAACATCTACTGGTATTCCCATTCCTCACTAATATCCTACCTCTCCTATATAGAACCTACATTAAGAGCTCATTTCTTATGAAAGTTGAATAATGATCCAGATTTAATTTACTCTTCTAACTCTTTTCTAGATTGTTAAGAAATCTTTCAGGTTTGGAAGTCTTGTATCTCGTTTCTTGATTAGTTCCAAATGATGCTACTAATCTAACAAGCATATGGATACGTTTTCCTTTTTAGTTTCATATAACTATTAATTCATCAATGTCCTTCGTAAAGGAAATCTTTCCAAGTTTAGTCTCCATTCTAATCTGCTGTACATTATGAACATTCAGAAAGGTTTTCTTCTCATGTCTTAGGAAAAACAACTTTTCTCTGTTTAATTTTGTGTTTGAGATTTTTACTTTTCTCTAAACCTAGTGATATTTTTCTGCTCAACATAATAAGTAGTAAGTGTCAAGATCTGCACCAAGCTTTTAATATTTATCTAATGTAGTCCTCACAGCAGTCCTGTGAAGGTGGTTGTTGTCACTTTTATAGGTGAGGAAGCAGAGGCTTAAAGATATAAACAGGACTTTCCAATGATGGAGTGTGTGGGGAAGACTGGTCATGTAACTTCCCATTCTGCTCCTCCTCCCCCACCAGACCCCTCACCAAACTTAGACCCATTGCTTCCTTGATCTTAGCTTACTTCCCTTTCTTCTTAGAAAACCAAACTTTCTACTGCCTACTTATTCCAGGAAGTCTTCTCTAAGGAAACATACATCTACCCCAAACACCCTTTCTCTACAAATTTAAACTTCAGTCGGAAAATTATTGGTTACAGAAAGTACCCAATTTTGAATTTAGTCTGTATTTCTATTTCAACTCTACAATTCAAAAGCTCTATGAATTTGAGCAAGTATCTTTGCATTTCAGCTTCTTCATCTGTTAAGAGGGTTGGGAGAGAATGGGGCTAAGAAAGGGCAGTAAAAATAGTATCCACCTCCTAGAGCTGTAAGGATTACAGTGCCTGGTATCAGATACATGCTTAATAAGCTTTAGCTAGGATGCTATCCTCATTCCTTTTTGTTATCCCTAAGTCATTCCCTAAAATAACTTTTTTGTACACTGTAGAAAAGGAATAAAGTAGCAATGGATGGCTATGAAGGACTTGTAGTTACTGAGTGGGTATATTGTCTACTCACTCAATAGTAACAGCTATCAATTTTCTAGCAAGCTGTGCTGTATCTAAACTTTACATACATTATCCTTTCAGAAACCTTCACAGTAAATTATTTTCATTTTTCATGTGAGTAAACTGGTTTAAAGTCATACAGCAGTAAACACTCTAGCTAGAATTCAAATCCAATCAAGTCTCATTCAAGGACTTTACTCTTTCTTTTCATCATATCTCAACACCACTTGTAGTATTTCATCTAAATACTGAAAACAAAGGCTAATGGAATGCTATAGGCTACTGAAAGGGAGGAAACATACATAAATAAAAAATATGATAAAATTAGGTATGATTATTCTAATGCAAAAATATTTAGGGGTTTAATCTTTTGATCTCAAAATTAAAAGCAAAAGGATGGGAATATCTTGCAGAATAATTTAATGAAAAGCATATTAACTAATGCCACTCTTCTGAAAAGTCAATTTTGAAAACGTTCCATAGAGAAACTTAGGTCATGGCTTAAGTGGGGGAAATGCACTTATTAATAAGCACTAGTTGCCTACACACCAGGCCAGGTATCCTGGGATCAGGCCTGAGGCAGGGGTTAGGTGCATGGAGGTCCATAGAGTAGAATGGGAAGAGACAAGAGATAAGTAAGGGTATGGTTTCCATTTGAGTCCAGTCTGATCCCTTGTGGGCTTAGAACCATAGAGCTAATCTCACTTCGGGGCCCAGGACTAGTCTTTTGTACCTATATGTTACATTTCTTGTACAAATTGGAACAAAATTGTTCTCATTTAAGAAATCTCTAGATCAATAAAATTGATAAATCTCTAGTCAGACAGACCAGGAAACAGAGGAGTATGGAAATAAAGAGCAAAATGAAAGAGATAATATTACAGTCTTCTGATACGCAAAAGATAATCAAAGAACTTAGCTGAAATGAGCAAAGTTCTTGAAAAATACAGATAACCAAAGCTCATGCAAGATGAAACAGAAAACATGAATAGCTCCACATCAAAGAAATACAAATTGAATTTAAAAGACTTTGCAAGAAGGTGTCTTTTCTAATATGAGCATAGTATGTGAGAGAAATTTACCTTATTAACGTTTGCTCTCTGATTTCTGCATCCACTAACTCTGGACACATAGGAGAAAGGGGTACAATTATATAGGACAATGACTGGCCTTCCTCAGCATCTCTGAGATCACTTACCTGCACGCTGTTTTTAATGGCAGCCACTTTGTGTTCCACATTCCTCTGTCTTTCTGAAACTGAAGAACTTTGTAGGGATTTCTCCAGAGGTCCCTGGAAAAGAATGTCTTGAAATTTCAATGATGTTAATAAAACAAGTTTATATCCAATGTATTATATGTAGCACATATTTTGAACAGAGATTTAGAACAGTAAGCTATGAAATACTTCACAGTCATTGAACTCATGGTGAAGAAAAAGAATGAATTACAACTGAATGTTAAAGTGGAGATGATAAAAACACCATATTTATGACCTTCACTGCTTATATAATGTACACATATTTATAAATGTATGACTATATATACAGAAATGTGAACTCAAGAACATTTAATAGAGGAAAATACATCCCCCCCCAAATGGTATCTTTGGATAGTGAAATTGCAGATGATAATGTGTTTTAATTTTTTTCAAACTTTCAATAATACATCTATATTGTTTTTGAAATTCTGTAAAACACAAATCATTTAAAAATCTGTATAGTGTAACTACATTAAATTGTACTCAATTTTGGATAGGGGGTGTGGATCTGCAAGGATGAGATTTATTTTTACACTAACACAAAGGGTGATTAACTAGAAGGTAATGAGCTTCTCCAAGCACTGTTTTTTGGCCACTCTAATAATTTGACATTGAGTATGTTCCTGTGATTTTGTGACATAATAAGAAATATGTGCTTGATTTTCTTTCTATTTCTAGCACAGAGCTCCTGAATACCTTGGAATTTCCAAGGAAATGATAGTGTTAAAGGTGTATTTTATTAATATTAATGAATAACTTTTGGAAGCCATCTAATGAAGAGGACTGGTTGCCAAGAGAACCACCCTAGAGTTGGACTTAATTCAAATTGCACTTAAATTCAGAATTAGTGGTGTTAAATTTAGCAGGATGAGATTCACTGATGAGCAAATTAATCAAACTTGAGAGGGAGGTTACTGAAACCTCTAATCTATAATCAGTAGGTCAGGAGCCAGGGGACAACCTGGATTGTGACTGGATTCTGAACAGAGTAAGGGGTAGTCATGCAGAAGTGACCCCCAACCTGTGAGATCTGATGTTATCTCTAAGTAGATGGAGTCAGAATTGAGTTGGTTTAAAGGACACCCAGCCAGTGTCAGAGAATTGCTTGGTGATGTGGGAAAAATTACCCACATATCAGAATTTGGTAAAGAATCCAGTTTCTTAGATATAAAATCACATAAATATCTAGAATTGCAAGTTAAAGATGTCAGCAACCCTTTTACCTGACAGTTAAGTTGGGAGTTATGGGTGGAAAGGTTGATGATTAAGATCCACAGCAAACCGGTAAACCATTTGAAACCTCAAATGGAACTCATGTCCTTGACTTTCAATTAAGTGTTCTTTCAACTACACCATTCTCTAAGATCATTAAGCCATTATAAAACTCCCTGTGTCTTATTTCTCTCATTTTGGCCTCTATTATTTGTTTCCTACTTGAGAGTTAAACAAACCTGTGCTTATTTTGTGGCTGTGCATAGTACTGGTAGATTATTTGCAATGACTAGATGAATATCTACTCAAATTGGTGACAGACACTTAGCAAATTTTTAATTTGCTATCGGACTCTTGAAGGGAACAGTAACAAAAATGACATACACTAAAATGGTGAGAAATAAGAGGGACACACAAGAAAGATAGCTGAGAATGTATTTGACATATATTAGTAATAGAACCTCAATTTTTACCCCAAAAGCACTGAATCAAGCTGTATTTACTATGGAACTTACTATATTTTAGATTTTAAATTAAATAAAAATGATACCATCCTTTTTCACCTAAAAAATAAGAATGCAGCATTGTTAAAGCTCTATACTTTCCAAGAACAACACAAACTTGGTAATCACTAAACCTCAGAATTTAAATAGTTGAAAAAAGATACTTTCTTATGGATCTTCAAAAGTAAATACAGTGGCAAATTTTGGAGTGTGTCATTTGGAAAATTGACTTCTGACTCCTTTTTATAAGGACTAATTGCAAAACTTTTAATGATGTCATCAATTCCTCTACCTACTTTAGATGAGGACTCTGAATTCATTCAGCATCGTGAGATAAAACAATCAGAAACATGAGAAAGTACATTCAAGCAACCAACAAACAGGTATTTAAGAAGTTTCTGTCAAAGAAGTTGCTGCTTGTATAGTAGTTTGGATTTATATGACACTGAGAGCTGCTGAAGGGTTTTGAGCAAAATCAGTCCCTGAAGATGAACATGCTGAGTGGAGCCTGATGATAATTAGGATTTTAGTTGGGGACAGGGTAGACATGACCTGTGAACACAGAAAGGTATAGACAGGATTTAGAAACAGGTGTAGACAGGATTTGGAAAGACTTGGTAATTATCTCAATAAGGAGGCAGAGAAAAGGAACTACTCAAAGGTGATCCCAAGACCTAGATTCCAAGTGATTCAAAGAGATGCACTACTAGCAGAAAAATAGGAAGCTACATTGGATGAGGATAAGAATTTGTTTTGGAAAAATTGAATTCAACATGATAATAAGACCCAAATTCAAAAAAGTATTACCTGAACAGGCATGTTGGCTGCAGCCAGTATTCTCCTCTCTTCCCTTAAGCAATTTGAAATAACCACAGCTACATGCATTGGATTTCCATGAAATTTTCCCTGAAAAAAAAAAATATTGTGTAAAACAATATAGAAGTTTTAACATGGATATCATAAGAAAAAGTACTACTTGCAACTCAAAACAATATATATTATTTTAATTTAAATTGTATTATAAAATTAAATTATGAATCTGTGTGCCTATTTGACATATTCCTTTGTGTTCAAACATACTTTTCAACTTCTTGAGATCTCTGTAGAATAGCCCCTGAACTCATATCAGGAGGATCAGTTTGCTTTACACTTATGTTAGGTTTTTTTTTTTTAAAGATTTATTTATTTGTGCATACAGAACTGGGGTACAGTCCAGAGGCTCAGGGGGCGGCGAGAGGTTTCACCAGAGACAGAGAGGGGAGCAGAACAGGCAGATTGACGAAGTACACTGATGAGGGGAGCAGCGGGCGGGTCAGGAGAGGTCTGCCACGCCATGTGGTTACCTCCGGGGCTGGCGGGAATCGAACTCATGCGGAAGTGGCTTTAGTTTCTCAGTGCTGCGCTTTAACTCGCTGCGCCACCGGGGAGGGCCACACTTATGATAGGTTTTAACTATCAGTTACTTCTGGAAATTATTATGAACAGATGGCACTAGCTATTCACTTAACTTTGGGTTTCACAGTATCTGTAAAGCTTTTCTTTTGGTCCTATTCTTGTTGGCTGTGAGCATACTAGAGTGAAACAATGAAACATTTCTGCAATAATATATTTATGGTAACTAAATATATATAAGATAAAATAAAATAAAAGATATATGTATACTTTTATATATATATACATATATATAGATATCTTTTATTATCAAAGCTAAAGATGAAGGTATTGTAAACTGGTAGCCTGTGTGTCATTAGATATGTTGTCTAAGTTATATACATTCTAAATTTTATATAGAAACAATCTAAGTGTCTGTCAATGCATAAACAGATAAAGATGTGATATGCATGCACAATGGAGTACTACTCAGTTATAAAAAAAGATGAAATTTTGTTATTTGCAGCAATATGGATGAATATGGAGATCATTATTATATGTGAAATAAGTCAGGTAGAAAAGGAAACTATGACTTCACTCATGTGTTGAAGATAAACAAAACAAGTAAACAAGACAAAACAAAAACAAATTCTTCTAAGAACAAATTGGTGGTTGCCAGCGGAGAAAGCCAAAGGATGATTAGGTCAATATATGATGGTGAATTGAAACTAGATTTTTCGTGTCAATGATAATGTAATAAATACACATGTCAAGTTTTAATGTCATATACCTGAAACCTGTGTAATGTTTTAAACCAATGCTACTTCAATAAACAAGAAAAGACTATAAACATATAACTTAGAATATTTCAGGGGGAGCTCATACTACTCACAGTTGGCACTGTGCCCACCATTGTGGGACCAGGCACTCACCTTCCACACCCCTTGCCAGATATCTGTGTTTCCAACCTTGGTTTACAGCACTGTTTTGAACATCATCGTCAGTCGTGTTAAACTTCTTTATTAGTAGACTTTTTCAAAGGCAGGATTAATGGGAAGCTCAATCAATGTACATGAATACATTTATTTTGTTTATCTCCTATTCTTTGAAGGAGGTGCTAATTAGCCATGAAATGGCCATAAGGTCAACAGTAGAAAAAACAACAGTGCACACAATGACAAATTAACAATTAATTAAAAGTACTTTACACAAACCAGTAAACCAATGTGTCTTTATAAGAAAAGTGAGTTTATTGGTTGTAAACACTTTTATGGACTTGACTGTTGCTGCAGTTTTATTAGATGATAAACATTAATTAGCATTTCTATTTGTAAAACTAGGGTAAACATCAAGTATCCGAGTTTCTGCTCTTCTGTATTTTACCCCCTTTAAATCAGAAAGACCCTCCCCCTCCCCATTTAATTGACAGTAACTCATAAGGTAAAGAAATTTAAATGTTCTACTTATTAAGCAGGTATGGCTGATACTTTATTTTAGTTTTAGTTTTTCCTAATTAAAATTTGTTCTGTTACTAATTTTCCCATCCATTGATTTTTTTTCCTTTATTTCCATTTATCCTGCATGAAGAGTTATATTTTCACATTTTGCCTTTCAGTTATTATGAAAATATTTTATGTTAAAGTGCTTTTTCAGGGCTAATTTGTAGACTCTCATTTATAAAAACTTTTCCCATTAGTGGTTAGGAGTTCCTGTAAGACTAAGAGTCATTATTTTTCTGTTTTTTCTCACAGTTATTCGAGTTTTTTGTTCCTGACTTTCAACATTTCCCAATTCGACTGTTGCTTTCCATTTTTTTCTGTCCTACTTGAACTCCTTTAGTTTTCCTTTTCAGTTCCAGTTTCCCCCATATCTTCTAAGATTATTCATCTTTTCTCTTGATTAAAAGCAAATAATCGTCTTTATTTTCTTGCAGGTTATTTTTTCACTTTCCTTTTACTCTTTTTCCTCACTGAGATGTATGAGACTAAAAACAACTTGTGGAAAATATATCACTATCCATTCAAAACCAGATTAACACCTTTTTTCATAACTATCAAAATCATACTCATGTTCCTCTTTCAGTACTTACCACTTAAATGAACCTCAAAAAAAAAGAAAGCAACAATACAATAAAACCAAAGACTAAACAAAACAATAATAAAGCATCCCCAAAGTGTATTGTTGGGAGGGAAAAAGGAAGAGAATGTGGAGAAAAAGAAACTGTCCACTTTCTGTTGTGTTTGTTTCTCTTAGGTCTATACACTGCACAAATGCTCTAATCTAAATCTTGTTCTTGATTATCTTAAAAGTGTTAATGAATAGAAGTTTTTAATATTAATGAAGTAAAATTAATTCTTTATGGTTTGTTCTTTTCAAAGATTAAGAAATCATTTCCTAACCTGAAACCATGGAGTTTTCCCCTAGGGTATCTTTTAAGTCTATTGCTTTGGCTTTCATTGAATTGGCTTTCACTAGGAACTAGTTAATAACTAGTTATTTTCTATATGGATATTCTAGGCTACGTTTATTTCTATGTAGTTGTATTTTTGATAATGAAGTAAGCTTTATCTTAACTAAATTTGCTGATTTATAGAAATATAATTGATTATATATATGATATATCTTTGATTTTCAAGTCTAGCAACCTTGCTAAGCTCATGGATTATAATGATGTATTTGTAGTATTGCTTAACAATTATAAAAATTATCTGTAATTTCTTTTGGATTTTACACATACACAAATCATATTGTAAATACTAATGAAGTTTTTCTTCCTTCTCAGTCACCTATTCTGTCAGGATTTTACCTCTACCCTACCCTAAGATTTATTAAGAAAAGTATTGGTTATTTTCCAAACATAAGTACTTGTTTTTATGGATTTCTGAATTCCTTTAAAAAAATTATTTATGCATACAGAACTAGAGTACAGGCCAAAGTTGCAGGGGAGGTAAGGGGAATCACCAGAGACAGAGAGGGGAGCAGAACAGGCAGGTGAAAGTGAAACATATTGCTGAGGGGAGCAGCAGGTGAGACAGATAGGGGAGGTCTCCTGCGCCATGTGGGTTACCTCCCTGGCCAGGGATTGAATTCATGCTATAGTGCTCTATGAAGAGAGCTTCATAGTGCTGTGCTTTAACCCAGTGCACCACTAGGGAGGGCTCGCATCACTGAATTCTGATGAGAATATTTGCTCTCAATGACTTACTAACATAAAACTTGGACTTTTTGTGTTGTGTTCCAGTATATGGGTTTTAAGGAAATGTTCCACATGATCTTGCAAAGAAAGATCATGTGTATTCCACAAATGTTGAGTCTTAGACAGTTGTATTAAACCAAGCTTGTTAATTTTTCAAACTTGAACAATCTTGCTGATCTTTTGCCTGATTAATTTTATCAGGTCATAGAAAGTAAAAATCTATTTCATGAATTTTCTCTCTATGATTGTATCATATACATTCATACTTATTATATATTATTAGTCTGTCAAATCCTTTATTAATATGAGTGACTTTCCTTTATTTCTAATAGCTTATTGCCTTGCAAAAATACAAAGTGTAATATAATGTTTTTTTATCACTAAGAATTTTTTGTCTCATCACAATCTCACAGTGCTAAAAATAATAAGAATCCTTTTGATTTATTTCAACATATAGTTATTTAAATAATTGAAAGAGTTCTTTTTACTTATTTCAGTAGCAATATAGTTTTTTATTCCCCCAAAGATTTATTTATTTTTGCATCCAGAACTGGGGTACAGGCCAGAGGTGCAGGAGTGGTGAGAGGGTTCACTAGAGACAGAGTGGTGAGCAGAATAGGCAGACTGACAAAATATACTGCTGAGGGGAGCAGCGGGCTGGTCAGGAGAAGTCTGCTGCACCATGTGGATCTGCTCCCTGGTTGCGGATTGAACTTGAACTGAAGCAGCTGCAGCTAGCCTCATAGTGCTGTGCTTTAACCTGTTGAGCCACCAAGGAGGGCCCAGTAATATAGTTTTTTAAAATCACAAATCAGTGTTATGATATTATGTATAGGGTAATTATACATAAAATAAATTGGTTAATGCAGTTCTAAACTTAATCATATATTTAGAATTTAGCTCTCTAAGTCTCTTATCAACTTATATTTTTTGGCATCTATATTTTCCCCATAAAATTATGTCCTCTAGGCCATGAAGAATGTTAGTGATGCTCCTTCTCTTTAAAATGTGTACAACTGTCATCTCCATTTTGTATGTTTTGATCTTGGCACCTTCTCATACCAACAGTTCTCACTAGAAAGTTTTCAGATAAAAAATCCTTATAAAAGATACTTTAAATAACTTGCTGACTGAAGCATTGGAAGGTTGTAGTAGCCTAGCCATGTCATCATAATTAACAATCAAATCACTAGTCTTTTAGGAGAAGTTATTACTTCACTGTTCATATATATGTCTATAATTTCTTTGAGAACTAGAATATATAGTCGCTTCCCAGGTAACTATACCCAGAAGATATCTAACCAACTCAATCACCATCCTTACTATTTTTATTCATGCCCAGTACCATCTTGGAGGACATTCTTTTAAACGTTGTTTTACAGTTGAAATTAAAATGCTAATAACTTTTAGCCATTGGAAGTTAAGTTTGTAAGATCACTGGAATGTATTGCTTTTTATAACAAAACTCATTCTTTTGATACCTTTAAAAGATCATCTTGATAGTATAATTTTAAATTTTGTCAATTTAAAATCAATTCCCTGGCCCCAGTATTACCTGTTTATTTTGGTACATATTTTATTTTTCCTCAGTAACATCATGCTGAAAGTTCTGTGAATTCTGTTCAAAATCAGCAGGAAGTTTTGATAAATTGTTGTATATCTTAATAATCCTATGTAAGACACGATTTGTTTACTCCAACCTTCTTTTGCGCTGAGATCTCATTCAGCTATTGTGAGAAATCTGACAATTTCTCTTGCTGTTGGTCGTGTTTGTATATGATAAGAAACCTTTTTATGTGATTTCAGTAATAAAAAATAATGCAGCTTCTACTTAGAACCATCTTCCTTCCTTCCTTCCTTTTTTTTTTTTTTTAAAAAGATTTATTTATTTGTGCATACAGAACTGGGGTACAGGCTAGAGGCTCAGGGGTGGCGAGAGGCTTCACCAGAGACAGAGTGGGGAACAGAACAGGCAGAACGACAAAGTACACTGCTGAGGGGAGCAGTGGGCAGGTCAGGAGAGGTCTGCCACACCATGTGGTCACCTCCAGGGTAGGCGGGATTCTAACTCATGTGGAAGTGGCTTTAGCTTCTTAGTGCTGTGCTTTAACCTGCTGTGCCACCAGGGAGGGCCCCATCTTCCTTTCTTAATTTATAAAGGTTGCTTTCCTTTGCTGTTTCTTCCCAGAAAATAAGGAATTTAGAGTAATTTGTCCAGTGATAAATAATTTGCTTAACAAATATCAAAATTTATTCCCTGATGATTTGTCCCACCTCATTCTGCATACATGATGATATTTATTTAAATCCTAAATTTTAATGTTACATTGATGACTCTTTATAGGGAAATTAAACTCAATGTATGACATATCAACAGTGCACATAATTCAATGGAAGTGGCAACAGTATGAATATGAATCCAGACTCACACTATGGGTAATGACAGTGACATTGTGATTGCCACTTGGTAACAACAATTAAGAGATGCTATTGATTATAAGATGCATTTTGATTTCAGTGAAATTAAAATGCATGACAGATAAAAGATGTCTTAGAATTAATGCATAAACTGTATTACTCTTTTTTGTTCCTTTATCCTAAATTCCTTGGTCTGCCTTCAAATTCCTCTTCTGTTCTTCTATCTAATTTCTAAATTTGAAATGTCATTAAAGAGTGACAAGTTCATTTTTTCTTTTTCTCCTAAGTGGCTTTAGGAGTATCAGAGTCAGAGAGAAAGGACTTGAGAAGTCTTGTTCAAGAAAAAAATCTCCACTCATATGCTACAGAACCTGCTATTTCATAATTAGGCATTCATTACTTTGAGTTCTGAGTTTGAGTTCTGCTGATGTCCTTTAAAATACAAACCCATGCATGAGAGTATATATAACTAATTATTAGTATATATAACGAATTTCATTTGCATTTTGAAGGACTGGTAAATCCTTCAAATATATGTTCTTTGGTTGCAATGACCACTGCATGATAAAATTAATAATCTCAAGGCAAATAATAGAAGTTTCAGGAAGGTCTTAGGAGAGGAAGGCAACTGTGACCAAAGAGGATGTATTAATAGTATTATGAAGAAACAAGTGGCCATCAACTGTCTGAGGTTGGATTCCTCCAGAAGCTAATCCCAAGACAAGGATTCCATTCATGAAACATAGTTAAAAGTTGATTCCAAGAAACTCAGTATGGGAGTGGATAAATGAGACAAGGAAGATAAGTCCTCCATTTAAGGGTTTGCCATATCAAACAATCAAGATGGGCTGAGAATCCTGGGAGGTAGTGTAGAATGTATGACTGAGTTAATGGAATGAGAACAGACACACAGACCAATGGATTCGATTAGAAAACCCAGGTATAAACCCACAGGTTATACAGCTAATTTTTGACAAAGGGGCAAAGAATATGCCATGGAACAAAGACATTTAGCAAATGGTGCTGTGAAAACTGGACTGCTACATGCAAAAAAAAAAAAAAAAAAAAGCTAACCTACTACCTTGCACCATGCACAAAAACCAACTCAAAATGGATTGAAGAAGTAGATATAAAACCCAGAATCATAAAATATCTAGAAGAAAAGTTAGGCAAAACTCTGCATGACATATACCTCAATAATGTCATCACCTAAACCATGGATAGTGAAGGACAGGATAAACAGCTGAGACTATATCCAGTTAAAGAGCTTCTGTACAGCAAGAGAGACACAACACAAAACAAAGAGAAAATATTTGCACACAATACTAATGACAAAGAACTGATCACAAAGGTACACAAAGAACCGGTGAAACTCAACAAAAAGAAAATGAGCAACCCCTTCAAAAACTTGGGCAGAAGAGTTACAGAGACACCTCTCCAAAGAAGAAATGTGGATGGCCAAAAGGCATATGAAAAAATGTTCAGCATCACTTATAATAAGGGAGATGCAAATTGAAACCATAATGAGATACCATCTCACACCAGTGAAAATGGCACATCTTAGAACAACTCGTAACAACAAATGGCAAGGATGTGGAGAAAAAGGAACTATTCTATGCTGCTGGTAGGAATGCAAACTGATACAACCACTATGGAAAGCTGTTTGGAGGTTTCTCAAAAGGCTAAAAATAGAGTTTCCATATGAGCCAGCAATCACACGCCCAGGTATCTACCCAAAGGACACAAAAACATTGATTCAAAAGAACACCTGCACCCCCATGTTTTTGGCTGCTCATTTACAACAGGGAAGAACCCAAATATCTAAGAACAGAAGACTGGATTAAAAAGATGTGGTACATATACACAATGTAACATTACTCAACCCAAAAAGATAAACTCATGCCTTTTGCAGCAACATGGATGGAACTGGAAAAGATCATGCTTAGCAAAATAAGCTTCCAGAAAGAAAAAGAAAAATACCAGATGGCTTTACTCATAGCAGGAGCATAAGGGATGGGGGTGGGGGGAGAGGGGGGAAAGAGAGAAAACAAATGCAATAGAGTAAAAATGAAAACAATGAACAACTATAAAGCAGAGATACTTTATGGGGGCGGGAGGGGGAAAAGGATTAGAACTGAGGTCCAAAGAGTGCACTGGACTGTGGTGATGGCACATGAGTGAATTGGTGGTGGGAAGCCCATGGGGATTACAACTGAGATGAAAAATACACAACATGAAGAATGATGTAAAAAAATAAAAAATAAAATAAAAATAATAAAGTATTTTTTTAATTGGAAATCTATAATAGGTATATTCCTGGTTGTGAAGTAATTTACTCCCTTTTTATCATTCCAAATATTGCTGTTAGAGCATCTTTATCTTTGCCTTTACCAGTGTCAAAAACATTGACTAGTTTCTTTATGACAACACAGTCTCAGGTTTGATCTCTTTAATATTTCCTTTTCCTGATTTTATTAATGGCTTTATGTAACATTTCCTCACTGAAATAATACATATATGTCTATGAGGAATATACATGGTCAGTCCAATAGATTTGAAAAATCAATCATATCTCACTATAAAATCTCTCAACATACTACAAATAAAGAGGAACAACTTGGTATACAGAAAAAATCTATAACTAGCATACTTAATGATGAGAAACTGGATACTTTCTTGCTAGGATCAGAAACAAGGTACAGTTGCCCCTTTCATCACCCCTACCCAGCATTTCACTGGAAATCCTAGCCAGTGCAATAAAATAGTAAATGAAATAAAAGACAAACAGGCTGGGGAGAAAGCAATAAACTGTCTTTGTTTACAGATAAAGTGAATGTCTATGTAGAAAATCCTAACAAAACAAAACAAGTCAATAACAACAACAAGAAGAACCCTTATGGCCTAATAAACAATTACAGCAAGCTTGCAAGAAGCAAGATTAATATACTGAAGTCAATAGCTTTGTTGTATGCCAGGACTAACGTGAAACTTGAAATAATAAACATAATACCACTGAATGAAGTAGACATGCTCTGAAGAAGACTTATCTCAGGCCAACATGCACATAAAAAGATGTTCATTTTCTATTAGTCGGGAAATGTAAATCCAGTAACAATACTGTCAGTGTGACAATGTGACTGTGATAATGGCTGTTATCAGAAGACAAGAAACAACAAATGTTGGTGAGCACATGGGGTTCCCACCAAGAACCCTCATAGATACTTGGTGGAAATGTAAGTTAATGCAGCCACTGTGGAAAGCAGTATGGAGGGTTTTCAAAAAATTAAAAATAGAAATTCCATGTGATCCAGTTACATCTACATATTTACCTAACATATATGAAAATATTAATGCAAAGTCATATATGCAGCCTCATGTTCCTTACAGTACTATTCACAATAGTCAAGTGTTGGAAATAACTAAGTGCCTGAAGATAGATGAATGGATAAAGAGGATGTGCTATATTTATATAAACACACAGAACACTATTCAGCTATCACAAGAAAAGAAATGCTGTCATTTTCAATAATATGCACAGGCCCAAAAGATACTGTGCTAAGTATAATAAGTCTGACGGGGAAAGACAATGTATGATTTCACTCAGATGTGAAAGAAAGAAGTAAAAGTAAAGAACAGCCAAACCAAAACAAACAAACAAACAGTTTTATATTAGAGCAGGGCAGAGAGATGGTGACTAATGAACTATATGGGAACTCTCTGGACTTTCCACTTTTTCCTGTAAACCTAAAGCTGCATTAAGAAATAATGCTTATTTTAAAAAATTACCTTATGCTGTTAGAATCACATATCCTTATGCTATTTCTTTTGCCAGGAATGAACAAATTCAATTGGAATAAAACTGCCTGCTTCTTGCTCAGCTTTAAATGGTCTCATCATCACTAAGATTTTCTTCATTCAAGAGAAATGATGTCTAGATTTTCAATGGACAGAATACCATGTTTTTATTCATGGTAACTTTAATCTATCCATGGGAAAACATAGGTAAAAATGTTACCATATATATGGCTTGTCTTTGTTTTTTAAATTAACAAAATACTTCTTAAGGACTTCTGGTATAGTTTCTGTAAATTCTGAGAATATTTCCTGCACAGTGGTCTATGTCTCTGAAGTTTTACACATGTAGACAGTCGCTCTGTGAAGCCCTGTGAGAGCATGTGCTATAGTCAGAAAACCTGGGTTTGTGGCTATGATTAGCTGTCTGACCTTAGGCAAGTCTCTTCTTAACCTTCATGACTTTAATTGCCCTATTAGCTGGGCTAATAATACTTATCATTCATCTTGGAAACACTGCAGAGCATGCCAGACAATTGAGAAAGTGTTTTGTAACTTATAAAACACTCTATAAATGTAAGGAGTTATTCTGTGTTGCCTTGTAGAGACATTAGAAGACTTTGAAACCTCAAGAATAGTAAATAACAAGAACAAACAATAAAAATCTTAGTATCTTCACAGAAATGACCAAAACTGATTATAAAGCCAAAGAAGAAATACTGAACAATGTTCCAGGAAATATATTTATATAGAGTATAAAAGGGACTCCAGAAAAAGGAAGACTATATATTTGGGGTTTTCAAAATACTAGACAGCATGGACTTTCCTTGAATTTCTTTAGGACTAATGAGCATACACAAAAATACACTAAAAGCTACTTTGAATAACAATTAACTCACACAAACTAGAAATTAGGACTAATATAATGCTTTCATTTGAACATAATCTTATAACCTTTGAAAGGAAGTCATTAGCACTACCTTTTCTGTGCCTAGAAAAAGGTTAGGGATGGAAGATGTCACATTCTCATTGAGACTCAACCTAGGGAAAATGGGTTGGGACATGGATATTTTTGTTTTTACCACAATTCTTTGGTATTGTTAGAAATTTAAAAAACTAAGCATGCATTGCTTTTATGATTAAAACTAAACAAAATGTGATAAATTACACACATATTTCATATCCTATCTCTCTGCTTGAACGCAGAGGTTTTTGTAAAAGATGAATGTTGGCTTTGAAACTTTATCACTCAGGTGAAAAGAGAAAAAGAGTTGAAATCCATTTAGATTATGATGAGGACTAAAATCCATTGCTCTTGGAAAATTCACAGATTTGTAATGAAGAGCTAAATGAGTCGCTTAATTCAAATTGACAAGAAGAGAATATGGTCCATATCAACAAACACTAGTTATCATTAGTATGTTTGAACATAATCATAGAATCTCATAGAATCTGCCATTTACTGAATACCTATCATATGCAGGTTGTTCCATAAGTTTTATTTTATTTATTTATTTTTTTAAGATTTATTTATTTGTGCAGACAGAACTGGGGTACAGGCCAGAGGCTCAGGGGCGGTGCGAGGATTCACCAGAGACAGAGTGGGGAGCAGAACAGGCAGATGGATGAAGTACACTGCTGAGGGGAGCAGCGGGCGGGCCAGGAGAGGTCTGCCGCGCCATGTGGTCACCTCCGGGGCAGGCGGGGATCGAACTCATGCGGAAGCGGCTTTAGCTTCTCAGTGCTGTGCTTTAACCCGCTGCGCCACCAGGGAGGGCCTAAGTTTTATTTTTAATGATGATAGACTGGAAGGTACGTATTTTGATGGCTGGGGCTAAGGCCTTTGTGAAAAGTCATAGAACTAAGAAGTTAGGGACCTGTTCAAATTTCCTAAATGCATGTTGAATGATCAAATGGGAGGGTGAATAAATTATAAATAATCCCACTCCTGAGAGAAATGCTCTTGAAGATGGCAACTTTTGTTTCCCAAAGGCCTGATGGAGACTTACCCTGGCAGATCAGAATCACTGGTAGTGAGGCTACCTTGGGGAGAACCAGACTGCGAGTGTTGTCCTACCAGTGGGGATGATGCCTGAGGCGCTGGCTCTCTGTGTTGTAAGACACATCTTTTACTGGTGGTAAAGGAGTTGGAGTTTGTTTTATGTAGGACCCTTTAGTCCCCCTCCCATTCTTCTCCACTAATAACAAAGGATGCATAGCCATTACTTGAGTATTTAGACAAGAGTATAAAATTCTAGAAACACTAGCAAAAATTCCAGAATGATAAATGATGTGTCTTTTTCTATACTGGTAATAAACATTTAGAACTGGTATGGAAAAAGATGTCATAAAAGCTAAAAGCATATGATACATGGAGGAAAATACCAGTAATTCATATGAAAGTTACATACCAGTGAAGATATATTAGTATTATTAATATTAAATAATCCTTTGAAAGTGATGAGGAAGTCCAAAAGAAAAAAGTAAATGGGAAATTCACTCAAGAACTCATTTAAATAACTAATAAATAGGAGGAAATATGACCGGTCTCAGAATAAGAGAAAAGCAAATTTAAAGTAAAAAGAAAGATACTATATTTCTGTACAATCAGGTTGGCAAAATGAAAAACAAGGATAATACCTCTATGAGGGTTCTCATAGCATTCGCTGATGAAAATGTGGATTGTAGTAGGGAAGCAACCTGGCAACATTTTTTTTTTTTTTATTTAAAATACTGAGCCCTCCTTGGTGGTGCAGCAGGTTAAAGCACACCATTGTGAGGCTGGCCTCAGTTGCTTCAGCACAAGTTCTATCCTGAGCCTGGTTGGTAATCCACATGGCGCAGCAGACCTCTCCTGTTCTGCTCCCCACTCTGTCTCTGGTGAATCCTCTCACCACCCCTGCACCTCTGGCCTGTACCCCAGTTCTGTATGCTTTAAATAATAAATCTTAAAACATTTTTTAAAATACTTATACCTTGAACAGTAAGTTCTACAAACTCAGCCCTAAGAATGGACATCTTAGATTGTTATACATTATTTATTCTAGAGAAAAACTGGAGGCTAATTGTTTGCTCACCTAGTGGGAATGGCTCAGTGAATTGAGGCACAATCATTCCATGGACATTTCTAACACTAAAATCAAGAGGTTTATGTGATGTGAAATTTGGAAAGTGGAGAAATAAGTAATTAAATTTTGTTTTTGTAAACAACTACCCCATTTATTAAATTCTGTGAACACACACATATATGAGGCTACATATTATACATTTTCCCATTTTATTCATGTAATCAAAAAGCACGCAAAATTGCACATTTGGTTGTTAAAACTAATGTCTTTGGGGTGTATAGTTGGAAATGGGGAAAAAGGAAAAAATTTGCAATAAAGAGCAGCATGTTATAATATCTAATTTATGGTAAATTAGATATGAGTATTCATACAGTAAAATCATGAAAAGATAATAACCAAAATGTGAGCAGTGGTTATCTTATTTTGGTGGAATTTCAGGGGATTTTTAGTTTCTTCTTAGACTTTTTAATACCATTTAAATCTTTATAGATTGGCTTTATTGAGCAATCGGAAAAAATTATAAAGCTATTTTTATCATCACAAGAATTCCATTAGTAACATTTTTATTAATTTGCATGCTAGTGAAAAGACTAGAAAATTAGAAGTCCTAAAGCAAGAAGTGGAAAAATCATTCCAACCTGAAAAAATTAACTTATTCTCTAAATATTGTCGACATTTGCAAAACAACATTCAAAGTGGCACAATACATTTTCCACTGAACAAAAATCTGAAATCTATTAGAACTGTGCTGAAGATATTAACACCCAGCTACTGAGAGAATTGGGAACTGAAGGATAGCTAATAGCTTATAAATAATGAAAGGTCAATGCCCAAATGATCTATAACTCAGCTGTGAGCATGAGGACAGCTACTAGATCCAAAATGAGCATTCTAATGTTGGTGTATGGATCCCTGAAGTGATTTTTCAATATGGCCTTTGAGCTGAGCTAAATGCAGGTTACACTAACATGTGTATAAAATAACTTTTCTCTCAGAAAAGATGCTAAGTAGATAAAGTTCATCCCTCATGGGCCAGAGTCTTTTAAGATGACCAGCTCTGACTTCCATGACTGCAGCTACCCTCAAATTCCATCAAAATGTATTTATCTAATTCAGTAGTCTGCTCATTCAGAGTTAATCAGACAGAGAACTTATTCTCCCTATTATTTTGGGTGAAGGACCTTATTAAATTGAATGGGTTTATACATTTTATTACCTCATGGGCTTGATCATAGACTTAACATGTGAAACCAGGTGCTTTTGAACAAAGCCTTTGTGGAGATATGATTTACGGAAAGTCCTAAGGACTTGTGGTCAAAAGTCAAAGGTTGTTAGCACAGCCCTGCCTTTATTAATTATGACATTTAAAATGTTATTTTAACTCTCTGAAGCTTGACTTCCTGCCCTGTAAAATCTCTACCTTGACTTTCTCTCCTAAATTGTGAGAATCAAGTGGGCTGTTCATAAGATCATAGGCTATCATTAAACAAAGGTCAATTGTGATTTTCTCTGATTGCAGAGGTAAACATGTTCTTTGTAGTAAACTTTGCACTTGATCTTAGTCAAAAGACCGAGAAGCTATGTAGAAAACTTTAAATTGCAAAAATCACTAGTAAAATGAAATCACCCCATAGCAAAATCTGATGATAACTGATGTTAATTAACCTTTTGGTATACACCTATTTAGGGTATTTTTGTATATCTTTATACACACTTTAAAAATAAACTTTAGAATATACTCTATCATTATCTGTTTTTCCATTTCATTGATCATTACTGTATTCTTAAAACATGTACAATATTGATTTTAATAGTTGTTGAATATATTATTTTAATAGTAGTCTGATTAGTAAATTCTTCACTGTTGGCATTTAGTTTATAACTTTTCATTATAGTGCTATGATATACTATTGATTAAAGCAATCTCATTAAATTATGCCATTTTGTTTACTTACATATTTGCCTACTCAGTATGTCAGAAACTAAGTATGTTAAAATGTCCTACTGGATTTCTGTCATTTCTTCTTGTAATTTTACATTATATGATAAAACAATATTATTTGGTGCATACCAATTTATGAATATGCTATATGTTAATTTAAAATAGTCTGTTACAGTAATATAATATTTGTCCTGATTATTGCTTTTTGGATTGAAATTTGTCATGATCTAACAACCTTATAGCTATCATGAGGATTAAGTGGTACATTTCCTTAGTGTGAAATAAGTTAATTTTTATCTCATTTATATTTTATTATGCTTTTATAATAAACATATATGTATATACACACTTTCTTTTTGTCTGTGTTTGCCTGATAGAGTTTTGCCTAGCCATTTCCTTTAAGTTTTTGAATACTTCCTTTTATAGGTTGCTTTAAATAGTATATTGCTGAATTTTCTATTTGATTCTAAGTGAAAATTTATTACTCTCAAAAATAGAGCTGAATTCCCTTGCATTTGTGGCCATATCAAATAATTTGGTTTTGCTTTGCCACCTGTTTTTCTATTCCCTTTGCCTATCTTTTGCTAGACAGCCTAGATTTGATTTCTTTCATCTTCATTATTTTGGAAGATATACATAGAATTTTACTTGCTTACAATTATTACAATGGACATACCAAAAATACTGAAGTATTTTTTCCCCCAACGGTTCATAACCTTGTGTTGAGGACAATCACTTCTCAGATAACACCCTGCAGGACCGATGAACTGAGAGAATGGGTCCTGGCTCATGCACAAGCACAGTTGCAGCACCTCTTACAAAACATCAAGGTAGCATGACACTGTCATTGAAAATTTTAGAGGCTGGAGTAAAAGATGGGCTTTTGAAATTCCCTTGTCAAAATAAGGAATTTTAACAGGTTATCATGAAATCTCTCAAGTATTCTTGTGGAATAAAATTTCAAGTCATTTTTGTTATCTGTTCCAGTCTCTTCAGCAACTATCTGTATGTGACTCTTTTTCTGATTTCTACATACCATTTTTTTTCACTTCACTGTGTGTGTGCGTCAGGTGTCTTCCCATCACCATCTATGGTATCAATTCTTTTTCTACATACAAGGTAGATTTAATTCTACTTCTGTTTCTCCTTTTCCCTCCTTAGAATCTCATCCTAGTTACCATCCTAAAGTTAACTATCACTTTTCATATCCTTCTTCTGATTTTTTTTTTCATTTCAACCTATTTTCCTCTGAGATTTCTGCTTCTTATTTATATACATGGTTTGCTGACAAAAGTCTTCATTTTGAGTAGTAGATAATTTCTAGCTATATAACTGCCAAGATGAGTTTGGCTGTCTCCTATTATATAATATATATATTTTATGAGTCCCAGGCATGTATCTTTTTAAAAACGTTATTGAATAACACTGGTTTATAACAATATGTATAAATTTCAGGTATACAATCTAAAAATTCATTTCTGTAGATATACTACATTATGATTACCACCATCATGAGCTATCACCTCACACTGGTGAGAATCACTATTATTAAAAAGAGAAGGAAAGGCTGATGAGGATATGGAGAAATAGGAGCTGTTTTATACTGTCAGTAGGTATATAAAGTGGAGCAGTTACATGGAAAACAATTCAAAAAATTGAGACCAGAAATACTATATTACTTAGCTATTCCACTTCTGGGCATTTTTATGAAGAATATGAAAATACTAATTTGCAGAAATATATGTACCCCGATGCTCCTTGCAGCATTTGGTACAATAACCAAGATTTGGAAACATGAAAATGCCTGTTGATGAATGAATGGATAAAGATGTATTCTGTATGCACTATGGAATACTGCTCAGCTATTTAAAAAAAAAGATTTGCTAGGCAAGGTTATTAGGCAATAGTTCTTTAGATCAATAGAAGGTTGATTTTCCTGTTTGATACAGGTATAGAATTCACTCATGTTCTGACTTTTAACTGTTTAGTCGTTTTAGGTTTTAATATTGTATGTGTTTGTCTTTTTGTTCTCTATGTCTTTTATCTGAAAATTTAGAGAAATTTTTATATCCAGTTGTGAACCTGAAGCATTGTATTGAAAGTCAAAGGCGTGATTTCCAAGAATCATGGTAAACTGAAGAAGCACAGCTTTATGGATGTGCTAAAAATATAAATATCTTATCAGCAGCTATAATAGCAAAAATAAAAATCCTGATTTCTCCTAATGATAGACCTGGTACCATTTCAAGCTGAAGCATGGTTTGACTTTTAAAATAAATATGGTAGCCACCAGTTTATCAGAAAAAAATATGTTAAAATTTAATATACAAATGTCTTTCCATTATCATAAGAATTAAATTTAAAATTCTGCAAGCACATTTTCTTATTTCAAGCTATTTCGATAACTGGCTATTTTTTCCCCATACTTCCCTTTTCCACATCTTATGAAGTCTTTCTATTTTAAGAAATTTTCCTTAAAATACTTATGCCTTTACTGTCTCTTAAGCTCTATTTTTAACTTGAAGGAAATTGCTCATTGGGATATCTGTGTTTTTCCCTACCTTGTCTACATTTCTTATCACTCCCACCTTTAAGATATATGTAGTTTTACTTGCAGACTTCTGATGAGCAATCAAAGTTTGAAACTATGAGTAATACGTTTATGTCTAACTTTTCTAGGTAGCAGAGTCATTGTGATAACTTTTTGATGAATATACTAAAGAAACAATAGCATAATTCCATTTTGTGAAAAAATACTTTTAGCCGTCTGAATGTATGTTAGAAGATGAAAAGAAATATACTGAAATATTTACCGTGGTTGAATCTGGGTGATAGGATTGTTGGTAATTGTTTTCTTTTCGTCTTTCTTCAGTTTCCAAAACCATACTTTTATATACATTACTTGTGTATTCAAAGAAAAGTACATTGTTATAACTATACAACATTTTGATTATAAAGAATGAAGCTAGTAAATTAGGATTTTCCCACATTCAGTTCTAAACAAACACACAGAGTGGATGAAACTGTACTGTCAGTACAAAGTTCTAGAATTAGTGACCATTTCTTAATCAGCTACCAAAAAATATAACTAACTTTCCCAATAGGAATGTATGAAAAAGATTTTTCTATGAAGACAAATGTTGCAGTTTTCAGATGTGGAAATTTTATATATCAGAAAATAGTATAAGTTTTTGAGAGTGATGTAAAGTTGTCAAATTTTTATTTTGCTAAATAAGTATATACTCAAGAAAGTATATACCACATACATCACCATAATGTCATAGGATTGGAGAATTTGTTACTATAGAATAAAGAATCATCCTTTAAATAGAATACATTTGACTTGGCAAAATCTCCCCCTATTTTTCTTTCCTTATTTGCTTTATTTTACTTTATTAAAGACCTGGTTGGTGCTTGAGATCCCCTGGACAAAGATTTTATTCTTCTGAAGATTAGGTAGAAAGAAGTTCCAAGGGCCATTTTATCTGGCTCCATGGAGACAAAGTAACTGTTGGTATAGGAGCAAGTGTTTGAGAAGGAAAGGTAAAACTAGACTTGATAGCATTTTCAGGAAGGTGAACTGTTATACCTAGTGCATTTCAGATTTAATACAAGTTATGTTATATAAGTAGATGATATATTAACCCCTTATCATCAGTAATGTGGGAAAATAGTCTCCAAAATCAACATTGTAATGCATGACCAGCTGGAACTCGGCCCTTCTGTATTACCTCTCCCAATACCATCCTTCTTTAATCTGGCTTCTTACTGTGTTCTTTGAATTCTGTTCCTCTCTTTGCCCTTGCCTTGCACCAAAAGTTTTTCTCAACAAGGCAGCTAGATATGACTTTTAAAAATCTATGTTGGATCACTTCATTCCTCTACCAAAATCTTTCGGTAGAAAAGACAATGCCTTTACACTGTCCTACCAGAGTCAAGAGTGGATGCACCTGCTTCATACACCAGATCTATGCTTGCATGTTCTTTTTTAAAAGGGACTATTTCCTTCAGTTGCCAATTATGCTCCCCTCATTGACTACGAGTATATTGAATTGTTGAACTAATATCTTTCCGATTAGAGTCCTAAAACAACTAGTAGTCAATTAGGGGCTACATAGATAACGGGGTGGTCAAAAAAAATCCCCATTGCCTTGTACATCGTAGCACACACTGTAGGTGTACTAGAGAAGAATAAAGAAGTCAAGGATAATGCAGGTCCTCTTCTCAAGAAACCCTGCTACACTGCAATATGGAGAAATGGAATGGTAGACTTTGGAGAATAAAACATATTTTATGAAAGTCACTTAAAGACAAAATCAACCAATGGATTTCTCAGAACATGTATCTGTTGCTAAGTGATGAATAAATGTATAAAGATAACCCATAACCACTGTATAAAAAATGCAACACACAGGGAAAGTATATGTATAAATCACTCCCAATACTACTCACTTAAGATAAGCATTGATAACATTCTTATGTATTACTAGTTTTTTAAATTATTTTATCTCCTGTATGTAGAATAATATAAAATTGAGATGTGAGTTTGTATTCCATGATTCTCACTTCATAAATAATACTTCAGGATTTTGTTTCCATGGTATTAAGTAGTTCTCAAAAACAAGATGTTAAATATATGCATGCTACTGAATCATCTGGTTAGGTCACAGTCATGAGGCCATTTTCCTCTTGTGGATATTTATACTGTTTGGTAGGATGTTTAGGTTTCTAAGTGTAATAGTTAAATATCCTTGCTGGAAAATATGAACTGCAAATAATCCTATTTGATAATCAGATATGAATTATCAACACTTTCCCACTGGAGTGGGAGAGTGTTGACATCAGTCTAAAAAGCTGTGGATGGCCTGAGATGGTGGATCTATCACTGGTGTTTGTGATGTTTGAGGAGAAAGACCCTCAATTGATGTTTCTGCTACTGAGGAATTTTGGTCAGGTTATTATGGCCTCAACTGAATCATCAGCAACATTAGGAGTTAGATTAAATGCCATTAGAATTCCAGCTTTCCTCATTTTTGTGTTGCTACTAACCTGTCTCAAGCCAAAAATAATTAGCCAGCCATCAGAACACAGATATTACAAAAGAACTTATAACCCTTGGGGTCTCATTTGGGCTTTTGTGGCTTTGTTGGCAAATAAATTACTTGCACTGGGAACTTTTCCAGCTTGGCAGAACAGAAGACAAATCAAAACACATGCCTTACTCTATTTAAATTTCATGGTTTAGTGGCTGCTTAGGAAAAAAAATAAAATATGTCTGATTTGAGGCATTTTCTGAAAAAGAAAAAACAGATGTGTATGAGTCAACAAATAATTTTAGGAGAAACAAACATCCTTCAGGGGCAGAGTGAGGCAGCGTCACTGTGACACCGTGTCTGTGCCAGAGTTGGAATTAGGCCAGGTCCCACAAGGAACATTATAGTAGATGGAGAAACCTCATTTTTATGAGGGAGCATTGCTATAACCCTCTGAATGAGGAAGGGTGTTACTGCCTGAAGAGGTGACAAGTTCAGGGGCTTGGTAATAAACTTGAATGTCAGTCAAGTGATATTGGACTGGGTATTAGCAGTGTATGTGTAGAATTCCAGTACTTGTATACACTCTCTATCATTAGTAGACCTAGTGATTTGTATGAAATGAAACAAAATACAGTTGTTTCTTCTACTGTCCAGTGAGAGTAGCAAGATGAAAGATGTGGAAAAGATCAGAGATTAGCATTCTTGTGTGAGGCTTTTATAGTGCCAGCAGTCCTTTGATTTCCAGGGTCAAACCTAGGGTTCGATCTCATTATGTGCTGAAAGCATGTTTATAGGCTGACCCCCTCTCCCCATCATCCTTATTTCTTCTTTAAAATTTCCTCTCTGTAACCAATCTTAAAGAAGCATTTCACTTACACTCATGTCTAGATATGACTATATTTATAAAGTAACATTATACTGTGGGTTTTCTGAATTCCAGGCACTATGCTTACTTCTTTATGTGAATTATGTCACCTAGTTCTCAAAGCCCCCTGTGGTTACGGGCACAGCACTACTGCTCTCTCTACCTTATAGGGAAGATAAGAATAGCAAGGTGCTTAGGGATTGGATAAGTTACCCAAAGTTATATAGCTGGTAAATGAGAGCCAGAATCCATCTCAGTAGGCTAATTCGTGAGCACATATGTATTTTAAACAGTATCCTAATACTTTTAGGTTCTGTTTCTATTTTATGGTTTTGGTGTGGTGCTTTTCTAAAAGTCAGCAAGCATGGCTTCAGTTTACCTGGCTTAAGTTGAAATAGTCAAGTGTGACAACTTTGATTTTCACTCCTTATTACCACCAACCCTTTCAGCTTCTCTGTATGGTTACGGGAAGGGAAGCTGGATGAGAACTCTGGTTTTTCAGGAAGTATTTAAGTGGGAAGACCCAGAATTTCTGTAGACAGAAGGATCCTAATTTCTATAAAATACTTTTCTTTCTTGATTTAATACTCTATTTTACCAAAAGGGATCATTTTATGATCTCAGATTCTATAGTTGTAATTTAAGAAGCGCCCCAAAGATAGGGTGTTCATTGTGTAATTTACAGATAACTGTCCATTGTGTAATTTATAAATAAAATAGAAAATAAAATAAATTACTTTAGAAAAAAATAGAACACATTAAATATGAATCTAATGACAGATGAAGAGCCTTTTAGAAACACACTTTTTCACTTGCACACACTGACGCTTTGAGAAACATTTAGGAACTGACTTTGACTGATCAGAACAAATATGTCAAATATGAAATTAAGAGGAGGAGGTGGAGGGAAAGAAAAAAGGGCTAAGTGAATTACTTACTTCACTTCAGTTCCTATTTGCAAGTTATGAAAAGCTAAATAGATGAATTTTTCTCAAAAAAAAAAAAAAAGAAAGAAAGAGGAAACCTTTTGGTTAGCATAAGCAAAACAGAGGTGGTGAATATAATAGGTTCAAGGGAGAAAGCAAGTCTGTACCCTGGGACCATGAATCTGTGGTTGGCCCGACAGGTTTAAACCAGCCAAAAGGTCACAACATGCACTACTTAATAATGGAAACTCCCCTAAATTTCTAAAACAATGGTTATGTGCCCTTAAAATTTTGATAGAGATTCACTCACAAAATAGTTTTTCTTGATTTAATTTCCCATGGCTTCTAAACTAACTGAAAAATAAAACTGCGTGACAAATCTTTTTCCATTTGGCAAAAACAGAAAGCTGTTGGTTTCTAATGGAAAATTACAAAAATATTAGTTTTATTTACTTTCCAATCTATCAAAGACACTCACCTATCTGAGTTATTCGCAAACTGACAGGTACTTGCATTTTTCCCACCTACCGCCACAGAGAAAGGAGTGTTTTTAGATGCCTGCTGAGCAGCGAGCACCTGGGGTGCCCTGAGCCCTGCTCCTGCAGCTGTCACAGCGCCCCTGAAAGGTGGGGGGAATTACCCCATTTCTCAGATACAGAACAGAGGCTCAAAGGTAATGCTGTTAGTTTAGTTGGAAAATCCATACAAATGTGTACGACACGGCTGCAACATTTCAGAAAAAGGGGAAAGGAAACCAGAATGATGTTTCCTATTGGCTCTGCTGAGGAGCAGTCTCCTTCCAGCATTCGTCCATCTCGGGGCTGCGGAACACCCATCTGTGCTCAGCCCTGTGTTCATTTCGTCCACCCTCGTCTGTCCTCACTCTTATCTCATTTGTCCTGTTCCAAATACTCGGCAAGATAGATGCTGTGAATCGCCAGTTCACAGCCAGCAGAGTGGAGTATTTGAGAAGTGAAGTGGTTTTCTCTGAGGTCATTTACCTTCTGAGAAGCTGCAGCCCAGCCCACTGCAATCTCCAGAAATCCTTCTATAAAAGAGACCAGAGAAGTTGAAACACGCTTACCATTCTTTGGTTTTTAACTTTTATTGGATTTCTGTTATTCCAGACTTTCTTAAAAAGTTTTCATCCTGCTGTTTCTGTACACTACTCTGCCTCTCAAAAACCACCCCTGAGTTCCACTCTGGCTGACTTTTTTGCCTTCCATCTCTGTGAAGGGAAGGGAATGAAGAGAGGGATTTACACTTATCACAGATCAAACCACTGGTGGAAAGCATCTTGATTACAAACTCAGCATTGTTGCCCAAGCCAAAGCTACTGATGATGTTGGAAACAGTTTTATCAGTTTCTCTTTCTAACTCAGCATGGTCTAGTTTCTAAGTATTCCAGGTCTCCCTGGAAGCTTATTTGGGTTTCTGACAATGGCACAGTTCTTGGTTTACTCATCACTGCCTTGTGCCAACACTCTTGCTATGTAAACGGCCCTTGACAATCTGGGGCCCAAGGGGCCCCATTCACACAGAAAGGCAAAGTGGGCAAACCTCTAGTTTCAAAACTGAGCTGTCAGCTCCACCCAGAATCCAATCACCACACCATCTAGCAGTCCTGTGGCAAACATTGTCACCCCACCACCTCAGTCCCCCAGGAGACTTCCTCATTCCTCTTGTGGGAACAAGATCCACCAAGACACTCCCCACCCCATTTTTCAGTCTGCACAACCATGGATTTGGCTCAGATATCAGTGCTGGGAAGAAAAAGTCTCCTTCAGGTCTTATTCTACAAATATTCAAGTGCCAGCGATGTGCAGCCTCTGTGATGGGTGCAGAGGTGAAAGTATTTGCAAAGTGCGAAAATAAGAACAGATAAACAAACTCCTTATGTTCCCTGAGAGGGTAAGACAACTCCAGGAAAAAGGACATGGGAGAGACACGGAGAGGGAAAATCTATTTATAAACAACTTTCCCCCCATGTGCTTAAATACTTTTTTTTTTTTTTTTTTTTTTTTAAGTAACTTCTTACTTAAAGCCCAGAGGAAGCCAGTCCCCTACCTATCTAACATTCATGGGTCTTTCTACTTCACCCACTAGAGCCAGGTGTCCTTCTAATGTCAATCTATAAATCTCAGAAAAGGGTCCTCTGTCTTCGTTTAAGCTATTCTTTTGTGGCATATGTGTATTTAAAGTGGGAGAATTTATTGACCACTTACAACAATATCATCAAAGAAAATATGTATGCATTTCAACGGATACACTTGAAATATGGTATTGCTGAGTGAGTTTCTATAGTTTGTAGCACCACATTGGATTAATTTAATTTTAAACATATTTTAATTATATGCTTTATATATAAAGCACACAAATATATCTTTTATATATACATGCATACATGCATGACTAAAATTTCAAAATCAATGTATTGTTTTTAAGATTAGAGTGTTATGTCTGGGAGACAGTTCTTCCGTCTTCCCCTTCCCTACCTTAACTCCATTTTTCTTTTTTAACTTAGACAACTACTTAATAATTTGGGGACCTTGCATAAGTATTAAAATATCTATAAGTTAAAATACAAAAAACTACAAAGTTTGAGAATCTGGTTTTCCTTTTCATTTTTACCTATTTCAGGGTATAGAAAATTATTTTAAATTACCAGTCAAGTCAGAATTTGCCACACAATGGTATACTATGGAGCGTTAATAAGAAATGAGCGGTAATACATGCAGAAATATGGGTACATGTCAAAATAATTATGCTGAACGAAAGAGGCCATTTAAAAAGTGTATGATCCTATTTATCTTGGAAATGCAAACTGATCTGTAATGAGCAAAGTCAGACAGTGGTTGCCTTGGGGGTCCTATCCAGAATAGGACAGGGGGAGTGAGAGGTATATAAGGGCCCAAGGAAACTTTTAGGGGTGATGGATAGATTTATTATTTTCATTTTAGTAATGGCTTCCTGGTGAATACATATGTCAAAACTTACAAATTGTGTATTTGAAGTACATGTCTACTATTTGTCATTATGCTTCAACAAAACTGTTAAATTATAGGGCTTTTTTTTTTTTTCAGACAAAACTTGGGGAAATTACCTACAACTATATACTCTGTTAGGCAGTCTCAGGACAGAAAAACTGAGATTGTCTTTCAGTTCTCTCACCTCTTATCTATCTGACTTTGGGTGGTTGTGTGACCTTTCTAAGCCTCAGTCTTGTTATCTGTAAAATGGGGAAGTAACAGTAACTACACCTCACAAAGTGATTGTGAAGATAAATTAATGAAGGAAGAGAGCACTGTGTACCCAGAATACACTCAGCATACAACATTATATGATGCAGCTTTACATATGCATGATATGTTTGCATATATATATATATATATATATTTTTTTTTTACATACACAGAGAGTGGCACAATCAGTTCTTAGTATAGGATAGTGGTAAAACCAAAGGAAGTAGTAAATTTATAGATGAGAAGTGCTTGTAATTGCTATTACTACTTCCCCAAACACCATCTTACTTTTATCAACTCTGTGAGGTGCATATTATTATAATCCCCATTTTGCAGCTAAGAAAACTGAAGCACTACAGGGGTGAGGCCACCCAGAATTGTAGGTGAATTACACACACTCCCAGTTTAGGAAATCCAAGGTCATTTCTCAAAAATAGTAACTTAATGGACTTAGATTACACACACAATTTCTAGCCAACACTAGAGTAAATGTTAAGAAAAAGAATTGTATACTGTGAGAGAGACAATGACTGAATCAAGGAGGCACCCTCCTGGATGGAAAAAGTATTTGCACACCACGTATCTTGCTATCAAAGATCTACAAAGTGCTTATATAGCTTAACAAAAAGAAAACAGTCTGATCAAAAACTGGACAGACGAGCTTACACAGGCACTTCTCCAAAGAGAACATGCAGATGGCCAACAGACATGAAAAAGTGTACATCATCACTTTATCATCAGGCAGGAGCAGATGACACCTGTGAGAATGGCCCATACCAAAAACAAACAAACAAACCCCACAAGTGCTGGTGAAGGTGTGAAGAAAAAGGAACCTTCTTACACTCTTGGTGGGAATTAGACTGGTCCAGCTCCTGTGGAAAGAAGTATGGAGATCCTCCAAAAGACTATTAATGGCTCTACTATATGAACTAGTAATTGAGCTAAGAGGTATCTATCCACAGAGCACAAAAACACTAAATTGAAAAGAAACCTGCACTCCTATGTTTATAGCAGCCCTATTTACAGTAGCTGAGACAAGGAAGTAACCTAAGTGCTCCAGAACAGATGAGTGAATCAAAAAGATGTGGTGTATATGTGTATGTTTTCATTCATTCATACATACACATGCACATACATATATACACACATACACATATACACCATGTATATATACATACAAACAAACACAATGGCATACTACTCAGCAGTCAAAAAGGATGAACTCATGCCATTTGTGGCAACATGGATGGAGCTGGAAGGGATTATGCTAAAGTGAAGTGATCCGGAAGGAGAAAGATAAATACCAGATGGTTTCACATCAATGTAGAATCTAGATAAACTAAAAAAAAAAAAATTAGATAAAGACAGGCTATAAGACTGAGAGAGATGAAGCATGCTCTCCCTCTCTTACCCATGACTACTCCCTGAGAACAGAGTGAGGAAGGAGAGAACAGTGGAGGACTGCAGGTACTTTGGTGGTGGTCAAACTATGGTGAACACACCTGAAGTCAGAAATCCTATATTATGAAAAAATAAGCACGGATGTTTAAAAACAAAAGTAAAAAATGATTTTTTTTTCCTCAAAGAGAATCTTTCTGCCCTGTAGTTCACTACACTCTCTTTCATGAAGGGTACTCCCATACCTCTAGATTGCTTGGTCCATTTTCATACCACTCACATTTATGGGTTAAGGGTACCCACATTCTTGGCCCAGGCTCGCCTGCCTTCCCAAACTACTATTGTCTCTTCTCTGCTCTGAATGTATATGCAGCTCAGAAAAAGTAACAGATGTGGAAGGACCCTTGGAAATAATGAATATGTATGCAGCAAATAACCAGCAAAATGTTTTTTTACGTAAAGGAACTTTGTCTTGATAGGTGATCTCATCACCTTGACTTTGAGAAGACTGAATTCTGCATGTTTTCCTAGGTTTTATGTCTTACTCACCTTCAAAAACTCTATGGTAGCTTAGTATTGAATGCAGCAACACTTAAGGCTGAAGTCGTTCATTTTCATTGATATTTACCCCCAGTCCCATCACAATTCAGTGAATAAGTGTAAAAAGCTACCTAAGTTGTAATATTACCATGGCCCAGACTGAATCAAAAGAGCAGCTTCCTGTATAGCACACCTTTGCTCAGACCACAGCTTTCTTAAGAAACAATGCATTTTAACATCAGATCTGATCAGCTCTAAACTCTAGGGAAACCTCCTGTCTGGTAGGTTAGAGAAGGGAGAGGCAGGTCAAAAGTATTGTCTATAAAAACCTTTCTCTACACAAACTACACTATTTTAAAGACATAATATCTTATAACATTCTCTGCTTCCCTTGAAAGAAAGCTCTCTGTGGAAAAGTTCCTTTAAATTTTTAAAAATTTAAAAATTTCTTAGGTTTTCTCTAATGGTTTCTATAACTATTTTTCCTTGGTGTATTGTTAGTTCTTTGACTCTTGTTGAAGCTCCATTTTGAAGCACTCTAAACAATGTACAACACAAGGTAACTGTTTGTCCTAATGGCAGCTAACTGCCTTCTTATATTCCCTGTAAGCCCAACAGTTTCTGAGAGTTTCTTAAGCCAATTCAGTTTTATTCAAGTTTTTGTCTATGTCATGAAAGTTTCTGAGAAATTACACCAAACATTAAATAAAATCAAATTTATAAAGCATTTTCCCTTTCTTGAATTCAGTAAATTTTGAATAAGTTTTTATCTGTCATGTTCCAAGCCCTATGCTATGCCATCGGTCAGATTTAAAGAAGGAAAGATGGCGGAGGTGATGCTTGTTTATTGGTTTTCTTAACACAGAGATCAGCACCTGGCCAGTAGTTGCTCAGTACAAATTTGTAGAATAAATGAATGAATGAAAAGATGACATTAATATTGTCTTCCAACATTGGCTGTCAATGTATAGATAGTAATTCATTAACAGAGGTGTGGGCAGGAGTTACAGATGGTAAGACATAGCCAGAAAAGTGATGGTGGTGGGGGGAATAAAATACTCTCGTTGCACTGTGTAGACATTGGGGAAAGTAAAAGCAGCAGCAATATATCAAAAAAGAAGCATTTAAAAATAGTTTCTCTTACTGTTCTATTCTCACCTCCTCCATAAAGTTTAACAGGAAGTCACAACTCTCAGTTGCATAATTCGTGTTTTCCATTTCACTGCCTATTTTTCAGCTGAGCATTTATTAGAAATATGAAGTCAGGTATAGTGAGAACACCAGCATGACACATCTTATCAGAGGTGATGTCCCTTTCATCAGCAGTGAGAACATTGGCTCTCCTGCCAAAGCATTTCACCAGTCATTGGGCCAGTGCTGTGGCCCCTGGCCGGAAAGTGGGGCTCCTTCGCCATGGAAACCAAATATGAAAATGGAAGACGGTAAAATTCTGCATACAGTATAGCTTAGTGGCCAACCACATAGCTTTCTATGTGGACATTGGCAAAATGAGTTTGTCCAACTGGGAAAATATCATACGCCTTTGTTTCTATGTTGTCACCATTTTTTTCTTCTTCTTAGAACTGATATACTGATACATGTATTAGTTTGTGTGAATAAAAGAGAAAAATTTGTCGATTTCTCCCACTGTATTCTATATTTTGATATTTCTTTTTACAATGTGCAGGAAAGTATATTACTTTTATAAATGGAAAAATATTAGTCATTCATTTCTTGGTTCCACCAATAAGATTATGATAGCTATTGGGGCTCTAAAGTTTGAAAGAAAGATAATTCTGCCTACTTGCAATTACATGCATAATTTCTGTCCACTTTGACAGATACATCATGACAGGAGTGTCCCAGCACCAGCAGTACTCCTGGAAGGAACACGGCTGCATGCAGATTGTTGAGTAAATGAATGACAATCAATTCATTCAATTTTCTCACAAATGAGGGAGAATGTAAAGAAATCTTTGGGAATTCAGGACCTCCCTGGTGGTGCAAAAGGTTAAGTTTCAGCGTTATGAAGCTATCAGCAGCCACGGCAGTGTGAATTCACTGGCCAGCGAGGTGACCCACGTGTGCAGCAGACCTCTCCTGATCCGTCCTCTGCTCCTCTCAGCAGTTTACTTTGTCAGTCGATCTGCCCATTCTGTTCTCCACTCTGTCTCTGGTGAATCCTCTCACCACACCCCCTTGCGCCTCTGGCCTACACCCAGTTCTTGCATGCATAAATGAAAAGAAAAAGAAATCTTTGGGAATTCATAACTCCCACTAGGAATGCAGCTCAACTATTCCCTCCTTTTAAAATGGCAAAGAATAAGAAATATATGTGAGATCTACACATGAAGTTTTTGCATTCATTTGGGCAGTATCAGTCTTGGCTATACATAATAATAACCAGAGGAGCTATTTCTAAAAAGCCAATTGAAACAGAAACTATGGGTTGGGGCTGAGCTTGGCTAATGTTCAAATGTCTTTCACGATTTTAGTATGCAGACAGAGTTTAGAACACCAACCGAGGAGCAAACTTTCCAAATGTGTCTGATTATCGGAATCACCTGATTTGCTCAGGCCCCATTAGCCCTAATTTCAAGCGTTTTTAATCTTTGCCAGTTTGGAAAAGTGGTCTCTGTTTTGTTTATAAGAAGGAACACTTTCATTTTCTGAGGCTGTCTGACTTCAAGTTTTACCTTCTATAGGGTTGTCATTGTTTCTAATTTATTGTCAACACAAATGTTACCATATTGCTGGACAATTTTCCAAGCTATCCTGAGGTATTCTGGTTCTGAAATAATACTTCTACAACTTTTATTAGACTATGTCTTTATTACTGTAAGTCGATTCTCATCTATCTAAAGTAATTGCATTGTCTGATTAAGTGTCAGGATGAGTTGTTTGGAAATGAAGGTCTGGAGAAGATAAAGAAAGGAGAAATCAATGTGGATTTAATGACATATAGAGAAGACTTGGGTTGGAAGGTGGAAGGAGAAGAGAACTGGGTCCTGGATGAAGGGAGGGCAAGGCATGAGTGAAGGGTCTGTTCTGGGGCTACAAAAGATCCAAATTCTAAACCCTCCATTTCTTTTTACCTTCTGATGTTCCTGCCTGGGATGCATCTTTTAGCTGCAAACTCTCTGAATTCTGAATTTGCTCAATTAGAAATGGAAATGGGAGGCTTGAAATCTACATTTTTAAAAAAGATTTATTTATTTATTCATACAGAACTGGGGTACAAGCCAGAGATGCAGAGGGTGAGGGGATTCACCAGAGACAGAGTGGAGAGCAGAACAGGCAGATCAATGAAGTACACTGCTGAGGGGAGCAGCGGGCGGGTCAGGAGAGGTCTGCCATGCCATGTGGTCACCTCCGGGGCAGGCGGGGATTGAACTTATGTGGAAGTGGCTTTAGCTTCTTAGTGCAGTGCTTTAACCCGCTGCACCACCAGGGAGGGCCGAAATCTACATTTTTTAACAAGTCCCCCAGGTAATTTTTATAATAAAACACTAACTTAGAGAGATGAGACTCTTTATGCAATTCAAAAGGATGATAGATGGTTTAGAATGTCCCCAAAAGAGTCCCACATGCAACACACTAGTGCTTCTGTCAAAATAAATCATATATAGTATTTTTCATTTACCAATCTGGAAAAGATTAAAACACTTTGCACCACTCAGTGTTGAAGATGGAATGAGCTTTTACACACTGCTGTTGGGAATGTGAATGGAAACATTACGAAGGGACAATTTGGCAATTCTTATGAGAAGCCAATTTTCATACTCTTAGACATAGTAATTCCACTTTTAAAAATTTAGCCTGAGGCTGTGAGCACAACTTTCCCAATTTATCAGAATACTTTGCGAAGCTTTTAAGAACTACAGATTGTCCTCTTGTTGAATTTCAAGGGGCCCATTTATGGGCCCATTCCCCGAAGACACTGATTCTGTATATTTAGGGTAAGGACCAGGGATCTGGGTTTTGAAAAAACAGATATAGTTTTTTTTAAATAATAGAAAGATTAAAAATTAATAAGAACCTCACCCTCCACACCTTGTGATTAATCACACTGGACATACTGCTGTTTTTTATTTTCCCTCACTAGTATATATCAGTCTTACATTTCATTATTTTTAGATCTAATATTTTAATATTTATGTAGCCTATTTGGAAATAGTTCAATTTATTTAAGTACTATGAACACTGAAGGATAGATCATTGTCACCTTTTTTGTCTTTACAAATAAGATAATAAATATTTTCATATGCATAGTCTTCTCTTTACCTGTGTGAGAAATTCTGTAGGATAAATATCTAGAAATGGAACTGCTTGGTCACATTAAAGTTTGATAAGGACAAATCACTTTCTGAAATGGTTTTGGTAAATGTGGCAAACACATCTAACTGTACATCCAAAATTCCTGTTTCCAGATGAAGCAACTCCTTGGAAGTGGGAAGTAGCAGTCAATCTGGGATTACATTTCCTACCCATCCCTTGCCTGGTGGAAGTGTATAACAAGTCTTGCCAGTAGAATGCAGATGTAAATTGTGTCATCCCTAGACTAAGGCATCTGAGATGTAGCTGTGATTTCATTCTCCTCCTTTTTCCCTATCACCCTGCTCCAAAGATATCCAGGCCCTTTGGAATAGCCAAGCCAAGCACTATAAAAAAAATTTAGATAGGGCCCTCCCTGGTGGTGGGTTAGGATGCAGCACTGCAAGCGAGCCACAGCTGCTTCAGTGCAGGTTCCATTCTCAGCCAGGGAGCTGACCCACATGGTGCAGCAGACCTCTCCTGTGTTCCCTATTCTGTCTCTCGTGAATCCTCTCACTGCCCCTGTACCTCTAGCCTGTACCCCAGTTCTGTATAAATAAATAAGTAAATAAATAAATCTTTTAGACTGTTAAGTACATGGAAAATAAGATCCTGTTGTCTGATAGATTACTTGATATAGTAACTAGTGTTATCTTCATTAATATATCGCTTTTATACTCAAATCAACAGTGGGTATCTGTATTAAAATAATTCTGACTTAGGTGCCTGGTGTTAAGACTCACTGCTTCACAAAATAATTATAACTATGAATAAAATTTTAACAGTAATGTGTTTACTTCCCAGTCTATATTGATGAAAAACAGGAAAAAGTAATTTCCAAGTGATACATAAATAAAAACAATGCTGAAAAGGGACACTTGGTGGCATGGAATACTATTTCATGCTTGGTTGGTTATTTAAGTGACTATTTTAAGCTTATGAAGGAGGTTATAAGACCTTAAAAAGTAAGTTAAAATGCATGTGAGTAGAATTACTGGCAAGAAATATAGGTTATCAGTTAAAGTTAGGATTAGAGATGATTTTTGTTGTTGTTTAGTATGTTTCTAAACTTTCTTTTTTGGATATGTATCACCTTTCTAATTAGAAATAAAATTGCCCTAAAATCAGTAAAACTACACTGGCAAAAATACATAGCCTATAGAAACTGTGACATAAACCACCTACATGATTCTGGATTCCTGTGGTTTGAAGCTCAGTAATTTATGAAAATTGGCTACTTCTGAGAGGAGACTGAAACCTAAGTGATTCCCATGCTTTTTAAAGACCTAACATAGAGCAGTTTACCAACAAATCCATGTTTATTTATTAATTAGTGAGGTTGGTGATTAAGGCTACACATAAAGCTAAACAGAAAGTACAGTTTGTGTCTTCTAATGTGTGGAGAATTTTTTTTTTTATGAGAACCAGATGTTCTCCTATCACTCATAAGTTCTTTCATTCACTGACAAGTGAATGATGGGGAAATATGTTTAATTTACAGAGGAGCGAGAAAAGAAGCCATTTCCTTATGGTGGTGTGGTAAGACTTTGGAAAAGTCTCTGAAGTACCTTTATGCTCTACCCATCCATCAGTATTTTAAAATAACAGGAAACAGATTGAAGTGGTTTGGCTGTGGTTTGAAAAGCCAAAGGATGAGACACCCCAAGAGGTCCTTCCTTGCTTTTTGACCTCTTGCTGGTAGATGAGAATGTAGGAGAGGAGAATGAGCACTATTAGATAACCATTTATAACACTTAAAAATGCTAATAAGCTACAAATGAAAGTTAGGCATGAAGTTTTAAATTTAATTATGCTGTAAAGGTGTAATAGAGTAAAAGAAACTAAGTGCCATTTCTAAAGGACTGGTTAAATTACTGTACATTCATAAGCTACTATGAGACACCTATGTTAAGAACAGTGTAAAGCACTGATGAGAGAAATTACAGACTTCAATAAATGGATGACTAATATGATTACCAAAGGCTGGGGGTACAGGGGAAAAAGGGGGAAGGGTGATGGTCAAAGGGTACAAAGCAGGTTGAAATGTGAATATAAGTGTGAATAAATTTAATATGGACCATGATGAGTATAGGTAAATACTACAATGCCAAATGTGGGAACTATGGTGAGAGTAAATTTCAGGTGCTCTACCACCTAAAAAACAAACAAACAAACAAAAAAAGCTATGTTAATCACCTTGACTGTTAGCAGTCAATATAAAAATCTCCACTTTAGAAAAAAAAGAAGAGGTAGTATTTCTACTATTAACCATTTACATAATTAATGTAACAACATTAAAACCAGAAACTGGTTATAAAAAGAAAAGGCTATATTTGTAAATTGATGCAAAATCCTAAATGAAATATTAGTAAGGCGGTGTGTAAAAATAAGTTTATTTCAGTAACAAAGTGGTGCAATATAAGAATTTCTATGTCAAACACTTAAAGTATGGATTAAAGGAGATATATAATTAGGTTAATTAATGCAGAAAATCATTTGATAGAATGTGACATATATCAAGATTTCTAAAAAATCCCTGCAAACCAAGATTATAAGGGAATTTACTTAATACAGGAAACCAATAATAAGCATTTTCATAACAAAACATTGCACCAGCTATGACTCTTTTACTTCAACACTGTAATGAAAATCCTAACCGAGAAAGGAAGTAAAAGAATTAAGCATAAAACTTGGAACAATTGGACTTCTCTTTGTTTGGAAATGATATGATTATCTACAAGAAATAAAAGAATCTCCATAAAGTAGACTCAGTGAATGAACTTGGGAAAGGTTGTTTTTTAAACATCAGGAGTAGTCTACGTACTAGCAATAACCAAATAGAAATTGATAGAAAACAGGATGCCACTCAGATTGTCAATATAAAATGTAAAAAATGTTTCAGATAAATCTAAGGAAAGATGCTACTAATTTGGGGGGCAGGAGGGGTTCTTAACAACAGCTTTGAAGGATATCAAAGAAGCCCTGAATAACGGTAGTGATATATGATGCTCACTGATTGCAAGTTTCAATATCATGAAGATAGCAAGTCTTCTTAAAGTAGTATATAAATTTAACCCTAACTTAAATCCCAACAGAAATATTCATAAAGCTTAAACTGCTGTTCCTAAAATTTATATAAAAGAAAAAAGAATAAGAATTAACCCAGAATATTTTGAATAACAAAATATATAGTCTGATCTAATCAAATATAATGCCTTATCATAAAACAAGAGTACAATATTGATGCACTCACACACATACACACACAAAATGGACATAATACAAATTAGTAGGGATATGATAAATTAGTCAATAAATGATGCTAAAATATCATTTATGTACAAAATAAAATGATATACCTAATCTATACACACATCCTCATATGGGTCTTAAGTATGGGCACTTGAAATTTGAATAGTAATCACAGAAATTTAATTTATGACAATAGCGATTAATTTAACAATCAAATTGGCAAAAGTCAGTCTGTAAACAATGACAAATATTGGCAAGGATGTTCTAAAATCAGAGCTCTTATATATTGCTGGCAGAAAAAATAATTTTAGTAAACTGCTTGGAGAACCATGTGGCTCTATTAATGTGGAAGATGTTCATGCATCAACAATTCTCCCAGGTGTATTCAGATTAACAAGCAATGAATAGAAGGAAAAGAAGAGTGAGAAGGGGGGGGCCCTCCCTGTTGTGGCAAGGGTTAATGCTCTGCACTGCCTTAGCAGTTTGCAGCTGCTTCAGCATGAGTTCATCCCCCTGCTGGGGAGGTGACCCACATGGCGCAGCAGACCTTTCCTGGCTCGCCCCCCTCTGTACTCTTGTCAATCTGCCTGTTCTGCTCCCTACTCTGTCTCTGGTGAATCCTCTCACCACCCATGCACTTCTGGCCTGTACCCCAGTTCAGTATGCATAAAATAAATAAATCTTAAAAAACAGAAAAAGAAGATGAGGCAGAGAAAAAGTAACAATGATTACAAGTTAGAAAGAGCGGTCTATATTGTTGCTTTTTTTTTTTTTAAGGCTGTTTCATCTGTAAACCAAGACAGTGATGCCCTAATAAGAGCGGGACTGTGTTACACACTAGGGATGCAAGATGAATGTGCTTAAGGGACTTGCAGTCTGTGGAAGAGATAGGAAAGGTGACAGACACATAGTTCTAGTTACTTCCCATTAACTTCCTACTGCACATCACTTAGAATTTAGCTAACTCATGTAGCCCACTTTCTTCTCCTAATCTTTATGATGCGTCAACAGCCATGTAATCACCCACAGTAAAACCCTCAGTCATCTCTTTCTCATTGTATCACACATTTCATATCTATTTGCTCATTATGTGCTGGTTGTTCCAGTAAATTATCTCAACTCCAGCACATTTTTTTTTCTTCCCCATAGCTATTGCCTCCCTCAGCATAAATCTTTTCCCTTGAACCATTGCTACAATGTCCAGACAGATTTTCATGCTTCCAGTTTCACCTGCATTTTCTTTTTCACTGTTTTTCTTGCAAGTCTATCTCAGGGAAAGGGAAAATAATCTTAAAAAGGATTCTATTGACTAATTGCTTGAAAGTGGATTTATTTTTGCTCCTAGTTTCTGATGTAGCTTGTTAAAAGTACTTTTATAAAATGTTTCAGAGGAAAATGTTTAAGGTAACAGGTCTTATGAACTACACCTTGATTTAGTGTAAGTATCTCCGTAGACAGTTTCTTGAACACAGTGGATTTAGAACAGTTTAGATAGCTCCTGTGGGTCTTCATCTCCATGTGATAAGGACAGGTAAAATAGGAAAATGTTATTTTAAAAACTACTGGTAGAATGACATAAATGAATATCTGCCCAACTTTTTTCTTCTCAACCACCATGACACTCCCAGCAAATAAAACCAATGGAGAGTAAAAGTCAACATAAGACTCTAAATATCTTTATATCCTCTTTACTGGCATATGTGTTTATCTTATTAAATAGATTCTTTATTTTTTCCACTAGTTTTTGCATTAGGGAAAATGAAATTTATCTAATCTCTGAGCTTTCTAAATTCTTATAATTTAAGGTAAAGGTAAAGTAGGGGCTGGGTTAAGGAGGAGAGAACTTTTAATAAGAGACAGGTGATCATAGAGAGAAAACTAACTCTGGAAATGTTGTCAACAAAAACATGTATGTATGTGGCTAAATTGCCTTTGATGGCACTTAACTGACAACAGCCAAACTGCTTAGCAAGGCATTCAAGGTCCTCACAGAAACCTCTTTTGATGCTCAAAGGACTATCTAGCATGAGAAATTCTCCTGTTATGCTTTGCTCTTTCTTGCCCCAACTATATGATTTCCTTTCCTCCCTTCTCTTCAGAAAGTCCTGACCAGTTCAAATATTCTAGCCTCTGACAATTATGATCACAGAAACTTTCGCTCTGGTGCATTCTACAGGACATCACACATATTTAGCTATAACTACTCTCCCTTCTAGTTGCAATCGTTTTGCCCTAACAGTTTTATCTAGGTCCTCTTCACTTTGTATTTTCAGCAATCAATACTAGACTAATGTTAAAATCTATATAATTGAACCAACATTCAATCTGCTAATGCCTCTGGAGTCAGTTCCCACCCCCCACCAAAGCAAATTCTGCAAGCCCCACTTTAAGAAATCCAAACTACCATTGGAATAAAAAAAGTGTCACTATACACAGTTATTAATGATCTAAGTAGCTCCAGGCATGAACTTCAAGGAGAATTAGAATTTAAGGGAATGACAAATCATTATAGTCTCAAATAATAAAGTGTTAGAGAAGAGTTAATGACGAGGGAGAGCAGTCATTCAGGCTAGGGTAAGCAAGCTTAGAGGGACTGGCACAAAGTTTTCATGACTGAAATTTCAGTGGCTGGGATTTTGAGTGGATCACACTGGATTCCATTTTAGTGTTATGTGCATGAAATAAGGAATTGTGATGCACCATCCACCTTCTGTTGGCTACCCCAAATTATTCAACAAGCAAAAAACTTCACAACTAATTCACATTTCATCTTAAATGACATGAAATGCAGGTCAGTCTCTTAGCCTGCAAAGTTGAGTGTTGTAATACTGGCATCAGCTAATTATGTCAGAGAAAATCCGATTTTAATATGTGCTGGGGATTTGGGGAAATAAATGTGTTATGTGTGACAGACTGGAACTACAGTGAGGCAAGATGACATGAAAGAGTGAATTCTCCACTCATGGCATGCTGTGGCCATGAGTTCCCTTTTAGGTCCTAGGCTGGCACCTACTTCCTTTTGTATGTGGTAGTAAATGCTAAATTTATTCCCTCTCAATGATTTTCATAGTTTTTCATTTACTTAAGTAGGGTTTCTGTTGTCAGTAATATGTCTTGAGTGAGCAAACACTGGATTTTTCCAAGTTTGATCTTTAAACAAAATTCAAATAAAATGTAAATTTTTGCTTAAAAAGGATGTACAGTATGATTCCATTTGTGATCCAGGTATTTTTATGCAGTTATTTACTAATTCTAAATTTATTTTTTAAGCCTCTATGATGTATCTAGGCACACTGCAGGCACTGGGGGTAGCAGTAAATGAACCAAAACCCCTTCTTTTGTGATTACATTCTAATGGCAGATTTTAGGAAAGAGGCAAATATAATCCTGCCTTCCAACTGCATGCATACATTTAGAGAAAACTATAGTGGACACTGCAGTTTTACTCTGCCTTATATCTGCAGATGTGTGTACTAAGAATTGTCTGAGTAACATTCATCAATTATTAATATGATGATATAAAGACAGTAGATTCTGCATTGTTTTTATTTTCTTTGCATTTTTCTTCAATGTTTTATTATAAATCAGTATGAATATGTAGTGTTTTATAAGTCATTCCACTTGAGGGATAAAGAGGAAGGTTGTTATAGAGTAAATGATTTTGTCCCTCCAAATTCACACGTTGAAATCTTAACCCCTAGTATGATTGTATTAGGAATAGTAACACCCTACCTTCTTATGCATGAGAGGTTCTGTGAACATCTATGAACCAGTAAGCCAAATCACTGAACTTGCAAATGTCTTGAACTGTCAGGGAAAAATATCTGCTGTTTATAAGCTGATGAATTCTATTTTTGTTTATAGCAACTTGAACAGACCAAGACAGAAAAGAAGAGGAGTAAGGAAAAGATGTATGCAGTAGAAAGTTCAAGCTTAAGAATCTAGCAATTAGCCTCATAGGTATCTACCCAAATGGGTAGAAAACTCATGCCCACACAAACACCTGTACATGAATGTAAATGTCAGCTTTATTTGTAATTGTCAAAACTGTATGAGCAGATTTAAGGTAAAATCATACCACAATAAAAAGTACTGAACCTACTAAGTTACAGAGAAACATGGGGGAGACAAAGACCATTACTAGGCAAAAGAAACAAACTGAAAAGGCTACATACTGTATGACTACAACTATATGGAAAAGGCAAAACTATAAAAACAATAATAAAAAAAAAGGTCAGTGGTTGTCAGGGATGTGGCGAAGGATAGATGAACTGGTAGAGCAGAGAGACTTTTAGGGCAGTAAAACTGAAATGGTTATGGATTTGCCAAATTCCACAGGACGATGCAACATGGTGCATGAATCCTAATGTAACCTTGGACTTCAAGTTAAAATAATGTAGCACAACAGCAGCAGATATACTGTTAATACATCAATACAGGAGAAACTAGGGAGAGAATAAAAAGGTATATATGAGAACCTTATGTAGTTTCTGTAAACCTTTATAAAACTGCCATAAAATTTAAGCCTTCGGTGAGAAAAGATCCAATAGCAGCTGTTTATCTTTAGTAAACTCTAACATAGCCCTTGCCATATGCTTTGCAATTTTTTAAATGCTCTTGACATCCCTCTAGGGCAAGTACTAGTGTAAGACCAGAAAGTATAAATATTTTGCCCCAAGCCACACAGATCAAGGATCCAAGTAGACACAATCCTCCCTGGGTTTGACCTGAGGCTGCCTCCCCTCAAGGTGAGTGTGAGGTGCTGTTCTCTGCTTCACCTCACAACCTGGCTTCACTCTTGGTTAAGTAGTTTTGTTTCATTTAATTGAAAATCGTCCCAAGTACGAATAGAAATAATGAACTACAATATTGAAAGTGAAGATCCATTATTCCATCAAGAACTGAAATAAATTTACCTATAACTTTTTGTTCTCTCAGTAGTATGTTTTTTCTTGCTATAATAGTTTAAATTGATTATATTTAAAATTAAAATTATTGAGGATGAAAATACTCAAACCAGAGAAGGAAACCAAATAGTCATTTGACAGGTTTTTTTTCCATTTTTCTTCTTGATGGGAGGGAGAAAATTGCTTTATCAAAAAGACTTGTCTTTGAAAAAATAGCGGGAATATGAGAGGTTATGATTAAACAAAATGCAGCTTTGTTTAGGTGTAAAACCTGTGATGATGACGTTCTTACTATTTTCTACTATAATCTGAATTAACACAAATACCCAGGAAGTCTACTGAAGTAAGTTTATAAAATGAAATATTCCGCAGCACAAGGAGGAAACAGCAAGTGCTTTTTGTCAGTTCACAAAATCAACCCACCAAGCTGCTTTTTTGTTTCTGGTTTGCAGAACCTACAGGCTACTGGAGGGAGGGGCAGGTCTCAGAAGGAGGTCAGGCTTTTACCCTCAAAGAGTCTGTGGCCTGTTTAGACACTTCCAGCTTGAGAGGGGCACAGTAAGATGCTGTTTATCTTGCAGCCAGTGCAGTGTGGGAGGAGAGAGTGCTAAGGCTCCCCACAATGTTTGTTTGTTGCCCTGGGCCCTCCGCAGGTCTTCTAGGGAGAGTAGAGCTGAATCGGAGGAAGGGCACGGCTTTCTTCACCATGGCCAGCAAAACCTCAGAGCCCTTCTAGAGCGAGCTTGGTGTGCTGGGAACACAAAGTAGATCTATTTCTCTGGGACTGGCATGTTGAGGCGCTCAGGCAGTGTGTTGGCAAAGGTCTAAAGAGGCAAGGTCTAGAGGGCAAGCGACACAAGCAGAAGAGGCTTGGCTTGAGTGGAAATATGACTGAGAGGTGCAGCGACTTCTCAGTCATATCCCCACCCAGACAGATGGGCTGCAATTCACTCTGGATGGAACTCAGATCTTGATATTTTCCCTATTAATACCTACAACCTTTTATTGAAAACCTATTTCACTGCCAGAATGAAAGCTCTAGTCTTCCTCACAGTCCCAAACAGTGGTTAATAAGCATCCTAATTTACATGAAAAGATACTAGAAGCAGAAAGATTAAGTGACTTGCCCAAGGCCACATTTCAAGAGCAGGAATTTCCAAGGAACATCCATTTTACACATTTGTGCCCCTCTAGCAAATGACCTTGGCTTCTAGGTCAGAGGTCAGCCAATTCCCCTATAGTCATTTTTATTTTAAGTTTCGGGTTATAACTCCCATCTGTCACTGTGAGCAGCCTGAGTCAATATGGAAATGAGCCAGCAGGGCTGTGCTCCACTAAAATACAGAAATTTGAATTCCATAACATTTTTATGTCAAATATTTTCATTTATGTTATTTATATTCTTTTCCAACCACTCAAAAAAATTATTATTATTTGTATGGTCACAGGCCATACAAAACAGCTACCCCCTTTGGCTTATGGGAGCAACAAGCCAGCCCTTGCTTTAGGCTTATTGATTAGAGCACTAAAACCAAAGAAACCAAGGATAAATGTCTTATTTCCAAAAGAGATAGTTTGGTGTCTGTGCTGAATATTCTATTTTGCTAGCAACAGTCTATTTTTCTACCCGAGTCAAACGTCTGGCAAGTTAGTAGGCGGATTACAATAGAGAGACTCTCAGCGCTGGGGCCCTGCTTGTGGTGCAAGGGGCTGAGTCTCAGCACCATGAAGCTATCTGCAGCCGCTGCAGCACAAGTTCAATCCCTGGCCAGGGAGGTGACCCACATGGCCCAGCAGATCTCTCCTGTCCCGCTCACTGCTCCCCTCAACAGTGTCTTTCAGTAGATCTGCCTGTTCCACTCCTCACTCTATCTCTGGCGAATCCTCTCACCACCCCCACACCTCTGGCCTGTCCCCCAGTTCTTGTATGCATAAATAAATAAATCTTAAAAAAAAAAATATATATATATATGGGATTTGTTTGGATGAATCTTTGGAGTAAAGGACTAGCGTGTGCTACAGAATACTCTCAAAGGAGAGGAGATTTAAACCAAATCTTTAATAGAAAGATACATACAACTGTGATGCCTCCACCTATGAATGAGACCAATACTCCAAATTGTTCCTCAAACTGTGGCAAAACCATAAAACCATTATCTTTCAAATATTTCTTCATGTTGCCAAATTTAATCATAGCTAGTAAACAAGGTGGATGCAAATCACATATACCCTCCCATTTACAATGTGTTTTAAGTTCATGAAAAATAAATAGTACCAAACTACAACTGAGCACAAAATTTAAGAGAATTTATAACTTTCTTTCAATTTGGCTTGAGCATCATGAGTATATACTTGATTTTTGTTTTGTTTTGTTTTACTACTTTTAACTCATAAATCTAATTATTTTGAAAAAGTGGAATGATTCTCACCTGAAGCACTTTCCTAATTCTTTTTAGATTGTGAATTAAGAGCAGGTTTTTTTCTTTGGAAACACGACCTAACTGTTCATCCAGTTGTATTAACAAGTTTTGAAGAAGAATTGTTGCCATGGTTTCATTGTTAGAAGCCACCTCCCTACAAAACAAAAGGGTTGTATGTAGCAGAAGACAACTTAGGAAAATGTTTTTTATATTTATTACCATACTAGTTTTAGACTGAAAAATCTGTTCTTTTATGGTGAAATCATTTAAATCATTTAAACCATTTAAGCACAGGGAAATTGCTCAACATCATTGATCACCAGGAAGTACAAATCAGAACACAAGGAGATACCACTTGACTCTGTTAGAATGACTATTGTCAAAAATAAAACAAGTGTTGGTCCCAACTTCTGGAGAAGTTGGGACCCATGTGTGTTGCTCGTGGAAATGAAGCATCACCACAGCTGCTCTGAAAATAGGGTGGAGATTGTCTAAATACAGAATTGCATACAGTGATTCCACTTCTGGGTAGATACCCACAAGAACAAGAAGCAGGATTTTGAACAGACATTTGTACAGCAATGTCCACAGTGGTTTTATTTTCATCAGCCAAAAGATGGAAACACCTCAAATGTCTATTGACAGGCGACTGGATGAACAAAATGTGTTATATATGTACTACAGAATATTATTCAGTCTTAAAAAATAACTTCTGGTACATGTTAAATGAATAAAACTTGAAAAAATTATGCTAAGTGAAATACTAGCCACAAAAGACAAAAGACTGTGCAATGAAACATATGAAGTATTTAGAAAAGTAAAATTCATAGAGACAGAAAATAGACCAGTGTTTGCCAGGGGCTAATGCAGAGAGAATGAGAGGTTATGACTGAACGGACACAGAGTTTCAGCATGGGAAGAATAAGCAGTTCTACAGAGTGATGGTGGTGGTATATTATATAACTGTGAATATACTTAATACCACTGAATTGTTCTCTTACAAATGATCAAAAAATGTGATATATATTTTACCACAATCAAAAATTAGATGACTGTTTAAAGCAAACTTTTTAATTACTTAAGGTTGCATTTAAAAGAACTTTTGTAAAATATACTAAAGAAAAAATTTATATTGAGCTAATAGATGTTATAAATTACAGCTGTACTTCTTGGCTTTTAAGTATATAGAAAATTGTTTGGATTTTGGCCCACAGAAAATCAAGGCACTAGGAACAATTAAGTTTTCATTTATAATACATGAGAACAGAAAAGACAATTATGATAATGTTTTTCAGGTAAAGACATTTTTTTTTACCTGAAAAGAATACATCTATTGAATCAAAAGTGGCCTATGGAATAAATCCATATGCAAGGCACAGCATTTGTGTCATGTCTAGGGGGAAACACAATGGTGTTTGGTCCTACCAGTCTTGACATTCAATCCACTGGGCCAACAGATGTCGAATTTCCATAGGAAAGTTGTCATCATAGAATTGATCTACTTGCTCCAAATATTTTATTTCTAACTGTTGGACTTGATTCCACTGAGACATGCTATAAAACAAAAGATAAAACTTGAGTTTTAAAAAGTGTTTTGTTAATAACTGCTGTACATATTTTCATAAATTCCAAGCAAAGACAATATTGTCCATTAATTAAGTAACTGTAGAAAAATGATGCTGCTTTTATACATCCAGAGAAACAGAAAACAATATCCTTGCAGCCCATAGATAAATCAATTCTTCCAGTTTTTTCCAAGGTCATCCCTAATGAAGGGGACAGTATTCTCTCCCTCAAACCCAGTACTTCCTTTGCTAGTAGGAATTGTTTTTCCACCTTCTCCAGGAAGTTTTTTCTTCTACCCAACACCCCTCACACCACACCCATCCCACCAAATTTATATTCTTACTCTTCCCTGTCCAGTGCTCCATCTTTACCGAACTTCTTAAAGGTAAATAACACACTTTTAACATTTTCTATACAGATGTCCCCCACTTTTGAAAGTTTTCATTTAGCTTCTGTTTTTACAAAAGACTTACCTTAGTATCTGTTTTTGCTTATGGGAAAAGATCCCGAGATCCAAAGTTTGCTTTTATGACAGAAAAGATTTGAGTTTTTTACAGTGTTTTGCATGTTTTTAGCAGCAAGTATTTCTAAAGGCAGTGGACCCCAGAACAGCATGTGATACCACTCAGCTCCTTCCTGGAGAACTACTATATATGTGCCATATCATGCCTGCTTTTACTTTAGTTTTTATGTATTATTTGGTATGATTTGGTAGAAATTTTTCCATATACAGCTGGCCCTTGAACAACACCAGGGTTAAGGTATTAACCTTCACATAGTTAAAAATCTGCACATAATGTACACATATCTGCATGTAACCGTATCTGTGGATTTCTCATTCGCAGATTCACCCAACTGACATCCAAGATGGTTGACTTTGTGAATGAGAACCATGGATAGAAAACAATCCACATAGAAGATGACCCACAAACACAAATTATTGAAGGTTTGACTGTAAGTGAGTGGCAGTTGCTTCTTTGTTTTACTCCATTTCACTTATGGAAAGTTTCATAGGAAAAATATCTACTTTCAGATAGCAGGTGAAACCTGTGTCTCTTATGATCTGCTGCTCTATGAGTGCTTTCTACATGAGGCAGTCAATAAAAGCTTCTTCTATGTGAAACTGCCTGATCCTTTTCTCTTTATTTCATATTCATCTGGGTTCTAAAGTTAGTTCCTAGACTTCTCAACTAATTCTTAGTTTGGGCTCTCCCTGGTGGTTAAAGTGCAGCATTACAAAGCTAGCTGCAGCCACTTCAGTATGAGTTCGATCCCCCACCATGGAGGTGACCCAAATGGTGTGGCAGACCTCTTCTGTCTTGCCTGCTGCTCCCCTCAGCTGTGTACTTTTGTCACTCTGTCTCTGGTGAATCCTCTCACTGTCCATACACCTCTGGCCTGTACCCCAGTTTTGTATGAATAGATAAATCTTTAAAAATAATAATTCTTAGTTTTATGAAGAGTACCATATATGCATTTCTATGGACTTTAATTCTTTGAGTTATAAATTATATTGCTGAACCAATAAACATTTTTGTTTCTCTGTGATGATTCACTATGGCTATGTAAATCTTCTACACCTACTTTAATTTAAATTTGTTTCTGATGTGCATTGGACAGTAGTTAAACCCTCAAGTTGCTTAAGGAAGGGAAAAAACCACACTTGGTACTTATTTGACAGCCTTTTATAAAACAAAAGTGTGTGTTTCCCCCATCTAACCCCACCCTAACTAAATTAGACATATTTCTTAACTCAGGGAAATTAGCATGACCTCAGTTTGAAGTTACAGTATTTACTTTTTTGAATGTCAACATTTTTAATATCTGTCAGCAATCCCAATCAAGGAAAAGAATTTCTTTGTAATTACTTACCATATTATTTTAACATATCTTACAGCTAAGTTAAGGTTTCCTTTTGCCTACAAAGTATCCTAAGATAGGTCTCATATGGAGCCATATGAGAACAACTTTTCCCTGATCTAAATGTAGAGAAGAAAATTATCACCAATGTTTTGCTAAAAGAAAGTAACCAAGAAAATGTTTCCTTTTCCTATCACTACCAATGGGGTCTTGACACAACACATTTCTAGGCATACTTCAAGTACCCATTGGTGTTGCTAAATGCAGAGTAGTACTGATGTTATTTTGACCAGGGCAGACAGATAGTAAGTCTTACCCCTCTTTTAAAAATGGAAAAATGTCTTTGGGGCGAGTATGTTCAGTGACTTATACTCAGGAAGTACAGTTCCTAAGAAACTACCTGCAGTTTTCTGATACCACACACAGTTGACTTTACAGCTGCTGGAACACACAAGATTGGAACATTTGTCCATATGCTGCTAGGATCATAACCTGTTATATTCCTTTCAATGTATGCCAATTAATGACAAAGGAACTCATGAGTTGAAATGGCATTGCAATCGCTACCATTGTAAAGTCTTGCTATGATTTCACTGAAAATCCATTTTCTCTATTGATTAGTGGGAAAATATCCTGACTTGAGCTGAATCACTCCTAGGATATAGGTACAACTTCCAGAGATCTAAACTCAAGGTTGAAATAGGGAAGGGCAGTCTTATCTGTTGCAGCTTCTAGAAATGCCTTCTATAATTATTCAGTAGTTCTTTGCTTTCACTCTCTAAGGATTCATCCCCATGCCAAGAAAACAGTAGAGTATTTGTTTTGAAAATGGAATAACCGTATTTTTTTTTTTTTTTTTTGAGTGTCTGTACGTGGAAGGTTCCCATTCAGGTGCTTTTCGTCCCACAGTTTCTCCCTCCGGAGCCACTTCGACCACTTTTGCTCCAGTTTGCGCAACGTCATGACCTGCCTTAAAATTTCACAAGCCCTCATGAAAGCCACAATCACTGACTATTCTAGCCACTGCTAGGTTTCAAGGTACACAGCTATTGTCAGACACCACCGCTCTCTAGCCTCTAGCTAAGAGAATGAAGAGGGGCTCACAGCCAGCTGTAGCAGAGACACACCTCCCCCTCAGCCTCAGTAGTCCCACCCACTGTTCAGAGTCCTGATCTAGAGAGCCCCACTGAGTCGTGCCACAGAGCATCTTTGAGTAGCCTAGTCTGACTTGTCTTTTTAAAAATCACCCATCTTCAAACAGGTTAAAATAAACCAACTGCCGAAACACCAAGGGAAGAGCAAAACCCAGGTGGCATCCTGAATAAGCAGTTCCTGAAATAGCCTCTGCCAGCAAAGCCACAAGAAGATGTCCTCTGCTCTACTTACCTGGCTCTCAGCCCCGGTCTCAGACAGCGCTCAAGTCCAAAGTCAGAATCGCCCCTCAGGTCATAGGACAAAGCCCATAAGACAAAGCCGCTGACGCTGATGTCCTAGTCAGTGGGGGATTTGCATTTCTCCTCCCACTTGAGGCTTTCCTGTGCGTCAGTGTTAAAGTGTCCGGGACTTTACTTGGGCAGGTTCCCACCCACTCTTTATTCTAGAAATGCTAACTGAAGGGCATAAACAGGTTGGAGTCTCTTTACAGGTCACCCTCTCTTCTCAGCTCTACTGGTCAGTCACTCCTGCAACTTCAGTTGACCCAAAGATGTCAGGAGGATGTGGAGGTCCAGGTGGAGAATACATATTCTTTTTTCCA
>NW_004567103.1:32242785-32255624 GCF_000260355.1 Condylura cristata | reverse complement strand
TTTACTTGCCTGACTTCTTAACTTCCTCCTTTCAGGCTCCACTCACAAGGTGAGCCAGCCTTTGGGCTAGAACAGCTGAGTGGCCAAGATCAAAACATCAAACTCAAACCTCACTGGGCTCCAATTCCAGCAGGGTCTACTCATTGGGAGGACAGCCTTATTCAAAGATTTGGGCCAGCTCCTACGGAGACCACCTGTCTTCACTGGCCCAGCATCCTCCAGCCTCCAACTACTCAGGACCTGGTTGCTATGTGCTTGCTCTTGTCCTTTTGTGACTTGCGTCTGTTCTAGAATCATAGTGCTGGAAAGAGACTTGATTTCATTTCATTTGGTTCTAAATCCTCTACAGAGGTAGCCACAGTGATCTGCTCAGCTTGGAGAAGTATCCAGGGATTTTGATGACTTCTTTCATTTTATGTTTTATAAGCTAGTCTTCAGTCTCCTGACATTAAAATTATATAAATCTTCAGGAAAATAAAGATAAGGAAGATAGATTGAAAGAAGTGGAAAGAATTCAATCTGCTCATGTAGATGCATAAAGCAAGCTCTAAAGTCAGCTTTTCCACCTGCCCTGATTAGAGAGTGGATTCTCCTGGCCTCCCCAAGTGATGTTATGATCTTGTGGCCAAATTTTCCACTCTTCTCCCTCCTTTGTAAATTCATCTTCTGGACACCACTAAATCACTATCAGGTGGACTTGGTTCTGGCTGTTCTCCGGATTATTCATACATTATACCATCCCACACAAAGAAAGTGTCTAATTCAGACTAATCCATAAACTATTGGGCAAAATCTGGTTTTGTTCTGAGTCGTCAACACCTGAAGGGTAAAGTCAGTTGTCGCTACTTGGCACTCCATTTCTATCCAATTTGATCCCAGTGATATATATTTGATCCCAGTGATATATATCTAACAAAGCTTTGTTTCTGCTCACCCCCCATCTCCCTGCCCTCCCCTGGGAGTCAGGATCTGCTGCTGACTTGCTTGCTCTATCTTTCTGCAGTTTGCTCCCCAATTCTTCTGCCCATTGAGATCCCATTCTCCTTGAGGAGATTTCATTGATGCCCCAAGCCCTCAGTGATTTGATCCTGCTCTACGTTCTCATCACAGTTCCCATCCAAAGCAGAGCTGTCCAAGAGGAGTAAAAAGCAAGCCAGATATGTTTGAACTTCTCCATAGTCACATTTAAAAAAGGAGCAAGTGAAATTAGTGTTAATACTATAGGTAACGCACTATGTGCAGAATATTAACATAAGAGCATATTTATAAACAGTGACATTTTTCACACCTCATTTGTGACTTTCTAAAAATCTGATATGTATTTGGCACTTTTAAGACATCATGAGTTGGACTAGCCACACTGCAAGTGCTCACTTAACAGCCACATGTGGCTAGTGGCTATCCCACTGAACAGCATAGATCTATGCCACTCATTTTTCACTTTTCATTTCCTGCCTTGTCGTGTTAGTCATACTGGTTTTGCATGTTTTCATCATCATGCATTCAACTGTTGGGTGTCTTCTATATAAAGCAGAGTCTGTTCTCTTCCTTTTAAGGACCTCACCTTGGGACTCCCTAGGCAGTTCTCAAACAGTCTGGTCTCTAAACACCTTGATACTCTTAAAAATAACTGACCATCCCAAAGAATTTTTGTCTATTACTAATGTGTATTCAATTTTCGTGTGTGACTTAAAGTTTAAATCTGAGGGAAAAAATTAAAATGTATATTCATTTAAAATGACATTATTTCTAAGGTTTGTTTTTGGTTTGGTTTGATCTGACCCTTTGGGGAGGGGTGGGGAAAAGAAATGCAGGGAGGAGGCACAACAGATTATGGTGAAGGATTTTCAGTGCCTTGGTGGTGGGTGTGGTGTGGCAACATACATCTGAAGGGTATGATCCGTACCTTGAAGTCAAAGTCGTAAATGAACGCTACCTCAATTTTTTAAAATTTTAAAATCAATTAACCAAAAAAGAAGAAATAAAACAACAGTTTTAAATCTGAGAAAAATTAAATTAACCCATTGTATTTAAAACATTTTTATGAAAACAAGTATACTTTCTAACACACACCAAAAAAAAAAAGTATGAGAAGAGTAGCACTGATTTACACTACTGTGTGACTGAAAGAAGACAGTTAGATTGCTATATCTGCTTTTACAATTAAGTGTTTGCAAAATATTTTTTTGATTTACATATTTGGAGAAAACCTGAATGCACACATAGGTAATTGTGAAGGGAAACAGTATTTTAACAGTCTTTTCAGACAATGTGGCTATTCTTTGATACTACACCAAAACTCAACAAATGGTAGTATATTAAGGATTAGTTACTTTGTGGAACGAGAAACCATATCAGCAAATTTTACATCCATTCAATACTATTTCATTAAAATCCATTGATGTATCTTGTATTTGACCTCTCTCCTCCCTTCCCTCTCTCTCCCCAGATCTCCAGGGATCCACAGTCAATACTTTCTACCTCCTCTAGCCACCATAATTATTTTGCCCAGAAGTATTGATCTTTAGAGATTCTCCACCTAAATGAACACTTTATTTTCTTAGTTCAAGCATCTGTCTTAAATCGACCTCCCTATTTCATGAACTGACTCAGACTTCGAGAAAAGGATACCTTTATGTGTCCACTTTATTTTGTCTTCTGAGAATCAAGACTTCCTTTGGGAAGCAGTGGGAAAGGAAGAGAGGCAACATCTCTCTTTCTTTGTGAAGCATGCCTACCTTCTCCTAACTCTTGCACAAAGAATATAAACACGTGTTGGTTTTCATTTCGTGGATGCATCTTACCTCTTCCATCCACGTCTGCCATCGTATATGTAGCAACAAAACTGGGATGTTGGACACACTGAACATACACATACAGAAAGAGACACCGGATGCCAAGGTAGCAGCTGGTAGTAAAGGGGGTGGCACAGCAAAGCTTACTGGGACAAGACAGCTTGATGCGGGTACTATCTGCTCCTCTGCATATAGACCTCCTTTCCACCAAAACGGACAATGTCTTGTACAGAGGGTTTACTATCTATTTTTCTGAAGTTCAGTTCCCAATGGCTGTGTGCCCTCTACTGCTACCTCAGAGGCATTGCAATTACAACTCAACTTTCCTTTCCAAAATAAGTTCTGCAGTATTAACGCCATGCCAGATGGGGTCTGAGAACTTCAGATGTAGTGTTTTACGTAATTCTCACAACACCCCATAGGACTCAATGGCATTCTTATTGCCAGTCGACAGCCAAGGAGACCGAGGATTCGTGGGACAGAGCAATGCTAATGCATGGTAAGGAGGAAGAGTCAAGATTCAGACTCAGGACTGTCTGATTCCAGAAATGCCATGTAGACAGTCTCCTTCACTAAAAATCTTACCTGCTTTTGTGAGAAAAGCAATAAATTGCTCTGAGAGTTATGGAAGAATTAAGTTTAAGGGTTTAAACACAAAATGTAAAAGAGGCTCAAGGCTTATTCTACTGTTTAGACATATGGTGTATACTGTGATTCTCCAGCTTTCCCTTGAAATAGCAGGACAGCCAGCCAGTGCATTCAGAAATCCTCAGCGTAACCTAATAGACACATTGCCTACAGAGTCCCAACACATTTAGCAAGTTATATGATTCTATAGCACCGTGTTTATACTGTACATAAGCTGATCATTTCTGCCAAGCAGAAATTAGAAAATGAGGTTTGACAGCAGGTAAACATCTGTATTACAAACTCATCCAAAAAATTTCTACTTGCTTGGTCAGTGAAATCACCCCTAGTCAGTCTACTATATATTTTTATGTCAGCACTGTTTTTCTCAGAATTGATTCCTTAGACGATCAGGACTAAATGTCATTTTCCTTCGTGTTTCAGTGCCCACTTCAGTCTGCTGTACAGCAGGTATTCAAGAAATATTTACTGAACAGATGGAAGGCTTGTTGGAGTTCCATCCATTTCCTGTCCTGAGGCGGCTTTTTCAGGTGACTGGGCCAGTCCAGCCCTTCATTTCTGTCAACCCTTAAGATCTCATAAGCTAATAAAAGCACTATTTAAAGTTGATACAGGCAAATCCTAACTTTCACAACCTCACGCTTGTGAAACATGAGATTTGACTCGACTTCAGTTACAAAGGCCTATCCCAGTACCTGTCCATTAACCCGAAGAAATAAAGAGGATTTTGCTTCAATGGTGTGCAGCACTTACTTTTTAGTGAACAGCTGTAGAGGGAGCATGCATTTGAGCCACGAGAGTGGCTCTGCCAAGCTCCTTTGCCAGGAAGAACTTTATACGGGTTGTTATTACTATAGTGCTACGTATACATGTGTGTATATAATGTAGGTCTCACTACTGTGCTATAGACAATAGTCTATACAGTACTAGACATATGGTTGTTGGGGGGATCTGGGAACACTCAATTTCCTAATAAATGAATGCTAACTCTCTTACAGGACATATTTCAGCTGACAGAGGTTTCCTAGGAAAACTCTTTCAGATGAGGGTATTACATCATGGTGGGGGGGGATCTCAATTCTGTTTGAATACTAAGTTGAAAAGGGTAGAAGAGGTTCTCTCTCTCTCTTTGTCTATATGACTGTGTGTGTGTACTCATGTTTATGAATGTATTATATGGAAAGAACAGATGATCTTTGCTTAGGAAGAAAAATTGAGGTTCAGCTAGCAGGTTAGGTGAACATTAAAAAGATTGTTAAAGGATTTCATTAAAATAGAGCAGATAGGAGAGAAAAGAAGAAAAAAAAGAAAGATATGAAAGGATTTGAAGAAAAGGGAAGGACAGAAGAGAATACCTAGCACAAAACTTATTTTTAAAGCTAATGAAGAGTTTCTTGTGGTGGGATATAATGACTCATGTGTAATGACCTGTTATAAGTTATTTTTTGTCTCTGCTGCCTACTTCCTCCATCTCCCCAGGTTTCATGAATATTGTAGTTTTTGTAATGGTGGGATTAAATGAAAAAGAAGAAAAAAAAGCAGGGTATACCTTTCCAATATGTGTTGTTTGATTTCTTTCATTAGTATTTGTATAACCCTATACATTTTAGTTTGAATTTAAACAAATTTCTTTTTGGGTACACTATAAATGGTATTCTTCAAATTTCAAATTCCTGTTGTTCATTACAATTAATTTTCTGTCTTGATATTGTGTTCTGTGACCTTTCTTAACTCCTGTGTCTCTGCCAAAGGTCTTCTTTTGTAGATTCCTTAGGATTGACTGAATACAATACAATATTGCTTATGAATAAAGGTGGCTTATTTCTACCCTTCTCTCTCAGACAGTCTGACTAGAAGTCTATTGGTTTTACTGATCTTGTCAAAGAACATGGCTTTAGTTTTGTTGATTTGCTTTATTGTTCTTTTGTTTTCATTGGTTTCTATTAACTTTTTCCTTCTGATTATTTAGGTTTTAACATGTTTGTCTTCCTCTTGTGTCTTCAGATGGATAATTTAGGTCAGTAATTAGCTCTTTCTTCTTTTCTAGTATACAATTATATATTTCTTTACCACTGCTTTACTGCATCCCACAAATTTTGATTTTATATATTTTAATTTTCATTCATGCTGCTCAAAAGGATATCCTATTTCCCTTGTGATTCTGTATTTGACTTTTTTTTTTAGAAGTGTGTTAGTTTGTCTCCAAATATTTGGAGATTTTCCAGATTTTTTCTGTTATCTTTTTCAATTAATTCCATTATGGTTAAGAAATATTTTTATTATTTGAATTATTTAAAATTTATTCTCTTGTCTGGTGACACAGAAAATGGTCTATCTTGGTCATTGTTTAAGATACACTTAAAAGAATGTGCTCGCTGTTCTTGAGTGGCTGTTCCATCAATATCAACTCGAACATTTTGTGGTTGATATATTGTTTGAGTCTTCTATATCATTTCTTACTTTCTGCTTATTTAGTCAATCCATTATTATCTGAGGAGTAGTGAAATCTTCAGTTATAAACATGTACTTAACTACTTCAATTTCCAGTTTTGATACTTTTTGCTTCATGTATTTTGAAGCTCTATGATTAGGTACATAACATTTAGGCCAATTTTATTCTCATGATGATTTCCCCCTTTTCATTATGAAAACATTTATTATGAGAACAAACAGGGCAAATATTTCCCTCTGATTTCATTATGAAATGGCCCTTTGTATCCATGATAATATTTTTGGCTTTGAACTCTTCCTTATTTACATGTATCTACTTCCACTTTCTTTGCTTCACATTCATTTTATTAATCTTTTATTCTTTAAATTATCTATTTGTATTTGAAGTAGATCTCTTTTAGGTAGCATGTAACTAGGTTCTTGTTTTCTATCTAATTGGACTATTTCTTCCATCATTATGTGTTATGAACTTTCTCTGTTCTGACTACTGAAATACTAGACCTGCATAAGCTCTAGAAATTGTTCTACCTACTCTTTAGTAGTTTCCTGCAACTTTGTACTTCCCTCACAGAAATGCAGTAAGAAATCAATAATCAAGGGGAACATTCTTGCAGTCTACTTTCTAATGCTTTGTTGCTCAACACTAACATACCTGGCTCCCCTGAACTCTCAGCTGTGTCTCCTCAAAAGACCACAAGGCTCATTGTGAATTCCTTCTTTCTGTGCTACAGTCTGGAGATCTCCAGAAAATAAGCTCAACCAGTCATAAAGATTGTCTCGTGTCTTCACTTCTTTCAGAAATCATTCTCTTGCATTACTTGTTCACTAATATCTAAAAATCATTGATATAATGTTTTTCTGCATTTAAAGTTGTTTAAGGGTAAATCCACTCTGAGAAAAGTTGCCAGATTTAGCAAAATAAGACCCTTAGTTAAATCTGAAGGTCAGATCAAAACACTTATTTAGTATATGTTTGACATACTCATAACATATGAATTGGAATTGAAATTCAAATTTAATGGGGCTTCTTGGATTTTATCTGGGAACTCTAATTCTTGTTAATATATCATGTCCAGTGCAGAAGTCCCCAGGGGCTCTTTTAAATTTTGGAGCTGTATGCCGTTTTGGAAAACCATTTAATTCAGTATGAAATATTTACTGAGCTTCCTATATTGTGTTCATCATAAAGAGAATGATTTAGGAGGACACTTCTTGAGGAGACATCAAGTTGGCAGAGAAAAAACAGTAAGCATATAAAAGTAATAAGTGCTCAGTTTAACTATAGGAGTAAACATAAGAGCAACATGAATTTAGAAGAGTTAAAAATGAAAAAGAGCTGAAGTAGTTAGCAAATCCAAGAGATAACGATTAGCGCAAATAAAGTGAAGATGGAAAGAAAGGTATTCAGGTCGGGGGAGGATGATGATGCTCTGCTTGTCTAAAGAAAGTATGGCACTAATCAGAGCTGAGATCGGCATCCTTCTACATAATGAGGAAAATAACCGAGCAAAAGATGCCATAAAAGAAGTGATTATAAACTAATTTAACTGGTACCAGAACCTTTGAGAGTAGTTCAGATTGCTCACTGCACAAAGGTAACTGGTTGGTAGGACGGTGAGGCCTGAAACAGAAGCTGGGCTTTTGTTTAAATAAAGCCACATCCAATCAGAAGGAGGAAAGCTTTTATTTTTTCCTAAGTTACTTTGTGGGACATCTGGGTAGGAGTCTCAAATGAAAAGCTACACATCTAGACTCTTTGACTCTTTTTTTTTTTTTTTTAAATCTAGGCTCTTAAGGCAAAATCTCCTGAATATCAGTTTTTGACATAACTCAGAAAATATAAGACCCCACCCCTCCATGCATATCACAAAATACAATGTAGTTTTAAACATGTTTCTAACCAAGTAACATATCTCTATAGTAATGAATGTGACTAGGGTGTCTTCGCTGTTAGAAAAGCAATACTTCCAGCCCTAATCATTCCACATACTACTTACATTATCAAAAGGGAGAGAACACACAAGGCAAATATTGTCCCTTAGGTCAAAATGGGTGAATGTAAATATTTTGGAAGACATGAATTGAAACAGCCACTTTTGTCCCTTTTCTCATTTATCACTTTGAACTTCTAAATAATGAGGCAACCAGATAAAGACTTAACTGGTTAGAGCAACAGTTTCGTGTTTAGTTCTATCATCAAATTTCGGATGAGGATCCCTCAACTTGGAATTTTTTGCTACAAGCAAACGAAAAACTGAACTGAACCTGTAACAAATACATGTTTTGTGAAAAAACTGTCCTTACAAGAGTAGAACATTCTTTCTCCCATATCTAGAAATTGCAAAGGGGCTGTGAAATCCAAAATTAAAGTAATCTAAGCTAGATTAGTTACCTCTGCAGAAGATGAACCCATGACTGAATTTCACTGGGTGTAAAAATAACCTAAATTTGGCCCTCCCTGGTGGCGCAGAGGGTTAAAGCACAGCACTAAGAAGCTATAGCCTCTTCAACATGTGTTCTATCCCCACCGCCTGGTAGGTGATCCACGTGGCATGGCAGACCTCTCCTGACACGCCCGCTGCTCCCTTCAGTACTTCCTTGATCTGCTTGTTCTGCTCCCCACTCTGTCTCTGATTAATCCTCTCACCGCCCCTGCACCTCTGGCCTGTACCCCATTTTTGTATGCATGAATAAATAAATCTTAAAAAAAATACATTCAAAAAAAAAAACCTAAATCTTAAAAATGAGGGTGGTTATTTCTTTGTCTTAGAATTATTTGATTTTTGAAATCATGGCTGATGAGCTGGAATAAGTGCGTTCCCTGTGGGCTATCAATTTCCTCCTTACTTTCATGCTGTGTTTGAGCAACATATATAACACAAAATTAAAAATTAAGACTACAACTTTTAATAGAAAGCCATTATCTTCATGACAATGTTGCTTAATCCTTTCACTTTCCCTTAAGTTGTAAAGGTATTTTTTCCCTTCCTCCGTTCTGAAGACGAGCATATTAAGTAAGCAGCAGAGGGCAGTATTCTCACAGGAAAACTAACTCAGAACTAAAAATGAGTGTTTCTTCTGAGTTTATGGCCAAGAGATCTGTTCACATTGAAAAGAGATGAGTGGTTGTCTCTAGGCTTTTCTCAGCTGTGATTGTATAATGGCCTTGTCCCTGAGACATTAGGACAGCTTACAGAATTTATAAATTAGACTCTACCAATTTACACAATAGCTATGGTGAGTGTACGTGATAGCACTTCACACCAGAACAGGAGTGGAGGGATGGTTAGGATGTGAGTAATAATGCATCAATGAAAGGATTATGGGGAATATTCTTGGCTTACCTTAACCTGAATAATTAGTGACATTATCAGATTCCTACTTAGCAGAGATCTGGCTAGGAATTTAGCCAATTTAAATGAATATTTGTACATTATTTAGGTTTGTCAAGTTTACACAGAGTGGTAATATCACTGCCTCTCCATACACTCACCAAGCCACTTTCTACAAAAAATTGTCAGCTAAATAAAGATGGTGTACTTATGCCTTCAAAATAAGTCTTCTGGCTTCCCTTCCAAATAAATAACAGTTTCTAAGTCCTTCATGGTCATTCTAGAACCACCACTGCTTGTTTCCTTGTTGGCTGGTTTTTCCAGTGAAGATTCTCACTGACAATCAAGTATGGTTCTTGTGTGAAGACAAGGCCTCTGTATTCACTGCTTCATTGCTACAAAAGGTAGAAAAATCCACAAGGAAATTACAAAAGCAGCAGTCATCTTTACCAAGTCCTGCTATCTCTGTGAAAGACCTCTTAATAAAAACCACATTTGTTCTTGTAAATACTAAGACTTGGTAATGTACCCCAAAAGCTGTCTGTCTAGCTCCTTTTTCGATGGCTTTCAGTCTGCAGATGATCTCAGGGTGGAGGGGCTAGTTGGGTTGGCTATATCAGAAGCAGCCAGTTAATCAGTTGTAATGTGAAATTTTGACATGATTGCATAGTGGTGACTTGTACAGAAATGTATTGTCCCCTTGTCCACACTCTGCAGTACTGCCCCATTGTAAACAAGATGTCTGGCTTAACTGGGATATCCTCTAAAAATATTTAAACTAAAACAGAAGCTGACATCATAGGGGAAGGCTGTGTTCCCTGTGTTTGTATTTCTAAGTCTTCTGCCTTTCCCAGAGAAAGCCCCTGGATGTTGCTTAATAATGATAACAATGGATTACATACAGCGCTTGGCAAAGGGAGAAAAATGATTAGATCATCTCGGCAACTCATCTTTCCAGCAAAGGGCAGAATCCCCAGATAGGGAATCTAATACTTCATTTAAGGCAAAGAGCCAAGTAGTAAGAACTACACTGACTTCCTTGTCTTTTCTAGAAATTCTGACAGAGCACCAAATCTGTTTTATTTGGCTGTACTCACACCCTACTCATTTTCTTAAATGGGAGCTTCTAACAGTGCTGCTCTATTCTTTGGAGATAACAGTGGATAAGTGCTATTTGGCGGGAGCTAATTAACTCTTGTAAATGATGCCTGCACAAAACTCAAGGTCAGGTTGCCACAGAGAACACCTTGACAAGCCAAGGCCAACACCTGCAAAAAGTCCTAGAGAGTCGTGCTGTCTGAAGAGTCTTTCACCTCTGCCGGGCATGGTATTGTGTAAACGTGGCTCAGAATGGGCTATTGTTTCAGGCTTATTTGTTCACCTGATTGAGTTTATTCAATAGCACAGCTGAAACACTAGGTTTTTCACCCCTAAACCCTGGTCTTTGTAATTCACTGGAGAGTCTACCTTGTTCCTGGGCCTATTTTTTTCTTATGCTTCAATAGAAAACTAATTCAAATTCTCAAACTGGATTATATAATGTCTGGGGGTAAGACTTTGGAACTATCCAGGCAGGCTACCAGATTTCTACTTGGGGTTTTGTTGTGAAAACCTCCTAAATCTTAGTCCAGCAATGCTAGATTAGTCCTTATGTTTTTAGACTCGTGGTGGGACCCGGAGTGGCAAGTCCCTCCTTGTGCTGTGAGAGGTAAAGCCCACATAAATCTGGAGCTTCTAGTGGTCTTTTCTGTCAATGGAAGATGTTGAACAAAGCCAACAGGAGCTGTGGATCTAGTCACATCTAAAGCCTGGACTTGACGGTTAACCTAGGAATGAATTCATTTGCTTTCTTTTTACTTAAACAGCTTGGCTTCACATTTCTACCAGAAGCAGCCAGTTATATTGCAGCCTGATTGGTAGAGTATCAAAATAGTGCCACTCTGTGGACTAGAAAGGACAGAGGGCCCCAGAAAGTGAACAAAAGACTGACAGTAGATTGTTTACAAAGAAGCTGTATTCAAACTTACAAGGAATGTGACTTACTTCATAGAGAACTTGCTGAATTGGTTGAAGTTTTGCAGGGTTACATCTGCTATTCTTTAACATCTCATGGAGGACTGAGCAAGTGCCAGCAGACTGGGAAAAAAGCCAACATAAAAATGGTTGTGTAATAAAAGAGAAAATAGTTTATTTCTGAAAATTAAAGACCTGGAAATTCAACTTTCATAAAAAGGGGGGAAAATTGCCACAGTGAATGATGTGAATAGAAGAAGAAATGGACTTTATAAGAACTACACTTTTTCCCAGATCAACCTAAATAGTTTAACCCATTGACAGATGAAAGGTAACTTATAATTGTGCATCAAAGCTGGGATGGGCAGGGCGAAGTACCATTAAAGAAGTTATGAAAAGGCTGGGAGGAAGAGACCAGTGTTGGGGACATAGCTTGGACTAAAGATCTAAAACCCAAGAGATTTAAGAAAATCTAAGATGCTGTGTCATTTCCTGTCTCTTAAAAGAAAAAGAAAAAGAAAAAGAAAAAAAAAAAAGGATTTCCAAGCGTGGGCCTATGAAGAGTGTTTTGTTACTTTGACACATCAAATTCACATTCACATTCAAAGAGCTGTCAGTGGATGAGTGGATGACTACTTTGCACCATACTGTTTCTGCATTCTTCATTCATTCACTCCCTCCTTCCTCAAACACTTATTAAATGTCTTGTTTTTATTTTACATCTTACTAGGTTCAAAGAAAATGAAAATGATGGACACTTAGTTAGGATTCTCCCAGAAAAAAATCTTTGCATCTGGGGAGAATTTTGATTATGATCTATCTAATCAGTACTGACTTTTCTGTTTTTAAAAAAATAGTCAAAACACCAAGATGAAAAAATGCACAAAATGAAGAATGATGTAAAAAATTAATAAATAAAAATAATTTTTAAAAAGCCAAAGGAATGACAGTTAAGATGTAACTCCATCCTAATTACTTTTCTCTACTACTTTGAAGATTTGAACTAAACTAGGACAAATATACAATGAAAAATTAATGTCTTAAAACAGCTCTTTTAATCATAACTTGGCTTTATTTGGATTTTTTAAACTAACAGTTCAAAGTATCATTCCAGCTGTCTGTAGAGCCCACATTTCCTACTTTTTTACTTAACTGTTTTATGCAGTTTCAACATATTGCTAACCACTGTCTCTTCATGGATTAAAAGCATGGTCTTTTATTGGAACTTTGTTTTTGCCATGTCAGAGGCAAAACAAACATAAAACAAAACATATGGAGAGAGATTATTTTAGTCTTTTCACTGTTCCCTTCTATTTTTACTTTCCTTATAAATCAGTAAATATTATTCTTGAAAGCATGTTTCTTCATCATTCCCACTCTCTGTGGCTTTCCATTATTATGTATGTTCTTTTGTAAAATAACTCCGTAAATAAGCTTCATTTGGTAGATCTACGACAAGCTCCTGTTTCTTAAATGCTTACTTATTTTCGAACATAATGTAAAACATTCAACTTGAATGCATTTTACTAATGTCTTTATACCTATAAACACATGTCTACAAGATGAATCAATAGGTGAGCTATCTGTTCCTCTACTTATT
>NW_004567103.1:32182751-32241425 GCF_000260355.1 Condylura cristata | reverse complement strand
TTTTTTAAAAGGAATAAATTTATATTGCTAATTAGAATGTTAATGTTAATTTTATAGGTTATATTTTCATTTAAATTCAATTGAAATATATTGTATACGATGGAAAGTAGGGATAGATATGTTTTTCAAGAAATTTTTACCTAGTTCTGTGTCTACTTATGATTCTGATAAAAATAAGTAAGTGCTGAACACTATTTTTTACTTGAAAGTAGCTAAGTGTTTACCCAACCAACAAAATCAGGTCATCTCATGTAATCATAAAATCATCCCTGCAAGATAGTTACTATTATCCCATACTATAGATGAGGAGGCTGAGGGTTAGAGTACTTAAGTAACTCAAGCAAGTCCACAGCAATTAACTAGCAAAAGTAAGATGTTTTAAACTCAGGTCTGTTAGACAGCAATTCCTCTGTAGATGCAGATTCAAAAGCCCTCTGCAGAGATATGAGTGTAGACTGTGAATGAGAGCTCTGAGACCCAGGACTAGATGGAACAGGGACCTAGGCACATCTCCAGTAGCTGTTTCTGGGCTGCATCACTTCAGAGGGTAACTACTGATCACCATCTGCTGCCAGCAAGGAATTGCAGACCGTGACTTTTCAAATTTTTCTCACCCCTTATGTGAGAAATCTTTCTCACCCCCTGTGGTCCCTTATCAGATTTCCACTGCTCCTTAAATATCTAAGAGCTAATTGAAACAGTAAGGTATTCTTTCCCATTTTGAAGGAAATGTCATTTATAGTGGTAGGTGCCTATTTCCCCTGAAACATCAAAAGCAAATTTCAAATTCCATTCCTACTGCTGCTCCTTTCTGGCCAAGCCTTTTTCAAAAACAAACAGCACCAACAAAAACAACAAAATGTCCTCTAGCCTGCTTGAAGTTGAGGCCAGATCTGCGCTTGGTCTCTCAGGCTGAAATGAGAGATACAGTTACTGTGTTCAGACGCTTTACTGTGTGAAAGAACAATGAAATGGAGAGCTTCGAAATTACATACATTTGGTAGGAATCAGCTCTAGCTGGTACTCCAGCAGTGTAAGTGTGCCAGCTCATGCTGTGCTGGTAACAGGAATGGACAAACAGCAAGCCCTGCGGCCGTGGATGGAGAGGTTCTCTCTCGCACAGTGAAGACCTCCGTCCCCTGGCATTAGGATCATGGTGATGCTGGCCATCCTCAAAAATGAGGGCTTGGAGAAGATTCCCATTGTTATACCACACAGGAGTCCTTTCCCCCACAGGAATCCTCTCTAGAGGGAGGGGCTGGGTAGAATTTTCCTGAATGTGATAAATGTCAGCAAATTCTTAGCTAAATCATGCGTTCCATTCTTATCAAATGAAACTGACCTCTCTGCCCCAGTGTGTTCTCCTTGTTGATCACTATGATTAATTTCAGGTTCACAGAGCAGCAAGTTTCTAGATGAATTTTCACAGTTCACTCCAGATGGCAAATATGTACCTCTGGAATCTCCTCGTCCTTATGGAGAGGTCATGTACCAACTTACAAGAATGAGGATTTTAAAAAGTTGGCTGACATTCAAATGTGCCTCCTACAGCATGTGCTGTCCAGACTAGACTCTCTCCTTTCAGTTGGCAGAGATCTGCCCTTCCTACTCATTTTCCATCGAATACCAAGTGACTCAAGTGGGAGTCATGACCAAACGTTTAGCACATAATTCGAGATTTTAAAGTACTTTGTCAGCCAATGGAAGCAACCAGGATTCATAAGAGTCCTCAAATTGACATTCAATAGCCCTTGAATTCTGCTTATCCACTAAAAGAGTTTCAAGTTAATTGCCCTGAGACATGCTACTGAACTTCCTCTCATGAACAAAAATTTTGTTCCATTTGTCATCTTTGTCAAAGGGAATGAATGAAATATGCCAAATAAAAGCTGGTCAGAAATTGCTTTTTGTGTATGCATTTCTTCATCTAATGAATGTTCCAACATTAATTGAATACAGATTTCCTCATATTCCCCACCATATACATACATAGTTGGGGATCCCTAAGTAGATCAAATCATAGAGAAAATTCATTCACCTTTCCATCTTCTCCCTTTTCAAAATTAAATTTTCTTATTGAGGCATTTTCTTGACTTCAGAAGAAGGAAGGACATTTGTTTTCATACATGGCTAAGATGTCCAAATAATCCCATGGATAGATGACCACTCTTCTCTGCATCCCAGAACCATGACTTCCAGAAACTTCTGCTGAGGTTTCCATGGTGCTGTGGGAAAACTCTGTTTGAAGCTTCCAGAGGATCAATGGATATAGACATGTTTGAAGAAGAGACCCTGAAAATCCGGGGGCAGAATCTGGGAGCACAGGATCATAAGTAGGGTTGGCCTTCCCAGTCAGCAATATCCGGGTTCTCAAATTTCGCCTACTTCCCCAAGTCCAGTCAATGACCACACTGTTGTTGAGTGCCTCCTGTGTCCAGGGAATTCAGCAAGAAATAAGCAAAAGAGTCCTCCTCTTTGAATAGCTCACAGTCTAATGGAAAAGTTGGGGGCTTTGTAGTAAGCTAATGCTTCCTGAAGGAGGTAAAAAACATTGCTTTGATGGTGTTTGAGCTTGATTTGAAGGTTCAGTAGATTGCCAAAAACAACAGGAAAGGCCTTGGGAACTGCAGCTGCACTTAGGAAGCACAGGCCCTCTCTGCTGGGGCCGAGACCTGGAAGAGAGTAGACAATGTGGATGAGGTGATGTGGGTTGGGCCAGATCACAAACATTGGTTCCATAAACCAAAGAGTTAGGTGGCACAATAAGCAACCGTGTTGGGGGATAGATTGGGAGGGCACAGGGCAGGTGGGGAGGGGCGGGATAGAGGGAGGGTGAGGCCAGAGGGAGGGAGACCTGATGCCATCATTCCCACAATTGCTGATGATGGTTTGGATTGAGGCAGAAACAGAGGGATTAAAGAAGAAAGGCCACTTTTCCAAGTTTTTTTTTTTTTTTTTTTTTAGGTAGATTTGAAAGAATTGGATGTGGGTGATGAGTGCAGTGTTCATAGGGGATTCTCTGTCATGTCTCTCTCTCTCCCTTGCCTTCTCACTCTCTTGCTCTATCTCTCTCTCTTCTCCTCCCTCTCTCTCTCCCTCCTTTTACCTTCTCCCTCTCTCTCTCTCATCTTAGATTTTCCCTACACAGCTCCATCCTCCTCTTTCAAATGATCAAGATTTTCACCATCCATATTTGCTTTGTTTTCTGGTAACTTCATATGACAAGTGCCTTTGGCTAGCCATAACTCTCATTCATTCCCATGAAATTCTTTCTTTTTCCATTGCATCACTCATTATAACGTTCATTCCATGATTTTTGCTCCAATTTCTAATAGAACTTAATTAGACTGTCTCATCTTACTGTGCTGCTTTAGTCAGTCATCCTGACTGCTTATCAGTTATGCTTGGGGGACTTTTTAAAAAGTATGAATTCATGGGCTACCCTCAACATACTGAATCAGTCACCGAGAATAAAAAGGCCAGCGTGTGTATTGTTCCAGTGGTGACACTGATGCACAAATAAGACTGAAGCCATTGCCACAGGTGACAAGTCAAGGTTATAGTTCATGGCAAAGACCTGTGTCAGGTACACTGAACTATTCCACCTTCAATTGCTGAGGGGGATAGTAGGGTGGAGAAGAGATCACACGTCCAGAGAGGGCTCCCCCCCCCCCCAGGGGCTATGAGTGTGGAGAGCCTCTTGAAACAGGTCATGATTAGCCAGGCACCACGAAATGTGTTGGCTTCAGTAGTCTCATGAGGGGTGAAATGTGAAAGCATCCCTTTCAGTGACTTCTGAAAAGTTTTATGCTAGAAAGCAGAGAAAGGCTCTCCAATCTAGATGGGAGGAGTAAGGGGAATCCTTGTTGGTGAGGTGACACATGAGCTGAACATGAGGGGGACTTAGTTGAGTGAGGAAGATGAGAAAGACACCAAGCAGATGAGAAGAGCGGAAGCACAGAAGCAGGTGGTCAGGCTGGCATTGTCCCTTCATGGCTTACCATCTCTTCTCAAACTACCAGCAGAACTTCAGAAAACCCCATAATTTCTTTATTCTGGAAGTGAATTATGTATCTGTCAGCACCTACAGAGGTGTTCAAGCCAAAATCTGATGGACTATATGAGCATGGACCGAGATACTGGACTAGAGGGGAACACAGAATCTTGGTTGTGAGGCTCGGTAGTGGGGCTTGGCGGTCTATTAGAACAGCTACGGCAATTTATTAAGGCCTGCACACCAGGCATTTTGTGTGCATTATTTCATTTGCTCCTCATACCTCCAGGCCTGTATCATTATACTCATATAAACAAATACTCAAGTCATTTGTTTACTTGTCTTAATCACCACGCTAGAAAATGATAGCGCTGGAATTTGAACTTAACCATTCTGTTCTCAGCATCAGTAATTTTTAAAAGCAGGTGCTGGGGAAGGGACCACTGTATTTGGAAATGAGAATACTGGTTGCAGATACTACTTAATGGCGACATTTTAAAACTCAGGTTTAAAGTGTTCATGGTCATATCTGTATAGGTTAAAATTATGAATATTCTGTCTCCTCTGTTTTTAGCCTTTACAAATAAATTAGCAATGAAAATAATATTTTTGCTAAACAAATCCTTGTGTGGCTGCTCAGGATACAAAATAAACGACGGGAGGACTCAGGTCATGTGATTGACGAGGCAGCAACATCCTTCTGTCTCTTGCGTCAAACATTTCCCCAAATGGAGGGACTCTTTGACTTGAGTCTGTGTGCAAAACAATATTGAGAATCTTAAACATTTTGTACGTACCACTCAAGTAAGTGGACTCAGAAAGTGAGTCTTTGCCAAGGTGGGAAGGTGTGACTGCAGGAGTGTCCTGGTCACCTGGTCAATCTGTGTCACACTGGGTCCTTTTATCAGCCAGAGAAGAGCAGAACTCCTCACAGAGCTGGTTTAATGCCGCCACAGGACTGTCACCTCCTTAGAGAGTTCCTGACTTGATGTGCATATGTAGGTATGTATGTATTTTTATTTTCTTACAACATTCATTTTTGTTCAATGTTTGATTTTTCCCCTCAGGTGCAATCACCTGACTTTTTGTCCTCAGAGGCCATGGAAGCAGACAATGAGGTTAAACCTTATCTTGGATGGGAGACTGCCAAAAAGATTACCAATTAAGTCACCAATTAGCCCAGTGATAAAGCCAACTAGGGATCAGTCCTGTGACTGGTTGTCTTTGCTTGTTGTAAGGTTCTTTCAGGGGGGACATCAGGAAGCTCCATGGAGTGACTCAGGCTGGTTCTAACACAATTTTATTACAACTACAAACCACTTACTTCTAAACTATTACTCTACATATACACATGTTATCTCAATGCAAAGAAACAACTTATAGAAAAATATGTTGAATAGTCATTTACTGCTGTGGTGGTTGATTTTATGCGTCCACTTGACTAGGTCATGGCACCCAAATATATTTTCAAACATTCTAGATGTTTCCATGAAGTTATTTTTTTAGACTAGATGTATATTGAAATCTGTGGACTTTAAATAAAGCAGATTTCCACCGCAGTGTGGGCAAACTTCATCCAATTAGTTGAAGGTCCATAGAAAAAGGTTGATGTCGTCTGATAAAGGATTCTGCCAACTCACTCACTTTATTCTTTCCTGGGTCTCCAGCCTGACTACAGATTGTGTATTTGTATCTCTGCAGGCATATAATCCAATTCCTTAGAATCCTCCTGCCCGCCCCCCGCTCCCCCCTCTCCTCCCTGCCATTTCTCTCTCTCTCTCTCTCTCTCTCTCTCTCTCTCACACACACACACACACACACACCTCTATGTGTTTTTTCCCTGGAACCCACTTACACTGCCAAGGGCCTCCTGCTGGTTCTAGGGGTTAAAGTGCAGCATTATGAAGCTATGGGCAACCACCAGCACCAGTTCAAAACCCATCCAGGGAGCTGACTCACATGGTGTAGCAGACCTCTCCTGTCTCACCTGCTGCTCCCCTCAGTGGTGTATTTTAGTCAATCAACTGTTCTGTTCCCCCACTATGTCTCTGGTGAATCTTCTTAGTCCCTGCAGCTCTGGTCTGTACCCCAGCTCTTGTATGCATAAATAAATAAAAAAATAAATCTTTAAAAAATAATAATACATTGCAGGCCCTCCATGGTGGTGCAGTGGGTTAAAGCACAGCATTAAGAAGCTAAAGCCACTTCAGCATGAGTTCGATCCCTGCCCTGGAGATGATCCACATGGTGCAACAGACCTCTCCTGACCTACCTGCTGCTCCCCTCAGCAGTATACTTCATCAGTTGGCCTGTTCTGCTCGCCACTTTGTCTCTGGTGAATCCTCTCACCACTCCTGCACGTCTGGCCTGTACCCCAGTTTTGTATGAATAAATAAATAAATCTTTAAATAATAGTAATAATAATAATAATACATTGCCAATATGTGATCCCTTCCAAATTAGGTTTACAGTTACCAAGAATAATTTTAACTAGAGACTAATGATCTGATGAGGTTGTCTGGATCTTGTGAAGTTTAAGGGATTTTCCTAATATTGCTTCAGAATTTTGCAATAATTACTTTTCACTCTATAAATAGCTTGAGTCTTCTGATAGCTCAGCATACATTTGTGTAGTTTGAATACAGAAGTCATTTACATGAGCAGAAGCTGCAGGGTTATTGGGTAGGGATAACCTTTAGAGATGCTCAGCTTAGATCATAGAATTTGTATTTGACAACTAGACTGTATTTTCTTGACTCTTTGTGTTCATTGTCCTTACTTTCCAAGTCTCAAGTACATTACAGTCTTTTCCATGGTCATCTGAACCCCAACCCGTGGTTTTATCAGTGTGAAGATCCCAATGATAAACAGATCAAATTTTCCTTTCCTCCTGTTCTTCAATTCAGATTCAAACAGCTGTTATGTGTTTATGCTCTTCTTGGAATCTCTAAATTTGCCTTTTCTGGATTCTTATGAGATGTAAAGTTGAAGTTTTTTTCCTTTTACCCATACCATCGTGTGTGTGTGTGTGTGTGTGTGTGTGTGTGTGTATTCACACACACAGAGATTTATTTAATGCAGACAAAATGTGTTAAATATTCTCCTCACTACATATCCTGGCTCTGAGGATGTTGATCTATCCAGTTAACAGGGGTCTGGTCTTTTCTTAATGACTATATTTCTTAGCAGAAACTTGATAAGCAAAGCTCAGCCTTGCTGCATATCAAGAATATTTTGGAATTGTAGCCAATGTATACCCTTGGGCCAGAATAGGCAGGTTCTTCTTGCTGTTCCTAGAACCGGTGTTGGATCAAGAAATGGCTGTTGAATCACTGTCTCCACCCTACCCCCATCAGCTCTCCTCCCTGACTACATGTGATCATGACTTGCTGTTTGAGTGGGATCCCAGAAGCCTAGTTTCCCTTGGAGAAGGTTTTCATCATGACAGAGCCTGAGAGTGGCCATGAGCCAGCAGCCTGGCAGTCATTATTTTCATAAGGACCCCCAAAAGAGGGGAAGAGGTCATTCATGATCTTTCCCTTGGGCTACGTAGGTGTGATACCCTTACTTTGTTCCCTAAAGGGTAACTACAAGCACAAGGTAAAGGTTAATTGTAATTTCCTTAAAGGCTTAGGGAAAGTTAGCAAATCAAGCAGCCCACTTGACATTAGGTGCTCCTCACTTCCTTATTGCCTGATCTAGATTCTCCTTACGCCTGACCAACAATTGGCCTAGTTTGCTTGGTGTGGTGACCCAGACCATAATTCCAGATGGGTTTCAACTCTTAGTTGCCTTATACATGTCATATTATTGTTGATGTAGTTACTCCTGGATGGATACCACTTATTGTACAGGACACAGAAGAACACTCAGGTGTTCCAGACTGACGTCACTTCTTCAACCCTGAATGGGCCCCTTCCATTATGTAAGGCTTGCTAACATTCCCATCTGGCCCTATGACTAAATTGATTTGGTAATACTCAAATAATGATGAGTACCCCTGGTTTCATAGGCCCTTGGTGTTCCATGAGAGAGACTACATTTTTATTTATGAGCATTGTTATACAATTTTTCCAAAATAAGAAGTCATTCTCTGCCGTGAAAGATAAGGCTTTGCTCCAAAACCTCAGGGTCTATGCTATGGTTCTTCTAATGAGAAATTTTAGAGATTCTACATAGCATTCATACCCAGCGATGTCTTTTGAGCCCTCAAACCAGATCTCTCATATGGTTCAAGTGACAGGGAACCTTTCACTGTAACCTGGATTTTCTACAAATCCCTTTCTTCCTGTGGCCACAGTTAAAGCTTCCCTGCTCTATGTAGCTATGGATAGATATGTGTGAGTGAAATAAGCGAATGTTCTCGTTGATTGTCTATCCATCTCATTCCTAGAAAGGTCATGAGCCATTACCCATCACTGGTGATCTTTGCACATTAAAACACCCTCTGGCCAGATTGATTTGAGATGTTACCATGATTCTCCTGGTGACAATATGGGAGGTGGGGTGTGGACTTAGGAGAACAGGAATTCAGATGAGATCATTGCACTGAATTAGACAAGTCTTTCCTCCTCTGGGTAGAGGGAAAGCACTATGTCTTCCCTGCAGGAGAAGGACATTCACAGTTATCAGGGTTGTCAGCTCAAATGACCCTATTCCAGGTCCCCGGTTCCTACTATTTCCCTCTCAGGGCCCAAGGGCCCTGTCTTAGTCACAGGAATACTTTGAGGCTGTGAATTTTGTCTCCTTGGTATGTTTACCACCCTGCAATCCCAGATATGATTTTCTTCCTTGCCTGTCTTACAGCTGCAGGAGACCAACTGCAGCTTTTAGGAGCTCCCATAGAGATCCTGGTCTTTCCCAGCATGCTTTTAGTGGGCAATTAACCTCTGTGAGACTGCAACTCCTTTCTGAAAATCTTCCAATCCATCAAAAGCAGCTACCTCATGAGACAATCTTTATAATGATCGTTTCTCCTTCTCTGACCAAGTGTAGAAACCACTTGTTACTTTCTACCTATACCATATGCCAGTTAGGCCCAAGTGAGCATATTAGAATTGTGACATCACTGCATGCCAGAATTAGGACATCCAGGTAACCACCCCAAAATGAGCACACAGAGTTCTATCTCGAAGGACTGCTTTAAGGGTATCCCTTCACTTCAGTCTCAGTCTTGAGGCAAAATTTCTTATACTAACATTTTATAGTAGGGTAAAATCCCAGAGAATAAGAAAAGTAAGGCATGAAATGAGAAAGGTCAAATACAAGGAGCTGTATGTCCAGCTGAAGACAAGCTTCACCACAAACACATCAGTTGCTTAGTCTCAGTCTTGAGAGGGTATCTCCAGAAAGGCGACATGAAAATAATTGCATCTTGGAACAATCTATGATGGGAGAGGCAGGGGCAGGCAATCGATGGGCTGGTGGTCTTTCATATCTTAACTCTCTTTGGTCAAAATTCACCCCATTGTGTCAAGTTTCACCCCCATTAGTTGTATTGACAGCACCTCCATACAGCCTCTAGAGCTGCTGAAGGTCCAGCTCAGACAACAAAGGGTCACAGTAGCGTCTTTACCTGAGTTGGCCATGTTTCCATTGAAGCTTCTCAGTCTCAGTGACCCTGGCAGCTGCAGCCAGGTCTTTAGAAGCGATACAGGAAGGGCTGCTTCCTGTAGGGAAGTAGGGAAGGAGGCTACTGGTCCATGTTTCAAAAATGGGTAAGAATAAGTAGATCTTGGAGGGCATATAAATTGGGCGTACTAAATTCAGGATGTAAATATGAAAGTTAAACCCTCATATAAGTGTAGCATGGTGCTCTACCCTTCTCAATGAGAACCTTCCTCATTTCACAATTTTATAAAATCACACACAGGACTGAAAAGTCTTTGTGAATTATTTGGTTCAGCTTCCATATTTTTCAGATGAAAATCATGAACTCTAGAGAGCTTAAGTGATACCTCAAGTCAAAGCATCTGTGGAGAAACATGACTGCCTGCTACCCTTCAGGGGTTTGTCCCACTATTTCATATCAAACAGGCAGGTACAAGGGCAAATAGTTGGAATCCTCATTCACCTTTATCAGAGTCTTTTGAGGTGTTGGTTTAGTGAGATAATGTCTAGAAACTACTTTAAGAATGTTGAAGGAAATGTATTATGTAATTTTGAAGTGTTTTGTTGGTTTTGGCACAAATCATTTTTTAGACAATAGTCGCCTGCCTGGTTGGTGAATCAAAGGTATTATAAGAATCTTCATTTCCAGTGTCACAACTTGGGCTTTGGAAACATAATAGAGTACAACACTGAGAGGAAATGTAATAAATAGGTCTGTGCATTCGATTGAGTTGCAGTCTCCCTTTAATTCTCAATCTAGGATTGCACAGGGTCTTCTTCCTACATTCCTATGTTCACACCTTAGTGGCCACATAGCACGCTCTTCCCTTACTAGAACAGCCACCAAGGCATCTTTCATGGCTGTCATGAAGGTCAACCTATAGACTTAGAGCAGAATGTCCCTTGAAAATAGCCTCTTTTTTTTAAAAGAATAATTTATTAATTTATTCATACAGAACTGGGGTACAAGCCACAGGTGCAGGGGTGGTGAGAGGATTCACCAGAGACAAAGTGGGGAGCAGAACAGGCAGATCTAGGAAGTACACTACTGAGGGGAGCAGCAGGCAGGTCAGGAGAGGTCTGCTGTGCCATGTGGGTCACCTCTGGGGCCAGGGATCCATCTCTCACTGGAGCGGCTGCGGCTCAGTTGCAGTGCTGTGTCCTAACCTGATGCACCACCAGGCAGGGCCCAAAAGTAGCCTCATTTTTAGCAGACCTAGTTGCTTCACCCTGGTGGACACACTGACTACAAGGGCTGCTGGAGAGCCCTGCCCTCCACACACTTACCATGGCAGTAGCAAGGTCTGAACTCCACCTATTGGTCACTGTGATTTCTGTAGTTACTGAAGCTGCACCGGGAGGTGCTCACCTTTTATGTTCCAATAAGATCCCAGGAAACTTCTTGTTTTTATTTCCTCTCTGAAAAAAATTTTTTTAAATAATCCTGGCTTGCTAAAATCTGTTTCCTATCATGTCTTAAATTAACCTGGCACCAATTTGTTTGAAATCTGCCCTAGCTCTGCGGGAGGAAACTGATGAGCTAGCTTTAAATTTCCGTGGGTGGGTGCCAAGCACCGTGTGCCCTGGCACAGGTTTGGGATGCTTTTTGCCAAGGGCAGAATTTCACTTCTAGTTTCATAGCAAATCAAATCTGGAATGAGAAGACAGCTACAGACAGGAGGGAAAACAGCATCTCTTCAATCTGTCAGCTCTCTTTATACCTCTCTCCCCCACCGAAGGGTCCATTGATGCACCACAGGAAAAATACAGATTAAATGCAATTCAGTGAGGCGTGAGTAAAAGCACAGGTAGTTTCCAGGCACGATGGTCACATCAGCATACAAGTAAAGTATTTCAACTAGCATTTCCACTGTGGAGAGGACGTTCGCTTCCAGGGCTTGCCAGGTGCTACTCTGGATGCTAAACACTTCTTCTGGAATGGAGGTAATAGCACACTTACTTTTGTGCATGAAGAGTTTCCTATTTTACCTCTTTTAGATTGAGAAAGGCAACAGCCTTTCTTTGCACCACGATGCTGAAAGCAGAGAACTATATAATCATGCACTCTTTGTTGCTTCTTAAATTATGCAGGGAGTCCTTTCAGTGAATGCTACTTTGGAGGCTTTTTGAAATGTCAGGGTCTATTACTTGCCATCCAGGAAAACCCATTACAGGCTTGCACAAGTGGAGCTGAAAAGGAAGACTTTATTCACTAACAGACACAGAGTAGCAGAATCACACCCTCCCCCAGTGCACCTTTTCACATTCCCCCCCTCTCCTTTTACATTAAGAAAGAATGGTGAAGGCACACACTTCTCAGACCTGTGGGGCAGTCTCTGAGCTTTCTACAGATCTAGGAGGAGTGTCTGCCTCTTTCTGAGTACATACCTTGAAGTAAAGCAATCTGAGTAACAGCACTAGGGATAGTGTGTATGTTTCTGAGGTTAAAATGTTGCACCCTGGGGGTGCACACATGCAGACCACAGCATAGTGTCATTATCAGGGCAGTGACGTGGAGACATTGATCCCATTGCTATGCATTATAAAGTATAAATTGTTTGACAAATAGCACCTCCTAAGAAACAAAACTTCAGGTATTGGTGAAAGAATATGCAAGAGCCAGTTAATTATAGTCCTAACTGGCAAAAACTACAACTGAATTAAATGTAGCCTGTGTTTTAAAGGCCCAATATTGAAGTTGGGTGGTGGGGTCAGAGTGACTTTTTTTCATTTGCTTCATTTTTATTTCTATACTTTTTTCATCATTTCACAATTCAGTATCACCTTTATGATAAAAACTTAAATCATTAACAAAAAGAAAAGAAAATTTGGGGGGTGGAGGCATGGTGAAAATGTGGCCTGAGGGATCAATATACATATGCCTAGAATGGTCAGAATTACTATTAAAAAGGTATAGTTCTGGCCCTCCCTGGTGGCGCAGCAGGTTAAAGTACAGCACAAAGAAGCTTAAGCCACTTCCGCATGAGTTCGATCCCCGCCTGCCCCAGAGGAGATCCACATGGTGAGGCAGACCTCTCCTGACCTGCCCGCTGCTCCCCTCAGCAGTGTACTTCATCGATCTGCCTGTTCTGCTCTCCACTCTGTCTCTGGTGAATCCCCTCACCCTTTGCATCTCTGGCCTGTACCCCAGTGCTGTACAAATAAATAAAATAAATCATAAAAAAAAGAAAAGGTATAGTTCTGTTTCTTTCCTGACATGTGTTTGTTAGTTTGATTGTTATCCATCAACAGCATAGCTGGATGCTTACATAATAAGCTTTTAACCGATTCACAAGCAGTTGTAAGAAACAAGGCAAAAAGGGTGCAAGGATGCTCTCGTGTGAATGTGCAACTGCGCGCACACCCATGTTTTAAGTTCTGTACAATTTTATCCCTTGGGTAGGTTTGTGGCCACCACAGTCAAGATACTGAATAGTTCTAACAATAAAGCTATTCCAAATGTTGCCTTTTTACAACCACCTCCTTTGTGCCACCTCTCCAATATCTAACCTTTGGCAATCACTTACCTGTCATTGTCTTTTCAAAAATAATATATAAATGAAATTATACTCTATCTATCCTTTGGGGATTGGTGTATTTACTCAGTATAAGTCCCTCCCTGGAGATTCATCCAGTTTGTTGCGACAATCACAATTGTCTGTCCTTTTTTATTGCTGAGTAATGTTTCAAGTTGTATATACATTATAATTTAACTATCTGTTCAGTCCAACTGGGTGGACTCCCAATTTTGGTTGTTACAGGTCGTTACTATGAACATTTGTGTACTGGTTTTTGCATGGCCAAAAATATTCACTTTCTGAAATAAATGCTCAGGGAGGATAGTTGCTGGTCATATGCTTGTTTTGTTTTACAAAAAAATCTGAAATGACCATATCATTTTATGCCCCCAGTAGCAACATATGGGTCATGTAATTAATTTCCCCACATCCTTCCCAGCGTTTAGTATTGTCACTTTTTTGTTGTAGTCATTTTGAAACATATGAAGTGATAATTCATTGTTGTTCCAAAGTGTATTTCCCTTATTACTGATAATGTCAAACATTTTTTCATGTGCTTATTTACTACTTGTATATCCTTTTTGGTGAAAGGTCTATTATTGCCCTTTTTTCTCATTTCTAATTGGATTTTTAAAAATCTCTTGAAATTTGAATTTTTTTTTTTTTTTTACAAAATATAGAGACTATCTTTTACCAGGTATGTGGTATGCTGAGTATTTTCTCCCATTATATAGCTTATCTTTTCATGGAGTCTTCAAAGCAAAATTTTGACATTTATGAGGTCTAATTTGCTGATTTTTTTCCTTTCCTGGTTCATGTTTTTGGAGGTAAGGTGAAGAACTCTTTACCTAATTTTAGTTCCCAAAGACTTTCTACTATATTTTTTTCCACAAGGTTTATTGTTTTAAGCCTATGAATTAATTTCTACATTGATTGCTTTGTCACCTTTGTCAAAAATCAGTTGACTAAATTTGTGTGAGTCTTTCTCTGGATGTAAGAGAATTTTCACATAGCATCCCCCTCACATGGGAGGACAGACAATGAGGAGGTACTGCTTCATTGTGCATGAGAGAAGAGGGGTGTGTGGGCTGCTGGTGAAGACAGCCAAGTGGAGTACCAGTGAGTGAGCACAGAGCCTGGCCTACACAGGAAACACCTGCCTAACAGTCTGGGAAACAGGGTCTGCACTTTAAAAAATCACTTTTGCTAAAGGTATACAGCAGAAAACTATGAGGAGCACTCTGCCTCCCTATTGACTCAACCATTTCCCACTATTTTCTGCTATGGAAGATCAAAGACCAATTTTTAGAATATCTTCTTTGAGGTCTTGGTGTTTTCCTGCGGCTACAATTATCACCTTCAAAGTAGCATTTCCTCCCTTTCACTCCTTGCTTGCCAGTGTTCAGACAGGTGACTCAGAATCATGCCTCTCAGGTCTTTTTCAGGCTATAAGGTCACTGTAAATCCAGAGGACCCCATAAATCATTTTCAAGAAAACTAGTTCCAACTATTCCTGCCTTTTGGAGGTGTCCCTTATATTTTCTCTGAATTGGTATGATTAACATGACTTTGTCTTGAACTGTTCACATTCTTTGATCATTTGTAGAGGTCTTTGAAGGGTAAACTGACAAATCTGCAATTCTCCCCAACCATGTTTATTGTCATCACTACTCTCTCTAGCTGTCTCTTAGGGGTTTAACTCTTTTTAATCAGAAAAAATCTAAAATAGTAAACACTTAAAATTTCCTTAATTAAGATTGAGGAAATAAATTGCCTCACTCCTCCTGTTTTGTAACACACATATCCCATCCTGTCCTTTGACTTTTCCCATATGAACTTCATTTCCCCGCTCATGCATCTTCCAACATCATATATCTGGGGGAAGGTCTCATATTTTCTCTCTCTCTCTTTCTCTTCTTGTCATCCCTCTCCTCAACTCCCTTCTCCCCTCCCCATCTTCCTCTTCTTCATTATTTTCCTTTTCTCCTTTCAATAGGAGAAATGAATTATGATTTCTCTGGTTTGAAATATTTATTAAGACTGATGTGTATTATTTCTATCATAAATCATTTGAAACTTTAGCTTCTCCTGACTTTATGAAATTAGTCTGCGCATACAATTCTAATTAGTTTTCAAACTTCTCTTTTTTTAAAGAATTGTTTATTTGTGCATACAGAACTGGGGTACAGGCCAGAGGTGCCGGGACAGTGAGAGGATTCACCAGAGACAGAGCGGGGAGCAGAACAGGCAGATCCATGAAGTACACTGCTGAGGGGAGCAGCGGGCGGGTCAGGAGAGGTCTGCCGCGCCATGTGGTCACCTCCGGGGCAGGCGGGGATCGAACTCATGCGGAAGTGGCTTTAGCTTTTCAGTGCTGTGCTTGAACCCGCTGAGCCACCGGGGAGGTCCCTAGTTTTCAAACTTTTAACAGTGACAACTAACATATATTTATTCTCTCCGTCTATTGACAAATAGTGCGTAGCTACCTGCTATGTGGGGTACACAATGTTTGGGTAGATCTCCCCCAAAGGGTTCAAAAAGTCTTTTTCTAAGATATTTAAAGTAGGTCTTTCTCAATACATTATCACCTTGGCATGTGGAACTAAGGCTAACTGAGGACCTACAGGTCTCAGGAGAAACTGTTACCGTAACTTCATGAATGAAAACATCCTAGAGTTAGGGATATGTCCAGAAACACTATTTTTATTGAAGAAACCCATCTTTAGGCACACCCCTCCTCTCTTCTTGTCACCTCATTTCCTTTTGCTGCATTTGCTACCGGGTAAATTCTGTGTGTGTGTGCTAATTAAAATGTCTCCTTTTCTCCTACGTATCTGTCTGATGCTAGTTGGTTTGTCTAAGCCTCTTAAGGTGTGGAACAAATTTCCCCTGTACTGAGCACTGAGATGTCAACAGTGTGATCTTCTGGGCCCCTTTGGTTTATTCCAGCACAGGTTATTTTCACTGCACTGAGCAGCCCATATGGAGGTCAGTGAAGACACACAAAGACCCACTCCCTCTGGCATACTCGATGTAAAGTGGAGGGCAAGAACCCCCTACAGAAAAATAGCTGTATGACTCTGGGCCTTTCTTCTCAGAACACATAGCCTTCGGTTTGCTGAATCATGCCATATGGTCATACCAGTTTCTTTGCGCTTTATAAGTATAGTCATCAAATCATCAAGGAAACATTTATTTCTCCAGGTAATTCCCAAAATTATTTATGTGCTTACAGTTTTAATATATAATTAATTTAATCTTCACAACAGCCCTCTGATGTCAGATTACCATTATTATCCCCACCATACTGATGAAGAAACCTCAGAGAGATGGGGATGAATAAAGATCACCTAAATGAGAACAAGTTAAAGCATACATTCAGCATGTGCTATAACAAGGGGCTCAGCTACCGTCACTTGCATTTGGCAGAGACTCAAAGGCAAGCAGACAAGTGAGAAAGCATTTTAGCAGAAAAGAGAGAAGGCGGCAGTCACTGTCGTGATCGGAGGTGCTGACCTGGGGAAGCTGTAAACGGGCTAACTAGAAACGGGGGTTCTAGGTAAGTGATGAAGGGTAGGTGCGTATTTGGCTTTCTTGATTGGTCCAAAGATGTAAAGGGCGCAGAAATTAGGAAGCTTCAAGGTTTTCATGAAGTTCTGACAGCGTGTTGTCGGCTGCCTATTGCAAGGCTGTTTGGTTTCAGAAACTGGCTGCTGAAGACAATGGTCTGACCTCCTGGGATAGTTACTGTGGTTAGTAGATTGATTTTTCTGGGCTGGTTGCTGTAGGTTGTGGTCAGAGTTCTGTTTTTCTATACAGTCAGGGGTTACTAATGACAGGAATTCATTTTGCAAAATGTGTTATTGGGGGATTTCATTTTCATGTGATGGTTATAAAGTTTGATGACACAAACCCATGGCATAACCTAATACACACGTAGGTTGTAGGGTCTACCTATGCAGACTACCATGAACATGGGAAGCCTGTTATCGACCAAAACGTTGTTAAGTAATGGACCATGGCTGTACATGGTCTGACTGTTGCCCATTTGTATATTCAGTCTCTAAAGAGTTTAAGCAGTTTATTCACAGATTATAAAATAAGATTCAAACTCAAGATAAAATGAGACTATGGATAGTACCATCTCAGTCTGCTGTATCTGTAGAAGGATCCCCATGGAAAGGATGGCAGAGACAATGACATTGGCAGAGATTGTGCTCCAGCTAATTGCTGGCTCTGGGCAAGCTTCCTGATGTCTCTTTGCTTCATGCTTTTATCAGTAAACTGGGCTTAACGGTGATCCTTTACTCAGAGGAGGTGATGATTATAACTGTTAAAAAAATGTGGCAAATGCTCAGAGCAGTGATTGGAACATTGTAAGTGCTATGAAAGTGGTCATCTTTGGTGTTAGTACTAAGAACTTGGTAAGTACTCTCTAATCTTCCAGAATAAAAAAAGACAGTCAACTTGGGACATCAACTCTAGGGTGTTTTTTTACTTTATTTTTTTATTTTACATTACTGATACTTCCAACAATTATTACTACCTTGTATAAAATAGATTTAATAATTTTAAATTTTTATCAAAGAAAACAATTTTAATATTATTTCTCCCTGGTAAGTCCGTAAGATTCAAAACAAAAATCATGGCAGTGGGCAAAAAAAAAAAAAACCTTTCTACATTCAAAACTTTAAATCATTTCAGTTACTGAAGCCGATGAGTTCTGTCAAATTTCCATCTTTGCTCTAACCCTGTACCACCCAGAGCTGACTAAAGAGAAAGGAGCCACCCCTGGCCTCCGACTCGGTTCTGCCCTGCTTCATGTCCAGAGGATGAAAGGTTACCATGCTGTATTTGCTTTCATGCTACCTCTTCTGATGTTTTCTAAGCATCTTAATAACTGTCCTGTCAACATCTTTCTTTGAAAATGTATTGGAAAGGCCCCACTTTTAGGCAGTGTTTTCTGAGGCGGTGGACACCCCCATTCCTCTATTGCTCTTTCTCCATTTACAACAGTGAATGTTCATACAACAGAGAGATGCTTCTTGCCACGTATTCTGTATCAGGCTCTGGGCTAACTGTTTTCCAAATTTCTCGAATAATGTATTTCTATTAGTGGCATACACACATGCGGATTTTTTTAAATTGTATGTCAGAATAACCTAAGTTATATATGAAAAACAAATAAGGCCCCTATTTTTGTTGGTTGAAAATAACAAGACTTCTCTTTGCCTTCCATCCGGCGTCCTCAAGCACATGGGGGTGGAAGAGCAGTGCTCTATATCAGGAACCCCCAACATTTTTTTTAAACAAGGGCCATTTGGTAAAAATCTAAAATTAGATTTACAGGCTGTATTTTTCTCACAACTCAATTGTGATGTCGAAGCTTGAGAGAATACATAGACATATGGGCATGACTGTATTCCAGTAAAACCTTTATTGATAAAATGGGCTGCCAACCCAGAGGCTGTCATCGGCTGAACCCCGCTTCACATCACTGTCAGCCCAATAGCCCGGCTGGTGGAGGCTCCCTCATCTGGACTGCAGTGGTGGAAGGGGGAAAAAACATCATGGAGAATCACACACCGTCTCTGAAGTGCTCAACTGGAAGTGACGCGATCTCTTGCACTCCCATTTTCTTGACCATGGAAAAATCACATGGCCACATCTAAATTCAGCAGGCAAGGGGTTGGGGAAGCAATCCTGTGGGCCATAGGAGGACATGAAGCCGGGCAAGCGCAGTAGTGCCCACAGCTCATTGCACCATCCTTTGCTCCTATCTCTGGGCGACTATTTTTGCTGTGCTTAATGTACCTAGTTCCTAGGAAATGAGTTACAAAGCTGTGCTTTAATCTGTGTTCCTACAGGTATGTTACTCGATTTCTAGATAAACTGGACCTCTCTTTATCCTTTTCCTGCTTTTCTTGTTCAGCCTCTAGTTCCTGTTAACTGTTGCTATTATTCATCAACTAAACTACTGAAGAGCCAGAAAGAAAGTGAAATGAAAGATGCAAACGTATCCGCCTCCAATGTGGTTCCTGAGCTTTGTGTCATCCCCTAGGAAAGTCCCTTCTGAAGATCCATTGTATAGTGTGGCCTGGCAGAAATTTGCTTATCTAATTCACACAATTTATTGAAAGCAACCGTCCTCTGGGGGCAATGTCTGACCAGTGTTCCACAGCTTTATGGAGTGTGTGCCAGTTAGTGTGGGCATGCGTGCGCGCGTGTGTGTGAGTGTGCGCGTGTTCAGGGATAAATATTAGAATACTAGCAAACCAGTTTGGTCAGCCTTCTCCCTAATTTTATTTGCATCTCATTACTAGCTTCCTCACTCTATTTCCTCTTCACATTTTCTCTGCTTGATATTATCAGAAACTCGAAGTTAGGTTGGAAGGAATGTGAGTTAAGGATAAGTTTTTGGTTAAATTTTCCTTGCCTATGTGTCTAATGATACCTTTCTATAAATCTTTTTTTCTTCCTTCCTTTCCTCCTCATCCCCTTCCTCCCTCCCTCCACTCCTCCCTTCTTCCCACTCCTTTCTTCCCTTCTTTGCTAAGTTCTCCCCCTCCTCATCCCATTCCTTCCATTCTTCTATCTATCTAAATGAGGACCTTTTACTTACCAGCCCTATTCTAGATATAATAGTGACAAGAGAGACACTGTTTTAGCCCTCAGGGTGATGAGTGGTTTTGTGATAAGACAAATTGTGACAATTTCTGAGAAACTCCAAAAGGCACAGAAGTTGGGGGTTGTGTGGGAGCAGTAGAGGGTTATCTATAATTGCTCCAGGAAGGTAAAGCTTTATCTGGGAGTTCCTGTTACTCTGCATGAGTAAAGGCCCTATTAAGAGATTTCATTCAATTTTTGGTCGTTGTTCTTTAACCTTTTGCTCCACTGTTTGTGCTACTGCTATCTTTAGCTCTGTTTGGAGAATGGCAAATAGCCAGTAAGTTCTCAGTAGATTTCCCATTTGTAATAGGTTTCTCATGTATCTGTTTTTGGCTTAAAGATCAAATTGCCTTTCGGCCTACTTTTGATCCCTGCCAGGAAGAGCTGGCTCTTTCTCTACTCATCTGTGTAAAGCATTGCTCAGGTGAATATTTCATGGGATTTAAATAGAACTAAAACTTTCCAGGAAATAAAGGGAGCAGGAAAGGCATAACTTCTTTACTATGTTGCCTGCAAGACTTTAGGTTGAGATTATACATTCTCTATCATTTTGTTGTTTTATTTTGATTTTGACTGTAGGTAAGATGTATATAACACTTGGAATAAAGTTCAAAGTACAATTAATGCAATATTTAAATGTAAATGTATTTTAAAATTTCTTACTGAAAATTAGCACAATGTTCAAATGAACAGAACTATAGACAGACATGTCATTTATAGAATTTTCAGGAAACTTGCTCCTTTTTTCAAATCGTAGATTCTTTCTCTTTTGTATTATAGTTTTTGTTTACTTTTTTATAAGTATTTTGAAACTGGTGTTGTAACAGGGTGGTCCCTAGGAAAAGGGGAAGTTCTGGGTTCCCTGCCCCACCCAGAAGGAGGGTGGAGCTGAGGAGAGAAAAAGAAGAGAGAAGAAAAGGAGGAAGCTGGATGGAGAACAAGAAGGAGACCTGAAGAAGCCACATGGAGCCGCCAGTTTGTCTCACATTATATGAAGACCAGGATACATAGGAAGAAGCCATGCTTGTTTCTTGACCCTGGACTGGTTAAGGCAGATGTGGGTGAGAGACCTGTAGAGAGGTGACTATGGCAGTGTTTATATTGATTTTGATTTTGCTCTTTTCCTCCCAGATTTGTCTGGCCATTTTTGACTCTTTTCCATGGGTCCCAGCTAGAAGGTGCTTTTGTGGCAGGCTTTCAGGCCTTGCTTTGGACCAACCCCTTTTGGGCTGACTTTTGCCCACCAGGGGATGGGTAACTTCAGGTGTTTGATTTAGAAGTTATATTCTTTGTTTTCTGTATTGTATATTCACTGTATTAAAGTCCCTTTTCATTAAAGTTTTATATGTTTTGTCTTGATGCAGCGGATGGCAGAACCTACTTGGAGCAGACAGGTTTGGGGCTTCAGGGGTGCCCCTTTCTCCCTGTCCTCTAACAGATTTCGACCTATAACAGTATTTTGAATAATACTTCTGCATTTTCTGTCTCTTAAATATAGTTTACTCTTTTTTTGGTGACTCTGAGTATAATTAAATTTAGCTGATTCTAATTTACTGTCAAATATTAGTACGCTCCACATTTCTAGGAGATGTTGGACAACTGACTCAATGGGGGTGACCAGAAAGCTATCGTTTCAAAGTATTTACATGAAAACCTATTACAGACTTGGTTGGCTATTTTGTATTTTGGGGTGTCTCTTTCATTTTTAAGGATTGCAGATGGCCCTTTTCCCAGCTATTTTCCATTTTAATACTTTTGATTTATGCTGATCATATTTATTAAGGTTGCTAGCGAGAAAACAAGACTGAAAGTGGATGTGCTTATGCTAAGCTCACCAAGATTTGATACTTACCCTAACTGCAGTTTCAACCTCTCCCAAGAATATAGCCTTAACTGGTCAACACAGACTTATCAGCTCAGCACCAATAAGGTCATCTTTCCCATTGCCCATAGGAAGATGAGATACTGTGCTTCAAAGCCTTATCATATTCCCCCATAGGTAGCTTACCTAAGCCTGAAATAATTTTCTTTCCTTATCTTGTCCTTTCCTGGATATAAAAACATTTCATTTTGTACAGTGTCTAGAAGCTTCTTCTTGCTAAATGAAATGCTGCCCTAATCATGAGTTGCTTAGTGAAACCAAATAGCTTTTTTTTTTAAATAATACAGTTGGATTTTTGTTATTTAACAGCATAAATTTGGATGAAATACCATTTAGAACAAAATTAACTGTGGCTAAAACAAAATAGGGGCTTATTTCTGTCTCATGCATAAGAATTCCAGAGATAAGCAGTCCAAGATAAGTATAGCACACCTTGAATTTCTGAGGGACTCAGGGACCTTCTAGCTCTCCTCAACACAGCTTGGGGGTTTCCTGTACCCTCACAGTCCAAGATGACTCGTAAAGCCATTTTAGTTAGTAGATTCGAAGGCAGAAGTGCTGGTTCCACCTCTTTAGGACATTTCCTAGATGTCCTACACAATATTTCTGCTTCTTTCTCATTGGTCACAAGTTTGTCTCACATTATATGAAGACCGGGATACATAGTTTTTATCTGTGGGTGACATTCCTGAACAAACTTACTAAGTGGAAGTGAAGGAATTTGGGGGTCAACCACTAGCAAGCCCTGACACATTGTGGTATCAAGTAGTCTTATAAAGAAATTATGTGGAGGCATTGAAAAATGTAGGTTTTTCTAGGAATCAAAATGAATGGCACTTCATGCACAAGTTCATTTAGTTCTTCCTTACAATGCCTCTGAAATATTTGTTCCAGATCCTCAGCTGGGTACTGAATGACTGAATTTGCTACATTGATGACAATTGAAAAACTAAGGTGCTATGTGCCTACAGTGAACTCTTAGACATACAATCCTTTTGTAGAATTAAAAAAATTCTAGGTAGCCACATCACATAGACGCATTCCAAATATGGGAGTTTCCTCTCAAAGTAAATGCTGCAAGTATGTGCAAGGCCTGAACAATTTGGATGAGATCCTTACAATTAACAGCATTTATGTCAGGACTTCCTAGAAAATTTTTTCATATTATATAACTGCTAGAGCAAACAATACCTTAAACTGGCATTTGCCCTTACATTTTTCTCTAAACCTATTCCTTGAGGTGTTTGAAGAGGGTTAAATATACGTGTGTTTAATATATTTGTTTGGCAAGGGTCACTGTAGACATTCCTGTTCAGTACTCTGCTATTTGGTCTAAAGGTAAAAGCATTTTGCATTGAGCTAGACATGTATCTGATCTAGAAAAGGGGCTTGGGCACCTATGTCCTTCGTGACTTATTTCTGTGGGTACCTCTCATGACAGCACACGCACTGTCCTCTGATGAATTGCACGGCTTGGATTTTAACTACCCTCATCTAGATATGCCTACAATGGTGACTTTTTTCTGTGAAAAGGGGAAACATCATTTGGCTTATTCACTCCAAGGTTGATAATTTGCTGCTTTGCACCAGTACGTCTGTACAGGCTGTTTTCATCTGCCCTAGATGCCCTGGTGCTAAGTATTTGGAATATCTCCACTAGCAAATCTTAGATCTTTCTAGCTTGGGATCAAGGACTCACCAAGGCAAGATTTCTTGCCCTCCTAGGAGCAATGCTACCCCACACCCCATCTGCTGCTTGTCAAGCTCTCTGCCAGCACAGGAATGCTGCAATTTCTAGCCAAACCTGAAAAGACAGGTGCAGTACATGATGCAGTGTTCTTTGTCTTCTTCCACATTGGATATAAAGACCATGGCTCATTGTTTTACTGCAGTTTCTCAGACATTCCTGACCTTAACACAGTCACAGGAAGTCTCAGCAGTGGTAGGTACTTTCTTGGTGTGCCATTAGAAGTAAATGGTGAAATGACAGACTGCTCCGCCCTCTGCAGGCATCTGCCTCCACCTGCCATCTGCCTGGACCATCACATGTTACTGCAGGAGAAGAATCTGCTGAACCCTGGGCGGATAAGGAAATGCCTAACTACAGTCCCTGCCCCTAGATGCTGCGGCCCAGTGGTGGCGATGGGGAGTCGTGACAAGGACCCTGATCTAGCCCCTGCTATGGAGCAGTCTGTGTTGAAGTGGAGAGAGATGGGAATGAACAGCCACCAGTTTGATCTGGCTGCCCTATCAATTATGCCACAGATTGGGCAGCTTCAAACACCGGGGGTTGTTTCGTCATTGTTCTGGAGGCTAAAACCGAAGTCTAAGACCAAAGTCTGGGTCAATTCAGTTTTGCTGAGAGCTCTTTCTGGCTTGCCTTCTTGCTTGTCCTCATTGTCATTTCCTCAGTTTGTGCACAGGGGCCGGGGGTGGAGGGTAAAGGATGGAGAAGCATCTGGCAAGCTGTATACTCTTACAAGGCTGGGCACTAATCCTTCTGGAACTTTAGGATCTCATTTAACCTCAATTCCTTCCTTCCTTACTCAAAATACAGCCACATGCGGGATTGAGGGAGGGGTAGGGCTTTACACAAACACTCAGTCCATGACAATGGGGTTGAGCTGAAACCCTGAAGTTGCAGGGATCATGAAAATTCCATGCTAATTGTCTGGAAGATTTACTTGAAAACCAATGGTTTGTTGAATTGAATTATTCTCATTGGCATGACTCCCTACCTCCTAGCTAAGATCCTCGGCCTCAGAACCTACCTCCAGTTGAAGAGATTGCAAATGGTAGCACCAGTCCCCAACTCCAGTGGGGAATGGGAGTGGCCACACCCTGATTGTCCTTCAGTCCAGCTGAGAATGATCAACATGTTCTGAGCTAAAAAATCCAGGGCAAATTCTGGACTCTGGTGACAATATTTAAAACTGAAATTTCTTCAGATCATATATGGTGGCTCCAAAGTAGGCACCAAGGAGTAAGGTCTAATTTATGTCAATGGTCTGAGAAGGACCTGAAGATCCCGCGTACAAGCTCAAATCCTCATGCTCAGATGGCATCGCTCACCAGAGACCTTTCTGTGCCTCTTCTTTCTGTGCCTCACTTTGCCTTCCAAGTTGCTGGCATGGCTCACCCATCTAGAATTCTCGTGTGTATGTGCGTGCATGCGTACAGGGACAGATACTGTGGGAACATTTTATTCCCTGTCCCTCCTCTAGTGGGTCATCCAGAGCTAACACCTGGAAGCTTGGAGGGCAGCATTATTAGGGAAGAGCAACTGATTGAACTTTGATCTTGGAGCATGCGCTTTAGGCTTCCTATTTCCCTTTTCCTGGGGAGAGATTGCCAAATTTCTGTAACCCCAGACAACCTCTTCCAGGGCTGCCATGTGACATCAGAGGTTGCAGTTCACACCAAAGTGCACATAAATGTGATAGGGCTGTGCAATGCACCCTGTCTCTCCCCACAGATCCCTGGTCCCAAAGTAATCAATTACTGGATCCATCACCTCTGACAACAGTAGAAATGGAAACAGAGGTGCTAACAAGGCCAGGGTTTAGTCGTGTTGTGCAAAAAGGTCTGATTTTATATATATATATTTTATTGCTCTAGCACATACTTTGATATTGGAGATGAGCTGTACTTTCATGAATCTCCGCTCATCCAGATGAAAATCATTAGATTTTTCAAGGGATAATTTGCTTAAGAAACAGAATCATTTATTCTGGGTAAATGCTGGTTTTGCTCCTAAATCTCCTCTGGAAAAAAATAATTTAGTGATTCTGCCGTTTACAAGGCTGACTTGAGTTACTCTACAGTGGACTTAGAAGTAGGGCTGGAAAATACTTCCAGAGGTGGCTCTGAAGTTTTCAAAGAAGCAAAAAGATTTTCCTTAATTATTTAAACTACAGTGATGATGTATGCTAAGTTGAGAATCTATGGATTTTGAGTTCTCAGAAATGTAGTGTCTGAATAGATTACCGGGAAATTTGGTAGACAGGCAAACACCTTAGTTCCTACTCTAGGCCTTCTGAGTCCAAACTGGGGATGGGGCCCAGTAAGCTGTGTTTTTAGTTCTTTCGGGTGATTCTGATGTGGCCCAAATTTGAGGAGCAATATTCTAGGTCTAGAAAAGAGATTTTGAGCATGGCTGCATACAAGAATCCCCTGGATAGCTCTTAAACATCAAATGCCCTGGTCATATCCCAGACAAGTAAGACTCTGGAGGGGGAACTTGAGCAGAAGTTGCCCAGGTAATTCCCATTGCTTCCAAGGGTAAGAAGAACTGCTTAGGAACATTAACTCTCTTTTGTGTATGAAAATGACCTGAAACACTTGTTAATTGTGTAGATACACCCCTTGAGGTTTTGACTCAATAGATCAGTGTGAGGACCAGGAATTTATACTTTTACCAGGTATTCCAGGTGATGCTATTGCAGAAGGTTCACAGACTATTCCTCAAGGACCCTACATTAAAGGAAGGATCTCTGGAATCTTGAAGAAGAGCTGTGAGAATTAAACCATTGCTCTGAAGATTTCAAGTTGTAATCCAAAAGAATTCAACAGAGGGCTTCATGGAGATGGAGCGGCTGGCAGAAAGGAGGGGAGGCTTTGTCATTATGCTGTTTCTGTCAAGCACTGCTTTTGCTCACCTTGAAAGCTAGTAAGTTTTATTAGTTAAGCAAAATAATGACATTTGTGACTGAATCAAAAAACACCTTAAGTTACACTATCCTGGGTTAGGGGCTAGTACATCTGAACAAACAAATCTACAAACCACAGCAGGGTAGTAACAAGAGAACTGCACAGACTCTGGAGTCAAGTAGACCCAGATTTGAATTCAGATGTCACCACTTCCTAGTTATGTGACTTTAGGCAAATGACTCAGCTATTTGAATTTAGGTCTGATCTAATGAGGATACTGATACTCCTTTACAGAGTCACTATGAAGATTAACGTGACAAGCACATGGTTCCATTATCCTCACAACAAAGGGCAGGAATCATTTTCTGAAAGGTTAAGTGTCACAACCAGTTATCCACAGACTCTTTACTCACTCACTGTACCAGAGGCCTTCCAGTGGTTTTGACAACCTGAGAAATCCCTCCAGCTCTTCTGCATAGACTCACAGATCTCACAAGCAGACACATGGAAACTTGCCATTAAAAGAAAAAAAGTAAGAATGGATAATTTAGGAAATGTTTCTTTGTTTCTTATAAGCCCTGTGCTTGATTAACTCCTCCAAACTGTTCTTCCCTCCGTTGAGCCGACTATACCCATTGCAATTTGAATGCTATGAAGTTAACTTGGAAAAGGAATTTTTTAAGCTTTCCCACCTGTTTTCCAAAAGCATGTTTAAAAAAAGTGTATGTATATTATTTACCGTGGTGACATCAAAAGGAGATTTGCTAAAGAGAATTTTAAGTGATTATACCATGTTTTGTTGTTTAAGAAAGCTTTGTCTAATGTTCTCCTATTAGCCTATGGAATCAAAAGAGAGGAAGACATTAAGAATTAGAGCTGGGAAGGAGTTCAGTGTGTTATCCGGATTATTTTTGAGCTTCAGACAAGATGGCCTGAGGCAGCTAGAGGCTTGCTTCTGCCTAAAGTTTTAGTAAAGTAAAAAATCATTTTATTGGCCTATTTATTGTCCTCATGCCACAGGACAAACTCATTTCCTCTGGTGGGTTTGGGACAGAGCAGCTGCGTATCACTCCCACCATAGCCACCCCTCACACACTTAAAGATGACAATTAAGTCATAGTCTATACTGGTTTTTTTTTTTTCCAGGAAAAAACATCTAGTTCCTCACAACTTGCCTCAGAGTTTCTGTTTCCCCCCCTGTAATCGAGCTCTCACTCTGTGCCCTGGCCCAGCACCCCTCTGCTCTTCTGGCTGTGGGTTCTCAGAACTGGATCTGGGCCTGAGTGAGGACCTGACCCGTTGACAGCAATAGGAAAACCCCTCTGTTTCCACACATACTTGTGAGCCAAGAAAGTAGTTAGCAGTCATCACCAAGCACTAACCAGGCATTGTTCTAGAGGGTGTGGAAAACTGCTGTCCAAGGGCCAGGCCTTGTGGGACAGGAGAGGGTGGTGTGCAAGGAAACAACATGCAGTCCAGGTTTGAGTCTAAGGGTCTCTTGCCCTGGAGGCCCATTCTGTCTTTTGATTTTTCTTAAAATGCCAGAACTGTGGACCATATTGTCAACCATCTTACAAATAGTCAAATCCTTGGGCCCTCCCTGGTGGCACAATGAGTTAAACCACAGCACTGTGAAGCTAGCCACAGTTGCTTCAGCATGCTGTTCAATGCCCAGCCAGGGAGGTGACCCACAAGGCGCAGACCTGTCTTGCCTGCTGCTCCCCTCAGCAGTGTCCTTTGTCCATCTGCCTGTTCTGCTCCCCACTCTGTCTCTGGGGAATCCTCTCACTGTTCCTGCACCTCTGGCCTGTACCCCAGTCTGTATTCATAAATAAATAAATCTTAAAAAAAATAGTCAAAACCCTCTGAGCAAAAGAAAATCAGTTTTGGAAGTTGGTTAGGGGCCCTAAGTCTCTTAAGGACTTCAAGTTACTGGAGGATAAACAAAAGACTGTGTGGGTGGGAGCCCAGGAAAGGTTAGGAACACAGGTACCCCATTTCCACAAGAAACAGCACTGACTTCATACATGTATCAGAAGCAAGAAGAATTACTGATAAACGATTCAAGTGATTTATTACCTTTTTGCATAGTACCTGCAATACAGTAAATGTTCAAGGAGACTTTGTTGAATAAACACCGATTTTCTCCTATTACTTTGGGATCCTGAAGTCTTTCTTGATTTCACAGGCTCTTCAGACAGTTGTGAGAGGCAAGAATATTTGTCCCACTCTTATTATTTGTAGATTCCCACAATTAGGAGAAGGGGCCTGAGCAACACCCACTGCTTTCTCTTTATTCTCTCTCCCTGGACCTCTTCCCCCAAGCTAGAGCCCACTTTGCATAGAGGAGACATAGCAGGGCAGTGGAGTATGTTCTGTGATCTGAGAGCCCACCCCCTCTCCTCCCCACAAAGAACTCTTTTCTTCACATGTGAGGACAAAATCCTCAAAGTAAGTGAAGGCCTGTGCAAAGCAAGTGTTCCAGGCTGCGCTCTTTACTGAATGCCCCCGGTCCTCTCTAGTCAAGTACAGTCGCCAGCTTATGCAAACTTCAGAGAGATTTTATGTCCTGTGTGTTTGTTTGGATTCACAATGCTGCTGTTTTTTTTACACAGCTGGTTGTATTTTATAATCTGTTTATGCTTTCCTATTTTATTTTTAAATTTAAGCCTGTATTTTGAATAACTTTAGTATTCTCTTGAACCAGAGCCCTATTGATGACTATATTAAGACTGTTTTCAGTCTTTTACTATTATAAAAATGCTGCAGAGAATAACCTTGTCTCTGCATCATTTCATATATGCCAAAGCAAAGCTCTGCAATAAAAGCAAGTGGACTCGCTAGATCCAAAGAATCTTTCTTCCACCCCTTTATCCTGTTATCTCCTACTTATCATGAGGTCTCAGCTCAGGTATACTTCCATTAGGGGGCATTCCACAGTTCTCCACAAGAAGGAGTATTTCCTTTGTGTTCTGAGAGTAGTATGTAATTTGCTAGATTGCAGCCCTCCAAAACAGTAATTCTTTGAGGAAGGGATCCTTGTAAGCACCTAACTTTGTGCCTGGCACATCATAATAGCTCATTAAGAATTTGTTAAGTGAATAATGAATGAATAATATTTTCATTGATTTAACCACCACTTTTGTGTGACTGTAATAATTAGCAAAAATTCGTGGAAATGGTCACTACCTTTACACATAGGCAATGTAGAGTTTTAATGAATGGCAACTTGACAATATTTTTAGAATACAAAACAATGTGTCCCAGAAATTCCACTTCTAAGAAGAATCAGAGACATACATAAAGTCATATATATATATGTATATATGTGTATATATATATATATTTAGTATATTTAGTAATGGTTTCAATGGAAAGCATTGAAGAGAATCTCATGTTATATCCATATACAGCAATGTTATGTATTTATTTTTGAACAAATATTTAGTAACTTGGGAAAATATTAATATTACATTAGATCATTAAATTAAAGGGCTTATAAGAAAAGTTCTAGGGTGCCCTCCCTGGTGGCACAACGGGTTAAAGCGCAGCACTGTGAAGCTCTCTGCAGCCACTGCAGCACAATTTCAATCCCCAGCCAGGGAGGTGACCCACAGGGCACAGCAGACCTCTCCTGACCTGTCTGCTTCTCTCCTCAGCAGTGTATTTCAGCTCCCAAATCTGTCACTGGTGAGTCCTTTCACTCCAATCTGACCTGTACCCCAGTTCTTGTATGCATAACTAAGTAAATCTTAAAAGACAAAAAGAAAAGTTCTACATATCTGTAGCTCCTATTTTAAAAGTATTTATGCACAAAGACTAAAAATTGTGTGCTGATACTTTCATAGTAGGTTATCTGGATACTGGGGTTGTATGTAATTTTAATTTCTTCATTATATTTTTTCACTAAGTATACACTTTAAAAAGCTATTAAAATTAATATTTTAGAAAACAAGAGCATGAAAGGGAATAAATAATAATGAGAACAGTAAGAAGGAAATAACAGGTTGTGGATCACAGCAGCTAATTTTTAGTTTGCCGTTAGGAAGCCCTCACTGTAGGCCAGGTCATTTAATCTCTGTATCTTGGTTTCTCACCCTTAGATGGGAATAACATTTACCCTGACTCACAGAATTGTGAATTAAAAAAAAGACTAAAAAGGTGCTTTGAAAAGGTACTGTACTTTGTATATAAAATGGCATTATTGTTACTCAAGGAGCATTGTTTAATCACACTACCCTTTCTGTAATTTGAATCCTCAGACGAACACTTTTTTTTTAATCTAAAGTGATGAAATCTGATTCATTATTTCCTGTGGGAATTTCCAGACATCTGAGAAAGAGGTCAAAATATTCTTTCAGTCAATAAAGGTATCTGTTTTATTGCAACAAAACCTAATTTCTCCCACTTACCCAAATATCTCAAATTCCTAACTTCCTCATTCCTCTGGGTTGAGGTACTGAAAACTTCATGCCAGAAACAAACAAACAAAAAAAACATATGAAAAAGGGAAACATTTTTTCAAGCTTTACATTCTGTTGAATAAAGCAGCTGGTTAGTAGCTTGTGAAGAGGATAAAAAAAATGCCCTGAATTGCTGAGCAATAAGTTACTATCAGGAAAAAGGCATTCCTCATCTCACTATCTGAGAGGCCTGAGTAGCCGGAGGTTACTTACAGCCATAGGTATACAGCCGTAGGTATCCAGAATTAAATGACTCCTCATGGATTAACTTCAAGCCACATTTAAAGATTCAACCCGTAGACATTATATCCTTCAGCCAAACAGGAATGCACTCAATTCTTTTTTTTTTAAGATTTACTTATTTATACATACAGATCTAGGGTACAGACCAGAGGTGTGGGGAGTGAGAGGATTCACGAGAGACAGAGTGGGGAGCAGAACAGGCTGACTGACAAAGTACACTGCTGAGGGGAGCAGTGGACGGGTCAGGAGAGGTCTGCTGCATCCTGTGTGTCACCTCCGGGGCTGGGGATCAAACTTATACTGCAGTGGCTGTGATAGCTTCATAGTGCTGCACTTTAAGCCTATGTGCCACCACCATAGGGAGGGCCCAGAATACTCAGAATACTCAGTTCTTAATACTTGCTTATACATTTCTTTTATATTTTTGCCTACCAAATAAGTGTAAAATGGATTCGCATTGGAGTATTGATTTGTATGTCTCTGATCACTGGTGGTATTGACCATTTCTTCAGATGTATATAGCCTGTAGGTGTTTCTGCTTCTGACACATCTTTTAATTTATTTTATTTTTCTCTTTTTTTCCTAATTTTATGCATTCCTATTGATTGGTAGAAACTATAAATTCTCAGTACTAATCATCTTGATACTAATCATGTGTTTATGGCAAATATTTTCTGTTTCACGTTATTTTCTCATTTTTAAAAATTCTTTGGATGAACAAAATGTATTACTTTTAGTATAATTTATCAATGTTTATAGCAAATGCTTAAAAAAAATCTTGTATAAGAAGTCTTCATCTATTCCAAGGTATAAATCATATTTAAAGAGGGTAAGACTTATACACTGTTAGATTTATTGATAACTATTTCATTTTTGTAATGCTTTTATAAATGGTATTATTTAATTTCCAATTACTTGTTGCTAATATATAGAAATATATAGAATATTTGAATGTTGACCTTGTCTCTGTAACCTTGCTTAACATACTTACTAGATCCAGTATCATTTAAAAACAAAAAAAGATACTTCAGTTTTTTCTCTTTTTTTACATCAGCATTGTCTGTGATTTACCATCTTCTTTCCCATTTCTGTAGGCTTTTGATTTCTTTTCTTGCTTTATTTTATTAGTTAAGACTTCTATACAACATTGAGTAGAAATGATAGGAATGGACATCAGTGACTTGTTCTCAATCTTAAAAGCAAACATTTAGTTTTTCATTATTAAGTATAATGTTGCGTATAGGTTTTTAATGATAGACCTTATCAATTTGAGGAAGTTCCCATCTATTCCTACTTTGCTAAGTGTATTTGCCATTGAGGGGTATTGGACTTATATTTCAAATACTTTTTCTGTATCTCTTAAAATGATCATATTTTAATATATCTATATAATGAATTACATGTATTGAGTTTTGAATGTTACACCAATCTTATTTTCCTAGTATAGACTCTGTTTATTACACATATTATTGTTTTTATATGTGGTTTATTTGCTATTATTTTTAAAAGTAATTCTACATTTATTTCTTTATAAATAAAGTTCCACTGTTTTATTATGTAGCTTTGTCTGGTTTTGGTGTAAGATTACTGGTCTTATAGAATAACTTGGAAAATGTTTTTGCCTCTTTTGTTTCTGGAAGAATTTGTATGAAATTAGCATTATCTCATCCTTAAATATTTTGTAGAATTCATTAGAGGAGTAATCTGGACATGGACTTGTATTGTAATTATTTGTGTATATATCACACTTGTCCCCAATTGTCTATGAGTTCATTAAAGAAAGGATTCAATCTAAATAATTATTGGTGTTGGGAGTGACTAAAGATTTACTGACAAGGACTGAATTAGGGCAGTAAAGAATTTTGCCTTGCATCCAAGCTTGATAAAGTGGTAATAAACTGACCTTGCATCCGGGATGGGTCTAGCTGAAGGTGATAACGAACTGGGCCTCACAGCAAGGACACAGCGATGAGTCACCCCCTTTGGAAATCTGAGTTTAGAATCTATATAAGAGACCCTTCCCCCTTATTGAGTGGGCAGTAGCTGCGGACCCCACTCTAGGGGCTCCGTCTCAGCTGCTGTCCCAGAGCACTTTGCTCAGCCTTTCCGCCTCAAGCCTTCCTTTCTTGCGGCCGGTCACAGAACTTGGGAACAGACTCACTGCGTCCGCCCCTCCTCTCCGCCTTTTCCTTTCAATTGGTATCTCTTAACACTTTATACCATACCCAGAGTCATCTCAGTAAATCATTGTTGAATGAATGATGAATGTTACCTCTATGAAGTAACAGAAAATATGTATTTTATTCTCTGCCATAACTTTTGACACAAGGCTCCTAAGTTCCTAGTAAATTCTTAAGTGATGAGAACACGAGGAACATCTTTTGTTTTCTGAGGTGACTCTTGGTGGACTCCTGGCTGAGTGCTAGCCACCAGAAAAACCAGGTCATAATTGTAAGCTTGAAATTTTTAGTCATGCCTTCTGTCTTTCAGAGAGGACAGAGGAACTGGAAATGTAGCTAATAATGATCATACCTACATGAGGATGGTCTCCATAAAATCCTAATAGTAGGGATTCAAAGAGTTTCTAGGAGGGTAAACACATCCAGGAAAGTAACACACCCCAAATCCACAGAGACAGAAACTTCTGGATGTCACCCTATACCTCTCTTCTTCTTTCACTGTACCCTTTATCATGTCCTTTAATGAAGTGGTAAATGTGTTTCCTTGAGTTCTGCTCCAACAAATTAATCAAAGGGTCTCGGGAACCTGTGAATTGTAGCCAAAGTGGACAGAAGTTGTCCACCATTACTTGCAATTGGCATCTGAAGTGGAGTGGGAGCAGTCTCGTGAGACTGAGTCCTGTGAGATGTGACATTACCTTTAGTTAGATAATGCCAGAACTGAGTTAAATTGTAGGACATCCAGATGGTGACATGGGAATGATGGGAAAAACCCACCCCCTCAATCATAATTTTATTTATTTATTTATTTTTTAAAGATTTATTGATTTATTCATAGAGAACTGGGGTATAGGCCAGAGATGCGGAGGGTGAGAGGATTCATCAGAGACAGAGTGGGAAGCAGAACAGGCAGATCGACGAAGTACACTGCTGAGGGGAGTAGCGGGTGGGTCAGGAGAGGTCTGCCTCGCCATGTGGTCGCCTCCGGGGCAGGTGGGAATCGAACTCGTGCGAAGTGGCTTAAGCTTCTTAGTGCTGTGCTTTAACCCGCTGCGCCACCAGGGAGGGCCCTCAGTACATAATTTTTAGCCTTTGAGACAAACTGCCCTTATCCAGTGGTTTTGTTTTGAACTAATCCCCAGTGTGCTCATTGGACTTTAGTAGTAATGGTTATCACTATTCTTTGAACTTATGCTTCAAAGGTCAATGATCCTGATGTGGGGGTAGCTCATGCCAACTTCTCCTCACAGGAAATTGCCATGGAGTGCAGTAAATTGGTAGTGCGACTTCATATCTTTTCATTTGTAATAGTTTTCTGCTAATCTCCTTCCTCTTGTCAGTCTCCTTCAGTCATTGAAGTGCAAGAAGTTTCTGTGCACTTTAGGGTCCTAGTAGTTTCTATATACATAACTATCCATGGAAAAGTAGGTGTATGTACCTAAATGACAGTTCCTCAGCCCCCCTCTGCTGTAACTTCCACCATTGAGAACACTCTGGGATCAGTGGTTTTCTGCCTTTGTAACTTTTCCTCTCTTTAGTGGGCTTACTTACTAGTCTTTCATCACACTCTGATTATAGAATTAGTCTTCAAATGACTGGATTCTTTGAAAGACTTAGTGAGTTGGGGGTCACACTGCAACCCCAGCAGAAGAAGATTCATTGATGAACTTTTGACTGTTGAATTTCACCCTCAGTTATTTATAATAACTGAGTAATAGCTTCTCAGTGACATGCAATGTCCTATGTACTAGAGGTGCAAAAATGGGTAAGATTTGGTCTCAAGGAACCTATCAGTTAGATGCAGATACTGATAAACAAAAAAGAACAAATAATACATGTGTGTGATAATAGATCATGAATAACTGATAGGGTGCTCTGAGATTGTAGAGAGAGTAACTCTACTGAGGCAAATAGTGTGATATCGCAGTATCCCATGGAAAGTAAGTAGCATCTAAACTTTGTCTTCTAAATCAGAGTCCATCAAGTGGAGAGAACAGGTGGGCCATCCAGCAAGAGGAAATAGCTTGTGCAAAGGCATAGAACATGAGTGATTTTTATATGTATTTGGGAAGGGATTAGTGAAAGGAATTTGTTGGAAATGAGTATGAGCCAGTCTGCACTTTTGTGGTTTACTAAGTAAGATGGATTTGTTTCCAATAGGCTCATGTTTCCTAAATATTGTTCATTTTCTTACCACTTTCATATTACCATATATAATATATAATATCTACATTTAACACTTTCCTTTAAGTCAACATTGATTCATCTCACCTAAAAAGAACATAGTATGTAATATTTGATTACTTAAAAATATAGTACATGTACATATGTATATATATGTTCTTAATCTCTATAGTAAGGTAGAAATTCATGAATTCATTACCCAATGTAAGTAAAACATTTTTTGTTAACTTAAAAACTAAAAGATTTAAATTCCATTGCATTGGGGCCCTCCCTGGTGGTGCAATGGATTAAAGCACAATACTCTGAAGCTCTCTATAGCCACTGCAGCATGAGTTCTATCCCCCACCTGGAAGTGACCACATGGCGCAACAGACCTCTCCTGACCCATCCACTGCTCCCCTCAGCATCGTATTTCAGTAGATATTCTTGTTCTGCTCCCCACTCTGTCTCTGGTAAATCCTTTCATCCCCCGCACCTCTGGCCTGTACCCCAGTTCTTGTATTCAGAAATAAGTAATTAAAAAAGAATCCATAGCTCTGTTTTTTTATGTCATCTCTTTGTCTTGCCTAAGAGGTTATCACTCTATGTTTTTTGTTTTCTATTACCTTAAGTTTTTGCAGAAATATCTTATCTACTATATATTGATCCATAAAAGGAATTTTGTTTAGTTTATTGGGTTTAGATTTTGATTTGTGACAGTCTTGTGAAAAAGATTGATGCAGGAGCAAACCTCCATGCAGGGAGGCAAGTTAGAGGTGATTGTAATAATCTAGAAATGTGATGAGAACCTGGACTAGGCCAGTAAGAGGAGAAATGATTAGTATGAATTATTTCAGAGAGTTGCTGAAGCCAACAGATTTTTTCAGACAATTATATAGACATTCTAAGAATGTCTTAGAAATCTGGGGCCCTCCCTGGTGGCACAATAGGTTAAAGTACAGTACTGTGAAACTAGCCACACAGCTACTTCAGCACAAGTTCAATCCCCAGTCATGGAGGTGACCCACACGACCTGGCATCCATCTGCCTGCTCTGCTCCCCACTCTGTCTCTGGTGAATCCTCTCACTGCCCCTGCACTTTTGGCCTGTACCCCAGTTCTGTATGAATAAACAAATACATCTTAAAAAGAAAAAGAAGAAATATGGCCTTTGTGATCTTTCTAATACTAAAATATAACTGCTTGTTTAGTTTATTGATATAAATAGTTTGTATTTTGACCCCTGAAATGCTAGTGGTTTCCTGTAGTTTTCAGGGAAAAGGGAAAGCAAACCCATAGTCCTGTTCCTAGAAGTTCTGCTTTGTGACTATTAAAAAGAAGTAAATAAAAGCCATATGCTTTCTCATCCTACTAGGCAGCTGAACCCATACTCAGATCTTGGTTTACTAACTCAAACAGGTCTTTCTCTCTAGGCTGTAAGGTCTTGAATTTGCTCTTTGAATTCTCCACACCCAGACTTTCCCCATATATATTTTTTTTAAACAAAAGCTCACCATCATCTTTTTGTAATGAGTCTATACAACAATGTTATTGTTTTCTGGGTAACTTTGGAAAGACCCAACTATTTGGGCAATTGTTGCAAATGGTAGCGAATTTAAGGTTGTCTACACTGTGAGTGATTTTAAACTTTACAATCAGAAGTTGATTTAGCCAGTTTTATTGAGACTAGAGCAATTAACTTGTGATGTGTGGTTGGCTGGAGACAGCCACTCAATGAAAAAGCAGTCTGGGTATTCCCCCATGTCCTCATGCTGACCTGGATTGGGCAATTTGAGCAAAGCAGAATGGGTCAGAAGAATCATTCTCTAGCCAGGAGGCTATTCTGATTATACCAAGTAGACATGGAAACTGGTTTAAGCCACTGATCAGAAACAGCCACACAGAATGAGTTTGAAAACTATGAAGTGATCACTTAGGAAACTACAGATAGAATACAGTAATTGTCAGGTTAATAAATCCAACTTTCAGAGCCACTATCCTTTGTGCTTGGCACCCTTGTCATTTAATTGGGCAGTTTCTTTAGTTTGAACCAGGCTGGTCACTCAAAAAAGTGATTGATAGCTTAGGAAAGCCAAGTACTGGGGGACAAAATGTCTTGGGTTAATCAACTTTGTTCATCAGTGGAGGATTCTGAATAGCCCATTGTTCCTCACACTTCTATTTGGCTATGGGCTTCTTCATCTGTTCAACTCAATGAAACTGGCACTTAATGAGTGTCTACTAAGTAAAAGTCATATTTTGTATCTCATGGATATTGTGTGGTTACTTTCTTAATGGACAGGGCAACTTGAGGAGATATCAAGTAATTTATAGCAATGTTCTCTATGGAGATACTGTTTGTTTCTGAAATATGTAGACAAATTGGAGAAGGCCGGGCCCTCCCTGGTGGCACAACAGATAAGGACACAGCACTGCAAGCAGACCGCAGCCACTTCAGTGCAAGTTCGATCCCTGCTCTGGAGGTGACCCACATGATACAGCAAACCTCTCCTGACCCTCCTACTACTCCCCTCAGCAGTGTACTTCGTCCATCTGCCTGCTCTGCTCCCCACTCTGTCTCTGGTGAATCCTCTCACTGTCCATGCACTTCTGGCCCGTACTCCAGTTCTGTATGCATAAATACATAAATCTTTTTAAAAATTGTAGAAAAAAAATTGGGGAAGGAAGGGAAGGTACGAGTCACTGTGGATGAGAATTTGAGGGGAATTACTCTGTTGTCCTGTCCTCTCCAGTAGAAATTCTAACAAACTCAGGTGAGGGAGTACAGTGCAGAGAGAGATGTGGTGATTTGGGGGCTGGAGAGGTGAGATGTTAAAATCTACTATTCAATGCTTGATGAGGAAACTGTGACTTCATGCTAATTGGCCACAACTCACTCAGGGGAGGGTAGCCACCATGACAGGTTGACACACATGCCTTCTGCATCTCGGAGCACCAAGTCACTAAAGATGTTTGATTTTATACTTTCATTCTGACACATTCCTCCCTAATTAGGTGACTTTTGCTTTAATTTCATTTTATTTATTTTTAAAGGTTTATTTATGGATGCAGAACTGGGATACAGGCCAGAGGTGCAAGGCGGTGAGAGGATTTACCAGGGACAGAGTGGGGAGTAGAACAGGCCGACTGATGAAGTGCACTGCTGAGGGGAGCAGTGGGCAGGTCAGGGGAGGTCTGTCGCACCATGTGGGTGTCACCGCTGGGGCGGGGATGGAACTCATGCTGAAATGGCTTTAGCTTTGTAGTGTTGCGCTTTTAACCCACTGCGCCACCAGAGAGGGCCCTCATTTTTATTTTTTACCTGCAGATAATGGATGGTGAGGAGGCAGATAATGGATGGTAGGGAGGGGAAGGAATGAGACAGGAAGCAGATGGATAAGCTGACAAAAATGACAAAAATATTTTAATGTTTAAATGAGAAGAACAAAAATCAGTGTGTGAATTGTGTTATTATTTGGTATGGAAGAACAGCACAGATATAATTGAAATCTTTCAACCCAATGTTTAATCCAGAAAGATCTTTTCAGAAAATCAGGCAGTATTTATCTCATAAAAGCAACCCATTTATATGACAGTTGTTATAACCCTGATGTCTGGACTCGGGATGCTAGAAATTTGGTACTAAATTGAACTTCTCAATACCAGTGGTGTGAAAGAATGAGTGTATACATAATATTTCATTTGCATAGTGGTTTTTTTTTTGCTTTTTCAAAATACATTCATTTATATTAAAACATGGAATTGTGTAACTTACTCAAATTCACTATTAATTTTCCCTGTATGATTATTTATTCACCATTCTATAGACTGAATTAAGTTTATGTTCAAAAACTTTATGTTCAAAAAAGAACCTTTGATTTTTAAAATTTTTAAAATTATATAATTTTATACACACATACACACACACACACACATACTTACATTACTCTTCATCTTGTACATTTTTTATCTTGATTGTAATCTCCATGGACTTCCCACCACCAAGTCACCCATTTGCCATCACCATAGTGTCCTGCGCTCTTCCTGCCCCAGTTTTGATCCTATTCCCCTCTCCACCGCTGTAGAATATCTCTGGTTTATAATTGCTTGTTGATTTTCATTTTTACTTTATTACAATTGCTTTTTTTTTCTGATCCCTTACACTCCTGCTGTGAGTGAAATCATCTGGTATTTTTCTTTTTTCTTTCTGGCTTATTTCACTAAGCATGATTCCTTCCAGCTCCATCCATGTTGCTGCAAATTGTATGAGATTATCTTTTTGATTGTTGAGTAATATTCCATAACACAGGTATACCACATCTTCTTGATCCAGTCATCTATTTTTGGGCATTTGGGTTAATTCTACATCTTCCCTATTGTAAACAGTGCAGCAATAAACATAGGGGTTCAGGTATCCTTTTGAACTGATGTTCCACTATCTGGGACCCAGACCATGAGAAGGTCAAGAGTTCCTCCTTAAAATACAAAAACTCATGGAAGGATAATGTTACTGGTAATCTAGACAATTCTGAAAGTATAATCTTTATATCTCAGTGTGGATTAGTTGGCAGTTACATGAAAAGAGGGAGAAGAATTTTTTTTTAAAAGATTTATTTATTTGTGCATACAGAACTGGGGTACAGGCCAGAGGCTCAGGGGCGGTGAGAGGCTTCGCCAGAGACAGAGTGGGGAGTAGAACAAGCAGATCAATGAAGTACACTTCTGAGGGGAGCAGTGGGCGGGTCAGGAGAGGTCTGCCACGCCATGTGGTCACCTCCGGGGCGGGAATGGAACTCATGCTGAAGTGGTTTTAGCTTCTTAGTGCTGTGCTTTAACTCGCTGCGCCACCAGGAAGGGCCTTTTTTTTTTTTTTAAGATTTATTTATTTATTCGTACAGAACTGGGGTACAGGCCAGAGATGTGGAAGGTGAGAGGATTCACCAGAGACAGAGTAGGGAGCAGAACAGGCAGATGGACGAAGTACACTGCTGAGGGGAGCAGTGGATGGGTCAGGAGAGGTCTGCTTCGCCATGTGGATCTCCTCCAGGGCAGGCGGGGATCAAACTCATGCAGAAGTGGCTTAAGCTTCTTTGTGCTTTGTGATCAAACTCATGCAGAAGTGGCTTAAGCTTCTTTGTGCTTTGCCATCAGGGAGGGCCCGAGGGAGAAGAATTTTAAAGGAACAAAGGAAGTTACCTAGAAGGAGGGATTACTCATGGGGAGAGAGGTGAGTGCCAAGGACAAGTTGCACCTCTCTGATTCCAGCCTCATCTCTCACTAGCCTTCCCTATAAACTCACATTTGGCAGGTTTCTGTGACCTGCTCTTAGGGGCCCTGAATTCTTCTCATAGAGTGTCTAACCCTTGGTTTATTTGCTTAATCAAACTAGTCATTCTGCCCCAAGATTAAGTTATTTGGGAGCTGGGAATTTTCTTGCTTTCAGCCTTTCTCAGCATATGGTAGAGATACAGGAAGTATTTAGAGCATGAAACCTTAAGCCATAATTTTATGCCTAGTTGTAATAGTTAAGCTTCTCTTTTGTGTCATTCTTTTCAAAATGAATGACTGTAAAGCATGCTAGAAATTGAAGTGTTTATATTTGTCTGAATCCTCTGAAAAAGAAAAGTGTCCAATTTCCCAGTGGGATATTAAAATAATAGCTAGCGAACATTTACTGTATGTTTCTCATGTGCTGGATACCGTCCTAACACTTTACAGATTATTTGATTTCATTTGATTTCCACAGCCCTCTGAGGTTATCTTTGCCATTTTAAAATAAAGAAACAAAGGCACAGATTTAAGTCTACTTGTTTACAAAATGAAAAAGGACTGAATGGCAATGACAAAAAATTTCCTTTGTTTATAATCAAACATTAATATAAACTCAGTACAAATTAAATTAAAAAACAAAAAGACAAAAAGAGAAACTCATCCCTGAGAAGCCTAGCGCAGTGACTAAGCCGGGCATTGCTTCACAACCTATTAACAAGTTCCTGCAGCCCACATGGATGTGGAGGTGTGGCCGGTTAAGGAGTGGAGGATTTAAGATAGCCCCCCAAATGGTGTCCACCAGGTGGCACTATACCTCTGACTGAGGAGGGTGGGTGGGTACATCTTTCTGATTGTGATATCAGCATTCTTGACAGAAAGATTCAAACACTGGCTTCCAGTTTGCTGGGCCCACAGCTCTGTGTTCAGCGTGAGCTGAGGAGCTGTCTGACATCCCCAGTACATTGCAGCTCTGTTCCAAATCAAATTCAAGTGCAGGTTTCTTGCATTCCCTGACCTACTGGTTACCAGTTACAGGACCTTGAGCAAGCTAGCAAGGTGTGTGCACTAGCTCTCATCTGTGAAACAGGAATGATTATTCACACCTACCTCATTCTGCATCACCACTGGTCACAGTGCTCTCCTCACTGAGGGCTTGAGTAAGTCTTCTGGGAAACAGAATTAGTTATGTGAGCGTTCAGTAGCTGGACACTAAAACACAGTCAACATTGTGCTTACCTCAGAGTACACCATCAAAAAGATGAACTGGTAATATGAATATGAATATTTTGTGATATGAATATTTAACAGATGTAAACAGATAGTATTTTTGGCTATTTATTTTTTGCTGCTGCAAAGATGAGCAAGGCAGATACGGTTCCCACCTTCATGAAGCTTCTGATCTAGCTGGGCAGATACGCCTTTAACAAGTAATGACTCAAAACTATGTAATCACAAACATGCAAAGCCCCATTCTTACCAGAATGTAAAACTGGTGGCTCTAACTTAGTCTGGGGGTCAGTGAAGACTTCAAAGGGGAAGTAGGGGGTAATCAGATAATTAGGCAAAAAGAAGATAGAGAAGCATTTTAGTGCCCTCAGTGGGAAGGCGCCTACTGAACTCAAACAGCTGAGAAAAGTTTAGTTAAACTGAAGGGAAAAAAGAGTAGATATATAGGCTAGAAGCTGGAGAGATTGCTCATTGAGAGTAAAATGTATTAAAGGGTTTTCAGGCCCTCCCTCGTGACACAAAGGATTAAGTCTCAGTACTATGAAGATATCCCACAAGTTTGATCCCCTCCAGGGACCTGACCCACATGGCACAATAAACCTCTCCTGTCTGCTTGCCCGCTGCTCCCCTCAACAGTGTATTTCTATAGATTGGCCTGTTCTGCTCCCCACTCTGTCTCTGGTGAATCTTCTCACCCCCACATCTCTGGCCTGTACCCTAGCTCTTGTATGCAGAAATAAACAAATATTTAATAAATAAATAAATAAACCAAGAGCAATACGAGCAAGTGTAAACGCTGATAACAGCAAAGCAGTAGAGAAGAGATGTTGAAACAGCAAGAGAAGGTGGCTTTGAAGGCAGGAGCGGGTGGGGTCGAGAACCAGGGCACTTCCCCAAGAGCAGCACGAGCCGGGGCTCCCGGAAGGATGGTTGTAGATGTGGTGTTGGGGAGTCGGTGTAGCTCCCTGTGATGCTTGTGATGGTCTCAAACACTGAGGGTGTCGTCTGCTGCCAGGGAGGGTGAGGTGGATCCGAGGTGTAAGCAGAGGTCACATTTGAAGTAGTCAAAGTGCAAACTAGGCAAGAGGAAGGTCCAGCTGAGGCTTTTGGCCACTGACCCTAAAACAAAGAGGACAAGGGATGTGATTGTCTGTAGCCAAGCCATGGCCCAGCCATTACAGGGAACGTGGAGTTACTGAATTCATTCCCATGCCAATTATTTTGGGCCTCTGCTCTGTGCCAGGCCCGCTGCTATGTACTGGTGTCTGCTGAGCAGATGTCACACAGAACTAGGCAAGGTGACTTTGAGTATTAATAAGAAGGAGATTTAACAGACAGCTCACCAATCTTAGCTTTGTTGAGGAGGAAAGATTTTTCCTCTGCTCTCAGGTTCTGTGGCTGGGACTGAGAATGGAACTGACAAAAATTTGGTTAACAGGGAAAAAAGCATATTTTCCCTGATGTGCTAAAAAATACTCTTACTGTATGTCATGTGTTTATTAACTTTGATACTTTCGTGACTTTGGCCTGTATGTCACAGTGGGTGACAGACACCAAATGACACAACTGATGGCAAAGATCAAGTATGTAGAGAGATAGGGTGTCAATCAGGAGGTAACACAACATGGAGCCTTGATGCCCAGGCGTCTTCCCTGGAGTCTCTCCTGCAGAATGAGGACTGACAGGGCTGCGTGGTCCCCCTTTTTTTTCTTTTTAAAGATTTATTTATTTGTGCATACAGAACTGGGGTACAGGCCAGAGGCGCAGGCGCAGTGAGAGGATCCACCAGAGACAGAGTGGGGAGCAGAACAGGCAGATCTATGAAGTTCACTGCTGAGGGGAGCAGCGGGCAGGTCAGGAGAGGTCTGCCGTACCATGTGGGTCACCCCCGGGGCGGGGATCAAATTCATGCTGAATAGGCTTTAGCTTCTTAGTGCTGTGCTTTAAACTGCTGTGCCACCAGAGAGGGCCAGGTCCCTTTTTTTAAAGAATCCAATGAGATTTTATCCTTTTCTGGTCTCTCTGCTCTACCATTTTGGAAATGCTAGCTACCTACTAACCTGTGCACCAGGAGCAAGCAGTGTGGGCAAACAACCTCAGCTCTTCCCAGTGTTCCACCTCTAGACGAGCTAAGGGAAGCAGTTTCTGGGAGTATTCCCTGCCGCCTCTAGGCTGCCCTTTTCTTTCATTATTGTCTTGAGCCTTCACTTAATTATCAGTAAGATAGTTTGACCTATTGCCTGGCAATTTTGTCTATGTATTTTCTTGTAATCCTCCAGTCCCTTTCTCATTTTGCAGCCAGCACTCAGGCCATCCACTGGTTCAGAGAGAAAAAAAATTATTTTCCTCGCTTGAGTTCAAATGTACAAACTCCGCAGGGAACAGGGTGTTCTCAGGCACCGCTAATGGATTTGAGAGAATACACAGTGACGCAGGAACAAGATTTTCCTACCCAAAGGGTGATGTTTGCCTGACTATCAGAGAGGAAACAAAGGGTGTGAACTGCTGGTATGTTTCCTAGGGGGGAAATGGCAGGTGTCAGAAATGGGAGATGGCAGAAATCCTAGGGAAGAAGAGGTGACTTTTCTGAATTGCAGGTAGGGCTTTAGGGCATTAGGGTTTGAGGGCATTTCGAGATGTCAAAACAGAAAGCTCTATCAACTCCCTGGCTCCTTGGGTCTGCAGTTGCCTCGAGTGCCTCTACCAACTTCATGTGGCTCTGGAAATGAATCCAGTGTGCACACAGCTGTTGAGGGCTCTTGGGTAGTCCCCTGTGGCTGTCCCTCAGCCCTGCCCAACATGTCCTACATGCTCAACATGTAGATGCCTCAGAGGGAGCTTTGATAGCAATGACAGTCACTGAGCTCTGGGTCCCTTTCGATGAGAGTAGGGTGTATCCGCGCAACCATTTGGGTAAATCAATCCCTAAGGGCCAGAGGAGACCACAGACCTCAGTGGATGGTATTCAGACACCTGCCTGTGCCCCAGCATCATGGTCCCCTCAAACTTAAAGCTAATACCACGGACAAGGCGAGAGGGCATGTCTTTGAACTGCTAGGATTATGTTTCTGCTACTGGAGGAATCAGAACTTGTAATTATTGGTTGAATACTTAAGAAATGTATCTTTTTCAATTATTGAGAAGAAGTTTATTGTTTGAATGTATTTATTTACATTAGTCACACGTGATTCTTTGTAACAGAAACACATCTGTATTTGGCCTGGTTATCTTTTTCTGCATTAATGCCTGGTCTACACAGCTGGACTGTGAGGTTATTCAGGGCCAAAGAGTAGCTCCTTCTTTCCCCCTTTTCTTTTGACTCAGCACCTTGTACTAACAGGCCTCATTTTCAAGAGAACAATTCAGGCAACAGGATGTGCATCGCTGTTTTATTTATAAATTGTTTGCCAGAGAATCAGTTCAAGAGTCTCTCAGTGCCAACTTAAATTGAAATGGTTCCCCCAAGTATCCATTTTCACATTAAGAGAAACAAATATTTATTAAGCATCTAGCACGTGCACGGTCTTATACCCACCTGCCTCCTCTTAGGGCAGCTCTGGTCACTGAGGAGCCTGTTATGGGACATGTTGATGCAATGCAGCTGAGTGAACTGAACTTGCATTTGGTTGCCTTTTATTTATTTATTTATTTTTAAAGATTTATTTATTTGTACATACAGAACTGGGGTACAGGCCAGAGGCTCAGGGGCGGTGAGAGGCTTCACCAGAGACAGAGTGGGGAGCAGAACAGGCAGATGGACGAAGTACACTGCTGAGGGGAGCAGCGGGCGTGTCAGGAGAGGTCTGCCACGCCATGTGGTCACCTCCGGGGCAGGCGGGGATCGAACTCATGCGGAAGTGGCTTTAGCTTCTCAGTGCAGTGCTTTAACCCGCTGTGCCACCATGGAGGGCCAGGTTGCCTTTTCTTTTAAACACACATGTAATCTGGTGGCAAAAGTGACAACTGGTTATTTTGGAAGACTAGAGGAATTCAGAAGTAAACCAACTATACTCATAAACTCAGAATCTATAAAATTAGAAGCAGTCAATGTTAACCTTTTGGTGTATGTCACTACTTGTGTCCACTGATAGACCTTGTTGTATTAAGAATTTTTGATAAACTAGGCGTGAGGGCAGGGAGAGAAATTTTTGCTTTTGTCTAGAAAAGGATGATGCTATAATTTGAGAGTTTCAGTGATTAAGTGTATCCAGTGACCAAGTATATACTCCAGGGATGGAAGAAATTTGAAAAATGTGTTGCTGATTAGAAAAAGTTGAAAGTTAGGTTTCTGGTAGCTGAGTGGAGTGGGAAACTAAATAAAACAGACACTTGAACCTAATTCATGACAGATTAATGAAAATAGCTCTGTTGATTAAATCAAATGTTATTTCTTCACTGAAGTTCTCCCATCTGCCTTGAGGTAGAGTTAGCCAGTGAATCCCTTTGGGCTGCTAAATATTTCTGCTGTCCACATGTGGACATTCAGTAAAGAATATTTCCTATCATAATAAAACATGTTTTATTATATTTCTAGATTATATTTCATTGGAGAAAGTATTATCTAAAAGAATATATTTTGGACTTAAAAAGCCCAATTTAAAATTCCAGACTCACCATTTGGTAGCTTGGATGAGCTAGTTGCCTCTCTGAATTCATCTATCAAATTAGAATCATAATACCTACTTCACCGAGTTATTGAGTGAGACAAATGGGACAATATTTGCAACACTCTCTGACCCACCCTAAAACACAACCAATAAATAAAAGGTGTAATTATTTTTGTTACAGAACTTGTTATGGTTTTTTTTTTGTAACAACTGGTTCAGGAATGCGGTAGAAATTGCAGCATTGCAATTACTGGCATAGGAATGCTTTCCTCTGGACTGTGAACACCTAGAGAGTGAGCCCTGCATCCTGACTTCTCTCGTTCAACTGCTCTCCACTGGCAGAGCAGTTTATAAACAGGGAGCCATCTCTGTGTGCTTGTAAAACAGCATTGGAAAGTGACAGGTCATATATATGCTTTCCTCCCAAGGAGTTCTGTATCCTGACAGATTTTTAGAGCTGATTCTAAACTGCAAGCATTAACTCTAACAATCAACATTTTATGGGGTTGTTTCCACTTTTAACACAAATGAGTGTTTAATGAGCACTTACTATGTGGCCCTATGTGGCAGGTTTGTCCTAGTGTTTTTCATGTTTTTCTTTCTCTTTAGCAAGTCATGTTATTTATTTTGCAGTCTCATTTCTCTACTGGAAAAGTAAACAAAAGAAATTCTTGCTTCATTCATGATTTTACCCCTAGTGAGGGGGTTTTCCTTTGCAGAGCTCTGTTCAGGCTTGCAAATGTGTATTACAATACTTTACAGGGAGTCCCAAGCAGTAATTATTTTTTAAAGAGCAGTATGAAAGAGACTTGCAGTACATTCGAGTAGTAATAACAGTAAATCATATCCCATGTGTTTGAAAATAGTGAAATCACCTATGAACCATAAAATTACCAATAAGCTAAATAACATTGAAAGTGGAAGACATGAGGAATATTTTAGAAAACAACATGCCCTCAAAGAGAACATTTTATCCCATCTGATCCATGCTATGTACTAATGAAGTAATCAAAGATGTGTTCAGTTTACCTACTTGACAGAAAGATACGTTTTCAAACTAAGAAAAATCTCAGAATTATTTTACTTCAAGAAAGCTGATTGGAATCTCTCCAGAGTCCACATTTGTTCTTATTGACCAGAAGTCTTCTGACTTGGGAAAATATTTTCATTTCCTTTCCTCTCTTCCTAATGTCCTACAAAGACCTGTATTAGGATGGGAAACATTTTCTAAGTCCCAAAGGAGTCAGCCACTTGCTTGAAAAAGCTAGCTGGAGTGAGCGTGGAGAAGAACTACATGGTGGGTAAAGGGAGGGGGCGGTGAAGATGCCTTTGAGTAACTTCTCAACATTCTGAGCATGTTTTCTTCAAACATAGTGACATCTGCCACGTAAGAGATAAGATTTGGTTCTGCAGTGCATTATATTATTTTCTGTTCACACACATCGAAAAGATGCTAAAAAGTGTCACATTGAAGAGGGTAACTGCATGGTATTTAGTGTATTTAATATTTAAAAGCTTCTTGCAGCTTACTCCAGAATTAGACACAGAAATGGAGGCTATTTTATTAGCTTAAGATGGATTGATACTCTTCTCTCTAAGAAAATACTTCAATGAAAAGAAGGAAAGAAGGGGGAAAAACACCAAGTTCCTGAAATATGAATTTTGACTTCCTTTTACTAACATCTCCCTCATCATCATCATCACCATAATCTAAAATACACAAAGCAGACAAATCAATCCATCTAAGGAAACTATATTCTGACATGCTAGTAAAAATTTACATGTAAACTATGTAGTGAATTTTTAAAACAATTTAATCATAATTGTTCCTGCTTAGAAGAACCGTTTGTAGTGCAACAGGCCACCTTGCTTGGAAACATACTTAGAAAAATATGATTGTGAACCTTTGTTCTGGAATTAAGGATGGAATGATATCTGACGTCCATTCTTGGATGGAGACAATATTCTGAGAGGCAGAAAGGAGAAGTGTAGAATGCTGAGTAAGTGTGGCAGGGGACAGCTACATGACAAGTATATAGTGAGTGCTCATTAAAAGCTTGAGGAGGGCCCTCCCTTCTGGAGCAAAGGGTTGGGCGCAGCACTGTAAAGCTGGCCACAGCTACTTTAGCATGGCTCTAATCCCCTGAGAGGGGCCGAACCTCATGGCGCCACAGACCTCTTCTAACACACCGACTGCTCCCCTCAGTAGTGTACTTCATCAGTATGCCTGTTCTGCTCCCCACTCTGTCTCTGGTGAAGCCTCTCACCCTCCGCATCTCTGGCCTGTACCCCAGTTCTGTATGCATAAGTAAATAAATCTTTAAAAAAAATTTGATGAGTAAGTTCTGAAAAACTTTGGAGAATGCTACTAGTTGTTTGGGACACAAGGATTGTCATTTGGGAGAGTTACTCCAGAAGGAGTTTTTCCAACTTCATTCATTAAATTTTGAATTTAGTTTTTCCTGACTTCATTCATTTTTTTGATATGTCGGGATCTGTCCTATGGGGTAGAAACACAACTCTGAACCTCACAGACATTGCTTTTATAGAACTGACATCCTCAAAGACGGCAAAGAAAACCACATGCTTAGCCATTCATTAACCTCAGGTAGAGTGAGTGAGTCTGCACAAATCTGGCCGTGTTCGCCTGAGGAGAGGGCATGCTGGCAGAAGAAGCAGCAAGAGCCTACAGACACCTGTCCCTGCCCTCCGAACCCCCCTCCCCTCCAGGATGCCGGTTGACTCAAACTTCATCATCTGAAACTCTCCATCAAAAAACTGGAATCAGAAGGGTGTCACCACTCTGGAAAAGGTCTTTTCGGACTAATAAACAAATCCCTTAGGCTTTTTCTTAGAAAAAAAAAAATTATGTAAACATATTAGGTTTTCTTGTTCTTGGCTGCATCTGTCAACCTAATGATCAAGCAATTTAAAGTGAGTAGGTTTCCCTGACGACAATGGATTGCTGATAGTTTACATAGAACAGTGGTTATCAGGCAAGTCTCCTGTCCTCCTTCACTTCCCTACCTCCCACCCTTATCACCAACTCTGCCTTTGTTTAACTTTATATTGTTGAGTGAAAAGCTGGGTCGGGGGTCTGCATTTTCAACATAGCTAGCCTACATTAGCCTCTGATAGCAAATAATTTCTGTTTCATTTATGGGTCACCTCATCCCCTTCCTCTCTATGTTAATATAGTCATAATTTGCTTTTTATGCATGAGCTTTCTCAACCATAAAACCAGAGTTGAAATCTGGTTTCATCTGTACTGATGATTCCAGTTCAGACAAGTTTTTTTTACGTGTGGGACAGGTAGGGGAAGTCCCTAGTCAAGACTGTTTGACTTCCAGCAGCAGATTTTAAATATTGGGTTGTTGAGTTAGAATTGACACGATTCTGACATGTGGGTGCTTTTACACAGTGTTCCAAGTCGGTCTTTTGCTATCATGTGTGAGCCATTGTTACTTTTTCTTTTAACTGGTGTGACTGGACCCTGAAGCATAAGGACACAGAATGAAACCAGTCCAGCAACATTTGGGGCTCACGTATGCCCTTGTTACTTCCCTGGGCAGGACTATGCTGAGTTGGATGACAAAAGGACAGCCAGGAAGCCGTCAGGGGGCAGGTCCATGTTGCCCAATTCCATAATGGGGGGAGGGGTAGAGTGTGGAAGAAATGTTGTCAGAGTAATTTGAAGTATGACTTCAGGCCCGTGGAATAGATGTGACATGACATAGATGTGACATGTGATCGGGAAAAGAGCTAGAGACTTCCCAATCAGAAAGAAGTGAGTTTATTGGAAAAAGGTATTTGGTTGCCTGTGGATTAAAAATTAGGACAGGACATCAGGTTATCAAAAGTTGTGGCCCCCAATTAAAGGCAAGCCTTCACACAGGATCGTGCTCAAAGGGCCGCCTGACACTCACCAAATGCCTTACTGTTGTTTCCCCTAAAATACAATGCCCATGCCTTCTAAAAAGACAGCAAAATTCTGAGACAACAGCAGAATGAATTATAATGCTGCACGAGATGTTAGTGAGTATGGTATTCACTTTATATGTAAACATTCTTCTCCTTCCTTGAGTTCCAGGGTTACTTGGTATATTTGTTATCGGTTGTTACATAAAAAAAAAAAATCTCAACTTAAAACAACTTATCTCACACAGTTCCCGAGGGTGAGGAATTGTCCACCCACAAGGGATAGTCAGACTGTAATATAATGGAAAGTACATTTGTTTGAGAATAGAAGTCAGGATTTGGATGCACAGCAAGGGAGAGCTTGAGGTGTGTACCATTGTAGCCTGGGGAAGGGTGTTTTAAAAGGTCAGGCAGAGAAGCATCTGAGTTTAGGCTATTTGTGGTGAGCTTTTTGGAGCTGGCTCTTATGTCCACTTGTCTATCTCTGATTGGTGGGTAGAAATCTCCAGACAGAGTGCTGTTGTGGAGGGGAGCTCTAGCACAATCAGCAGATTACTCTTGTTATTTGTAGTCACTGAACAGCTGCATCAGGCTGTTTCATTTTCTCCTAGAAGGCTGAACATGACAGAGACAAGGTGGAGTCTATTTAACTCCAAAGAGTTTCTAGAAGATCAAGGAATGGCTTATCTGGGTGGCTCTGTCTCACAGTGTCTCTCACAAGGCTGAGGCTGAGCCTGGGCCATCTGAGTGCTTCGCTGAAGGCTTCCAGGATGGCTTACTTGCATGACTGCTAGCAGGAAGCTCAGTTCCTCAGCACATGGAGAACTGGAAGGGCTGTTTAATTGTCCCAGGATGGGGCAGGTTTCTTCTCCCAGAGCAGGTGACCCAAGAGCAAGGCAGAAGCCACAATGCCTTTATTATTGGCCACAAAGACACAGGTCACCATTTCTGCAAACTTCTGTTCACTGGAAGTGAGTCATTATTCCTGCCCATGTTCAAGTGTAGGGTAGGAATTTGGTTCTACTTTTAGAGGAATAACTGAAGGATTTTAAATTTCTACATATAATTTTCATCTGGGATGTCAAGTTCAGTAGAATACTCAGGACAAACCATAAGGCTTGTGGGACCCAGTGCAGAAATGAAATACAAAACTGCTTGTCTAAGTATTCTTAATAATATCAAGACAGTAATAGAAGAACATTAAGCCAAGCAGGCCCTTCCAGGAGTCAGACCCAGTGCTGTTGCTCAGGTCACACACCGTGGAAGGCGGCGCCACATATGGGTTAAGAACACGACTCTGAAATCAGGATCTCAAATCCCAGTAACAACTGCTTAAACATTGTGGAAGTCTTGGGAAAATTACTTAGTCTTTCTGAACCCCAACTTGCGTTTCTTTAAGATGGGTATAATTAATTTATTTGCTAGTTAGGATTTTTGAGGATTAAAAAAAGTAAGTACAGTGTCTGGCTTGTAAACTTGTAGATATAATGAGTGATATGATTTTTAAGATGATTTGGTTGTAGAGAAAATAAAAAGAACTACTGAACTGATCATTTGGGTTATTTAGCGGACAATCAGAAATTCCTTAAAGGGAGAATATTATCTCATACTTTCTGGAGGACAATGTCCTCTTTATCTAGCATATGTTCATATGTCTTTGAGTTTGGAAAACATGTCACATACGCTACAGTAAGAATAATTGAGATATGTCTCAGAAATGGAGTATTTCTGGGCCTTCCCTGTTGGCACAAGGGGTTGAGGTAGAGTGCTGTGAAGCTGTCCACAGCCACTGCAACATGAGTTTGATCCTCGACCAGGAAGCTGACCCACATAGCACAGCAAACCTCTCTTGTCCCGTCGTCTGCTGCTCTCCTCAGCAGTGGATTTCAGCAGATCGGCCTGTTCTGCTCCCCATTCTGTCTCTGGTGAATCCTCTCACTCCCTCACACCTCTGACCTGTATTCCAGTTCTTGTATGCATAAATAAATAAATCTTAAAAAAAAAAAAAGAAGTGGAATATTTCCAAGATTCTAGAAGGTAGGACCACAGCTACTTTTGAAAGAAAATGCCTATAATATAAATATTTCATTGGCTGTTTTAATATCAGGCATTTATCAACATCTTAGAAATGGTTGCCATGAAGTGTTTTCTATTAATAGCTCAGTTGAAACCAATTACTAAGTGGGAACTCTCCCATAGCATTTTTCTTTCTGAGCAGCTCAAAAGACAAAAACTACAACTATTCCTACATGGGTCTTGCCACTGGCAGAATGGCTTTATAAGATACTTTAGAGTGGCAGGAAGGCTTCCTATTTCCTTTTGATTCAGTGAATAAGGCCAGCAGAGTTAATAGCAACTGCATGCAGTCTATGCAAATTCCAAAACACAACCTGGGGGGATCATAGCCAGTGCTGCAGTTACCCTGCTTGGAAGTTCCATTTCACACCAACAATTGGTTGTCTTCAAAACAGCTCTTTCTACAAGGACTTTCTTCTACTAAGTTATTAACCAAAGCTATGGTTAGGTTAAGACATCTTTGCTCATCTGCAAAAATCACGTGCACCAAAACCCAAGAATTAGAATCCAGAAACACAAAATAGAAGGTCTAAGGATTCAAACTTTGAAGAGAGAAAAGAAGTCCCAAGCAAAACCACCGCAGGTGACTCGCAGGGGACCTGCTCCATTAAGTAGCATTGCGCTTCAAGTGCCTGTTTCCAGGGTCCTATTGACCACATTATATGAAGACCCTGTGCGTGCTACTGAATGATGCCAGAAATAGCTGACTCTGGCTCCAGGGTGCCTCTCGTGCCCCTTCTAAAAAAGATGGTTTCATCAAGCACCTGAGAAATGCAAATAGGTAGAGATGGGCCAGTTATTTATTTACATGAGCAGATTGATACAAAACATTAAGAAAAACAGTACAAGTTGAATTCTTTTCACAAACATGTTAACAAGCCAGATAGCTGTAAGTGCAAATAGACACCCTCACCTCCCTCACTTAACTACAGTCAATTCAGTGTTCTTAGCAATAGCCTTCTATTTCTCAAGGAACTTCTTTATTTATTCCCCAACACAAAATTAGTTCCTTAATTTGAAACAGCCATAAACAAACATTACTAAAGAAATCCCCCAGCTCTCTCCCACACCTCTCTCCCCACACACATTTTTTCTGCTGCTTTGTTTGTTCTCAGTTCTTTTTGCCTTTATGCTCAATACAAGGGCCTGCAGTGGTGTAGCTTTCTGCAATCCCTTCATAAGTCTCTTGAAAGATATTTAAATTCCATTTTGACAGGAGAGAATTAAATTCACGTTCATTTCAATCAATTATGTATTAAATACAAACAAACTTGCATAACATCAAAGCGTGGATTTTAGCACTGGGGTGGTTTCTAAGGTCACCCACAGCTCTTGAATTCTCTTGTTGGCCTGCTGTAGCTGTCCCTGCACAGTGGGATAAACACAGCCTCTGATCAGAGCAGCTGCTTGACTTGGAGACCCTCCCCTCCTCCTCTTCCCTTCTGGACTCCCAATTTTTGCCACCCTCTCTTCCTTTCCTACCTGTCTTCCTCTAAACTCTGTTCCCCACCTCATATCAACAAAGAATTCCTTGGCCCTGGGACTTTCCCCTTCAGCTTCCTCAATAGTGTCTTCACAAGAGGTAGTGCACTGGTCATTTTCTGGTCATTTGCCTGGGTGCTCTGGCCTTCCCCAGCTCTGCCCTCACACACAGGCGTGCTCTCCAGCAACTTTGCCCTCTGACTTCTACACAGGCTGAGCCAGCGGGCCTACCAGGCAAAGCTGGGACAGAGACAGAAGGAAGAAGTCAGGAACTTCTTTCCTTCTTACCTTCTGTCTTGAGTGATTTCTCTGTTCTAGATGCTTTCCTTCCATGTTTCCAGCCACTGTCAGGTACCCCCTTCCTGGAAGGGCACTTCCAGACAGGTACCCTCTCTGTCAGGTACTCCTCTTCCAGAGGCCAGGAATCTTGCCTCTGTGTTGTGACTTCTCTCTGATGATCCCATCTTTGATGCTCTGATTCTTCCCAGCCTGGTTATAAATCCCAGATTAATGGATTCTGATTGTTGTGTTAACCTTTGGGTTACCCCTAATTCACTTCTTGGTGAATTTCTTCCATCCCATGTATGATAATTCACTTTATTATGTTCCCTCTTTTTCAAATGTTTACAGTGGTTTCTGTTTCCTCAGTTGGGCCCTGACTGAAAAAGGGCATCTAACGAGTTTAACAACAAACACCTAAAGAGTTTAGCTTGGTGAACACATGGAGGGGCTTGGGAGAGCTGAATACTTACAGAAAGCACACAGTTTCCCACTGCTTCCTACCTACTGCTCCTGTGTGTCCTGAGTTACATCCTTTCACAATAGATCGTACACAATTTCAGAAAGGAAGCCTCCTACCAACCTCTTGGATCTCACATCCTATAACCCTGCACAACTGAATCCAATGTCACAATGTCCGCAGAGAATGGCAGAGCCTTGGAAAGGAACGAGCTTAGATCACTAATCACCACAGTGGCAAGGCATCCCACTGAATAGGAACACTATCTTTAAATTGGTCTGTGTTCAACAAAGAGACTATTACTGCATTTGTACCATTCTAAATTTGCATGGTTATTTGTTATAATAGCCTATGCAGCTCTACTAGGGGAGAATGTAACTTGTAGGGGGAGAAGAGATAATACTCAAGCAATAACACATCTGGAAGTGTTCCTTACACAAATAACATTATAATATATGTATAGATATATATATTATATATTATTATACACACACACACATACATTTTAATGAATTTTTGGCCTGATAAGATTAATGTGATTATCACATTTATGTATGGTAATAGAATCTTCCTTGTGTATAACTGAGTCAGCCATGTAAACGTGTTTAGTCTGATGCATTAGTAGTAGGTCAGTTAATGTTAATGTTGAAAAAGAGATACAAACTTTCCAGACTCAACAGGCTAAGCATAGTTTTGATGGAGTAAAACAATAAAGGTGAAAAGAACAATGAAAAGAAAAACTAGTGGCAATTACAACATATCGCCACATCTCAGATCAACGGTTCTTCAGAGTGAAATGCTGTTTTGCATAACCTTACTCCATGCTGTTTTTGGGGTTCTGCTCACAAGGTATACCTTCTTAATCTAACTGTTATAAAAACCTAATGGTAAAGTAAAGTTTGGGGTACACATGAGGGGGTGCGCTAGGGAAACAGAAAGCATTCTTTTCTCTATGTGTCAGGACATCTTGTTGTTTCCATTGTTGTAAATACAGAGAAGAGAATTTTCTGTCAATATTTATTACTATGGGCTTTGCAGCAAAAGGTTACGTGAGATTTGTGAGTGACTTTCTCACTCCCATCTGAGTGGTCGCGTTCCATCTCTTTTGCACCACTGCTCAGGACTCCATAATGTGACTTCGATCATCACAGCACTCAAGAATTTAGCATCTCACTTGACAGCAACACATTTTTGTGTTATGTTCACACTTTGTGAATTTGAGAAGTATTTGTTACAAAGTAGTGCTTGTAACACTAGGAGAGTCAAAGTTCTTGAAGAAAATCTAAGGACTTCTCAGAGTCCTCTCCCCAGAAAAACATACATTGTGCCCTGATTGTATCTGTACACACACACACACACACACACACACACACACACATGCATGTTGGCATATCAGCAGGCCTATTGAGTCCTGATCAACTCCCATTCTACTACTTGGTCCTTACTCATATATTATTTTTCTATCCAGGATGTCCTGGTTGTTGCCTTGCACTTAACTTTGTTTTATAAATAAATGATTCCCACCCCCATTCACCTCCTTTTAAATGATGTATTTAACTTCAAAATGCAAAATATGTCAGACACTATTTAGATTCTTCCTTATTCCTGGACTCCTCTTAAGGCAGATAGTTCCATATCTCATTTGTGTTGAAAGATTTCTCCCTAGTGATAGTAAATATTTCTGCACATGAAAAGTCATTTCCTCCTGCTGTTTTGAGATAATATCTTTTTTATATTGGCACTACATGAGAGAAAGTTCTGTGATTAGGATATAGATTTATGGAGCGTTATTATTGAATGTTATGTGCATGTTGCTTTCCTGTGGTGAAAGACCCATGACACAAGACTTCTGTTTGGGGATTGACTTGGGACCTAATGTGATATATATGCTGTAGTAAGTCACAGCAAATGCAATGCCACCTGTTCAGTCCCTGTTATTCCACGTGGGTTCCAAGATGAATAATTTTGCTCATTCTTTTGGCCTTCGCTATGGCTTGTCAGGGACTGGACTCAATTTCATAACTCTCCAAAGTACTCAACTGTGAAATAAGTACTGAAAAGATGAAATGTAGTTGATTCTAAGCCATTGCTATCTTTCAATCCCATGTAACAAAGATATAAGTATTTAAAGTGACCCAATAAATCTTTTTGTGTTAAAAGTTCATAGATCATAAATATCTGTGGATTTGCTTGGGCAGGCAGAGTGGGAAAAACATATGTATTGGCTTTGAAATAGAGATAGAAACATATGATGGACCATTAGTGATAAGTTGTGTGGGGTCAGCCCAGTGTATCTATCTCTGTAGTAATGGCAATCCTTTAGCTTCAAGGTATGAGGGCATACCAAAAATATCGGGAATATCAGTTCAAGGATATATTTTAAATGAAAAATTAGCTTTAACATCTTTAGCAATTTGTTTTATTTTAAAATTCTTAAGGAGGGAGTAATCTTTCAAATTTATCAATAAGAGTAATGCAGGACCCATACAAGAAGGTGCTGGAAACATTTCGTATTTATTAATTTATTATACATTTATTAATGCAACAAGCATGACTGAGTGCCTACTCTATTCCAGGAACTATGTAAAATGCAGGAATCGGCCCTCCCTGGTGGCGCAGCGGGTTAAAGCACAGCACTGAGAATCTGAAGCCACTTCCGCATGAGTTCGATTCCCGCCTGCCGCCTGCCCTGGAGGAGACCACATGGCGAGCCAGACCTCTCCTGGCCCGCCCGCTGCTTCCCTCAGCAGTGTACTTCGTCAATCTGCCTGTTCTGCTCCCCACTCTGTCTCTGGTGAAGCCTCTCACCGCCCCTGAGCCTCTGGCCTGTACCCCAGTTCTGTATGAATAAAAAAAAAATCTTAAAAAAAAATGCAGGAATCAGGAAATTAATAACATGGTTTCTGCCCACTATACTCTCTCAGTGTAGAGAAAGAAACTGGAAAACAGGTAATTTTATCCTGGTGTGATTTAGTCTATGACAGAAGTTCAGTGTTACTGAAGCACTGAAGTGTGCTTTTCTTATTTAGAAAAATCAAGAAAATTGGGACTGAGAAGAGGTGGTGTTTTTCTTCCCATGGGAAGAGGGAAGGAAGGGCATAGCAGGTAGCAGAAACAGTATATGCAAAGGTAAAGGTAGAGTCCTAGGAGATTAGGAACTGGTATGACTTGGCTGTATAGGAAAGAAGTGGGAGGTGGGCTGGAGAGAGAGCAGAAGTCACACATACACCATGATAGCAATAGGTCTCCTGCAGGAGCAATTAATATAGAGAAATGTACACAGATCTTTAAGGTAACTAGGAGACAGAATAATAATAGAACTTCTAAAGAGATAGAATTCAGAAGATGACAGAAATAGAGGAGTCTAGAATGATGTTTAGCGCTGGTTGTAGTAATTTATTAGTGGTAGTGCCACTCACCAGTTTAGAATAAAGGACAAGAGTGGGCTGAGACTACTTGGAGGGGGTTTCTCTTTTCATGTTGTATGTAAGGTAGCTGTGAGTTTCTATGCGTTGAGTTAGGTGATCAACAGACACGTGATAGTAAGGAACTTGAGTTTAAGAAATACATACTTGGGCTCTTCAGTACTTGAATCTTAGAGTGAAATCGGTGAATTTAGAGAGAAGAAAGTTAAGAACAGAATCTAAGTTAGCAAAAAGACAAAAGAATGTGAACTAATATTGAGGAAAAAGTGAGGATATTAAGAGGGAGAAGGACAAAAAACAGCCCTTCAAGAATGTGATAGAACAGTCAAGTGATATGAGGACCCAAAACGATCTTTAAAATGTGGCAACTGAGGGCCCTCCCTGGTGGCGCAGCGGGTTAAAGCACTGCACTGAGAAGCTTAAGCTACTTCCACATGAGTTCAATCCCCGCCTGCCCTGGAGGAGATCTACATGGCGTGGCAGACCTCTCCTGACCCGCCCACTGCTCCCCTCAGCAGTGTACTTCGTTGATCTGCCTGTTCTGCTCCCCACTCTGTC
>NW_004567103.1:32174453-32182041 GCF_000260355.1 Condylura cristata | reverse complement strand
AAGACTCTGATATGCCCTACTGTAGTCTATTGAGGTTACTAACTAGAAATCATCTGGTCACAGCACCATGAGCAGGATTGGGGTTACAATAAAGTTTCAGCATTAATTTCAAATGCAAAGACTCATGAGTAAATTATGGAATGGAAACCCATTAGAACTAAGATGTTTGCAACAGTAACTAGCCTAGGAAATAGCTGGTTGAAAATTCAAATATTCCATATACAGAACAAGATCTCACAGATGACTATGCCTGCCATTTTTGAAGGTTGGAACAAAAGCACTCCCCTACCCTCATCTCTATTAACTCCACTGGAATCTTGACTTTATTCTCTATTTTGCATTCAGGCAAGACTAACATGCTGGATCTGAGTAAAAGGGCCCTCAGACATATTGGCTAGAGATCTTGGATGCATTAACCTTGATAGAAAGTATCTTTATAGGAGTAAATCTCCTTTGAGATGATCATGATAGTTAGCCATAAGGCTGGTAAAGGAATGACTACCTCCCCACCTTCCTTCCTCCACACCCCGTGCTCACTGCTCACTTAACCCACACACTGCCCACTACATGTGGGCACAAGAGTTTATGAGATGAACTTTCACCAAAGAGTGTGCCATAAGGAAATCCAAGACCTTGTATATAAAGCAAATGCTGTCTGTGGGCCCTTACTCAATAGCAGTGGTTATCAGATCTGCCAGTTTCTAGCACATTGTGATGGAATATTTTGTTGGAAAGGTATTGGAAATAAGCAGGCATGCAGTACTTATTGACTTATTTTACTAGGGCCAATTTAGAGAAACACTCCAAAAAATGTTACGGGTCACTTACTTTGTCCATAATAAAAATAGCTTTATTATTTTTTTCCTGATTATAGAAATAAAGTGCTTGTTATTACAAAAACTTAAATATTGTGTTTGTGAAAAAAATATAAATGTAGCTTGAAATTCCAAAGCCCCAGAGGGGTCACAGTTTAAAAGACAATTCAAGTCGTTTCTTTTTAATATTGACGTATTGGCTAGAAAAATATCTCTGAGTATCTTTTAGCTACTAAATTTTGTATGTTAGTATTTGAAATTTGAGACTTAAATATTTGAAATGGAGGCTCATAAAGGCAGCTTTTAATCTATTTTTTGGTAAATATTTATTTATTTATACATACAGAACTTGGTATAGGCCAGAGGTGCAGGGGCGGTGAGAGGATTCACCAGAGTGGGGAGCAGAACAGGTAGGTAGATGAAGTACACTGCTGAGGGGAGCAGTGAGCAGGTCAGGAGAGGTCTGCCGCACCATGTGGGTCACCTCCCTGGCCAAGGATCGAACTCTGAACTCATGCTGAAGTGGCTGCGGCTAGTTCTTAGTGATGCCCTTTAACCGGTTGTGCCACCAGGGAGGGCCCTTTTACTCAGAATGGAAACCCAGGAGAATTCTGTTGCCTTTGACCTTAGGTTACATGACATTGATTTAAAAACAGCTTGAGAAGCACTGAAGTCTGAGGAGGTGGGAGGCCTTTGGAAGCCTGGGAGCAGCATCACAGTCTTGTTGCCTTAGGGACTGAGAGGGTGTCACAAAGGAAAAAGGAGTTGCCTCCACTGGAAGATGACCAAAAGCTAAAGCTGCGAGGTCCCAGCCCCAGACTTCCATGCTCACTCATTTTAGTGATGGGGTCAACAGAGGACCAAATAGACACTCAATAAATACTTTTTGTTGTAGAACAAGTTTCACCTACTTCACCTTTTGGTCCTGGGGTAGTGATTCCTGACTGCAAGGTTTAGAATAGAAGGAGTCCTTAACCCCAAACTGGCTGAGACTTTTCTATAGCTGGTCATCTGGAACAATTGCAGCTCCAATTAAAATTGCCCCTTGGGACCAAAAAGCACTTTACGCAGGGAATGAGGAGATTCTTCTTCCCATGCCTACACTAAATCTAGGTGGTGGTATTTGCTTTAGGCTGGTAAAGACTAATAATGAAAACTGAAACATTATAAAACACACTTTCCAAGCAAATGAAACTGTCAACTTGTAGAAGCATGCAGGACTCTGAGCATTCCTCAGGGAGTTGATAGGAGTTTTGAGGAGATTTTAAGAGTAAGAATTTTTGAAGGAATTTACAGGCTTGATGCCCCTGAGTTGTGTCAAGGTAATCTCAAGTCCAGATTTAAGATTTAGTAAGAATTTGTAAAGCGCCCACCAGCAGAGGATTGGAGGTAGTTGGGACAAGTGGCAAGAAGGCCCCAGAGAGCCTAAGATGTCAGTGTCTGCTCCTTCTCTTGGTGATATTGACATGGGCCAATTTGGGGAGAAAAACCCACATTTTCTCTTTTCTGTTGATGTCACACATGCTTTGCAGGTGGGCTTGCTTTTCGATGCTCTGGATCCCATGGTCCGCTTCTTCCTTTGCTCCAAGTGAGCTGCACTTTGGTCCTGCTCTCTTTAAGCTTTATTCAGTTTCAGAGCTTAAGTAGATCACCAGCATGAACCCGGCCACAAGGCCCTGATTTTGCTGTGGAAAGTTTTGCTCTAAGAGCCATCTGGAACTATTGATTGAGATGATAGCCCAGTTCAGTTTATCCAAAATAATAACTTACAAAATATGTTCATCGGCTTGAGGACATTTATTGAATATCTCTTATGTTCCCAGGCTCTGGGGACACAACAGTAAACCAGAGACCAAAAGTCTCCCTTCATGGAGCTTCTCATCTTGTATAGATGTCAAGATTGAGGCCACTGCTCAATCTTGGGCAAACTTACTACTAAGTATTGGTTTATAGTCCCAAATTAAATTTTGATTTAGTTAGTATTCCTAAACCTGGATTATATGCTCTCTTGATTGATAATAAATTAAAATATTTTTGAGTTATACAGTTATAGTTCTCTACCAGCAGTTTCCTATGAATACTTGTGATAAATGTACACACCAAGTTCAAATACATGGCTATTTAGTTTTAGGGACTGAAGGAGGAACAGAATATTGCTTCATATATTTGCTAAACTGCTCTGCACTTGGTATAGACAGCCAATATCTTTTCTTTTGCCATAATATTTGCCTTTCCTTATATATAAGTCCTCCTTGGGTCTCCTCAGCAACAAGATGACAAGCTCCCCAATTTTCAACAGAAAAATGAAAATGCCTTTTAAAAGAGATTGCAAAAATGTCTTCATTTTTCAGATTGATTTATTGTTTAACAGCAGGGTTCTGCAATACTGGTACTAACTTGTTACATCTTGAGAGGAAATAAAAAAGACAATTATTTTACTAGTTGAAATGACAAAATGCTAAATTGTAAAATGTCAGGAGGAAAATTCAGGCAATTTAGTTTTCTTGGCAAAGGGTCCATAAGTTACTTTTGGAGATCAAAATATTCTGAGCTATAGACAAATGCAGTTTGTAGCATTTTGGGTTTTACTGCCTGATTTAAAATTTTCTAAGGTAAACCATTATGTTTTAATAGGGAATAGTTTGATCTGCATAGTCTAATGCCTACAAAGAACTCTATATATTAGTTCTTTTAATTCCTCTCTTTTTACTTTAAAAAGCTTTATGAGATCTCCTACCTGGAAGAAATTCCATCAGTCTTTTTACTCTCAGATATTCTTACTGACATTCATGTTTAGCTTTTCAAATATTTACAGGGAAGAGTTGTGTTTTTACTTCTCAGTTCTGGAGGTTGAAAATGCTATAGAAATGTATTTTATAATACCGAATCTCAATATATTTAGTAATAGCTTAAGTATTAAGCATTTATTTTCATTGTTCCCTTTAAATACTTACAAAATATTTCCCTTTGCATGACACTATTTGAGAAAGATTAATTCAGTCCTCGCTGCCTTTGGAGCACTAAACTCAAAGGTACATACTTAAGAAATCATAAAGAAATACTTGTTTTCAGAGACAAAGAAAAAAGAGCTCACAGAGGAAATGCTCACAAATGTGAGACAATGCAATCTTGAGACAGGTTACAAAGTCCAGTTTCTGCACTTCTATTCTAGATTCATACAGTGATTCTAATGTTACTGTATAACCTGTTGCAAGCAATTTATCTTTTCTCTGCTTCAGTTTCATCATATATAAAATGGGATAATAATAACTAGCCTCATTGAGCTGTTATGAGGACTAGAACGAATACACATACAGAACACCCTGAATTTCCTTAACAGAATATACTTTCCAAGATTGTTCTTACTGTTCAATTGAGGTATTCTCCAGTAGAAGAGATCAAACATTTAAAAGTGAACTACTAGAAAGATGTCACAACCTGCAGCAAATGAGTAAGAGCTGAGAGGATGTGGCATCAAGATTGTTACTGTTGTAAAGAAAGCAGGATCCACATCAAGAACACTGAATTGGTGAGAACTGAGTTTTAGCTCAAAGAATAAGAAAAGTGAATAAAAGCTAAGTGGGTAGGTAGATGAGGGGAGAAGATACTGCAAAAAACAGACTTAAATTTGTAGAACTAAGAGGCCCTCAATACATTCAATGTGACATGTATAGAAATTTGGCCAGATTTCTAAAGTAAGCTGCAGACAGGGCCCCTAAAAAATATAAAACTCTTTGACTCCTAGCCACTATTTATTTTGCTGCGTAAAATGAGGCAGAAGCAGCTCACGAAGCCCTTTGTTGGTCTTTTCCCACATCCAACTCTTCATTCTTTTAAAAAAAAGGGCCCGAGGGAAAACAACTAAATAAAAAATAAAAAATAAACCTTATATATTTAGTGATAATTCCCTTTCTGGCACATACGCACATTTATTTCTCTATTATTTTTCCACAAGAAAGGAAAGCTTTCCCTGATTTCGATGTAAATCGTTGCATGTTTTCATTGAGATAAGGCAAACTTCTTAGAGTCTTTTACTCCTATAATTTGTTTTTCTCCCTAAAATTTTAATAATGGCCTTCCTGCTTCTGCATATATTTTACTTCCTCCAACCAAACTGTGGAGAAAGTAAAAAATGGTTTTGTTGTTGATGGATTTATTATCTTTCCTTGACAATTATGAGAACAACTTTAATCTATCTCTTTTACATTCAAAAGCTGTTGACTGATTGACTTTTGGAAAGAAGAGCCAGGAAGGCAAAAGTATTTCTAAAACCTTGTGGTATGTCTTCAAAAGTTTGAATTTTGAGATTTATGAAAACTAGGTAATGGTATTTTTAAAAGGGAAGCCTATTTTGCTGTAGAAATACTTTTGGCTTTTTAATTGTGTCTTGGTTCATATTCTCAGCGTTTATCTGGATGAGCCAACAGTTTCTACTATTTTCTTTTTCAAACTTGCAGAAGAAGAGGGAGAAAGCCAGTATGGGTCTCCACCATACTGGGCCCTCCTAGAGGCAAAATTGTTATGTCTCACTATGTCATACCCATATTTTTCCTCCTAGCAGCTCTCTCAATATTCCTACTCAGCACTTACCTGCCCCAGACCTACTTTTTGCTAGACTTGGCCATCTTCCAAGATCAAAAGGCTATAGGCTCCAAACCATTTTGTAATTGTGAACCTGCCATTTCAATTTCTCCTATTTTTGGAGAGCTGGACTGCACAGCACAAGTCAGAGGCCCCTGTTACTGCTAAACTGCTGCCTGCAGTCATTTTGCCACCTGTAATCACATGGACAAAATGGAGAAGTGAATCTAAAATATGTCATCAGGTAGCAGGCTGCATGTTGTCCGCGGCGGTGAAGCTGGGCTCTCCAAGGTGTTTGTTACGCTAGGCTCTCAAGGTGTGACCTGTGAGCTTGACTGAAGAGGAGACTGTGGTATCAGACTCCCTTGGCTCAAATCCCAGCCCTGCATTTTTTGAGTGTCTCTTTCTACCGCCATGGAACCACCAGCCCAATGATAACTATTCTTGGTGTTATCACTCATGTTTCTGGGCACTTACATGCTCAGCTTGGTTTTCTCTAGGTCTTTCATGTAGTGTGTCCAGTCAGTGACTGGGGCTCACTAACTTATATGTCAGGCAGTTGACATGGGCTGTCGGCCGGATCCTCAGCAGGTGCCATCAGCAGAACACATGGCTTTCCATGTGGCCTGAGCTTCTTTACTACATGGCAGCTGGGTTCCAAAGACGTGTGGCCCTAAAGAGAGCAGGGTGAAAGCTGTGGCTCGTCTTATGAGCTGGGCTCAGGAGTCAGGGGCATCACTTTTGCTACCTTCTATACTTTTTGAACTGAATTTAACCCATATTTGGAAGACAGTTGGAATCCATTCCTCAATGGGAAGAATGTCTTCAAACCACCAGTCACTTTGGAGCTGAAAGACCTCTGTGCTTGGCTTTCCTGGTCTGAAAAACAAGGATGAGGAGCGTAATTTATGTTCCAGGCTTTTGTGAAGAGCAGATCACATAAGATCAGTACCTGGAACTCAGTGTCTTAGTTTAGACTATCATCATGCCTGCTGCACACCTGGATTGATAGTGATGGTATCATAAGGGATGACGGAACTGTAAACAGTATGGGGTGATAGGCTTCCCCCCATTTCCAAGCTCTACTGGTGGCATGTGACAGATCCCAGCGGTTCTTCCGCAGTGGGAACACAGTTACTATATATGGTCTGAATGCTTTGGTTCACCTCATTTTAGTGACAGTTTCCAGATATAGGTCAGCCCGTTTAAACCTGGCCCCATTTATGGCAATTTATTTCATTATAGGATAAAGTAGTTAGAGCCATGAGTAATAATTACTGTGTCTACCGCGCTTTTAACACCTTGGCCAAGTAATCCTCGCCTCACCCAGTGAGTAAGTCTGGATGAGCACCCTTCCCTCCTCCAGGATGAGGAGGAGGGACCCAGGTCAAGTGGCTTGTTCTAAATTCTACAGAGTCAGGAGTTTGGATGGAGTCAGAGGTGGAGGCCCTGATTCTCTGGCTTCTCCAGCATACCTAAACAACGAGCGGGTTGATATCCATTACCTAATGTCAGCTAATACATTTATATTCAGTATATTCAGATATATAAGGAAATTTGAAATTTCTTTTGAATTATCTTTTTCTGTAACAGAACTTGCACGTCTACTGAGCATGTTAGAATAAATGGAGAAATAGGTATTAAAACTCTTAAAGAGTATTAAGTATTCAATACTCTTTCTTTCGATACAATTAATGTTTCTGGGTAGTTTTCTATCTATTTGCTCCTCCCCCCGCACCCCCAGGCCAGCTTCTAGTTGTCATTCTCACTTCCCTCCCACCCCCCAGTAATTGTATTTCTCGTTTAATGTTAGTAAATCCGGGAATTAAAAAAAAGGTGGAAGGCTCGACCGCATTTTTCAATGGGCTGGGACTGCCGCCTCTCTCCCGCTCTCTCCTTCCCGGGTCTCATTGAGGTTACCCCGGGGCGCCGAGGCTGCAGCCCGCGCTCACCGGGGGGCGCTGTGCTGCCGGCCTGGCGCTTGCGGAGGTGAGTCCGCTGTGAGGCGGCAGCTCCCCGTCCAGCCGGCAATCGAAGGGGCGAATCCCAGGCTGCGAGGTCGCCGCCCCCGCCCCTCGGCCAGCCCCTCCGTCTGCTGCGAGAGGGGAGTGGCCCGGAGCCGCCCGCCGCCGCAGAGCTCTCCGCAGCCGCCGAGCACTCTGCAGCCGGACGCGCACGGGAGCCCCAGGCGC
>NW_004567103.1:32168340-32174353 GCF_000260355.1 Condylura cristata | reverse complement strand
GCGGGCGAGCGGAGGGCCGGCAGTCGCGGGACGGGGTCCCCCCCAGCAGCCTACACCAAGCCACCGCCGCCGGAGCCCCTCATCCCGCAGCCTCGCCGCGGCCCCGGAGCACCGCCGAGGAGGAGGACGACTGGGAGGCGGAGTGGCACCCAGCGAGGTAGCGCGAGCGCTTCCCCCCACTCTCCCCCAAATCCTCCCTGCTTATTCCTGCCGCCACCCTCGAGGGGCGGTGAAGCGGACGCCCCGCGCCTTTGTGCCCGGGGTCCCCGTGCCCCCCTGCGCCTCGCGGGGAGAGCCTGGGGCCAGGTGGTGCTGCAGCAAGAAGCCGCGCACGCTGGAGGAGGTTGTGCTGGTTGCTTGCGACTCCGCAGTTGCGTCGGGGGCGGGAGGGAGAGGAGAGATTGTGAACGAAGTTGCTCTTACTTTAGCCCTTGCCCCTCGTACCTGTGGGCTGAGTGAAAGCCTGGGCTTCCTCCTGTTCACCCACACCCCCTCTCTCTGGCCCACAGCTGTTTCCTGGCCCCCCGGTTCCATGGAAGGGCGCAGGGTAGCCGTCTGCAAGAAGGAAAGCTGAGGGAAAACAATGGGCGTCCTGGGGAGTGGGGTTCAGGTGCGGCGTGACCCGGCGGTGGCGGCGGCGGGGGAGGAGGGGCCCGGGACTCGACGGGGCTTCCTGCGCGTGCAGCTGCGCTCTGCTCCTTTGTTCCGCCGCAGCGGAGGGGGCTGCCCTGGGTCCCGTTTCCTGCCCGGGATGGGATTGATTCACGGTCCCAGAGAGGGAAGCGGAGGGGGCGGGGCTGGAATGGAAACCAGATTAGGAACCCGAGTGCTGGAGGGTGCTGGGGCCTGGAAGAGGGGCGGGGAGGGGGGTGATGAGGGGGGCACTGGAGAGTTGATTACAAACACAACATTTTTTTTTCGAGGGTACAGTGGATTTCTGGAGATTTTTTTGTAATGCTTTGTTCACTTTGGGGTCGAGTGTTTATTGCTGCAACAAGTTGTGGGTTTTACAGAGCTCAAATCTTGTTAGTTACAATGGAAGACTATAGTTTGGGCATGAATTATGTGTGTGTGTGTGTGTGTGTGTGTGTGTGGCTAGTAGATATTGGTTCCTTGGGGGCATATTTTATAGAATCTTGACATAATTTCTCCCACTGTAAGATAGTGTAACAGTTTTCCAGGAAAACTGGAAGAAAACCACCAGAAAATTAGATATTGCTAAATGAATGAGATGATGTAACACTGAATTGAAAAATCATTTTACAGTCTTTCCCAGAAAACACAGTGTACACACACCAGCCGTTGGGTTTTGAGTTAAGCCACCACCAGCTTCTGTGCCTGTACTCCCCATATGAGGGTCATCTGGAATCAGAGAGAGAAGACCACTTAGCTTTATGGTGAAATGGTCATTTTTTAAGGGGGAGGTAGAATTAAATGTAGTAGTGTCAGGTATTTGGGCTTTTGTTAAGTGACCCTTTCCTAGATTGGAATCAAGAAACCCAAGAGAATTGACTGACCTTGGAGGGAGCCTGGGGAATTGAATGGCTTGAATGGGGTATTCCAAGGAACTGTTTTGGGAGGTGGCTGACATTTCCAGGCATTCATGGTTTGGGCCTGTGGGACATTGGTGGAAGCCTCCCACAGTCAGACTGAAGGCTAGAATTACTGTGGCGATAACTTTGGAGACACGGAGGGGTAGTGTCTGACTGCAGGAGGGTCTGGAATGGCACTCAGTTGTTGCTTCTTTGGTAAACCTGAGGGTCCATATTAAACTACCCCATTGGCCATTTATTTAAAAAAACACCCAAGTTTGAAAGCCTCTTAACCTTAGAAAGCAAATTAGGAGCTTACTCTGGGCTGGAGGGGGAAGGGAATGTTTCCTGCTCACCAAGTGGTAATGGAAAAGAACTGTACAAGCTACTGCTCAGGGTTTGTCTTTTTTGCCGGCCAGATTTTCAGGCCAGGCTGAAAAGCAGTGGGCTTGTCCTTGGGAGCCATTGTGATGTGAAATTGTGGGATGTTGTCCAGTTGTCAAGCTGTTTGTCATTACAACTTACACGCCGCCTGGCAAAGCACTGAGCTTGGGCAGTGAACAGAGGGAGACTTCTTCATGTTGTCTTGCTGTTACGGATGTTTCATTTATGTTGTGAATTGTTTTGTAAAATACACTTGGACTCTTCCCAAGCACTCGTTGGAATACACATTAACAACATGCAAAGCGTAAGACCATGTTTCTTTTCCTAGAGGAACCAGTTGGGGATCCTCTCAAATAGCTCTTCTAGCCACAGAGTGTCCTGGTGGATGACTATGGTGTGATAGGTGCAGGCTGCACCCCCTGCATGGGATGGGATAAATCATCACTTTGTCCAGCCTGGAGTTAGAATAAAGTCGGGCTACTCTGATCACTGCATAGTTATGCAAAGTAAGGGGCCTCTTACTTGTCAAAGTGAGGAAGGAGGAGCCAGGTGTGGTGTGGTGTGTGGCTAGGAAGGGAGCCTCCCAGTGTAGCAGCTGTTTTTAGCTTTTGTCTCCTTTTGGGTGAAATTGCCCTCTTTTCCCACCCCCCCTTTTTTTTTCAGTAACTAATCATATGGATTTTCATTAAGTACCCTAACAATAGTTATAGTTATTTTTACCATGTTTTCAGCTCTCACTGTATTAATCCTCACAGCTTGATAAAGTGGGCAGTATCCTCATTTAACAGTTGAAACTGAGACTTGGAGAGTTAAGTAACTCGCCCCTTGCACCTACCCTAAGTAAGTGGCGGAGGTGAGATTTGAACTCTGATCTGTTTCTGAGTTCCAAACCCTTAAACATACAATGTATGCTGTGATAGTTTTGAATAATAGGAAAAATAATAATTTGATTTTCTATTAGGTTAGCCCTGTTCAGATTTCAGATCACTTTCACATATATTATGACTGATGGCTCCAAAACACCAATGTGCTACAGGCTTGGGAGGCCAAGTTAGTGACTTCACAACTCTTCAAGCTATTTTTTTTTAATACAGTATGCCATGTTCCAGGGCCAGCATAATAAAAATGTTTTATGCTGTATGATGGCCTGTATGTATGTATAAGCTTTATAGAATAAACCTTTACTTTTTGAAGTTAGGCTGCCAGTATTTGAAAATAAGGTTTTGGAGCAGTTCCTATAAGTATTCAAGCATTTTGTATTTATTGAAATCCATTTTAGCCCTTTTTATCTTACAGCCTTTATTAGAACATCACTCAGGGCCTCTTTACTGAGCCCCAATGCCAGAGTGTCTTTTTAGGAGAGAAATAAGGAGGGAAGGAATGTGATTATGAAGAGGAAGTGGGACATCAGAATTGGAAACATACGCAGCAGCCAGCCCCAGATTTTCCCAGCACATGCTTTTTGTCCTGGCTATAGCCCTTTTACAGAAGACATTCTTCCATAGGGAAGTGTCAAGGGTCTTTCTTACGGTATCCTCTGAGATCATCACATTTCTGTCTGTGGGAACACACAGTTCACAGGAATTCTGTGCTCTTCATTCCCCCACAAGGCAAGTGAAGGAGTTTACGTGTCCATGTATAAAGGAGACGGGTGTAGTATCTGTCCTTGGGGTGGAATGGAAAGAGGTGCTGGGCAGGGGGCATCTGACCTTGACCCCAGGGTGATCACCAAGTGCAGGTACAGAATGGATTTCTTAACACTGGGCATCACAGCTGGTATGGATTTCCCAGAATGTTCCTGGGCAAATGGAAAAGTCAGTAGGCTTGTTGGTTCCTTGTTAAGACTTTGGAGACTGAAGACTATATTTGTTTAACTATGTCACACTTTGACTTTATTTGGGGGTGTTCAGAGGTGTAGAGCAGGTATAATAACTTTTGTCTCCCTGTGACAAATGCCCCTCTGGTGGAGGAGAGCAGACACAAGGTCTGCTGAATTCTAATGCAGCATCTTCAATTCATCCAGCTGGGAAGTATCAGAGGCACTCAACAGCACCATGAGCTTGTTTTCAGCTGTGGGTACCAACTCCCCACCCCGGTTTGCTAAGTTACCGCTGGCATACGCTGTGCGCCCAAAAGCAGTTCAGCCAGTCCATGGTGTCACAAAGGTTGTGGCAGGTAGACCGCTAGAGGCCAGAGAGCAGCTGTTGCTAAATATAGAAAAGGACTGTACTGTGGAGACCCAGGCCACCGCCACAGCAGAAAACAGAAAAACAAGAGAGTCGAGGAAAATGAACTCGGGCACCTTCCTCGTCCTTGGTCTCGCCTCCTCCAGTCTGATGATGCGAAAGGGCTCTGTCTCTGTGGACTGTCTGGGCTGTGAGGAAGTGCCACCTGGTGATTTCCTTGTGGATGCTTCTGTTGGGCCCCGAGGCCTTGTGAAGTCCCACTGCCTGGGGGAAGATGCCTAACATAGTTGACCCCAGAACATGGCGAATCCTAGTTCTCCTGCTTTTTCTCATGGTCACACCTGCTGACATCCTGTCCTCATTCCACGTTCAGCGTGGCTTTGATACAGCGCCACTACTGTGTTCATGGACTTGAGGAAGAGATGCCAAGTGCGCCAGGAAACATCTTTTCTTTGTGTGTTGTTCACGCATTGTAGGCACAGTGCAGGTAGCTTGCTTTGCAGCAGGCCTCATCCTGGGCGCTCTCTGTAGCCTGTTTCACCTGTTCTCACTGTCCTGAAGCGGGGGATATCTGTAGGGAAGGAAGTGAGTAACTTGCCATGGCTAGTAGGGGTCAGGCCTCCAGACTCCACTTTCCAGAATAACATTCTGCTGGAGGTGCAGTGTCCTTTGACACTTTGGGCCCCTTCTAAGAAGTTAGAGGGAGTTAGAGGCAGCGCCCACTTGGCAGTCTTCCTCCCTCTTGGCTTGCTTCCTTTGCTGCCTGGGGCCAGGGTTCCTGTGGGTGCTCTTGGCTAGAAGAGTCAGCTGAAATCTCACTTTCTCCTTCTGCTCATGCTTGGATCCACCCTCTTTCATTCACCTTCCCCACTTGAGGGTGACTGAGTGGGACAAAATTCAGCCTGCTGCCACTCCCCATCCGGTGATGTCTTTCTCTGCAGGATACAGTAGCCTGCTGGGTGTGTTCAGGGGATGACTCTCTGGTCTCCAGTATGGCCAAGCGCAGATTGCTTCTGAATGAAATGGCTCCAGAGCTGAGGCTTGGGGAGGAAAATGTTGGATAAGGGAGGGAAGAAAAGAGTTGGTATGGAATTTATACTCTTCCAACATAGGCAGTTTTTGAAATTGAAGTCTGGAGAAAAGTGAAAATTGACAATCTTTCTTTGCTTATCAGATTAGCAACACTGAGCATCTAAAAACCCCTGGTGTCTGGTTTCCTTTTGCTCTGGGAAGCCTATAGAAGAGCAGGTCTCTTCTCTGCCTTTTTGGGACTTTCTGGCCAGTCCTTCCTGGTCACACGATGCGTAAAACTGTACATGTGGCTTCCTTTTGCTGTGCTACAATGAAAACACAGTTAAAAATTATCCTTTTACTGTGCTACAATGAAAACACAGTTAAAAATTACTGGTTCTTAAATGGGTAAAAACAAACAGAAAAAGAATTCAACATCTTTAAAGAGATTTTAGGAAATTGAATTGCAAGGGCAAAGGATGGATTACTAATTATTGGCTATGTTCCTGTGCGCATGCATCATTTCCCTACTCATTTTCACTGGTTTTATAGGAGCATTTTTCATATACTCCAACCAATAATAATAATTAAAAGGCCAAAAGAGCTTGATAGAAAAATCAAGCTGGCCACATACACATTTTCAGTGTCTGCCTTCTTTCTTGTCCTTCAGTGCTGCTTCTGTTCAAATTAGACACCGAAGTGCTGTTGCGATGTCCTAACTGCAGCTATGCTGATTGTTTTTCCCCTTGAAAGTGCTTCAGAAGTGTTATCACCACTATATTCACTTTAAAGTTGCAGCCTAAATGCTTTTAGTTTTAACTCTTAAAAAAACACTGGACTGGGCCCTCCCTGGTGGCGCAGCCTGTTAAAGCACAGCACTGAGAATCTGAAGCCACTTCC
>NW_004567103.1:32159589-32165555 GCF_000260355.1 Condylura cristata | reverse complement strand
GAACAGGCAGATCGACAAAGTACACTGCTGAGGGGAGTAGTGGGCGGGTCAGGAGAGGTCTGCCACGCCATGTGGTCACCTCCGGGGCAGGAGGGGATCGAACTCATGCGGAAGTGGCTTTAGTTACTTAGTGCTGTGCTTTAATCCGCTGCTCCACCAGGGAGAGCCCCCATGTAGATCTTTTTTTCACAACAAAATTATTATTTTTGACTTGTAGTTTTTTAATGCATTCATTTATTCATTCATCAAATGGTTGGGTGTCCCATATTGTTCAAGGCACAGTAGTTGTCTCAGTGTCTTTCATGGGGAATGGAGCAGGTTGGTTTCTGCTCTCGTGTAATATGAGGGATAAGAGCATTGTAGAGGTGAACACTGATGTTTAAGACGTTTATGAGCATTGCATTTATGACAAATGCAGTGAGAAAGGACAGGAGGCAGTGAAAATAACAAAGGTAGGCGGTGAGGACTTGAGGGGTACAAGAAAAGCCTGTCTGAAGAAAAACTGCCTAAAGGCTGAGCTGGTAGGAAAGGAAGAGAAGGGTGAGGAGAGAGCTCTCCAGACAGTGGGCTTAAAGCCAAGGTGGGGCTCCGCTGTTCGTGGTAGATTGATAGACATTTTAGTAACCAGTGTCTTGAATCAAGTTATTGATTCTTAGTAAATCATATGGAGGTATCTAAATAGTGTTTAAATGATAAGGCTTGAAGATATGTATTTGGGATCAGTGTGCCCCTCCTCCTCAAATGAAACTCAGTTGCCTCTGGGATGTGCCTAGAATGGGCAATGCCCACCCTGCCACCATTTGTGCATGGCGGTTGCTCTGGGTGCTGTATCCAAGGGTGATGCCCCCTCTGCACTTTCTGGAAGGGGCTTTTCGCAGAGCCAAGCTTGGCTCTTCAAACTTTGTCACAGGTCTCTCCAGTCTCCCTCAGGTACCTTGCCAAACACACGCTGAAACTTCAGGTGTGGAAGGGTAGGGGGGACCCAGTCTGAGTGACACACATATCGGTTCCCCTAGAATCTCTGTTCTCTGGTTATTCAGGCTTTGCATCAGGGCCTTGGGTCTGAACCTGGTCTGTTTTACGTGGTGGCGTCTGGCCTCAGTGGGAGGCAGGGTGGTAAAGTAGTTATGGGGCGGGACTCTGGAGAAGGTGTTGGTTTTGGTACTTGTTTGAAAGCTCCACTGCTTGGGTTTGGAGATTAATCTAGCTCCACCCTGGTCTTTCATCTGCAAAAATGTAGTAGTAGAAACTTCTTCAGGGTGTTGTAAGGATTAAATTTAACACGTGTCTCTAGAATAAAAAGCGTCAGAGCAAATGCACAATATAAGTGGTAGTTACTCTTCCTCAGTCTTTTTTGAGATTGCATTCCTGGGGCTCCTTCCATCTCCCCCATTTCCCACCACCCTGCCACCAGATATTCAAATCTGTTAGATTTCATGCTGTGCTTGTAATGAACGATTTGATTCGGGACTCCAGTTACGTCTCTAAAAAGTACATAAGAAGAAAGATGGCAAAGTAACCAAATGTTAATAGTGATTGTGTTCATGTAGGAGGTTGGGGTGACTTTTCCTTTGGTTACTCTGATTTCCACTGCTCTGTGGAAATCTGGCCACATTTCCATTATACTAAAATGTCACACGAAAAAAGATCGGGATGCAGTTGCCCAAGTTGGTTGGCTGCAGTGGGCAGAAGAAGGTGTGGAGTCTGGGGTCTGCCTGCTCTGCTGAATCCCCAGGAGTGCTTTCGCATGGATGCTTTCAGTTGCGGGCATTTAACTGGCTTTAGCAGGAGTATCCTAAAATGTTAGAAGGTGGAGATGTTCTTGGTGAAACCCTCTCGGACTGTCCCTTGCTCTGCCATTTCTTTTCCGCTGTGTTCCTTCTTGTACTCCCTGAGTGGGCCTCTGGCCATCTGCCACTGAGCAGCTTTGGTCTCTCCCTGCCCCCCTCCTCCAGAAAACCTCTCCTTTTAGTCCCCCACCTTTCTCCTTGACTTGCTGTCACACAGCAGTCAAGTCTACATTTCTATAATGCAAAGTCAGGGGTCAATTTTATTTTCCTTTTAGTTATAAAAATAAATTTAACTTTTCCTCCTAAAACTCTAAAATTAAATGGACTTTTATTTACTCCTATTAGAATTAACTAACTACTTAGTTAACTCCGTCCTGCAGGTCTGTGATGCCTAAAAGCACCAGGAATCTTGGGGGAGCTAGGGAGCTGAAGGGAAAATTGAGGGAATAATAAGTTATTTACTAGTTATTAAAATAAAGTTAATTTCCCCCCCCCTTTCCCTGTTCTTTGTATTGCTGCCATTTTGGTGCACATCAGGATTTTTAAGCTTTTCCAAGTGCTAGAATAGAATTCGGGAAAATGATTGAAATACACATTTACCAAGGAAATCTTGCCAAAATTGACACATTTCCTAAAAAAACCTGTTCATTTTAATTGCTTTTTTTAAAAGCTCAGTGGCATTCCAGTTTTCCTTTCGTGCCCCTCCCCTTGTGAGGAGAGAGATGGATTTTCCTGCTGAGTTTGATTTTTCCACTGGAATTTATTTCTAAGCAGTGGCATTCTGTAAGTATCTCGGAATAACACTGACACGGATTTCAAAGCAGGTTGACAGCACTGTTGCCCCGGCCTCCGAGAATGAGCTGTTGCCTTGAGAAATATTGTTAAATTTAATAAGATTCCACAATCAACCGTAACATCTGGCTGAGGGCACTGAAATAAGGTGATGTCTTTTATACCTTATCCTACAATTTATGTTTGTTTTTTTTTTTTTAAATCTCTAACCACAGAAACATAATTTGAATGTAATCTAAATATTTATGTGTTTTTTTCTCTACTGTAAGGCAGTCTGGTATAACTACAGTAAAGTCTAGATTTCTAGGTGGGGATAATAGGACTTAGTACTTACTTTTCATAAGGATGATCCTAGCTAGGGCTTCCTTCATTGGGGGCACTCTGTATGTGCCTCCCTTTGGATGAGGCAGAAGCTGCTAAGATGCTGTGCCCTGTCCTACCTTTGGGGTCTGGGACTGACCCATGTGGGTGTGGCCCGAGCTGGGACCAGGGTAGGGTCAGTGCCAGTTTCATTTCCAGAGACAAGTGCTGTGCTTAGCTGAAGCCAGTGTGGAACAAACAGTAGTGAAACTGTTAGTCCAGCTTTAGTACTTGCTACTCATCACCCAATTAAAAAGGAAACAAAAATGTAGAGGCAGTATGTTAAAGGGTGCTTGTCCCACCCTGTCCTGAGAGGTGAATTGTTGCTCGTTGCGAGGACTTCAGGCAGAAAGAGTTGACAGTTTCTCTCAGGGTGGAGCAAATACTTCTCCCTTACCTGGAGGCCCAGGAGCCTGTCAGACATTTAATGTAGAGGTGGCCTCACCTCTGTGATCTGGCGTCGGGTTTGTTCTTGCTGTCATGGCAACAGCTTGTGTGCAGAGATCTTTTCTCACAAGAGCAGTTAATAAGTGAGGCAGATGTTGGGGGCTGGGCGTGGGCAGTCATGCAGCTGTTCATATACCCCATGGGACTTCTTGAAAGAATTAACCAATTTTTAGGGTCCCATCCTGTGGACTACAAGTATAAGAGGACTTATGGGAAATTTTATCTTACAGGCACTTGCTTGGGATGTTACAGCAGATGAAGCAAGGGGGTGGAAAGGCAATTGGAGGGAGTTCTAGGATCAATTTCCCATTTATTCTGAAACCAAGCAGTTCAGAAAGTACAAGGTTGCTAGAACTCTCACTCTCCTAATTTATTTTAGTGAGTCATCATAAGAACGTTTACAGAAAGTTTGGGAAATGGCGCTAAAAAGGATATTTCCTGAGCTAACGACTCCTAATTATCCACTATGGTTATTTCTAAATACTCCTTTGCAAGCTTTTTATGTATATGTGTTAAAATGGTTGTGATCATAGAGCATATACTTTTTAATATTGGTGCACGGTTTTTGAAATAAACTTTACAGTTGTAGATTATTTCATTCAATACCATCCTTTTTCAAAAGTGCCTTTATTAGTGGGCTTGTGGGTTGCTTTGACACCCTGCTGTTGTAAATGATACTGTGATGGATATTTTTGTACATAGAATAATTTTTTTACGTATTGTTGATGATTTTCAGATAGTAGATTTTGGGAATGAGATGGTGATTTGACCGGAGACTGTTATGAGCGTTTTTGAAGTACCCCTCTTTAATCAGTGGGATGAATATAATGCCTGGATTGGAGGGGGCAAGGAAAGCTGGGGTGTGGGGTTTCTGTCTTGGGCCATGTGGGGATGGCTGGCACAGACAGGCCCGAGGGAAATCAGGCTCAGTTGAGGATGAGCCTCCAGGCAGACCATTGAAATGCAGCCCTGGAGCTGAGTGACAAGCCAGTACCTGAGGTCCCGATGAAGAGCCACTGGCATCTAAGTGTGGTCATCAAAGCCATAGATGTTAGGATTTCTGAGAGTGTGTAGTGAGAAAAGAGAGAGGTGGGTGAGCTCTGGGGGTGTTATTTTGTGACAAGTTAAGGGAAGGAAGAAGCCACTAAGGAAAATACAGAGTGTTGGGTAGGGGGAGGGGGAGAGGAACAAATGGCCACATAGAAATCAGGAACCAGGACAGAAGAGAGTTTCAAGGAGGCAACACACAGTTGACATAATATTTGAGGCTCTGTTGGCGGCATGTATTGAGTGATGGGTGCTCCTTTCCCAGGCCTGTTGCTTGGGGGAGTATGTTGCTTGGATGCTGCTGCTTGCTGGGACAGAAAGTTCCTGCAGTGTGCTGCTAGCCCACAGGAGTAGCTCTGGTTACCTTAACCCCTCTTCCCACACAATAAAGAATGCTTATGCTGTGATGTATGGGATGACAAGGTTCCTCATATGACCTGTATAACACCTCATCATTCTCTAATTTGGGGCTCAGTCTTTTGGGACTGATCCCACTGAGCTTGCCAGTGTGATTAAATAAATCTCTCCTTCCACCTCTCTGAGTGCCATCTGATTTCTCTGGGAAATTGCTGTAACAGTGGCTGCTACAGGGTGTGTAGGATTGTGGACTAGTTGACTCTTGGTTAACATTATACAACATCACAGACGCAGTAGCTTAAACAATAGAAATTTATTTCCCCATAGTTCTGGAGGTTGGGAGTCCGAGATTGAGGACTCAGCAGGTTTGGTTTCTTCTGACGCCTTCCTTCTTGGCTTGCAGGCAGCCATCTTGCCATGTTTGCTCACCATCATCCCACAACTGCGTTCTGTGTCCAGATCTCCTGAAGGACACCGGTCAGCTGGATTAAGGTTCACCCTGATGCTCTCACTTTTTTTTTTTTAAAGATTTATTTGCATACAGAACTGGGGTACAGGCTAGAGGCTCATGGCTGGTGAGAGGATTCACCAGAGACAGAGTGGGGAGCAGAACAGGCAGATCGATGAAGTACACAGCTGAGGGAACAGTGGGCAGGTCAGGAGAGGTCTGCCTTGCCATGTGGGTCACCTCCGGGGCGGGAATGGAACTCATGCTGAAGTGGTTTTAGCTTCTTAGTGCTGTGCTTCATCCTGCTGCGCCAGCAGGGAGGGCCTCCTGATGCTCTCTCTAATGCTCTTCTTCAAAGACCTTAGCTCCAGATAGAGGTACTGGAGGTTAAGAACTTTAATGTGGGGTTTGGGCGGTACAGTTTTGCCCATGAAGGATGGATTCTAAGGCCAGTGAACTACTGGTTTCCCTGCTCTTTCTTCTCTCCACACTCCTGACCATCTGCTTCTCCTCATCACACTTGACCTCGGTCTGCTTCTCCTCATCTTCCTTGACCTCACTGTCCTGTCTCTTCTGGTCTCAGCCTCCTCTTCTCCTGGTACTGTAGTGCCCAGGTTCTCAGGCTGCCTTTTCCTCCTGGAGTAGTTCATCAGTCTGTGTTCAGCTCCTCAACTATAACACAGTCTCTGTAGCAAAATATTCAATCCCCCAGGCTTACTATTTGT
>NW_004567103.1:32158055-32158899 GCF_000260355.1 Condylura cristata | reverse complement strand
AGGCTTACTATTTGTCCAGATTTTGCTGGGCAACTTTGAGAGGAACTTTTTTTTTTTTAATCTCTGTTTTAAAGAAATATGTAATTTTAAAGTATGGAACTCAAATTTAGCTTTTAATAGTAACTTATGTGTTTATTCTGTCTTTAAGGACCAAGTTATAGAATGGCATGTGACCTGGACTCTTGATTCTATGTCTGGCTGTGGGTTTCAGGTGTTATTTTTGTGCTTTCTTAAATAACTTAAGCATTTCTGACTGCACCTTTGAACAGAATAAATACAATAGTTGCATATAGTTTTGACAAACCATTCATATTTTTAATCTAGTAATATAACAGTATTTCACATTTCTTTATTTATCTAGGTTGAAAGCTTTAGAAAACAGCACATGCTCTTAGTGACTCCCAGACTTGCTGGGTTAGTGGGCTTCTCTTTTCCTCTGTAAAATGCCTCAGTTGAGGCCCTTCCTGGTGCTGCAGTGGGTTAAAGCACAGCACTGCAAAGCTAACCAGCTAGCCGCAGCCGCTCAGCATGATTTTGATCCCTGACCAGGGAGGTGACCCCTGTACCCCAGTTCTGTATGCATAAATAAATGAAAATCTTTTAAAATAATGCCAAACAGAGTCCTCCCTGGTGGCGCAGCGGGTTAAAGCACAGCACTAAGAAGCTTAAGCCATTTCCACGTGAGTTCGATCCCTGCCTGGCCCGGAGGAGATCCACATGGCGTGGCAGACCTCTCCTGGCCTGCTTGCTGCTTCCTCGATCTGCCTGTTCTGCTCCCCACTCTGTCTCTGGTGAATCCTCTCACCCTCCGCATCTCTGGCCTGTACCCCAGTTCTGTATGAAT
>NW_004567103.1:32114332-32157805 GCF_000260355.1 Condylura cristata | reverse complement strand
ACTGCTGAGGGGAGCAGCGGGCAGGTCAGGAGAGGTCTGCTGCACCATGTGGATCACCTCCAGGGTGGGAATCGAACTTTTGCTGCAGTGGCTGCAATAGCTTCGCAGTGCTGTGCTTTAATCCATTGCACCACCAGGGAGGGCCCTTAGTTCCAAACTTGTTTATGCCAGTTGTGCTTATCATTATTGTTTTAATAGAATAATTTTGGGTATTTGTACAAAAAGGATTAGTGTTTCTGTGAAAACTCAGTTGAATATTTTAGAAATCATCTAGTAAGAGCAAGTTTCTGAACTGATTCTGGAGTAGCTCTGCCAAAGTGTAAGTGCTCTGGAGCATGAAGTAAAGGTATTCTCACTATATTGCCAGCCATTCAGGATAGGGAAGGTGGTGATTCTGAAACCTGAGGATCTTGGCAGTTAGTTCAACTGTTCACACTCATACTGTGTGTCCTTTTTAGGTCAGGCAGGATCTTCTGCTCTGTACTGATCCTCACTCTGGACACGGTCCGATGAGGAGCCCCTCGGGAGCTTTGCTGATCCCTGTGATGGAGGGAACAGCCACTGCCAAGCCGCCGTGGCTGGGTGCCTGGGTTAGCAGGGTGGGGGCTGAATCATCTTCCCAGTTCCTGCCTCCCCATCCTTTATGTATCTTCTTTGTGTCTTTGACTTTAAGTTTTTAACTAGTCAGACTCTCACTCCTTTTGCATTTAGGTGAGAGCCTCTAGCTTAAGCCTCCTTTCGCTCTGTGTCCTCCATCAATTTCATGTACCGTGGTTGATAGTAGATGTGCCTGTTACTTCCCTTCCGTGCCTCTTGTCTCATTTCCATTTGTTGTACATTGTCCTTTTTTCTGAACTACTTAGATTTGTGTCCCATTTGGATTTCCTGCTGATAATTTGTATGATAACTTAAGGCAATTAGAAAAATGTGCCCTCTGGATAATCACAGCCACCAGAGCTCAACTTGATGGTAGTCACCACTGCTGCTCAGCTGGCCCACTTTCCTGTGGAGTGCACATTGAGCTGTATTCTGTCACTCTCCTAGTCACTGTCTTCTGGGTTTGTTCTCTATTTCTTTGTCTGAAGTTCTTTTCTGCTTAACCACATCCTACTCATCCTTAGAACAGATTTCACCTCTTCAGCCCTCCTTCTCCAGCTCCTGCTCACCCCTTCTCCAACCCCCCTACTCAGGATCAGTAGTCTCACCTGTAAACATTAGCTGTGGTCATCTGTGTTCCTCTTTTTGAAGTGAGCCACCTGCCCTCTTTGAGCACGTGTCTTATTGTTACGCTGCTGTTCGGCAGCATCAGGGTGCCGGTGCCTTCAAGGACACAGACAGACGTGTCTCCAGTTCTCTGTTCTCCCAGGCTGAGGCCAGTGCAGTAGGCAGTGATAAGAGCATACGCCAGCAATGTGTGTTTGTCAAGAAACACGGCTTTGGATGAAAGCTGAAGCTGCCCCTTCCTAGCCACAGGACATTGACCCATTTCTCCTTATCTGTGTGCAAAATATTTGTTGTACTTAGTGTATTTTCCCTGTCACAACGATTATTTGTCTACCTCTCATGAACTGAATGTTAAAGTGCTAGTGAGGTCACTAGAAGGGACAATGGGGGAGAAAATCTGGTAAGTAATTCTAATTTCTAAACTCTAGGGACCTTGTATTTTTTACTTTCAGAAGAATTTGCTATATATATATATATATATATATATATATATATATATATATATATATATTAATCAATTTTTCTGCTACCTGTACCTACTTCCCTACCTGCCTATCTACCTGTTTGCCTACCTACTTACTTACTGATATGACTAAGGGTGAATTGTAAATTTTAAGCTATTAGGTCTGATGATTTGCATAATGATAATGTGGTATCTTGGAGACTTCCCTTGACCTGCACAATCTGTTTATCAAAGGAAGTGAACTTTTCTTAATTAGGCATATCCAATGCAGTTCAGTATAGGACTATAGGTCTTCTACATGGTCAAAATGACTATTATTTTTGTAAGCTTTATAGGTGAAGTGTGCTATATGCAAGGGGAAAAAAGTGTGTGTGTGTGCGTGTGTATGTGTGTTGGGGGCATATGTACATCTTCATTCTTTCAACTGTATGAAATAATTGCTGTATACTATAGAATGTTGGGAAATTAGCAGAACTGTGATTCCTCTTTAGTTAATATTTATACATATATTCATTTAGTAAACAAATGCTTGTAAACATTTGCATTCATGACCTAGGGCTCGTTAGTTGTGACATGCCTCACAGGTTGATTTGCTGCATCGTACATATTTTAGTTCTTCATAAATACTTTAGAATATATTTGAAGATATGTAAAAATGATGGTGTATCCAATTTTAAATTCTGTAAAGTTTCTAACATTAGAAAAACTAGAAAAAAGTTAATCCAGAAAATACTTCCAAATGCTAATGATTGTTGATTTTAATCAAGTTGAGGTGAAGTAACCCACTGTGCTTTAACTATTTTCTTTAAAAATTCTTTTTGAATGACAAAGTAGTTTCGCCTTCTCAGTTTACATTATTAGTGTCTTTTTTGGACCATCTTGGCTATTTTTGTTTGATCAATGCTCAACTAATAAACATTTATGAAATCCTAATGCAAATGTATAAACATCTCTCCTTTTGATTACATAGTTTATTAGACTTTATTTTAGTGGGTAACTGCTTGAGGAAGCTTCTGAATTTCTATTATTCTAAAAATGAACCACTAGTACCAAGGCGTTACTTAAGATAGATTGTTGATTGATGCATACTTCCCCTCCCATAAATAGTTTTCTGAATTTGTAATTAAACCTTCATGCTTTAGTTACTTTAGTTGATAAATTCTTTAAAATAACCAGAGCTGGCCCTCCCTGGTAGCGCAGCGGGTTAAAGCACATCCCTGAGAATCTAAAGCTGTTTCCGCATGAGTTCGATTCCCGCCTGCCCCGGGGGTGACCACATGACGTGGCAGACCTCTCCTGACCCGCCTGCTGCTCCCCTCAGCAGTGTACTTCGTCGATCTGCCTGTTCTGCTCCCCACTCTGTCTCTGGTGAAGCCTCTCACGTCCCCTGAGCCTCTGGCCTGCACCCCAGTTCTGTATGCACAAAAAAAAAACAAAAAACAAAAAACAAAAAACCAGAGCCAACCAGGTGAGAAAATAACAAAAATAATGAACAACCATATACTAGAGACATTTTGCAGGGGTGGAGTGGGGAATGGGATCAAAACCAGGGGGGTGGGGTGAGGAGGGAAGTGCACGGGATTATGGTGATGGCACACAGTGACTTGGTGATAGGAAACCCACGGGGATTACAATTGAGATGAAAAAAAAATGTACAAAATGATGTAAAAACAAACTTTTGTAAAATAAAATAAAAAAAAAACCCAAAAAAAAAAAAAAACCAAAAAACCAGAGCCATTTTGAAACGTAACCATGTATTTGTCACCACATAACATATCATTGTGCCTCAATGCCTTTACTTACGACTGTCTTAGCATTTCTTTTTGAACGGTGTTTGGTTAGACCTTCAGTACATGCTGGTGAGGTCAGAATAGAGAGCTGCTGCCCTTTACATTTGAGTAAACAGCATCCAAAAGATTCTTGTGGATGGGCATTTGCGACTTTTTGTTTTTAACACTTCTCATCACCGGATCTGGGCTACATCTTCACCCCAAATGAAGGAACTCAGTCTTTCCAGGCTTGAGCTTTTTTTTTCTTTTTTTCCCCTGAATCAGCAGTGTTAGAAGCTGGGACCAGGCTCTTGGGAGATGGCTGTAGCTGATCCCTTGTTGGGTAAGTTGAGACTCAGGTAGCCTTGCATTCAGGGTCATGTGTGAGCAAAGAGCAGAGCAGGGTCTCAACTTGGATCTTCTGGGCTTTTTTTCCTGAAACTGCTGGCGTCGCTGTTTCTCTGACTGGCTTGCTGCAGAATACCACCAGCTGCTGTTTCCCTGAGGGGTAACTTCCTTCCTGACCCCAGAGAACAAGAACACACTAGTTCACCACTTTCCCGCCAGTGTCACTGAGAAGAATGTGAATAATTGGAAGGTGCCTTTTTAAAAAGAAGGCTCTGTGTCCTCATAGCTCAGGTGATTTTATGTTTTTGTTCAGTCAGTCATCTGATTGACTGACAACTGAACTGGAGGAGGCCTCCGAAATTGACTAATCCAGGAAACCCAGTGTGGATGCCTACCGGGTGCAAATCACTGTAGTTTCGATTATAGTAAGAGTACCTTGAGTGACTGGATGCTCTCATCAAGTATGAAGAGAACAGAAAGAATGACTACAAAATAGTGTAAGCAGGAGGAAATGGACAGTGAAGATACTGGTATGTGACGTGACGGGCACTGTGATTAACAAGCCAATTCAATTTGGAAGGCAAGTTGGTTTTCCCCAGTGGCTGTATTCCGTTTAATAACCACCGGTCATGTTTGGTGTCTGTGTACTGGCCAGGAACAAATCTGGGCTGTCGGGTGTGCCAGTTAAAGTCGAGCAGTTTTATGTTCACCTAGGGCTTCCAGGGGCTCAGGTTTGCCAATCTAAACACAATTGACTTCTTGGAATTTTTTTTTTTATCATCCTTGAGGGACTAAATCGAGAAGTCTATGGGTTATAATTAGCACGTCCACTTGCAGCTGAGTTTGTGTTTCTGGCTGTAACAGTGGTTTATATTTTTTGGCTACCTTGTCCCTTAGGAACTCAGCTCTGTTCAGACATTAGCTCATTAATTCTTATAACATGCATGTGAGCTGGAGAGCATTCCCACAGGTTCCCCCTGAAGCAGGACTGCATGCTGTCCTAGACTTTTTAGGGTTTTGGCTGGTAAGGGGTGCCAAGTGGGAGGGGGTGGTGCTTTTGGTGGGGAGGGAGAGCTGGGGTGGGTTCAGACCCATGCACAGGCCTGAGTGGCATTCTCTGAGTTCTATTGCTCTTCCTCAGGTGTTCTGCCATGACCCCACAAAACTTCCTCAGGAAGTGATGGTGGGGATTATGATGTTGGCTGCCTTTATTCTCAGTGTACTGAACTCCATTGAGCAGGAATGCCCATTGCAAATGAGGTCACTCTCTATTATTTACCTGGGCACAGCTGTCAGAAAGCAGGTGAAGAGAGCAGGTGAGCAGTTGAGGGCTGGGGAAGGGAAAGCTTTAGATTTGGTGAGTGTTATCCCACCAGCCTCCTAATAATCCCAGGAATTGGATGGTGTCATCCTTCAATTTCTAGATCTGAAATTTGGATTCCAGACAGGATTCCCTTGGATCCAAGTCTGGGTCTGTGATCCAGAGCCTGTGCTTTATCGTATCAGGGCGGAACAAGAGGGACTGTTCTCGGTGGTAAACTCTTGGCACAAAACTTCTGTACCAAGTTATTCCTACTGCAGGTGTCAAGCCTCCCTTTAAAAAGCTGGAGCAAGGCAGGGAAGGGGAATTGTGAAGTCTGACAATTTAGGAACTAGGCTGAAGGGAATGTGTCACTAAGTGTGAAAGATCAGTCAGGAAAGCTTGTCCTCACCCAGGCTCTTCCAACCAGATGTGCAATATCTGGGGAGCCATTTCTCTCAATTAAAAGAGGGTGTTGCCTGGGCCCCGAAGAATTTTACTCATCAGAAGAGACAGTTCATAGTTTGTAGTGTGAAACCTTCAGTGTTGTCACAGCAGCTTTTGTTTTGGGTGCAAAAGTTCTCCTAGTTAAAGTGTAAACAATTTATTTGTCATTTTTACAGTTGGAAAAGCCTTATTTTCATCGGTCACTTTATGAGTTATAAAGATCTAGATCCTGTCTTTCAAATTCTTAACAACTGGTCTGCGCTGGGATTGAGGGTCGATGGCTTCGTGGGATAAGGCCAGCCTCTCCAATGCCATGTAGAAACAGACCTTGACATTGACTCTGGGTGGTTCCTGAACCATCTGCTGCCTGTGTGGAAACCCCCTTCGGGCTGGGAACCGTTAGCTAATCTAAATGTTGAATTGATTCTTTTAAGTATGTGTCTGGCCCTGTGGCGTATGGGCTTATGTTTTTTGCTGTTTGTTTTCACTTTCTGTTCAAGTTTATGTCATCCTTTCATTGCCTTTGTGTTGTATAGGGTCAACTACAAGGCAAAAATACAGTATGGAAATGGCTGAGAAGTCGAACCTGTTACTTCCCTAGGGAGAGGCTAATAGCAGCCATTCCACTATCATTCTACTTATATTAAATAGAATATTCTTATTAAAGATTCTTATTTTTTAAGATTTATTTATTTATGCATACAGAACTGGGGTACAGGCCAGAGGTGCAGGGGCAGTGAGAGGATTCACCAGAGACAGAGTGGGGAGCAGAACAGGGAGATCGACAAAGTACACTGTTGAGGGGAGCAGCAGGCAGGTCAGGAGAGGTCTGCCCTGCCATGTGGATCTCCTCCCGGGCCGGGGATCAAACTTGCACTGAGGCAGCTGTGATCAGCGTACAGTGCTGTGCTCTAACCTGTTGCACCACCAGCGAGGTCTTATTGAAGATTCTTAACAAATGTTTTAGAGAAAGAGCAGAAGCCCTTAGTATGTTGTGACTTTTAACAGTGAAATACACGAGAAATCAAAAACTACTTCACATGGTTTGTGAAGTAAATGTGATTGGACACGTACGTTTCTCTAAGAAAGCATGTTGATAGAAGTGGAAATCAGTACCACCCAAGCCTTTTCACATACACGTCAGGGCCACTTTCTTATAGATGGGGATCAGGAAAGGTACTCCATGTGATTCTGTGTGGCCTTCCTGCTCTATCTCCTTTGAGCACCATGCTGCTTGAGTTAATTATCCTAAAATGCAGTTTTCAGTCCACGTCTTTAGGTTGGTAAATACTGAGAAGGTCTCATTCTTTCACTTCTAGTGTGAGTCTTTGAAGATCTTCTAATATCTTGGTTTATTCTGAGAGGTTCTCTAATTATTATCCCCACCCCAGTAGTGACCTGAACAGAAGGGTAGACGCAATGAAAACAGCCCTGGAAGGAAGAATGGTCTGTGTCTCTAAACACCAGAATCCTGTGTGCCAGGCAGGGGCCACTGTCCAGGAGAATTCAAGTGTTCTTCAGGGACGGGAGGCTAAGTCACCTGATTCTGTGCTGTGTGGACTGGCTTGTTCAGAGCGTGCTGCCTCTGAGGGATGGCCCCTCACACTGGTTTCAGTCAGGGGCTTCACTGAAGATGAGATGCTTAGCTGAAGCTCCTGAGGGCCTGTTGTCACTAGACCACCCCCTCTTAGAAGCTAAAGTAGCATTACCACCTTAAGTGATCTTCATAGCTGCTTCTTGACGCACACGTGCTTCATCCCTCCCTCAGACTGCATCTGCAGGAGACTGGCGAGAGCTACACCCCTGAGGGATACACTTCATCCCCTGGCTCTGCATGAACTTTCAGCTCCGCCTCCTGCAGCTGCCTGGTTATAGTCTCCTGTCCTAATTCCAGATCCTCGGAGGCTGGTATTTTTTAGGCTGGTATTGGGCAATGACCCAGGCAGCTGTGGCTTGGTGAGAGCTATTGGAGGACTTGGCATCTTTGTATGTTGTCTGTGCTGTGTTAGGTTAGGGTCAGGGACTTCACCAGGGGGCCATGAGATTGGGGAGGTAAGCGAAAGTCATGGAGCTGAACTCCAGTAAAGAAATTTTATTTGTGTGTAAAAGATAACATAACACATCCCATTTTAACCTTTTCCAATGTACAACTTAGTGACATTAAGTACATTCCACTGCTGGGTAGTGGCCCACACCATCTACCTCCACAACTTTATCTTTCCAGACTGAAACTCTGCACACATTTTGCTCCTTCTCCCTCAGTGCCTGGTAAACCACTGTTTTCATTCTGTCTTTATGAATTTTACTACTCTAGAATCTCATCAAAGTGGGATCATATAATGCCTGTCATTTTGTGTCTGGTTTGTTTCATTTAGCATAGTGTCTTTCGGATTTATCCATGTTGAAGCATATGTGAGAATTTCTTTCCTTTTTAAAGCTGAATAATATTCCGTTGCGTGTATAGACCTTCTTCCCCTTTTCTTCACAATCCATCAGCCAATGGACACTTCAGTCACTTCTACTCTCTGACTGTTGTGAATACTGCTTTGAACATGAGTGTACGAATTCTTTCTGAGTCTTAGTTTTCATACCCCCAAGTAGTATTGCTGGGTGATATAGCAGTTCATTGTTTCATTTTTTTGAGTATGTGCTCAAGAATTTAAATATTGGCTTAAAGACACTGCAGAGTTATTGAAAGAATTAAAGCAGGGCTTATGTGATCAGATTGTGAGTTAGAAGGCAGTGACTGTTGGTGTGACAGGTATGACCCTTGGCTGGGGACAGTGGGAAGAAGGCTGGCAGAGGTCGGGGTGCTCTGACAAGGTGGGGTCACCACTTAGAAGGTGTTGCCTTCTCGGGAAGAAATGAAGAAGACGGAACAAAGACAGTCACATTCAGAGAGAGAGGGGTGTGATGGAAGGATTGGAAGATGAATCTGCGTGTATTAAGTGATATGAACAATGTGACAGCCTGGAAGTGAGGGAAATAAGAGATAGCAAGAGAGAGACCAAGGGCAAGAAGACTGGTGACTGGTGGAATTTAGGGGGAGAGGAAGGTTTTGTTTGGGCGATATTTTGGCGTAGAATGTAAAAGTTTAACATGTGCACTAAGATGTTAGACACAACCAAGGAGTAGAGATGACTGGAAGACGGACTGTTGATGATAGGGGTTGTAATCTGGGGAAGGGAAGAAGGTTAGAGAATAAACAAGCAGATGGCCATGCAATTTGGCTGAATTTAAAAGGGGTTGGATTTATTAGTAGAAATGCTTCACGTGATCACAGCTCTGTAGTCCTATTTCACATTCTACCTTGAGGCAGAAACAGGCATCGCAATTTAGAAAACCACAAGTGATGACCAGTTCATTGATTATAGAAATCAGAAATCAGGATTTGTTACATATCTCTATATATTTTGATGAATTCAAAAGGATTTAAACGAAGTATGAGGGTGTTGAACTTGACTTACTGTTCTTTTTATTCAACATTTTCTGATTTTTTTTCTCCTATCATAGATTGCTTTTAATCATTTCAAAGGTCTGTAGACCAGTTATCTTGGTTTGACTCCCTTGCTGCTCTGTGAGTTCCGTTGTGTGTGTGTGTGTGTGTGTATTGTCAATAGCATGATTATTCAGTGTACCCCTGGACCAACAAGATTCAATACTGTTAATGGTGGTTGGACTGAACGGAATGGAAATTTAATCTAACCTCTCGCAGAGATGAAATTCAGAGCTATTTTAAAAGATCTAGGAAGGAAATTCCAGTTTTTCTTAGTCACTTAGCTTACTTTACTAGGTACCAAATCAAGCCCTATAGACTTGGCTCCTCTTCTGCCTTTGTTTTGCCATCAGGATTTGCTGAGATTTATTTTGTTCATGAAGTCTTGCCACATTGGCCCCGTTTTCTTACTTAAATGTGTTTCTCATGTTATTCTTAACAGCATTAGCGATCTCTTTGGGAGCCAAATGGCTCAATTCTGTTTCCTGCTCTTTGTTGGTATTATTATGTTTTAGAGAAATGGATCAAAGTGACTTGAAGCTGTAGTCATTATTTTGCCTTCTGGCCGGCTGTGATGGAACCAATAGTGGCAGCTGTGAGAATGCGTGTTATTGAAGGACTCGGTTGTCAATTTGCATACTTGTTTTCCCTTTGTGTATCTCTGAATGCCTACCATGTGCAAGAGGCGTGCACTATGGCCTGCGGAAATAAAGATGAATAAGGTGTGACTCCTGACACCCGGGAACTGATTCTCTAGAAAAGGAGCTTTCATGCATACATGACCACCAAACAAGAAGCTTAACGGGTGAACTGGAATCCGCTAAGGACGATTGTTATGATGTGTACTGCTAATGACATTATAATAGATGTGTTTTAAACATTCTCATTCATAATCACCATAACCATGACATCTGCTTACATTAAGTTTTCCTGTAAGTGGATATTATGGCTTCGCTTTAAAATTTCCTTCAAGTTTAAGATTATGTTACTGACTTCATATTAATCCTTGTTAATCTTTGTCTCCTCAGGTTGGGATTTGTGAATGCCTACTCAACTTCTATAATAAACCTCTTGCGACTTAAATATACCTATTTGTTTTTATCTGTGGAACTCTTTGAACTTTGAATAACATAGGAGACCACCAGATGCTGGGTTTCAGCTTATCTTGAAGTTTTTATTAGTTACTATTAAGTGAATTCATTAGTGACACGGCATAGCATTTCAGCATTGCCTTTTTGATAGCGAGTAGAAAGACCGTGCACTTTCCATGACTTGCCATCTGGTCTGGCCCTTTCTGTTGGGGGAGGGCTCTCGACTGGGGACATGCTGAAATGATGCTGTACTTGACATTCCTGAGCACATGGTAGCTTGTAATTTAAGGTTGGTGACTGGGAGAGACTACTTCTACTTAAATGTTAGTTTCCAAATGAACACTTTCAAGTTGCTATAGGATGTTTATGCTGCATTCTCATTTTGGATTTAGGAGAATTTTTGAAATGATGCTCTCAATATTTAAATGGTATTTTTACTCTGCAAAAGATGGCCAGTAAATGAACTGGTGTATTTGAAATATAGGTAGTAATTTTGGAAGTCTTATGATGAGAGTTGTTGGATTGGAGGCATGGTTGCAATCATGTATTTTGTTTTTCTTGGCTGGACAAATTGTTGGAGCCAGCTGGAGCCACCTGGGAGTCACCTGACACTTGTTGGTAGGCTGTTAGAAGGGTTAAATCTAAATCAGCATGCTCAGATCAAGGGACCCTGCTTCCTGGCGCCTCTGTGACTCTTCTAAAGGCTCTTTGAGTGATTGTATTTTGTAGATTGCTATCACCAAGTTTGGGTGTAAGGATCTAGCATTAGTATGATCCTCTGCATGGGCACTTAGTGTTGATATTGTTTAGGGGTCTTAGTTGCTTGTAACACAATTCTATAGAGACTTATAGAATTTCAGAGGTTGGAAGAGTAGGAATGATATAGGTTTGAGGGATAGGCAGGAACCAGGGGAAGGCTGGAAGGCTGGCAGGTGGGCAGTAGGATCCATGCAGAGCCATGCCTAGACTTCATGGGCTTCGGTGATGGGGAGGAATACAACCTCCAGCCTTGACCACCAGCTTTCACCATCACCCAGCACACAAGTCCCAGGAACATCTGACTGTGCATAAGCCATGTTCCTTGGGGGTGGAGGGAGAGCAGATCTGTTTCCTTTGGATTTTGGGTCTCCAAAGTTGCAGGTACAAAAGTCCAAGACTTAACAACAGATCATGGTTTAATCAACTGTTCACAGCAACATGTCCAAGGTGATCCAAGATAGCGGGTCCTTGTGCCCTTCATCCTGGGACCTGTTCATGTTCTTCAGTATGTTGCTTTGTAATGTTCCACTTCCTGTACTAGCTTCTGATTTTTGGGTAAGATGCTTTCTGTTGAAAATTATAGAAATTCAAATACTAAAGAGAATTAATTGGTCTCTGTGGCCAAAAATTTTAGAGGTGTTGGGTGGGTTTCAAGTATAGCTTTATCCAGAGTTTTGTGATACCCTCAGGGCTCCAAAAGGAATTTTTCCTAATCCCCTCTTACCAAGTGTCTCCTCAGATAAGCACCTCTCATGAAAGCAGGTACACCACCTCTGTTGCAAGTCTGAAAGTCACAAATCCATAGGTAGAGAGAAATTTTGTCCTAATATTCTATGCAAAAGCTCAGTTTTTATGACCAGCCCCTAATCAGTTACAGTGGCTGTGTTACTGTGTGACTGTTACAGGGCAACCCAGTTCACACTGTCTATGGGTCCTCACCCCCCACGCTTAAGATTTAATTGTACTGCAGGTACACACAAAAAGGGTCTATAATGGGTTTATTTACAAAGGGGAAAGGAGAAGGAACAACCCAAGAAAAGAGAGAGAGAGATACAAGTTAACTAGAACATCCTACCAGCTCCAGTGACTTGGAACTCTAGTAACACACCAAAAGCTCATCAAGAGCCTAATAACCAGCCACCAGCCACGTGGTCCAGAGAGCGAGCCACATAGTCCAGAGAGAGAGAGAACATCTCACATGGCTCCCTTATATACCCCCAAAAGCCCCAGAATGCCTGCTTAGCTTTGCCCTTGGATCCTCACAGTTCTCTCCTTGGTATTGCTGGGAGTTGTAGTTTACTGGATGGAGTAGGGGGGTGGAGTCCACAAACTCTGCAGAATTCCTTCAGGACATCCTTCCCCCTAACATGACCAGTGTTCCCACTGGGACCCCAAACTGTACAGGGGTGCATGCTCTAAAGGGATGTGGCCATCTGTGTGCTCAAAGGCAAAGCAGACCCTTAGTGTGAAAGATCTTTAATAGAACTGGTTTACATAGAGAAGAAACAGAAAAGAAGATATTTCTAATAAAAGTTTCCCAATAAGGCACCCCCAATTACTATTCCTTTATAGGTTAATGCCCAGCCTAACAGACTCAACCTGAAGTAGGCCCATTGAGGCCCAAAAGCTTGCCACAAGTCTAAGGCACCTTCTGGCAGGGAATAGCAAGGAAGGGCGGAGGCAGGTTCCAGAAAGCTGGGACAAAGGAGAAAAAGAGAAGTACACATCAAGAAAATAGCTTCCGTTGCCTCCGCCAAGAACAACCTGCCCACCGTCTCTCAACAAATCCTACATGTTTCTTCTCCATGTGTCTCCAAGTCCCTAGGTGCAGGTCACTGTCAGAAAAGCAAGAAGTCCCCACAAGCCACCTGGCTTCTCAGCTCCACTCCTAGTTCCCAGTTGCCCCCCAGCTCAGGAAGTCCCATTTATGGTACACTGAGACTTGTGCTCCAAGGTGACTGTCTGGTGACGGCCTCTAAGTCACCTTGTAAGTGGGAATGGGAAAAAGAGCTGCAGCTCATTGCGTTGTGATGCGACTTCCCCTTTTCTGGAAGTACATTCTATACCAGCTGCGAGATGAGCTTGTGTTGACTCCTTTAATATGATCACAGGCTACATTTCTGGGTGATGAGTTCAGATTGACTTCCCAGGAACAGCAGATTCCAGTGGGTGCCTTGGAAGGGCAAAGGTAGATATCAAAAAAGTATCCTCCATGTTCTACCGAGTACCCATCAAACTTTCCTATGTGAATTATCCTTACAGTTCACGGAAACTTGAGTGAGCATATGATTCTGAAATTTGTTCCTGTGGCAAGCATTAGTCCTTTGGAGAAAAAAAGATCCTTTTTTGTTGTTTTTGAGCAATTACCAGCTAAATTAATTGAGATGTCGTGTGAGGCAGTTCCAGGCTGAAGGTAGTAGCAATAATAGAGAAAGCAGTTTATTAGGGAGATAGGCAAGTACTTCCACACCATTTCCCAGATTTCTGCTTTGAGAATGAGGGTTTGTTACCCAGATGCTAAAAAGCAACAACAAAAGCATTGAAACAAAACTGTTGAATGGCCAAATGAATGCTGCTATCAACTTATTTGTTGGTTTTCGTTATTGTGTTTTGATTTGTAAAAGTTGTCTTTCGGGTTTTTTTTTTTAATCTCTGCGAACAAAGCTCAGCTTCTGTTTTGCCCTCTTCCTCCCTTTGGATCATGAAGTTGGGACAGAAGTGTGAAAGTTAGAGCCCATATAAACTTGCTTGAAACTTGTATTTGAAAACCAGGTTTAATTATACAGAAGATTGGCTGCTTAATTGCTGCTACCTGCAACGTGAAGCCTTTGTCTTTGTGCAGCTGTTTCTATAAATAGACTTTATATACAAGAATCCACCCTAGGGGCAAAGAGTTCCCAGTCAACCTTTTTGCTTAATTTAAATTGCAGGTTTGAGGTGGTTATTTTTGAAGTCAACCCTTCTCAGGTTGACTTCCCCTTAATCCTGAGCCTTCTTTGTGCTTCTGCCAAATTATATGTAATGCATCCCAGCTAGAGTGGTTGTGGCATTTCATGAGTCTGAGCATTTGAGATTTGATTTAAATGTTAATTTATTGTAACAAAGGTTGGGTGCTCACATTCCTCCTGTTCCTGTGCAAGTGATTCTTTCCATGGGCTTCTGTGTGGGACCCGCCCCTTCCCTGGCTGTGCTGTATCTCTAGAGATATTGACCCAGCCCCACTGATTTTGTCTTAAAACAGAACTGGTCCAGGGGCCCTCCCTGGTGGCACAGCGGGTTAAAGCACAGCACAAAGAAGCTTAAGCCACTTCTGCATGAGTTCGATTCCCGCCTGCCCCGGAGGTGACCACATGGCGTGGCAGACCTCTCCTGACCCGCCCGCTGCTCCCCTCAGCAGTGTACTTCGTGGATCTGCCTGTTCTGCTCCCCGCTCTGTCTCTGGTGAATCCTCTCACCTTCTGCATCTCTGGCCTGTACCCCAGTTCTGTACGAATAAATAAAAAAATCTTAAAAAAAACGCCAAAAAACAACAGAACTGGTCCAGTTCAAAGTAGGTGAAACCATCCTTAGTGGGTCTCTTGCTGGGTTTTAGTGATATGTGGGACTTTATTCCAGGTGTAGCTGGCATGAAATTAAAAAAGCAATTATTAATGAAAAAGTTACTCTACTTTTCTTCTTTTGAACATTCAGTACCTACTGGATTATAGAAGTGCTGTTTCTTCTTGGTGTCGCCGTCAACTTTGCAATGTGCACTTAAAACTCTTCTGTAATAAAAGGTCAGCAATGAAGTTGTTTCTGGGGTTGTGTAAAATCTTTAGTAATTGTAAAATATTACCTAATTCCCAGTCCCCATAGTTTGTTTAAAGCACCTCAAATAAATGTAGTTTCTGTTGCTCCTCTGTTCAACCTTCTACTCTAGACTAGGGGGAAATTTACTTCAGTTTCTTAGTTTTAAGCAAGCAGATCAACCTTTATATGATATGTGGTGTCTTAGGCATTTTGCCCTCCGTATTCAGGGGCTTGAATACATTTAACCATGGATTCTATCCTGCAATAGCATTTATTGACTTCTTCATTGGAAACAGGGAGGGAATGACCAGAGGAATTTAGTTTTATTATATATACTGCTGCTATTAGAAAAAGTAGTGTTTTACACACACACTCACACACACAATACACATATTCCTTTTGTTCATATGTTTGAAAGAATCGTAGTACTCTTGACAGTCATCAGATTTGAAACCTTGGGGATGTAACGCCCCACTCACTGCTGGTGGCACCAAGTGTGTTGCGGGTAGAGGCTGCCTGGGTAGTGTGCCTCTATTCCTATTTTAGGCCTTGACATTGAACTGGTGAGAAACTAGTATTCTGTCTGTTCTTTGCCTGTTAATTTGATTTTGCTGTTAGGCCTTGACATTGAACTGGTGAGAAACTAGTATTCTGGTCTGTTCTTTGCTTGTTAATTTGATTTTGCTGTTAGTGGGCCTGTTGGGGTAAGAACTGAGATGTCAAAGTCATTTTTGGCAAGTTACACTGTGTAGCAACCTCTTGTTTACAAAGGGATTATGTTTCCTATAAGTCATGTTGGTGCTTGGAATGAAATTTACCCCCCATAGGTACTATGCTAAAAGGGGTGATTGAGTTTGTAGAACACAAGATATAAGGTACTTTGAAATAGTCACAAGCAATTGTTCTTAATTTCTGAGTTTCCTTATCTTGCAATGAATGGTAACAATAACATATCCCATAAAGTTATTGTGCCATTTACATTCATTAATAGATTTAAAGTTCTTGCTATTGTGTCTGACAGGGACTCAAAAGTGGTAACATCATTTTAGAAACATCATTTACTGAAAAAAGGCATTTGAGTTTTACCTTGGGGCGGTAGGTTCATATAGGTTCAAGTCTGACATTGGTAGGCAAGGGCTAGCACCAACAGTTAGGTTTTTTTTTTTTTTTTTGATTGAGTTTTGCAACTTCTGGTGGGGAGAGGGGACGGTGTAAAGCAATTAGAGACCAAGGCTTCTTAGTGGCTCTTTCTGTGATTGAACTTTGCCTGGGACATGGACTTGGAGGCTGGCTCGTCTATGGCAGCAGTTGGTCAGTGGGACTTCAGTGAGCTGGCTGCGCTGCTGCAGTCTCTCCGAGGCCTCTGGTCCGAGGCCTCTGGTCGTGGCATTTGTGAGGCAGATGAGGGTCAGCTTCTCTTTTCCATCTGAAATGATTTTGCTTGTGTAAAGTGACCCTTTTTCCTTTTCTTACAGCAGGAGACTATGGCCAAAATGGAGGTGAAAACTTCCCTTCTGGACAATATGATTGGAGTTGGAGATATGGTTCTTTTAGAACCTCTCAATGAGGAGACCTTCATCAACAACCTCAAGAAGCGCTTTGACCACAATGAAATATACGTGAGTATCCACTGAGGGTCTCTGGTGGAGCTTGACCTTCATGTTTCATGGCCGAGAGCTGAGGTTTCTTCCTGAGACTCTTCTCTCTCTTTTCTGTTTGTTGGAGTCCAGTGGTTTTGTTTATATTCTCACAGAGAGCTTGTGTTTGCTCCTCTGGCACAGGAGTGACATGGATTAGAGTCCGTGAGTCCGCTGTCCACACGCCATTGACAGAGTACTGATTGTGTGCGGATGCAGGCTGGACACTGGGGGCGTGAGAACAGTGGGGCTAAGTAAGGGTACTTATTTGTATGAAAAATGATAGGAATACTTATTAGTTCCTGCCTTATAAGGAGCATGCCTTCAGGAGGAATTTTGAAACTCATAGGCGTCGTTTTGAATGTCTTCAGAAGATTTGCTTTCTACTCACTGACAGCAACATGAGATGTGTGAACACTGGTTTTGGAATATTAATGTGGTGACTATGCTAAACAAAATTCAGAGATGTGGTTATTTAAAATGCTGATTCCAATGGAAAAGGAATAAAACTCTGCTGCGGAGTGGGGTGAGGTATTGTTTGGTTTGGCGGTGCAGCCTGGTGTCACCTTTCCCTGAAGTATAACAGCTAGCTTTCAGGTGAGAAAACCTTAGGGTTTCACAGCTTTCATTGAAACTATGGTCTGATAGCAAATAAAAGACAGACTTTAAACATTGGTCTTTGAGATGGAGATAGGGGCAGTCAATTATATCCTAATAATGTTGCTGATCGTTTTTCTTGTTGGCTCAGAGAAGCGCCATTCACTTTTAGATGAATTAGAAAATAGGATGGAGAGTAGCACATTACAGGCATTCATGTACCTGATTTGTTGTGCGAACTAAAAAATAAAACGGTCAGTCCCCCTTTTAACAAAATGCCAAGTGTTAACATTCACAAGACTCTGGCAGACAAAATGTCTGGACTTCAGCCTTACATAATTATTTTTTCTACCTATTGTAGAAATGCCTTTTCTGATATAAAACAAAAGCAGAAAATTGCTTTTTGCTTATAGCTATTCACACCTATTAATGTTTTTCATGGCACTTTATGACAGTCATTTTCATGCATGCCTTTTATTTTGGGACTTTAAACACACTCATCTCAGAGGGTTGGGTATTCTCTAAGCAAAAAAAGCAGATTATAAAATAATGTGTGTAGTTTGATCCTGTTTTTTTAAATGTGGGGGTTGGTGGATGTGTACATCCGTTCGTGTTTGTGTATGTAAAACGTGCTAATTTTGGGTATGACAGTGGGGGATGGTGAAGTGGGGGGGCAGACAGGGTTATTTTGTTAGATCTCTGTATTATAGGACTCATTAAGTCAATCTTTTTTTTTTTTTTTTTGGTTGTTGTTGTAATAAGAATTACTGTACAATAAATTTTTTTAGCACACATTCTGAACCCACAAGTCACATATACTGCCCATGGGAAATCTGTTTCTGTCTCTTATTCTGAAAATATTTCTGCTTTGCTTTGTTGTCACAAAATTGGTTAGCTTGATGTCAAAGGCCAAGTTAATGTGACTTGCAACATTTTCCAGTCATGTGGATCACTTTTTTTTTAAAAAGTTTTTTTGTGAAGATGAAGATGAGTTAAAGAAAAGATCTCTTTTACAGATCCAAAGCTTTATTTGGTGTTGGCCTGTCTGTAATAATCCATCATGCAAACATAATAAACAGTTGTGGGGGCTTGCAAAAAACTCATATTGAACAGTCACTTGTATAGTAGGAAGCTAGGGCTGATAAAGGGCGGTCCCGTGAACAGGAGAATATTTGGCTCAGACTTTTGAACTCTGTGTTTACCCTCAGTCTCTGCAGCTTCCTTTATGAAACAGCTCTAGGTCAGGAGAACCCTCCTCTTCTAAACTGCCATTCTTCTACCCATGCCACCTTAAAGATAAGAAATAGTTCCTACCTGCTCCGAACTCTGATAAGAGGTTGCTTTGCCTCTGGATATGAGTTGTCAACCCTGTAGAATTTTCTGAGCCCTGAATGCTCCTGTCTCTCCAGCCAGCTAATCTGCAAGTACACCTCTTATGATCCCATGAGACCGGTGGGCCACCTGAGTCACATACATAGACTTTCAAAACACTGATTATTGCCAGGTAACTAGAATGCACTGAGTTGACTTAAAATGATGTCAGTTCCTAGGGTTGGCTTTTTCCACAGTAAATGGACTGTTTATGAGGGGATAAATACCTCAAAATATATCTGTCAGCATGTTAGAAAGAGGAAACGGGGAATGGATGCTATCAAGGCCACCACTTTGGTAGGGAATTATGCAGTGAAGTGGCTTCATTGATGCTGATACATAGGGAAAGCCCCAGGGGGTGCAATTCAAACTTGAGTTCAGACTTTAAGTACACCCAAAACATGCATCTCAGATCTAACTGCTAGAGATGGCCTAATAGCACAGAAGAGTAAATAGCTTCATGCCCCTGCACCCCAGAACTCTGGGGAGCATAATTGAAATCTATCCACTTTAGGGACATTTTGTTGAGATCTCTACTTCCAGAGTAACTGCAAGTTCTATACTGTTCTTTAATGCATGTAGCTTTGTTTCATGTACTCCTTCCAACTCTTCTTTGAGTAAGAAGAAATGGTACTGACCGGTAGGTTTAATATGTTTTCTGTGTGTACTTGTTAGGTTGGAATCATCCAGATAGTGAGGTCTGAATTAGTCAGATTCATAGCTGTAGGAGCACCTTCTTTGAAAGTCTAATAAAAATCATCTTAGGCCCTCCCTGCTGGCGCAGTGGGTGAAAGCACAGCACTAAGAAGTGAAAACCACTTCAGCATGAGTTTGATCCCCTCCCCGTAGGTGACCCACATGGTGTGGCAGACCTCTCCTGACCATCCCCTGCTGATCCCCTCAGCAGTTTACTTTGTCAGTCAGCCTGTTCTGCTCCCCACTCTATCTCTGGTGAATCCTCTCACTACTCCTGCACCTCTGGCCTATACCCCAGTTCTGTATGCATAAATAACTAAATCTTTAATAAAAATCATCCTAATTTTTTTATAATTTAGTGCTAGCGTCAGGATCCTTAAGATGGGATTAGTACTTCCACAAAAGATCTTCAAGCATGTGTTCCAGGAATTTCTTCTCTTTATTTGAGATGCTTCACACTTGTTTAAAAAGGCCGAGTTGGCTAACAGGCCTGTCTGTGGCCAGCCTGACTTTCTGAATCAGGCATAGCTGCACGCCTGGACATAGTGGTCACCGTAAGGCCGCTCCACTGGAGAGGCAGGAAGGTCAGGTGAGAATAGATGGAGGGAATGTTGGCCTGATGGGGTGACACACAGGGTCAGAGACTGTTTGCTTTTATTCCTCCCCCTTGGTGGAGTGCAGTTCAAACTGGGATCAGCTGCATATGTGCCCTTTGGTCTAGAAGTTGCTGTGTGGGGGTCAGTCATGGGAAGAGCTGGTCTAAAGCTTGCTTTTCGGTGTCCTTTCTGTTCTTTGTCAGACCTCCTGCTGGCCTCCCTGGCTCTATCCAGCCAGCTGGAAAGGCAGTCAGGTTCACGTGGGCTTGTGCTGTACAAGGCAGGCCCAGCCAGTGCCATTCTGTATTTAGGGTGACTGGTCAGGACTGTGGTTCTGTTCAGGGAAGCGAAAGCGGCAATTTAGGCCAGAACAGTGACCTGCACAAATCTGGAAACAAAAGAACCAAAATGTCCGTTTTCTGACAAGAATATTTTTGGTGCTGACCAGCAGATTTAGTGCTTCCGTTCTGAATTATCAGTTTGGGGAATCACCCAGATGTAGAGGTCTGAATTAGTCCAATTTTAGGATCTTAAATTAAACTAATTGTAGCGGTAAATAAGATTGCTCAGAAAGTCTATAAAGAATGACTTACATTATACAAGCTTGTGCTAGTATTTAGATTCCATAAAGAAGGGTAGGATCAGGTACTTTCATGAAAAACATTCAAATATAAGCATAATGTACTTGGTTTGAAATATTGCAAAGCTAATGAAAATAATAGGAGTTAACATTCATGAGTTAACATTCATGTTTTTAAAGTTTTGACAATACTTTCCATTTACATATGTGAAAATTGCTACCTTATAGAGGTAACATATGTTCCTAGGAAATTTGTGTAAATGGCGTTTCCTTTTTTACTTGCTGAATAGCAAAGTGCCATGAATTTAGCAACCTAAAATAGCATAAATTTATTATCTCCATTTCTGGGTCAGGATTTCATGCAACATAGCTGGCTCCTGGGCTACAGGTCTCTCCATGCTGTCAGGGTTTCGTTGAGATTGCTGTGGCTTTGGGGATTCAATCTTTTTTTTTGAGCTCGTGGGTCATTGGTAAAGTCCAGGGCTGGAGTTCACATCCAATTTAGTGCTATTTTCTGCTACCTAGCTATTCAAGTTTTTACTTCTTAAAAATTTCCTTGGAAAAGCATTTCTTTTTTTAAATTATAAAAGAGCAAATACCTTTGGGAAAAAAAATACCTAGTAGTATAGGCATATATAACATTACAAATGTAACTTTCCAAAAAAAAAAAAAAAGTAAATTTCCTTCCTTAGTACTCAGTCCTATTCCTAGAAGGAATGACGTGGTGTGTAATCTTTCAGATCTTGTCATCTTGTCTAGCTGTCTAGCTGTCACCTTTTGGTTGCAAGGGGAGGGGGTGAGGGAGGGGTTGCGAAGAAGCAAAATTTTGAGCTCCAGGCTGGTTCTCCCACTTGATGTCAATGAGATCTGGGACCAGTGCAGTAATCCCTAAAGCCTTTTCTGATTGGCAGAGTGATAAAATTACAAATTAATTTTTTGTTTGTTTTGAGAGAAAGGAGGAGGAGGTTCTCCTTCATCTGGATCGTTGAGTCTTTACCTAGAGAACCTAAACTCAACAAGGTTTGAATGAAACATGAACCTTTTTTTTTTTATATAACAGTTTATTTTTACATCATTTTGTACATTTTTTTTCCATCTCAATTGTAATCCCCCATCACCAAGTCACCCGTGTGCCTTCACCATAAACATGAACCTTTTTTTTTTTTTAACATGAACCATTTTTAATGTCACTTCCTGATCCACCTGGGACATGGAAGGAAGGGATGAGGGATGTCTGTCCTGCTGACATGAAATGCTGAGAGTTGCTTACGTGTGAGTGGTTCATCGTCAACCAGTCACCCAAAAAGGTGGACTGTTTAGGCAAAAGTGGGGAAAAAACTGTTTTCAAAAGTGCAGCTTTGGTATTTGGCATGGAGTCAACACTGGAAGGCCAGATAAAGCTGGTGAAAGTAAATCACAGGCTCAAGAAAACTGTTGTGTCTAATTTATAGTCACAGTCTCTGAAAATTTTATAATACTGCAATGCAATCATTTTTTATCATAATGTACTTTGCAGATGCTCTTAAGACCTTTGGAAAATTTGTTCCTCTTAAATCTTGCTGAATTGACATTTTTTGATCTGTTATTTACCGAACATCTCACTATGTGGCACTGACTACATATAGTGTTTGAAATACTTGTACAGTATTTATAAAATATTCATTTACACGTTCTGATCAATGCCATGCCTGAAATTTGATTTGGAGGGAGTTAACCCTCCACCTCAGGGTGCAGGAATGCCATCTTTTGGTGGCCGTGTGGACACTAAGAAGCAAGGACCTGATTCCCCGTCTTGTCCCTGCCGCTGTTTCACAGGTTCTGTAGCAAGTAAGTAACTCCTTGGAGACTGTTCTCTTATTTGGCAAACTGCTAAGTGGTAAGGGGTGACATTTGTAAAGTTATTAGCCTCAGGTGGTCTGTATACTGCATGTTAGTACATTTAGTTATTTAGTTCTGACTAGAGCACTGTAGATTTTTTTTATTATAATAGTTTATTTTTATATCATTTTGTGCCTTTGTACTATAGATTTTTAGATGTGAGGACGCTGAGATTTCAGGAAAGCTTCATTCCTTGTCCAAGGTCCAAGTTTCCATACACTGCATCGGTGAAGCAGCTGGGATTCACACCCCAGGAGTCTGGCTCTGGCATATGATACTGTTATTAACTGTCCTGCTGACTTGACACAGTACCATTAGCATCAGATAATACCTCTGGCATAGGGGAACTCAACCTTTCGGATAATTCCTGCATCACCCCCTCCAAAGAATGAAAAGATCTTGGGAGGGGGATGTTTTTCATCCTGTTCACTACAAGGCTGGTGATCAACACCGGTACCTGGATCTCCACCTTTGTGACCCCAAGGTGAAGGAGGGAGAGGAGGAAGAACAAGAGACATATGGCCCTTCCAGCCCTCCCCTTTACACATCATCTACTTTTACTCTTCTATTGATTATACAGCTAGATTTTTAATGGTAATCCGAATTTCTCAAGTGAGGTTATTTTGTTCATCAAACTCTTCTGGAAGGAGTAGAGGATGAGACACTATGAGAATAATGGGAAAGGCATGGGAGACAGGCCTAGGCTGAGTCTTGGCCTTAACCAACCACTGAGAGTAATTGGAGGTTAATTCCTTTGTCTATACCGCAGTGGTCTTGGCCCTTATTTTGTTGAGTGGTGGTGATAAGGGGCATTTAGCCTGCTGCCTGGCCCATGCCTAGCAAGACTGGGTCCATGGTCAGTGCTACCACAAGTGTCTGAAAAGGTAAAAATCCCAGAATGACTTTTCTTCAAAGTTCCAGACACTGAGATTTTCCTATAATTAGAGTTTTTCTTCTCTCCTGCCATGATCTTTCTCCCTCCCTCATTCCCTGCCCCCTCCCTCAGTGGTATTTATTATGCAAATTTATTTCTTGTGTCATCACTACTTTAAATTAATCACATTATATTCTGTTCATGACTTGCAGCAGTAGTATGCATGTGACCTAGGACCACTGTGTACCTTAGTTAAGAGAGTTTATTGGGTTGGGAGAATGGTATTTCTTAGAAGAAGCTAGTCTCATTTCAAATTCTTGTGTATGAAGCTGTGGTAGTTTGGTATTCTCCTCTTCTAAAATGAAGACTGTCTGAGGTGATATTTTTAGCTGATCATCGTGGCATAGAACTCATATATAGTTCTTTAATTGGTAGTCTGAAGTGCCTGTGACAGCACAGGAATGAAGGATTAGACCGTGGTGGTGGTTAAGAGCTGTCTCAGACTAGACAGTGCTGGCCAGTTGAGCCCTTTAGCAGCCATGGTTTACAGGAGCTTCTAACCTAGGAGTGGGCATCTGATCTAAGGCCAGATTTATGGCACAAGATAGATTAAAAACCTCACCAGGGCTAAACTCTTCTTCAGACATTGAGTTGAGAAGTACTGAAAAGACAGTGACAGTAGAAACAGGTGATGGCAGTCATGGTGATGTGAGGCCGTGGTGGGCCATATGCAAGCAGAAATTACGATTAGTTTTCAGGTAGATCTACTATAGAGTAGAAAGTAAGAAAACCAGTTGGCAGCAGGCCCAGAAGAAGCAGAAACCCAGGCAGGGGATGAGCCAGTGACCCTGGAGTTGAACAGGCAGTCCTTGTGCTCATGTGTTGCCTCAGGTCTTCATGCTCAGCAGCTTCTTGTAGCTTGGCGACAGGTTGGTTGCTCACAGGTTCCTGATGTGCAGTGCGATGGTAAAGCTGTCAGTACTTAATGCAACTTGAGAGCTTGGCCAAATCACACTTCGTGGTGCCAGCGGCCCAGACTTTGGCATGAAACCAGCCAGTCATTGTAAGGCCTTGCAAGTTTTTAAGACCTTCGAATGTCTTCACTTTCTTCTGTACAAACTGGCTTTTGATAGCTATATATATATATTCCTATATATGAATCACTGACTTATTCTTAGATTGGGAATATGAGGGGCACACACTGACTTCCATTTTTTTAGGTGTAAATTCCAAATAAAATGCTAAATTCGTATTGACTTGACAATTAAAATGTTCACTTATGTCATTTTGCACAATATCAAATTATATCTGAAATAAACAACCAAAGCATTTTTGATTCGCCAAACTGTGTCTTTATGAAGCCATTTTTGATTGGCCAAACTGTGTCTTTATGAAGCCAATTTCTTCAGGAGAAATTGGGAAATCAAGTAGTTGTAGAAACATTGTAGTCTTGATGTCTCCTGATTAAACTCCCAGTATCCAAGACCCAAGAAGATGGTAGAAACCTCCAGGAAGTAAACAATGTGATGTTGTTACCAGAGACTCCACAGCCTGTCATGTATCCTTATTTCCCTATATCCTGGGCTTTTAGTGAGACAGCTCGTGTGCTCACCTGGTAAGTTGTCAGTTCTGTGTCTACAAAGACCATATTGTGGAAGACTTCGGGACTTTGGCATGGTAGTGAATTTAGCAGAGATATTCACACACATTGTCTGGTCTTTCTTTCAAGTCCTGAGTTGGCTGTTAATAGCAGCTATTAGATCCCAGTAGATCCAAACTGAATTTGTGTGATTAGAGTAGGTCCTCTATGTGGAATGAATGCCTGCTGTGTCAGTCAGTGCCGTGTTTCACACTTTGACACAGTCACACGTATTCCTCAGTTAGGTCAGGCAGGAGTCTGTATCCTTGTCCTTATCCACATGAGGGAACTGGAACTGGGAGTTCAGTATTGTGCTTGGTTTCACACAGAACTGGAAATTCAGGCAGCTAACTTGAAGCCAAGATTTACACAAAACTCACACAAAATGCTTTTGAAGCATTATACTGTATAACACAGAATCCGAATAAAGAGCTCATCAACACTTATGTCAGGTGACCTGGGTTCAAACTTGGGCAGTTTCATGATCTTAACCCCTGACTCCACACTGACTTAGTTCCAAGCTTCTTTCAGACTGAAGTACAGTCCCCTTACTATGACATGCAGGATTCTGCAGTATCCTGAAACTGTCACTCACAGGTCATCTCTGCTCTGGCACGCTGTTCCATTCTGTGTGTGGAATGTGGTCGGATGAGCCTCTCTGCCTCTGCAGTTTCACCCATATTACGGCGTGTGTCAGACTCGCTTCCTTCTAAAGCTCAAGTGACTTACATTGGATATATAAACCACATTTAGTTTGTCCATTTGTCTGTCCATAGATACTTGTGTTGTCTCCACCTTTGGGGGATCATGAGCTGTATAGCAGTCAACCTGTGTGTGCAGATTTTGAGTTTCTGGTAATTCATACTTAAAACTATCTCAGAAAAAAAAAAATTAATAGGGGAGGTTCACCTTTCAGCTGCAACCTAAAATGTTATGTCACTTCCTGGGGGAAACATTGGCCAATCTGGTTTGACCTGCTCTAGTCCTCTGACTTCCCTGGAGCTACCTGGGCTTTTTGCACATCATGGTGCCCTTGCCTTCTAACCCCAAGGCACTTATTAGGCAGTGAGATAAGAAGCTCGTTTGGCCAAAAGTTACTTAAATTCCATTTCATCTACATTAGTGATCTCAGCAGTTGACTCTTAAATTTCATGTTTTCTGATTTCCCCTCCCTAAGCACTATGATAAGTTCTGTTCCAAGCACCTCAGGGGTACAGGCCACACACCCTGTTGTGCTAATACGTTGTGCCTAAAGAAGGCTCAAGAAATGTGTCGCTTGCTCATTATTACATGGCTGTAGCCTAAATTCAGTAGGCAACCAGCACAGTGATGCTGCTTATGAAGGGGATCTTTCCTGGGTGCTGACCACGCCTGGATTTGAACTGTTTCAGTTTTATTCCATGACAAAGTAAGGCGACTGGAGACTGAGACTTGGAGGACTCCTATGTTCTTTAATATTACTCTGATATAAAATAGGGCCCTCCCTGGTGGCACAATGGGTTAATGCTTAGCACTATAAAGCCGGCTGCAGCAGCTTCAGCAACAAATTCGGTCCCTGCCAGGGAGGTGACCCACAAGGCTCAGCAGACCTCTCCTGACCCACCTGCTGCTCCCTTCAGCAGTGTATTCGTCCCTCTGCCTGTTCTGCTCCCGACTCTGTCTCTGGTGAATCCTCTCACTACCCCCTGCACCTCTGGTCTCACCCCGGTTCTGTGTGCATAAACAAATAAATCTTTAAAAACATATATATATAATAGCATAGTATAATAATAAATACCACATTAAGTATAATAGATACTTAGCATTAAGTAAGATTTTAAATATTTCCTGTTGCATTACCATTGTCCTGGTTTTTCTGAAGTTGCAGGATGATTATGATACAGTGCTTATCATTTCTTCTTGACAGAGGCATATAATTGGGGGTAAACATTTGAAGTAAATATTTTTCTCTTCATTAGTAATTTTCTTGTAACTGAAGATCTTTTCCTCCCTCCCCTCCTGTTTTTCTTATCCCTGGTGGTATAAGGATTTCAGCATTCCTCAGCTAGTCAAATAAGAGGCTTCTGGTTGGAGCTGGTCTCTATTATACAAAGGTTGAAGACATTTTGTAACGCATTGTGCAACCCAAGTTCCCTGTGATTAGCCATTTGTTGGCCCCTTGGTGTCTAAGCTTTCCAGGCCTAGGAGACAGCATGGCTTGTGTGTTCGCTGAAAAAAGAACAGATTCTTGGCTCCTTTTTCTGATTCCACTTTTGTTAGATAATGTGGTCATAACTCTTAACTTTTTGCTGTGTCACTGTTAGGGACACTAAACTAAGGAGGACAATTCATGTCTGTGTCATGGTGAGTTTCGGAAAAGTTTAGTCAAAAAAACATGCTTAAGCGTGTATGACATGGCTGTGCCTTTGTAGGTTTGTGGCTGATAAGTAGGCGGAGAGCTTGCCTGGTGAGATTCCCAGCAAAGCAGGGCTTTAAAAATACATTTTGCAGGAATTTGATATTAGAAAACAAGTGTTAGGTAGTTACAGTGAAAACGAGCTATGTATTTTATGGTTTGTGTATAATTTTATTTTCCCTTCCATATTGGGGAGTTAAACTGTAAATTTTCAAGATTTCAGTCTTCTAAAGATTTTAATATTGCCCCAGGAAGAAATATGCTATGAAACAGGTGAACTTATTCTGACTTTTCTGTGTGTGTATAGACTAGTATTTCATGTGTTTGCTATCATAAGTTAATCAAGACTTAAAATGTTAACATTGCTTTCCTTGAAAGTTTTTTGTCATCTTTCCAGGATATATTGCATTTATTCTTGTCATCAAAACCAAAATATTCTTTCTCATTTTGTCACTCACTTGTGCTGTATTTTTACTTTTTAAGAATATGTTCAGGACAGTTGAGCTCAACTGAACAGTTATTATAATTTCAGGAATATTTCCTTTTCTTTTCCTTCCCTCCCCTCTTCTTTTTTCCTTCTTTTTCCCTCCTCCTTCCATTGAGGCTGCTGTTTGTTCCTCTAAGGGGAGAATATATAACCTGGTTTGTCAACCTGCCTGGTTTGTATGCAAACTTTCATGTATGTGTTTTTCTGGGAAGACCGTTCATAGCATTCATTGGCATTCAAAGGCATCAACTAAATAAAAGGTTAAAAATTGCTCTGTAGCAGTATTTTTTGAATTTCAAGTTGTAATCCATTAGTGGGTGATAAAAACGCTTCAGTGTGTTCAAACCAGCAGGACAGACTATTAGTGTATTGCATGTAATAAGGGAGTTTATGGTTTTGTGAAATTTTAATTTCATAAGTTAAAAATTTTAACTTCATATATTTGTGTATGTTGAACTGCGTATGTATATACATAATTTGGTTGCAATGTGGTTTTATTTTTACGTTAAATTGTAGCCAATCCTTAAAGATATCGCTGCTGTTTTTCTGGTATGTGTTGAACTAACATATACCAAGTTTATTAGAAATGTGTGACTAGAAGGATTTTTTTTTTTTGACATTTTTCAGAACTAATTACCTGGAAATATTTAAAGCAGAAAGTAAGCTAGAAGATAGGAATCAGGGTCTCTTGTGTGATGGCAGTGGAGCAATGGTGGGCGGAGTGTCAGGGGAAGGCTACAGCATTGCCTTGAACCTCAGGCTATGCAGCACTGTGTCTCAGAAGACTAAAAGATAAGAATGTCTGCCCTCTCCTCAGATGCTGAACTGAAGTCTCCAAGGCTGATAGGGTCTGGTGGAGCTTTCTTACAGAATGGGCTTTCTGTCAGGACTTTGTTCTGGGTTCTGAAATGGGGTCGGAGAGGGCATATTGCTGGATGAGCCATCTCCAGAAAAGACTTCAGTTTTCACTGTAGCCACACTCGGGGAGCCTCAGTATTTTTTTGATTATTCATAAGGCTGAATAGAATGCTGCAGATAACTGAAATGTGAAGATAGAGATTGTTTTGACTTAGGAATGTTTGTACCTTCAGTGGATTTGACAGCTGCCCTTGAGCAGTAAAAGATAAACTTGCTAATTGAGTGGACCATTGATAGAAAGGTAGAGCTTTCCTCCCTTCCCTTCTCTTCAGTGCCAATCCATGAAGGAGTGATACAAACCATTTAGTGTGTTAGGTCGAGTCCGGGGCCTGGTCTCCTTTTGTCCACTTCTAGATGTCAGACACTAGGTCCCACAGAGCAGTGGGGGAACTTGGGGTCCTGGGTGATAAGAGCATGCGCTTTTCAGGGAAGCAACAGTTTTCATGCCAGAGGGCAAAGCTGTGGGAAATCAAGGTTAGAGGATTCATACCTAAAACACATTCATAAAGTGAAATGGAGAGAAAGTTTATTATTTGTTTATTTTGATTTATAAGGCTTGCTTTGGCAAGCCTCTTCTTGGCTTCTTCTTGACTCTCTGACTTTTGTCTGTGTTTAAGTTACTGCTGTGTAACAAACCACCCCTGAAAGTTAATGGCTTAGAACAATAGCTGTTTATTTGCATACAGTTCTTTAGTAGTCTAACCGGGGTCAGTGGTTTAGAAGGTGCTCATAAATGTATCTGACAGTTGACAGGTTGGGTACTCCTGGGCATCTTGGTTTTCTCTGTGACCTCCTGTTCACATCATGGTTTCCAGAACAATAGTCATTAAAGAGAGCAAGGCACCTGCTAACACATAAATACTTTTCAAGCTGCTGCTTGGGTCACCTCTGCTAATGTCCCTTTGGCCAAATCACACAGACAAATCCAGGCTGAAATGGGGGTGGAGAGAAAAAAGGTAATGAACTCTCTTGATAGAAAGTCACAAAGTCATATTCCAAAGAAGTATACATACTGGGAAGGGAGGAATTGTTCCTGCCATCTTTGCAATCTATGTGAGTACAGGGAACCTAAGAGGGGAAGGATAAATGTAAGGATTTGCTCTGTGACAACACTTGGCATACAGGTTTAATAAAATACTGAGCACTGTATGCGTAGTGCTTGGTATTGTATTTCAGCACTAGGTAATTGTATGAGAGCCATTGGCTTCTGCCATCCACTTTCTTGGTGTTGAGTGAGTGACTCCTGTGTGAATCATTCAGTTAACAGGTATTTATTGGATATCGCTAGACCTGTTTTAGGTGATAGATAAACAGCTGCTAGGTGGGAAAAAGTGGACTTAATTCTGTGTGTATGAATGTCATAAGTAACAAAAAGAAACCTCCAACATAGGAGTGTGGCTTTTGATTTTAGATTTGAGGCAGCAGAGGGTTTGTTTTCAATGCAAGAATGCCACAGAGGCAGATTTTTATCAAGAACTTAGCCACTGTGAAATTTGGTTTTAAAGAGCAACTTGTTATTTGGTTTCCCTGCTGACAACAATTGTGTGCGTGTGTATGTATGCGTATCTGTCTATATATGTCTGTTATTGCATTCAAGAAAGTACCTACAAAGGGAGATTAATGTAGTTTCTACCATGAAGGTGACCTTTTTGCCAACAGATATTAAAGGAAAAACTACTCACTGTATTTCATATCTATCCATGTACTGCTTTTTTGTGTATATTAGAAACTATTCAAGTGGTTTTTCAGTCTCAAGCATCTTCCATCTATTGCCCAGTTATGCTGAGGTCTGAGGAAACCTTTTGGAGAAAGTCTTGTCTAAAATGGGATGTTAGGAAACTTGATGTCATTTTTCAGGCCAAATGAATGTGTCCTTGTGATAGAATGTCAGAAAAAAAAAAAAAGCATGAGAACTGAGAGTTTTGTTTAGTAAAAGCAGTTGTGTTTACCCTTCATATGGTGAAAGTATATATAAAATGATCTGTTCAGTTTTCTAGGTTGGGGGAAAGTGTTTTATTATTCTGATCTTTGTAAAAAAAAAATGAAAGGCAATGGAACATTCCATTTTCTATTCTGCTTAATTTTGGGGAATCTCCTTTAATCTAGTGGTGGAATACCAGAAAAGTTGTTGCTTTAAAAATGCCACCGTTTGTTGGATGACACTGGAAAGATGGGAGGTGACTTTCTGTCCTCTCTCCCTCCCTCCCTTCTTTTCTTTCCTGTTTTTCTTTTTAAAATTTTACCACTTAACGTGCTTTTGTTAGCATTCCCTCCCCCCTTTATCTTTATGAAGTAGAAACTGAAAGGAAAAATGGAGCTGCTGAGTTACAGTTAACTGACTTTGTTTGTGGCATTGTGCTAGTCTTTGTAAAAAATGAACCAAACTGAAACTTCTCTGGGCTGCCAGGAATTTGATTGAAATGGAAAGAAGTTATATAGTGTTCTGATTTGTAGCGTGAGAGGGTTATCCAGAGAACATGTTTATTCCACAGTCAATTTAAATTTAACATTGAGTAAATTTTCCTTTAGTAAAAACATTTAAACTCTGATAGTATAGTACAGTAGAGATAGAACAATTCTGTTGTTTGAATGGTCTGAACTGTGACCCTCATTTGAAATGTATGTGATTGGGATCTGTGATTGAGGTTGATAGGCTTTGAAAGGCAGCACCAAAGTCAAGGCCCTGTTAGACATGGACATGAGTAGGAAGGAGGGCAAGACCTGGGTACTGCTGTCCCAAACAGAAGGAATAAGACGAGAGAATGAAACATTAGTTCTAAGTCATAGCGAGTGACCAAGGTATACTTAGGAACACCTAACTGTTAAGGGGTACACACTCTAAAAAGGGTCTGGCCATCCATCTAAATGCACAAAGGCAAAGGAAACCTACCCTTATTATGAAAGGTTTTTTTTAATACATTGGGTGTGCACTTATAAAGAGAAGAGAGAGCAGTTCCTAATAAAACCCCCAAAATTGTCTTATCTCGTCATGGGCACGTATCTAGCCAAACAGGCTTGACCTGAAGTGGGGCTGCTGAGATCAAAAGCTTACCGTATGTCTAAGGTACCTTCTGGCATGAAACCACAAGAAAGGAACTAGGTAGGTCCTGGAGGACTAGGACAAAAGAAGAGACTCAGAATTTAAAATATACCATAAAATCCAATATGAGGTTGAGATAATGGCTGCCAAGGTCAAGAGACAGCCTCTCCATGTGCGTCTCTACATGTCTTCAAGTAGCTCCTCCAACGACCCCTTCACTGTGTCCCCTCTTCCTTCACTGTGTCCCCTCTTCCAAGTGTCTGTCCGATGCCTCCACTTCGATTTATCTGCCTTGTTCTCACCCAGCTGCCTCCTATTCAGGAAGCCCAGGTCATGGGCTGCTGGGAGTTGTAGTCCAAGATGTCAGTGGGTACAGGGAAAATGGCAGCCGTTCAGTGCTCTTACCCCATGCACAGAGAAATGTCTGTAATAGAAGTAGAATCAGGGCAAGCATGGTTCTTGATCATAATTTGCAGTGGTTGGTGATTAAATGTTTGGCAGGTATGACAGGGCTTTGGAAAACTCTCATCTATGATCCTAAATTAACCTAGAGATTTATTTGGAAAGGTATGGCCAATGTGTCATACATTGGTTTCTCAGCAAAACAGGTATGTGTCATCTATCCCATTTATCTTCAGAAATGTGAAATGTTCTTAAAAAGTGTAAAATGAATGGTCAAGGTTATTTTGAAAGGAGGAAGCCATCTGGTGCTAAGATTTAAGATTTTAAAATGCATCTTGTGTACTAATGTGCATATGTTATTCTCTTTTGCAGACATACATTGGAAGTGTGGTTATATCTGTTAACCCATACAGGTCATTGCCCATTTATTCACCAGAAAAAGTGGAAGATTACAGGAATAGAAATTTTTATGAATTGAGCCCTCACATGTAAGTATGGTGTTAAAGCATTGATTTCTCTTTCACTCCAGAGAGATGTAGCTGACAGATGTGCCCAGCTGTTTCCTTTGAGTCTCACAAAAATGTTTTTATAATTAAGAAAAAAAAAATCAGATAAAGGAATGCAGAAGCTAATTGTTATGCCTGGTTTTAAATCAAAAAACCAAAAAGCAGAATACTTCATTTGGCGTCAGGCTTTTAAAATTCTGCAGCACTTGGGTTCATAATGTAAAGAATCTTCTGTTAAAAATTCTGTGTTAAGTAGCAGCTGCTGCTAATTATTTTTTGCAAATAAAACCGGAATGCACGTTGTTTATTATTATAAAGAGCCCGAGCAGCATTTTCATAGTCTTGTTGGGTCAGGCTAGACCACCCCCAGTTGTTGCCTTCTGTTATGGGGTTTGAGTAGAAAGAGTACATAATACCTTATTTATCATCTTTATGGTCATTGTTCACCAGATGTGTGCCATAAGCTAATGCTTTTACCTTTCCTGGAGTCAGTCCCTTGTTTGCTTTTGCTGAAGAAGGTCACTTGCTAGTGTAAATAGTTCCTGTAAAAAGTAATCTACAGTAATTACCAGTGCCAAGGTTTAGAAAACTCTGAACTGAAGCAACAGAACCTGGAGGTTGGTTGTGTCCTGGCAGAAAAACATTTTCCCTGTAAGACTGAAGACTGGCTATGTCAAGCTTGATAGAAAATAAAGTCTAATAGTTAACAGACTTATATTCATTATTTTTAATGATAATGTAGCACATGTTTTTTGACTTGGGACTCAAAAGATTAAGTAACTTGTTAAAATGGTTATTAAAATCTAAGTACCGTATATTATCAGTTAACTGTATTTGAATTATTCTCTTACTAATAGATTTTGCAAGTGGTCTTGTTTCCATTTGCTTAGCAACAAAAACAAAATCTAGAATTTGTAATATCTGTAAGATGCTATATATGGAGTGCAAGGTACAGTTTTACACAGTGAGTCCAAATTTGCAGGTTCACATTGCATGCCGCTCTTGTTATAGTTAGAGTTTAACTTTCCTTTTTGAGGTTATTTGCTTTAATGTCAGCTTCACCTGCCATATTCAGCTTTTACACACCAAGTATTTTTGTTTAAATTTTACACTGAGATATTATTGGCATGTAGCATTATGTAATTTCAGTTGTACAACATATTGATTTGTTATATGTATATAATGTGAAATGATCACCAGAATACATCTAGTTAACATCTCACATAGTTTCATTTTTTTTATATGTTATGAAAGGAAACTTTAAGATTTACTCTTTTGTTGATTATCGTCATCAGACCATCTCGATACTATTCTTAGCACTGAGAGATAGTTCACTGTGGAAAGTATATTTGTAGGACTTGGGTTCAAGGCCCAGTTTTATAATCTATGCTATCTTGAGCAGCTTGTTTGGAGAAACCTTCAACTTAGTGATTATGTATTTTACTCTATACAGTAGAAAAATAACAATTCATAGGATTTTTATGAAGAATAACTAGCTAGTATTTACAAAATATAATTATCTGATCTATATAAATGTCTCAGCTTGGACTATGCTGTAACCTTATAGCATAGGAGAGCTGTTCTATTAATGATGATAATATGATTATTGTAAGAATGATATATACATTTTTGTGCATTGTTGTTCATGAATGTCCATCTTTGACAGACTTCTTTACTAAAACCATCCTGACCTGTGGTAGGATTTTTGTGACATAATGGGACGAATGTAGGTGTTTGATGGATTCTTATCATAAATATTTCAAGAATATAGTTCTAATTTGAAAATAAAAGTACTTAAGCAGCTACTCAGGTCATCACTTTGGAAATTGTGCCTATTCATTTACTCCATATTGCATCTGGAATGTAATTGGACATGTTGTTCACTGTTTACCTGTAAAACCATCCAGATGTTGCCCTTAGAGTATCTGGAGTTTGTCTCTTTAAATTTCAGATAAATGAAAAATATTTATATTTCATTAAGTGTGAATTTTAAACTGTGGTGGTATATAAATGAATAAAATGAAAACAGATAGTGGTTTCTTATCGATACTCCTTTTCAGAAATAGCGTGGTGATGTTGTTTGTGAGCTGGTCCTTCACACAGGGCACGCCTTGACGAGATTTCTCTCTTGCTTCCTCCTTCTATGACCTCCCACCTACCACATCAGTAGATAACATGCCCAGAACAATGAGAGCCCCATCGGGCAGCAAAGACCTACACCTTTAGCCTTTTTGATTGTGTAAGGCAAGTCTTTCCAAAATGTTTTTTAGTTGTTTGAACATCAGGAATTTTTTTTAAGAGCCCAGGGAGGACTTTGTACATTTCAGACAGCTCCATGCCTACATTTGTGGAAAACTCTCCAGGGCCACAGACCTAATAGATAGAGAAGAATGAGGGAGACATAAAAGAAATCACTGAAGTTTTTCATGTTCCTCTACTCAGAAGAGCATCATGGCAATACACCTGGTATTTTAGTTGCCAAATCCTCTGTTCAGTGATTAACTTTTGACCTTGCAGCACTAGATACAGGCCCTCGCTGTCAGATGTATCTCTGTAAAATTAGAGTATGCTGCTTGCCTTCCTGGAACCCTTCCTGGGCTCCCTGCTCCTGTTTGAGTGAGCTGCAGGTTTCCTGTCTAACGTCAAGGCTCTACACAGTCTAGCCTTGGTGTTCCCTCCAGTCGCAGACACTGCTGTGCTCCTTTACAGAACCTCTTTTTTGAGTCCCAGCCAAGCACATCTTTCCCTTTGAGCCCTGTACCCCATTCCCACTGTGAAAAGTACTCTAGTTCTTGGGATCTCAAGGTTTTGACCGACCAGTTCCAGTGTAACCCCCCCGCCCCCCACAACAGAGTTCTACTGCTTATCATGGCCATTCATTTGGTGTTGCTGCTCTTAAGGGTGTTTATTGCAATCATTTTTTTTTTTTAAAGTTTATTTTTACATCATTTTGCACATTTTTTTTTTCATCTCAATTGTAATCCCCACGGGTTTCCCATCACCAAATCACCCCTGTGCCACCACCATAGTCCCGTGCATTTCCCTCCCTCCCCCCACCCCGTTTTTGATCCCATTCCCCACTCCACCCCCACAGAATGTCTCTGGTCTATGGTTGTTCATTATTTTTGTTATTTTCTCGCCTGGTCCATTATACTCCTGCTATGAGTGAAACCATCCGGTATTTTTCTTTCTCTTTCTGGCTTATCTCACTAAGCATGATCTTTTCCAGCTCCATCCAAGTTGCTATTGCAATCATTTTTAGTGAACTAGACGCTTCTGTAGATCAGGTGTCTTATGCTGCACATCCTTGCTGTACACCTCCCAGTTCTATTGCATCACATCTCTTAAGAGTGCATAAACTGCAGAACAAGATAATTTTTTTTAAAGATTTATTTACTTATGCATACAGAACTGGGGTACAGGCCAGAGGTGCAGGGCAGCGAGAGCATTCACCAGAGACAGAGGGGAGCAGAACAGGCAGATTGACGAAGTACACTGCTGAGGGGAGCAGCGGGCGGGTCAGGAGAGGTCTGCCACGCCATGTGGATCCACCTCCGGGGCTGGCAGGGTTCAAACTCATGCTGAAGCGGCTTTAGCTTCTTTAACCCGCTGCACCACCAGGGAGGGCCCAGAACAAGATAATTTTAAACTAATTTTTCATTACATTTTACTTGTCTCATCTCATCTCTGACAAGTCAATGAAATCATATGATTCTTAGTATCATACTTGGAGTTTATTCAAAACTTAATGCAGTATAATGAGCCCCCCCATTTTTATAAAGCAATAAGTCATTATAAGGTATTATTTTACAGTGTTCTTCAACCTAGAGTATTTGTTCTTGTGATGTAGAGCACTTAGCATGTGATGCTATTAAGTACCTGGCCAGGGGAATCTGCGGCTGGAAGAAAGAGTGTGCCTGCCACTGACCCCTCCTGGTGCCCACGGCCCAGGAGAGAGTGGACACGTATCCTCCTTAGATTCGGACAGAGTGTGGTGGCCGTATGACATTAGGCATTACTGGCACTATTTGAAACAAGCAGCTTCTCCATATTAAAAAAAAAAAAGGGCCCTCCCTGGTGTCTCATCGGATTAAAGCACAGTACTAAGAAGCTTAAGCCTGCCCCGCATGAGTTTGATTCCCGCCTGCCCTGGAGGAGATCCACATGGTGCAGCAGACCTCTCCTGACCGCCCATTGCTCCCCTCAGCAGTGTACTTGGTCAATCTGCCTGTTCTGTACCCCATTCTGTCTCTGGTGAATCTTCTCACCCTCCGCATCTCTGGCCTGTACCCCAGTTCTGTACGAATAAATAAATAAATCTTTAAAGAAAAATAAAAAACCTGCAACAAATTTTAGAAACTCAGAAAAATGGCTTAAATTTTGAAAATGTCTGGTTACTTATTGTCATCTGAAAGTAAGAGAATAATTACGGTGGACTTGGATAGTGTTCGTATCATTTGTCCAGATAGGAGCTCTCGATCTCCCAAGAAACCTTTGACCTCTAATTTTGTGCCAAGCTAATTAGGTAGGACATTTGCTACTGCCCTCAGAAAGTTGTTGCCAGAATTCTGAGTATTTTGAATCCTTGTTAATCCTATCATCATTTTGCTACATTCATGGTGAACCAGGTAAGTGTTAATAAAACACTGGTGAGTATATCTCTACATTAGTACAAATGCTAAGAGGGTGTGTCCAGGGCTTAGGATAAGGCGCCAGGACGGAAGTCCTGGACCCATGTTTTTCTTTCAGCAGAAGTAAGATACTGCAATTAAAAATTGTATTTACTTTGAGAACCCTCATAGCAACTTGATCCTGGATTCCTATGGCGCGCTGTGGACTGTGCATGAATGTGCTTCCTTTGGGGGGTGGGTAGAGACATGACACCCCCAGGCAGCAGAGCAACTGTTTCTCTCATTTCACTTACGGGAGGGTGAAGCCTCTTACTGACCCAGGGTTCCCCAAAAGACCAAAAGACCACGTGCATAAAAGGGGTGCATAAAAGGGTTTTTTAATTTTCCGTTTAACACTCTTTAGCTTTAGCAAAGTTACTCATTAACTTCTAAATATTTATGAAGAGCTTACCATGCTCCAAGTTTGTTTTCAGGAGCTGGGATTCAGCAGTGAACAAGTAGATAAAATTCTTGTCTCCATGAAGGAGACAATGCTGAAGCTTGGCCAGAGATTGCTTAGATGGACAGAAAAGGGTCTTCCTGAATTAAATACTAACCTCGGAAAGTACCCCTGAGCCATGTTCTCTCAGGCAGTTTAAATCCATGAGAGAGTGATTGTGACCTGGGGAACTCAGCTCCTGCTTATTATTCACCGGTTCAGAGAACTTCTGTTACCAGCTCACAGTAAAACACCATCTTGAAAATGGTTAAAATTGGCCCCTCCCTTTCTGCGTGACTGGCACAGGTCAAGGTAAGCTTTGAAGCTTTGCTGTGCCTGCTTTCCATCTTGGTGGCATGTGTTTGATTCTGGACAACCATAGATTAGAGAACTTGAGATGTCTCTTTGCTCTCATGCCTCCTCCAAGTCTCCTTCTCCAAGTCTCCTCTCCCCAGTCCTCTCTAGGACTGCCCCTCCCCCAACTCCATTTTTTCTTGTGTGAGGCAGGGACCATGGAGCCTGCTTGTCTATGGAGAGTCCACTATTGCAGTGCACCACTTTAAACTGGGGAGCCGGGAAAGCCTTTCTGAAAGGGTATCATTTCAGTAACATGCTGTGAAGTGCATGGGGAACAGTCTTCTAGGCAGAGGGAACAGGAAGTACAAGGAAAGAAGGGGTGACATTGAGTCAGTGGGGAGACATGGCAAGTCAGTGATCTGAATTAATGTGGTCCCCAAATTCAGACTGTAAATTGCACACAGGGAAGGTGGGGTAAGGTAGAAGAACCAGAACACTCTTGGATCACAAAGGGCGTGTGTGCTAAGGATTTGCACATTTGAGCAGGCCAAAGAGGAGATAAAATCAGCCTTGACATTTGAGTTGTTCTGGTGCACTCAAGGAAGGTAAAGTTTGGGCATCTGATAGGCGTTTGCAATAATCTGGGCTGGCAGGGAGAACAGATGTCTTATCTGGCAGTGGGGGAACAATTCTAAGGCAAATGCATAGAGCATAGAGCAGCCCAGTGCAAGCGACCGGGAGTGGCGAAGAGGCGGGAGGTAGATGGGGCCTGAGGTGAGGAGCAGGACGTGCCTGGCAATAGCCTGGGACAGCCTTTCCAGCTGCCCTGGACACTCAGAGGAACAGCCCCAGAGATCCCCTGTCATGCACTTGGCAGAGGGAGATCTTCCTCCCTGACACTCAGTCACTCAGGACAGAGTGACTTGTCTGCACTTAGGGAAGAGGATATGTGTATAGGCTGACTCCCTTCCACCCGTGCCCAGTCCCTTAGTATTTACTCTTCTACAAATGTACTTCTGAAGGGTGTTATGCAAAAGTTCGATTTCCCTTTAGTGTATGAACTCCACCATGTCGCTGTTTTATATTGAAGGTAGTTATTTCTTTGCCTTCAGTTACCCTGGCCTCTCAACTCACTGGCTCTATTTTGCTTTGAGCTGAATTTCCTCTTCAGGGGATAAGATTCGGGACTCAAATAGACCAGCCTTGCTGTGTGCCAGCTCCCACCCCCACTTTTTCTGCAATTAGGGTCACTGGGTTGATGTGTCTTTTTAAGATTGTGGTCTTTATCATCTTCTTTGCTTATTCTTGAAGACTGGTCACTTGAAATGTCAACATTGTCACCAGTTCCTGTGGCCCCTTATCTCGTTTTTTTACCCCCATGACCTGAGTGCAGATATTGTGTGTTTTCCGACACCAAATATATGGGATTTTCCCCAATACAGCGAGTTCTCTGATACTATCTGGGTGTTTAGTAACTTTGTGCTGGTTTTGTATGCATAAATAAACAATTCTTTCAAAAAAAAAAAGACATTTCTTGGAAAAAGTAGGAACTAATTCAAGTTTCTATGACACCATACAGAAACTCCAACATTAACTTGGCTTCAGGAAGCTAACACTCAAGAATTTCCTAGAGTTTGTGCAAAGCTCACAGGTCGGGAGTTCAGTTCAAGACAGCCCCACACAGGTCCTTTGTAAATGGAGTGTGCTGGCTGCCTACTCATCTGCACAATGACTAAACATTTGGGCTTTTTGACATCCCCGTCAGGCTCAGTAATTTGCTAGGATGACTCACAGAACTCAGGGAAACACTTTACTGATTTTTATAAAAGGGACAACTCCGGAGCAGACCAATGGCCAAGACACAGCAGCAGAGTGTGGGGCAGGAGCGTGGCACTCCCAGGCCCGCTCCTGACATGTTGGCTCCTCAACACATTGGCGCCAGCCTTCATCAACTATGAAGCTCCCAGAATCCCCTGGTTGAAGAGATTTTGTAACCCAGTTTCCAGCCCTCCTTTCCAGGCAGATAGAGAGGTGGAACCAAAAGTTCCCAGCCTGCAGTGGTGCATTCAGTCACTGTCTGAAGGTAACCAGGGACCACACTAAGAAGCCATTTCAATGGCATGAACTCAGGTATGGGCAAAAGGGCTTGTCAGGAATAAAGAAGTCATTCCAATTATTCAGGAAATTCCAAGGGTTTAAGGAGCTCCGTGCCAGAAACCAGACACAAAACTAAATATTTTTCTTATTGTACCACAGATGAGGACATGTGCATACATTCTTCTTAAGAAGTCATTGAAAGCTTTTGGTGAAATTCTTGAGTGTTAGCTTCCTGAAGCCAAGTTAATGTTGGAGGTTCTGTATGGTGTCACAGAAACCTGAATTAGGTCCTACTTTTTCCAAGAAAAGTCTTTTTTTTTTTTTAAAGAGTTGTTTATTTGTGCATACAAGAACGGGGGTACAGGCCAGAGGTCTGGGGAGTGAGGGATTCACCAGAGGCAGAGAAGGGAGCAGAACAGGCAGAGTGACTGAAATATATGGTTGAGGGGAGCAGTGTGCGGGTCAGGAGAGGTCTGCCACGCCATGTGGCTCACCTTCCTGGCGGGGAACTTGTGCTGCAGTGGCTATGGATAGCCTCACAGTGCTGTGCTTTAACCCATTGTGCCTACAGGGAGGGTGCCCCCAGCTTTAACCCATTGTGCCTACAGGGAGGGTGCCCCAAGAAATGTCGGAAAGGGAATTCAACAATTCATTTAAACAACGACTGTTGCATAGACTCAGCTGTCCAGCTCTCCACATTTACCCTGGATCCATTGCTGTGTCCTTCTAGCCTTCGCTCTGTATTCTCTCTGCTATGTTACCAGCTCTTTCTTCTCCTTCTTCCACTTCCACCCCATTCATCCACTGATATTTCCCTTGATTACACATCTTTTAGCTCTCAGACCATTTATTTCCCTTCATTAAATTCTGAAAAAGTTACATATATATGTCATCTCTAGTTTATCTTCTTTTCTCTTAGTGCTTCTTAATTGGGCATTCATCTCCCCACCCTGCTAAAGTTGTTCTTTTCCATGTCATTGGTGTCCTCCTGGGTTGTCAAATTCAGTGATCAATTTTGAATCCTCTTCTTCCTTTCATTATCAATAACCTAGATTCATTGTGACTGAATCTATCTTGACACCTTTTTAAAATTTGGCTTTCTGGGGGCTCTCCTTGGCTGCACAACAGATCACAGCACTGCATATGAAGCTCTCGGAAGCCACTGCAGCATGAGTTCAATCCCCCACCAGGGAGCTGACCCACATGGCGTGGCAGACCTGCCTGCTGCTCCCCTCAGCAGTATATTTCAGTGGATCAGCCTGTTCTGCTCCCCACTCTGTCTCTGGTAAATCTTCTCACCCACCACACCTCTGGCCTGTACCCTAGTTCTGTAAGCATAAATAAATAAATCTTTAAAACAAAAAATGGCTTTTAGCCTCCACATTTTCCTGTTTCCCCATGTGCTGACTTGCCCACCTCTGGCCTCCACCAAGTGCGCCTCTGAATGTTGCCACATCCAGCACTACATTGAATGTATAATAATGTATAAAAAAATGCCTTTTGGTCTATTGAAGCTATTAGTTCAGGCCTAGGTCTGTGACATATAGGAAGATGATGAAGATACATCACAGCCAACTAGCAAAAACAGATGTCAACTTTCAATACATGCTTCTAATGAGAATTTTTTACTTTATTCTTATCTTCATATTTAACTACCTAGATCTAAGTAATTGTACAACATTTTTGAAAGTATCTTGTTGATAGGATTTATTTTAAAGAGAAATATGTTATGAGCTAAAGTATGTATCATGCTCTGTTTTCAAAATGATAAACTAATGGAATAAGTGACATTAATAAATGGAAAGAGCTTATTTGTCTGCTCACTGGGAAAGCTGAACCTTCAAAGATGACCCTATTAAAGTTTTAATACAATAGAATTACAAATTGCTATGAATACTTTATAAGTAACTAATAGTTAATCAGACATAAAAAATTGTCAAGAGAAATGTTCTGTGACTATATCACCTAAAATAGCACCCCCAGTCACCCATTATTCCCTTAGGCTACTTTTTTTTCTTACGTTATTTATCAATATTTGACATTTTGCTAGATGGTCACTTGGTGATTCTGCTATTGTCTGTCTTACGTATTAGAATGTCATCTCCATGAGAACACAAGTTTTGTATATTTTGCAATCCTCTTGTACATAATAATTAGAACATTGCCTGGTACATAGCAGCCATTTCATCAATGTTTGTTGAAAAGTGAATAAACAAATAGACTTGGTCAATCCATTGTTTATTAGAAAATTTGCATAGAAGATACGTATGGTCTTTGTCTCCAGCAGTCTTCCAGGCTAAGTTGAGGGGCTAGGGAAATGTTACATTTTTTTAAAAGGATTTATTTATTTATGCATACAGAACTGGGGTACAGGGGTGGCAAGAGGATTCACCAGAGACAGAGTAGGGAGCAGAACAGGCAGATGAAATATATTGTTGAGGGGAGCAGCACGTAAGACGAGAGGTCTGCCACGCCGTGTATATCACCTCCGGGGCCGGGGATCGAACTCTCACTGAAGCGGCTGCTGCTGTCTTGCAGTGCTGTGCCCCAACCTGTTGTGCCATTAGGGAGGGTCAGAAACTGTTATCTTAATGCAATACTTGCAATGACAGGGACTAAGTTGAAAGCACAGAGAAGGTTCAGGACTCTGAAGGTGCTGTGTTGCACTTTGAAAAGTGGATTCTAAAAATTGGTGGCTGTTGTAGTGTAATAACTGACATAGATGATAAAGCTAAAGACCACCTTAAGCTATGACACTGAGTCAGGGTGATAGGAAAGGGGAAAATGTGAGCTGATGTGATAGCTATACGTAGAGCTTAATTTTTTTTTTTTAATCATTCAAATACTAGTCTACTTGCATCATGGAGAGGATTAAAGGACAGTGACTCCAAAGGAATTGGAGAGTTGGGATAAGAGCATTACTTAAAATGATAAGCTTATGTGTCTGGAAAAAATGCCTTCTTGCATTTTCAATCTCCAACTGGAATTTTTTTTTTAGACTTGTTAAATATGCCTAAATATGTCTATGTATAAACGCAGTGATTTAATGAATGTGTGGTGAATAACTGAGTGTTGAAATTATGTATAATTGTGAACAGGTGTTAATTCATTATGTTTTAAGACAGGACCTCTGGTTGTATTTGGTGATTAATCATAAAGCTATCCAGGAGGAAAAACATCTGACACAAGCTAAACTGATTTTCAGCTGTTCATTGACTTCTACAAAGAATGGATTTTTATCAAAGAAGCCCTTCCCTTGAGTTGTTACTCTTCTGTGTCTGGGTAGTCAGCTTGAGGTCTGAAAAGAATAGTTTTAGTTAACTTGGGAACATCCTAATGCTTATAGATGACTTCGTTAATTTTACAAAAAAAATCTAGCAATGAAATAAGTTAAAATGTAGACATTTTCTACTCATCTTTGCCCTTTGATTCACTTCATCACGAAAGTTAGAAAATTCCTTGAAGAAGAGAAGATTTATTGGCACATATCATGGGCCTTCTCCTTCAGGACACTCATGGAGGTATATTCCTAGGTCTTATTAAGATCTTAGATCAGGGGACTTCTTGGTGGCATAGGGGTTAAAATCTCAGCACTATCAAGTTATCGCCAGTCACTGCAACAAGAGTTTCCTCCCTAGCCAGGGAGCTGACCTACATGGCGCAGCAGA
>NW_004567103.1:32104093-32112975 GCF_000260355.1 Condylura cristata | reverse complement strand
GGGGATCAAACTCATGCAGAAGTGGCTTAAGCTTCTTAGTGCTGTGCTTTAACCTGCTGCACTACTAGGGAGGGCCTTGAATAGAACTTTTAAAATTAGAATCAGTCCTAAATGAAAACAGAGAAATTGAATCTGAATAAATTTATACCTAGTAATTAGCCACCAGTTGTCCTTCACATGGCTTCTATTCCACTGTTTACTGTCTTCCTTCTTCCCAGGCTCCGGCCTTGGTATTCTGGTACAGTCACGCCACTCTTCTTCCCATCTTCAAGTCCTGTGTCTTTTTCAGAAGCATCTCTACGTTTTGGTCCATGTCCACTGCTGTATTCCCAGTTCCTAGATCTGTACCTGGCAGATATCAGACAGCCCATAATACCAGCTATCAAACTTGAGTCACACATTCAAAACTCTCTGATATTCTAGTCATATCAAAAGATGAAGCCAGATTGTAAAGAGTGTATGTCTGTATCGTATTTGGTAGTTAGTGGCTTCTACAATTAAAAAAAGGGAAGAAGATTTTAAATGGTATAATTTTTAAAATGTAGAGACCATAATATATATTTTAACAGTAAATATATGAATATTTAAATATTCATAGTAGGGAGCATGGAGTATGAAAATATAATGATGATTTTACAACTAAATAGGCATAGTTTCCGATGGGTGCTCAAGTTGTGAATGCTGTCAAAGAGTTGTCGCTAGAAAATATTTAATTCTAGGGTTCCTATCAAACTTGGAGTTCTGTAGATATATAATTCTCCTGTTTGAGAAATATGTGGTACATTCTAGAAAGCAAATCATTAGAAATTTGTTTGTCAGTAAATGAAAAATTTGTCTAGGGTAGGTAGGTGATTGAATAACTGGGGACCATGTTACTCTTGAGGGTTTCTAAGCTAGAAGTCACAGGCTACATGAGAGTAATTGGAGGTTTAATTGAAGGTTAATTAACGCCTTTAGGTTGGAAGGCTGGCTTTGGCCTTTTCCATCTTCATGATGGACCCTTATGCTGGAAACCCCTCTGAGCTTGGACATGTATTTGATAGAACTTACTGTCATTAAAAAGAAGCAGATATAGTCAAATTCTCTTAATAGAGGTGACTCTCATGATATAAATTGAACTCTTTGAGCAACTCATCATGATAGTTTGGCTTGGTTGCATGGAACAGCTTAGTGATTGGAGTAGTACATTTTCATAAAGTGAGCTTTCTTTTCATTATTTCTACAAAAGCCTGGAAGGAAAGAATCCTTTAGGAATTGGTAAGAAAGGAGAAGACCATTAGATTTTCCCAGGAGAGGTGGGAGTTTTGTGACTGGTTGATAGACTGGCGGCTAGATGTGGGGGATGTGCAGATTTTAAGTAGATAGGAACCGTGCAGCAGTCAAGCTTTGAGTGTTCTTGTTTCCTTAGCACAAGGCAGGTGATCTCCTCATGTTTTTCTTGCTTCAGTGTTGCTATAGATTTAAATTGTGGTCTTTTTTTTTTTTTTTTAAGATTTATTTATTTTCATACAGAACTGGGGTATAGGCCAGAGATGCGGAGGGTGAGAGAACCCACCAGAGACAGAGTGGGGAGCAGAACAGGCAGATCGATGAAGTACACTGCTGAGGGGAGCAGCGGGTGGGTCAGGAGAGGTCTGCCTCACCATGTGGATCACCTCCGGGGCAGGCGGGGATCGAACTCATGAGGAAGTGGTTCAAGCTTCTTAGTGCTGTGCTGTAACCTGCTGCGCCACCAGGGAGGGCCAAATTGTGGTCTTTTATTCTGGCAGACATTTCTGTCTTTATTCTGATTTTTTTTTTTTTTTTAGCTTCAGTAGTTTCAAACAGTTTTGGATGTGATAGTATTCAATAAATAAATAATTTCTAGGAAATTGCCTTTCTTAGCTATGCTTATCAGAAGACTCATAACTTTCAGACAGGTCTGTCTCTCTACCTACCCATATTGCCCTCTCTTCCACTCCCCCTAAACAGAATAGGACTGTACCTGTACGTGTGGCTTTTAGTCACACTAATTGCATTATTTGATTTTTTTTTTTAGTTCAAAAAATGTGTGCAGAATATGCACAGAGCCAATTACTGTATCCTCCATCCAACATTCAAAATTGACTAGTATTATATAGTCTGTATTAAGCCAGAGCAAAGGAAACAGAAAATAATAAGACCCCAGTGAAAGTTAGTACCATAGTGTTTTCTATGGTTATTGAGCTTGGACTTTTCATTTCATGGTAGTCAGAGCAAAAAGGGAAATATGACTAGCTACAAAATTATTTTTGCTTAAGATCAAAGCACCTGAGTTGCTTAAGAGAACAGTGTGCTCCTTACTAGCTAGATTTAAAAGAAACTTTACTTACAGGATTAATATGAAGAATGTCAGCTTGAGCAACACTTCCCAAAATCCCATGCAGAAAATAGTATAGTGGATTTCATATAATTGTATTTTATGTCACTTTACTAAGTAGAAGCAGAGAAATATGACTCCACAGTACAACTTAGGAAAAGCAATTCTGTAGGACAGGTAAGTCAGTGGGTGTCTGTCATTCTGGGCTGCGCTATAAAACCACCATAGAATTAGACCCTAATGTGTAGAGTGGTGGAGGAGCAGGGCACTGACTCTCTGGACAGTACCATTGTGCTTTGAGATTGAAAACCACAGGCAAGTAGCTAGAATATTAATGGTTTTACTTGAACACAAGGAACAGACTAGGTTCTTCTTCAGGTTATATTCTGTGACAGTTTTATGTTTCGTTGTTTTCTGTTTTTTTCATAAGGGGGCTTTGAGTTAAAGGTGGGCTTCAGATAATTAGAATTTGTATTCTCTGGAAAGGGTGTAGAGTACTCATATTCTGGGTCAATGACAAAAGCTTTAATTTTAAAGTCTACTGAACAGTAGGTTGTGCTATCATTTATAAAAATGGAGTCAAAGCAAGATTTATTTGAATAGATAGCCCTCTCTGTAGAGATATGAGCCAAGACACATTGAACAATTAGAAATTCTCTGAGCTGATGATGGGGGTAAGGAACTATATGTTCCCAACCTTTAGGCCTAGGGGGTTATTGTAGAGATGGTATTTTCTCAGTTGTATTTGAAGTACATATATTTGAAGAGAGCAGTTGTGTGGGTTTTTAACTTTCTTTTTTACCCCAACATTCTTAAAAACCTAAATATTTACAGAAATTGCAGAAAGGTCTCCTTCCAATAAATGTGCACAGTTTTGTAACCTCCTAAGATAGGTGACTTTCTTCTAAATCTTTGGATAAGATTTAGATCCCACTATTTGGGATCGTTTGACTCCATTCAAGGACCAGTCTCTGAGTTGATTGGATTTAATGGCTGTCAGATCTCAATGGTGAGAAGACAAATGGATAAGACATAGAGTTTTTAGTATGGGTTTTCCTGCATCTTTTAGTTTAAATTAATATAATCAATGTGTGAAGTCTTTGGAGATTTATTGGTTTGTTCATATGACAAAAATTTTGAGTACCCCACCCCTGCAAGTTCCACTGATTTTAGTGGTACAGAAAATCTGCTCTATAAAGAAGTAACATTCCAGGACAGTGAAACTTCGCGTCTTGTTTCAGGGAAGAGGCCTTTGCGTGGGGGTAGCTGAAAGAGATTGTGATGGGTGATACTTAAGAAGCATGGTGGAAGGAGATATCTTGAACTTGAGTGTCCAGAAAGCAGACAGTTTTAGTTTTATTCTTCATATCCTCACACCCTAGGTATAGTTCCTGTCACTCAGTAAATATTGAGTGGACACTCAGTAAATATTAGCTGCAGACCTAAAGAAGATAGGAAATGCATGATAATTTGCTCAAGAGGAACCTAAAGAAATTACTGTATTTTGGAGAAAAGAGATCCTACCATATGGGGTTCTAAGAAAGGTAAGTGTGGGATGTTCACATCAGTCAGTTCTGGAGATGACTTTTGCCTCTTAGTTCAAGAAGTAACAAAGTCCTAGAAAGTTCTAACTATACTTGGCTATGCTAAAACCTAAGATTTTAGGTGACCTATATCTTCAAATAGAGTTTGTATAGCCTAGAATAGGGAGAATTGCTGAATACTAAGCATTAAACTAAATGAAGAATTTCAGCTATAGAGCTCCTAAGTATTTTAAATCCATAGAGGTCTTTCTGTATAAACATATGATATGCATTTACACATGCATACTTTTACTAGGTTACTTATAAATAGCTCCTAAACAAATAATAAACTTTGAAAAGGCCATGCATTAATTTTGTCAATTTCTTGCATAAAAAGGAGAAAAAACTGCATTAGGATTCATTCTGCACATTTATTCTGAGCATATTCTGTGTTAGGTACTGAGATGGTGACTCATAATTCCTGCTCTTAAGGGAGAGAAGCTGTAACAAAAAAAGTTTCCCAGAGTTAGAACACCACATGCTGGGTGTATAAAAGGATGTATAAGTGGGGGTTTAGAGGCGTAGAGGTAAGAGACCTCTAGAACAAGGGGAATTGTCCAGGGCTTCCATGAGAAGAGGGTGTTTGGTGGGGACAGTGAGACAGAGGGGTCGTGGCGGGGAGATGAGCCTGGTTGTCTGTGGGGCACCGTGAGAGAAAGCTTGCAGGGACTGGCTCTATGAGAGCGTAACTTCTCAGGAACCAGAAAATTGGCTGCACGTGAAGTTTTTTTTTTTTTTTTTTTAAAGATTTATTTATTTGTACATACAGAACTGGGGTATAGGCCAGAGGCTCAGGGGCGGCGAGAGGCTTCACCAGAGACAGAGTGGGGAGCAGAACAGGCAGATGGACAAAGTACACTGCTGAGGGGAGCAGCGGGCGGGTCAGGAGAGGTCTGCCACACCATGTGGTCACCTCCGGGGCAGGCGGGAATCGAACTCATGTGGAAGTGGCTTTAGCTTCTCAGTGCTGTGCTTTAACCCGCTGCGCCACCAGGGAGGGCCACACGTGAAGTTTTTAAGTTTAAGATTTTGTGTTGAGAATGAAAGCTTTGACTGAGTTTACATCATGTAACAGAAACACAGAGCACCCTATGCAGGGTTCTGAGGCCAGGTTTGGGCGCTGAGCGCCTCCGTGCAGTCTGGTCACATCCACTTTCTTCTCTTGCTCCTGCCCTGCTGATCTGGGAGGATTATCATGGGCTTTTAAGACTTTGTTCTCAGTTTCCCAAATTTTGGTCTTTAAGGACAAGTCTTTATCAGATGGCTTTCCCACTGCAGTTGTATGGAAATAAATACTAACTGCCTGCTTGTGGAGTGTTTCTTTGTTTCAAATAGACATGAGCTGGTGTATGTGATGTCAGTACAGTCATTTTCTTGTGGTGACTTTGCAGACGTGGTGACATGGCTTGAAAAACTTGAAAGCAGATGTTTGAATGATCTGTACTTGAATTCATCTTGGAGTTGTTTCAGATCCTTTGTGAGTATCAGGATACTTTGTGTGTATCAACATTAAATCTTCCTTTGGCAGTAACAGTAGCTCAAAGCACTGCTGTTTCATCATCCCCTGCCTTACAATTCTGGCCCAGACAGCTGCAGATAGCCAGGGAAACTTGTCAAGAGGCAACCTGTTTGTATTTTAGGAGGAGAAGGGTTGCAGCCTGGAAGTTGAGTGGCATGTGGTATTTTGGTTTAGCAATTCTTATGTGGCTGCTTTGAAGTTCATTTTTTATATGCAGATATTTTAGAAGTGAAAAAAAAAAAGTAACCACTCATTGTGCAGAATAGACCTGGCTTCTGGAACCTTCCTTGCCTTTTCATTGAAGCCCCTTCCCTAGGGTGGGGGCCAGGAATGGGGCTTTGGTCAGGTGTGGCAGTGAGGTGAGAACCATGTGGAAGTTATCCCTGGATAAAGAGTAGTCATCCTTTGTTGACTACAAGAGGTTCTTTTAGAGAGAACTGTTCGTCTCTCTAAGCCTACAACCTGCTCACCCTCTGAGGGGTCTTCTCTCTGGATGATCTGATGCACAGTTCTTTGATTTAACCCCTTCAGTCTCTCTTTATCTTTAAAATTAAGTCATGTGTAGTAATGGAACTTTTTTTAGGTTTGGGAATTCAGACAAAATGTTTCTGTGTTTTGTCTATGCACAGAATTTGCAAACCTTTTTTGCATAGGTACATTTTAATCCCTGGTGGGGCAGGGTGTGTGGGGAAAAGGAAGTAGGATTACTTCATTCTTTACTGTGCAGGAATGCCTCCTGTGGTATCTAAGCAACATAAATGCGTTAGACTCAAAGCCAGAGCGCCCATTAAAGCCGTGGTTCTGGACTACATGACCAATGCATCCTTGCTTCTCACAAATTCTGGGGGGAATACTTTGTGTCAGAAACAGAAAAGCAAGAAAGTAATATCTGGCTGAAAGAGAACAGGATTAGGAATGGAGAAAAAGTCATGATAATTAAAAAAAATGCCTTCTTTTGACAGTGTTGTATCAAGGTGGCTAATGAAATGTCTTGTGAAGCTATATAGCAACTCCCTTCAGGAGTCACTGAAACCCATTCAGAATTGAGCATGTCATCTCAGACAATGAAAAACTGATGTTGGAGAGGAAACACAGGGTGGAGCCGAAAGGTGTTGAGTGCCAGAAAGAAAGAGAAGCAGCAGAAGTTTAATTAAAAGATAAATATTTTCTGGTACCAGTATCCCTGACATGCTTTAGACAAAGATTTTTGTTGTTGTTTTTGTTGCCTTAGGTCACAGAGACCAAATGAATAGACCTCAAATGACCAAGTTGTTATCTGTAACATAGACGGTCTCTCTAGGCTAAGTACCCGAGAGCAGGGCTGGTAACTAGTGTGCTCTACCTGATGCTTTTTGTGGCACAGCATTGTTTATTGAATTAATGAATACTGAATTCTCTTAAATTGGTTCCAAAACATTTCCTCCCTTTTGTGAGTAGCATGACATGAATTAAGCTAGTGACAAGAAATCTTACTATTATTACTATTATTTTGCCTGTTCATTCTCTTCCCTTCACAATAATATATACAAATCCAGACACAGTAACCTGTTGTGTATGTGTATGTGTATCTGTTTATAATTAGGTATCTTTTAATATTTGTTGGTTTCATTAAATTTTGCATTCATGCTCTGAAATAGTGACAGATGTCACCCTCCAGGTAAACATTTGAACTTGGTTCAGTCTGGTGTCTCAGTTCTTCATTGAGAACCTTCTCCAATTCTGGCACTATACAGGGCACTTTATAAACATCAAGTAGCCTTCCCCATGGCCCCATAAGATTGGAGGCATAGACCAAAGCTTGGCAGAGTTGATCCCCTTACTCACTTACTCACTCACTCTATGCATTTTAAAAAAAGATTTATTTTTTTATGCATACAGAACTGGGTTAAAAATCAGAGGTGCGGGCCCTCCCTGGTGGCGCAGCGGGTTAAAGCCCAGCACTGAAAATCTAAACCCGCTTCCGCATGAGTTCGATTCCCGCCTGCCCTGGAGGAGTCCACATGGCGCGGCAGACCTCTCCTGACCTGCCCGCTGCTCCCCTCAGCAGTGTATTTCGTCGATCTGCCTGTTCTGTTCCCCACTCTGTCTCTGGTGAAGCCTCTCACCGCCCCCGAGCCTCTGGCCTGTACCCCAGTTCTGTATGCACAAATAAATAAATCTTTAAAAAAAAAAATCAGAGGTGCAAGGGGTGAGAGGATTCACTAGAGACAGAGTGGGAGCAGAACAGACAGATCGACAAAGTACACTGCTGAGAGGAGCAGTGGGCAGGTCAGGAGAAGTCTGCCAAACCATGTGGGTCACCTCTCTGGCTGGGGATTGAGCTCATGCTGCAGTGGCTGCCATAGCTTCATAGTGTTATGCTTTAACCTGTTGTGCCACCAGGGAGGGCTCCCTGTGCATTTTGTTTTTTAAGATTTATTTATTTATGTACATAGAACTGGGGTACAGGCCAGAGGTGCAGGACCCTCTGAGAGGATTCACCAGAGACAGAGTGGGGAGCAGAACAGGAAAATTGGCAAAGTACACTGCTGAGGGGAACAATGGGCGAGACTGGAGAGGTCTGTTGTGCCATGTGGGTCACCTCCCTGGCCAGGAATCGAATTTGTGCTTAAGTATCTGTGTCTAGCTTCATAGTGCTGAGCTTTAACCCGTTGTGCCACCAGGGAGGGCCCATTCTGTGCATTATTTAAGAAACAAAACAGTGAACACTTGGAGTTCTCATTCAGATGGCATCTCCACTCACTGTAAGCACAGCCAAATTTCTCTGTATTTCTTGAGAATATGGTGCCATCTAAAGACCCCCAACTCTTTGTTTTTATTGTGGATGAGTGTCCCCTATGTGTCCTGTGAGGAAGTGGGGGGAGCTGGAGGCCCCCATTCTTTACATACTGTGTATGTAAAGCACTCAGGAGCTATCAAAGTTAGATAACACAAAGTAGTTTACATTAAAGTGTTGAAAAATTATTTAAGATGTGTGATGTACCCTAGCTTAAAATGTAAGGTTTTGGAAAAGACCCACAAATGAATGACAGATTGGTGCTGTCTGAGGCTTAAATTGGTAGAGAACACCTATCTGAAGAATCAGTGAGCATTTTCAAAACTGGAAATCATTCTCCTTGAATGATTAAAACATGGTCAGTGTGGAAGGTCTTTGGGGTAGGTGCTTTATTCCAGTGGCCTGAAATAAAGTTTAAAAGTTACAAAGTTATGGCCCTCCCTGGTGGCGCAGCGGGTTAAAGCACAGCACTGAGAAGCTTAAGCTACTTCCACATGAGTTCGATCCCCGCCTGCCCCGGAGGCGACCACATGGCGCGGCAGACCTCTCCTGACCCGCCCGCTGCTCCTCTCAGCAGTGTACTTCGTCGATCTGCCTATTCTGCTCCCCACTCTGTCCCTGGTGGATCCTCTCACCCTCCGCATCTCTGGCCTGTACCCCAGTTCT
>NW_004567103.1:32099137-32100803 GCF_000260355.1 Condylura cristata | reverse complement strand
AAAAATGCAATAAACTTGCTGGAATAAAAAAAAAATTGTAGTTGTCTATACATACACATGTAAATACTTCTTTTCCCTAAAGATGTGAGAGTACTAATGTCTGGTGGAAGAGGAACACTGATGATGCAAGGTGACCTTTTCAAGCAGGTCAACTTTTTCTGATTTAAGAATATGGGACAGCTTTAAGTGTACATATACATCCAGTAGCATTGTATAAGAAAGTCTAGCATTGTTCTGTCTTATACAAAGAAGCAGAAACCAAAATCCTACAATGTCATCATGCAAAACACCCCACACATATAATTCCCTTTCTTCTTTTCCTTCCCATCCATATCTTCCTTGTGAACTACCTCGGCTCTTGATGGGGTTCAGAATAAGGCTAAGATTGGTGGAACACTTGGAGGTTAGGAATGTTTTGAACAAACATTTAAGTATTTCATAACTTAATTTTAGAAACATCCAGTTTTTAGGGCTGAACCAAAGCTAGAAAGGAAAGAAATAGTTGAGATTTGTAGATCTCAATTGTTGATGGGAATTTTGAGACTGAGCTATTTTAAAAGTTGAATTCAGAAGCAGAATTTTCCTAATATGATTTGAAAGAATTCTGGGACTCAGGATTGAATGAAATCGAGTAGCAATTGGAGAGCTTTTTGAAAGAAAAGATAAATAACCAAAAGGTAGAAATAGTTGCTGCACTCAGGAAAGTTTCTTGAAACAAACAAACAAAAATGTTAAACACTTTGCTAAAGGTGATGACAAACTCAAAGTCCTTGGAGTGGATTAGCCTGTGTTCACAAGCAACCTGTCAGCCAGAGAGACTGTGAAATAGGGATACACTTGGAAGAACATAGGTAGTGATGTCAACTTTTGATTTGAATGTCACAGCGCCTTGCCTTTTATACACTGTAGGTGGAAAAAAAAAAAAAGAACCTAGAAAGGAAATGGTAGAGTAAAAGGAAGGAATTCTGGGACCAGCAGCCTTGTTTGCCATGGTCCATGAAAGCAGAACCACTGTGGAGATTAACATTCTGAACAGAAATAAGATGGGAGAGGAACAGAAATACCAGTGAGATAATTCTGAATAGGCAACTCAACATTCTGCTCTGACAGAAAATAACAGATGAGCCCCAGCCAAACTTCTATGACCTAAAAGGAGTAGATACAGCTGTTTGGAAATGTGGAGGGAACATACTCAGTGCTGGGGAAAATTTGACTCAAAGAAAAGCTTTTTAGCTGGTCTGCAAATGAAGGGCGACGTGCATTCAAATGTCAGGCAGTCTCTATTCTTAGAGCTCAAGTAGAGGACGAAGTGGCTAAAACAGTGTTCTTGATGTGGTGGGATAAAAACCATGCTTACCCCTGACGTTATCTTCATTATATTATAATAAACTGTTCATTTTTGTGTGTGGTAAATAACAATGCTGACATACTCACAAAATAATGTGAAGCATATGGGTCACAACTGTTTTTAAGTAAAAATGTCTCTAAAGATTTATTTAGGTTCCTTAATTATAGAGTGGTTTGGGAGACTGGCATGTGGTTTCATTTTAGAGTTATAAATGTTGGCCTGGGTGATGGGTACGTGCTAATGTTGCAAAGAGAAAGAGAACAAGATTGGAAAAAAGATTGTGTTCTCTAAGACCCGCCCATTTTGCTTTTTTTTTTT
>NW_004567103.1:32095562-32098407 GCF_000260355.1 Condylura cristata | reverse complement strand
AGGAAGGGCCCGGTGGCCATATTTTTTATTCATGGAGTATCATTTTGTCAAAATGATTTTTCAGTGGTCTCGAAGGGTCAAAATTTCCTTTATAAAATTACAAATAAAATAAATTTTGCAGAGAAGAAGGCCAGCATGAGGACTGGCCCTTTGTCAAGGACTCAGTGAGAAGCTTGATGGCCTGGTTCTGGACAAGAACCATAGCAGGAAACTCCTGCTTCTGGTTGACCTTGTGGTCCCGTCACTTGTGTTATTCCATAGTTAGCTGAGTGACTATCGCATCTGCATTCTTCCAGTGTTTGAAAAAAGTCCGTCTTCCTCATTGTTTTGCAGCTTGTGTTTCTTACTGAAAATATCGACATTATCCGCTTGTGTATTTGTGATGTAACATTTTTCTCCTCAGTCTCTGAATTGCACTCTTAATAAGGTGAACCATAAATAAAGTATGGGGATTGCATAAGCATGTTTTCAGAGTACAGTAAATTAATACCATTTTGGTTAACAGCAAATGCTTGGGAAAATGTAAAATGGGTCTCTAAGGGTGGGTGGGTTTATTTAAAGTATTTGAATGAAATAAAAGGTGGTGTCTGAGCTTTCTATCAAAAATATATCCGTGGCCTTTCGAAGAGCTCATAGTAGTGACAGCTGATAAACACATTGTAATGAGCTGAATTCTCAGGACTTTTTCCCCCTTTGTCCCCTGCAGCTTTGCTCTGTCAGATGAAGCATACAGGTCCCTACGAGATCAAGATAAAGACCAATGTATTCTCATTACTGGGGAAAGCGGAGCAGGAAAAACAGGTACAGCTACCCCTGGACAACCTTTCTCTGACCTCTGTGGAAGGCAGGTGCTGCACAGAAGGAAGATAGAAAATTGGCAGCAGGGCGTCATAGTATGCAGCTGCCCCCAACTACCACCACAGCTCCTTTGGGGTGGCTTCTAAGATTGTTTTCTGGGCAAGAGGTACCTCCTCTCTCTCCCAGGAAGAAACAGGTGCTTGCTAAAGGGGTTCCAGCCAGTGTGGGGAACTAGGGCTGGATTCTAGACCACTCCAGTTCATTTACCTTTCCACAAGGACACCAAGGCCTCAGAAGTTCCATTTCCATGGAACTCCAAGATATATGGGCTTTGGGAGACCACATCTTCGCGAAAGAAGTCAGGAAGGGTACCAGGGAAAGACTGGATTTCACTTTAAAGGAGTCTTCTTCTGAAGTCCAAAAAGTGGAGATTTTTACATGTATTGTTTTAAACTGACTGGCAAACTTGCTGTATAATAAGCCTTCACACAGAGGGATTCAGGCTTTTTTATTTCCTTGTGCTATAAATGAAAGCGATTTGTATGATTAATGATCTTGAGTGAGGAAATGGTTTTATACGTGGCACCCAGCTACCTGCAAACAACTCAGTGGGGCTACATTCGCTAAGCCCAAACTTGGACAGGGAAGCCGCTGTTACCATGAGTTCCTTTGACAGAACTGATGAATTCATGGGGGAGGAGGCTGGTGAGCTGGTATTTCCTTGATCTTTTTATCTATAAAATGTTGGGTTTTTTAGATAAATCATTGGTAATTGGTGATTCTGCTAATTTGCCCAAGTGGGATTAATTGTTTCTACTTTGCTTGGCTATTTAGCTACCTGATTAATAGTTTGGAGTCCCCAGTGATGGGGAAACCCCCATGGATGTCTCCAGCAGCTGACGGAATCCATTCTCTTACTAGCTGTTAGACAACACTTTCTTGCTGTGCTCTAAATGGTAGAGAGAAAGAAGGAACCTTTTTATTTTTTAATCTGTTTGTTTTTTCTATTGACACAAGTTGGTTGACGACGCTGTATGTCATTCATAGCTACAGGATTGCACCTTTTTAGGTGTGTGCATCCACATCACACCCACCACCAACACACCCACAGTCCTCCACAGAGTCCGTCATGTCCCTCCCCCTCTTTTCCCCTCAAGACATCCCCTGTAGTAGCCTCAGTTCTACAGTCAGATTTCTAGGGTTGGTTGCTGGTTTGGTTTTATCTGACCTATTGTTTTGTTTCTGTACATTCCACATGCAAGTGACACCATCCGGTATTTGTCTTTCTATCCTGGTTTATTTTGTTTAGCATAATCCTCTCCATTGCCATCCATATTGTCACAAATGGCAAGAATTATTCATCCTTTTTTCCCTTTTTTTTTGTTCCTATAACTGAGTAGCGTTCCAATGTGTATCTATACCACGTCTTCCTAATTCACTCATCTGTCTTAGGGCATTTAGGTTGTTTCCGTAGCTTGGCGGTTGTAAATAGTGCTGCATAGCAGTGCAGATATTTTAAATTAGCGCTTTTGCATTCTACAGGTGAGTGGAAGAAGGAGTGGAATTGCTGGGTCAAATGTAGATTTATTTTTAATATTTTGAGAAATCTCTGTACTGTTTCACATAGAGGGTAGATTAGCCTACACCCTACCAACAGTGTATGAGGGTTCCTTTTCCTCCATGTCCTTCTCTCACTTGTTTCTGGTCTTGTTGATACAGGCTGTTCCAACAGGTGTGAGGCGCTATCTTAGTGTATAGATCCCTATTTACATTTCCCGAAGATAAATGATTATGAGCAGTTTTCATATACCTGTTGGCCATCTGTATGTCCTCCTGTTTAGCTTTTTTTTTTTTTTGATTGGGTTATTTATTTATTTATTTATTTTTGTTGAGTTGTATGAGATCTCTGTAGATCTTGGATATCAGCCCCGACAGACATATATACTGTACAGATATTTTCTCCCAGTCAGTAAGGTGTCTTTTTGTTTTACTGATAGTTTCTTTCTTGAGATTTTTAAGAAATCTCTGGGCTCTTCCTGGTGGCGCA
>NW_004567103.1:31989736-32095316 GCF_000260355.1 Condylura cristata | reverse complement strand
TAAGCATAAATAAATAAACCTTAAAAAAAATTAATCTCCTCTATTTTATATCTGTAGCACCATTAATTTTCTTATTTAAAGCTTTAATTTACCTTTTATTCATTAATTTTATTTCTTAGGACCTTCATTTGTTTTTCTGACTATTCTTTTATACCCCTGATCAGCTTTACTAGTGTTTACTTCCATTCTTTGAATTTCTTTGTCTTGGTAATTTTAAACTTTGTATCTGCTGGGAAGAAAAGTCCTGGCATCTTTGTGGTTGGATATTGGTAATTTATTGTCTCTTTGCTGAAATATTTCCTTGCAGATTCAGGGTGTCATGTGTTATATCTTTGTAGCTTTTTAAGTTGTGTATGTGTGTTGTTTTCTTCAAGGGCGCAGAACTTCCACTGACTTACTCTATGTTGGGGAGAACCAGTCTGTAGTTGCTGAGTCAGGATGGGGAGGCCTCGAGGGGTCCAGTCACTGGTGGAAGTGGCGTGTGGGAGTGTCTTGTGTTTGTGGTACTGCTGAGTGCTCCAGGGTGACATCTCTGCAGTCTGGGGGCTGTGCTGCGTGGCTTCACAGAATCAGCTTGATCAAATCCCCAAGAGGGTTGGGGAGGAATCACTGCTTTGTGCCTTTTCTTCTTCACTGGGGACCTGGCCTGCCTGGGACACCCCAGCTCCTCTGCATGTATCTACTCTCAGTTCAGGGTATACCTCTTCACTAATCAACTCTTTCCCAGGGCCACTGAGCTCAGCTTCAAGATTTTGATGGTAGGCTCTTGACCTTGCTATAGTTTCTATGTGCCTCTCTCCACCCACCTTTGGTGTGTGGAGTTGAATTTCCTCAGTGTACCTTCTGGAGTGGTCAGCCTTGCTATCTGATGTCCAGAAGGTACTCTAGTTTTCCCGCAAGTCACGGGATCCTCTCAGTCCAGTACCTCTTTGTACTATTTTCAGATTAAGCCCCTAGCAGCAATGCAGGCAACCTCCTTTGCTGCTGCCTTCCTCTTTCCCCCCCGTTCTCCCTCTTACCAGACAGGGCAGGGCTCCCAAGGGAGAAGTCACAGCTGCAGATGGGTTTCCTCATCCAGTGCCAGCAACACTCATTCTGGGAACCAATTTTTAAACATTTTTTCCTCCCGTTTCTTAAAAGGACACGAATCTTATTCTGTCCTCATCTAGGAATAATTGGCTTCTAAGGGCCCCACTTTGGGGGGTTCAGGGTTTCAACATATGACTTCTGTGGAATCATAAATATTCGGTCCTTAGCACCATATTTATCCACTGTGCTAAACTGTGTCTTCATACCCTGGCCACGAATCTGTTGGAATGTCGTTAATCCCACTGCCCTCATTGGTATGGTTTTTTTTTTCTTTTTTAATTTAATTATGTTTTTTTCCTTTTTTTTTTTTATAAAGATTTATTTATGCATACAGAACTGGGGTACAGGCCAGATGTGCAGGGGCGGTGAGAAGCTTCACCAGAGACAGAGTGGGGAGCAGAACAGGCAGATCAATGAAGTACACTGCTGAGGGGAGCAGCGGGCGAGACAGGAGAGGTCTGTGGAGCCATGTGGGTCACCTCCTGGGCTTGGGATTGAATTCAAACTGAAGCAGCTGCAGCTCGCTTGCAGTTCTGCATCCTAACCCGTCCTAACCCATTGTGCCACCAGGGAGGGCCCACACTTGTGTTCTTAAGGTTGCATCCCTACAGCCTAGCGTAATGCCTAGCGCTCAGTAGGCAACCGCTGCCTATTTAAGTGATAGAGTAAATGTCATCCTTCATTCTGCAGAGCCTGCTTCTGTATTTTTGTTTAAGTAATCGACAAAAATAAATGAACAGAATCTGCCAAAGATGGATGCTCTTGAAAATTGTTCAGTCTTGTTTAAAACACAGGCGCTTCCTATTAAAAGTTAATTTACTGTTTTGCTTTGTTCTGGGTCACTTTTCCTTTTTTCTGCAATCTCTCTATAGATGTGTCAGCTGTTTTTGATTATGCTTTTGCCTCCCAGCCTGTGCATTCTGGATAGTGCCTCTTTTCAGATCTGCCAGCTTTCATAACCTGCTTGCCATCTCTGTGGGGGTGTCTCATGGACATCTCAAACTACGATAAACAAAACCAACCTCTTAATTTCATTCTTCCCTTCCTACTTGGACTTCCTAATCTCAGTGAAAGGTGCCACCAGCCAGCGTGTCATCCTCAGTATTTTACTTTCCTGTATCTCCCACATGAATTCAGTTTTCTAATCCTGTCAGTCCTTTTTCTAGAATATATCTCATGCCAAAAGATATACTGATTCCTTTTCTTCATGCCCTTTTCTTTTCTTTGGAACTAGTTGAAATCACCAACCATTATTTCTCGTGGGACTATTTGTTTCACGAATGGTTCACTACCTTTTACCTTAGTCTTCCTTACAATTCCTTTTTACATACAGCAAAATGATCTGTAAAGTAAAAATTGGATCATCCCCTTGGCCTAGTCAGTCATTACTTTGTTAACTTTTTTTTTTTCTTTTTTGCCCTGTGCAGAAGCCTTTTTATTTCATGTAATCCCACTTGTTTATTTTTGCATTTGATGTTTGTGCTTTGTGTGTTGAATCCAAAAAATCCTTGCCAAAATTGTGTCAGCAGCCTTTCCCTGTACTTTCTTTTTACTTTATGGTTTCAGGTCTTACATTTAAGCCATTAATCCATTTGGAATTATTTTTTAGTATGGTCTAAGGTAGGTTTTTTGTTTTATTCTCAGTGCTTGTGAATATTCAGTTTTTCTGAACACCATTTATTGGAAATTCATTTTCTTCTTTGAGTATTCTTGGCTCCCTTCCTTGTCTAATATTGGTTGACTGTACATGTGTGGTTTTATTTCTGGTCTCTCATTCTATTCCACTAACCTATGTATTTGTTTTTATGCCAGTACCATACTGTTTTAGTTACTGTAGTTTTATAGGATAGACTGAAATCAGGAAGTGGGCTGGCTCCAGCTTTGTTCTTTCTTAAAATTGCTTTCACTGTTTGGAGTCTTTTTTCATCTCATACAAATTTTTAAGATTGTTATTGTTTTTCTGGCAGGTATATTTATTAGGGATATTTTCTTTCTTTGTGGTATCATTGTTTGACTTTAGTATCAGGGTAATGTTGACCTTGTCGAGTATGTTTGGGAGTGTTCTTTTCACTGTAATCTTTCAGAAGAGTTTGTGATGGATTGGCATTAATTTTTCTTAAAGTGTTTGGTTGAAATCACCAGTGAAAACATCTAGCCCTGCACTTTTCTTTGTTGGGATGTTTTTCACTACTGATTCAATCTCATTTTTCTCAGTTCCATGTTCTGTTTCTTCATGCTTCAGTCTTAGTAGCTTATATGTTTTTAGGAACTTACCTATTTCTTTGAGTTTGTCTGAGTTGATGTATAATAGTTTATATCATAGTGGTTTCTTATGAGTGTTTGTATTTCTGTAGTGTCTGTTGAATGTCTTCTCTTTTATTTATAATTTTATTGAGTACTCTTTTTCATCTTCAGTTAGCCTAGCCAAAGACTTGTCAATTTTATCTTTTCAAAAGCAGCACTTTATTTTATTATTTTCTTTTGTTGTTCTTCCTATTTTTTGTTTCATTTATTTCTGCTTCAATATGTGTTATTTCCTTTCTTCAACTAACTTTGGACTTTGTTTTCCTTTTTCTAGTTCCCTGAGTTATAATGTTGGCTTATTTACCTGACATCTCTTTATTCATTTATCCATTTATAATATACACTTTCCTTTTGGAACTACTTTTGCTGTGTCTATTTTTGTTTTTCCTCAAGATATTTTTTTATTTATGACTTTTTAATAATTTCCATTGCACTAAAACAAAAGCTAAACTCAGTGGACTATCCATCATCATACAAGGTTCTATGTAATCTAGTCTTTAATCACTTCAGTATTGTATACTCCTGCTTTTCTCTTCTTTAATAATGGCAGCTTCTATAACTTCTCATTAAAAACCTGATATTGTATTTGGGCAGTGGTTTCATTACTTAATTTCCCATTCAGTTTTAGATCATTGAATTGAGTTTCTCAATGTATTCTCTTAACTGCATTTGCATAGAAATTTGTGAAATCTTTGTTCACAATTCTTTCTTTTTCTCAGATACTTTAAGAAGACAGTGGTGTCTTAGTAAAAATTTATTGCCTCTTTTCTGCCACCAACCAATTCGTTCTTATGTAACAATTCTTAGAAGCAATACAGCTTTATTAGAAATAAATTTTATTAGAAATAAATATTTAGAAAATATTTCTAACCCTATTAACCTTTTCCTTAGATTTTTGTTTATTCTTTGTCATGACTGAAGATACACTTTTTGAGGGGCTAGTTATATTAATTTGTTCCTAAGTGAGTCATCACAAGTGGGTTTGATCCTGGGTTTGAATGATCTTGGCCAATTTTTCATCTCCTCTAGAACATGTGTTCCCAAAAGATAACACATCCATTCATTGGCAAGTAATCTCCTTCTCAGAGAGTTGCAAGCCTCACTGTTTTTTCCTGGAGGGGGATTTCATCTCCTGGTGGGCTCGTTCATCTGTATTGAAAAACTGAATAGAGGTTGTTGGTAATGCTTCAGATGGTTCTCATTCATTCTTTTGATTTCACTGGTATAAATTTAGTAACTTGAGGTCACTGTTTCTTTTCCTTAGTGTTCATCTGATATTTTTTCTACTCCATAGTTTGTCCTGTTGGTTTCAACTTCCCATTCACTTCTTGAAATCTTTTCTTCCCTATCATGTTCCCTGGATTTAACTCTTGCTAAGATCCCTTCATTCTCTGTCATAAACTGGGAGAACGGACAGCTGCTTCATCTTTCTCTCTGGTAGAACCATTCTGTTTACAGCATAGATGGTAGATTCTGCTTCAGGGAGGTGGCTAGAAAAGGTCACCTCACATACCCTAGAACAGTTGTTTGTGAAACTTCTACTGTGAAACACCAGGTTCCCCTCTTCCCAGTCTGTTGCTGACAAAATGACAAAAAGGGAGATACAGATAATTCAGTCGTTAATTTTGTTCTGTGAGTTTTAGTGGACAGAATACTATGAAATTGCTACAGAAACTTCTCAGGTATATACTAGTAACAGCCCAACTACTGATGGAGTTAAGTAGTGCTTGTTCTTGAACCACATTTTGACTAGCACTGTCTAGAACTCATTTGAATCATTTGCTTCATTTTTGATTCACTGTGATTCCTTTATCTCGTGATGTTTCTGTTGTTCATTATCACTAAAACATCTCATATTAGAAGTGGACAGTACTCCTGGGAGCTCTGCTTTTAAGTATTCACTTTAATGTGTACTTTGCTAAGTTTTTCTTTTTCTTTTTAGATTCCCAGCAGTATCTTCACCATAGAGACATTTACTGTTTTGCTTACTTACTCCCATTGTTTTCTACTTTTCTTTTGAAAGCTGTGTTACAACAATTGTTTTAGAATTTATTTTGGTTAATAAATGGATTTGAGATGATAAACTTGAGTAAAGCATAGAATTTATGTGTGGTTTAATGTCTATTTCATGAAGACCACTTACAGGAAAATGAAATAGTGGCAAGTCATATAGAGATTGTAGGGCAAGAAACTGGAGAAGGGTTTGCTCTTCAGTGCTTGGGATAATGATGCTAGGTCATATTTGAAATATCACCTGTCTACTAAAATTGTTTTTGAGTTTTTAATTTAAAAATTTATGTTAGTAGATAAAAGAAAGAGGACGTTTAGCATTTATGGGGGGCCTGGAATATGCTGTGCTGTTTATGTATAGTATCTTTTTGATAAGAATTTTTATTTCACAACATACAGAACCACATGTAGTAGCAAAGGTCTTATTTTATTAGAAGCAATTAATTTTAGTAGGTTGTGAACTCCCTTAGCATATGACAGTGTTATTGGTCTTCAACTTCAGACACACTTTTCACAGCAGGGTTATGTGAAGTAGACACTCAGGGAGAGATATAAACTCTTTTGAGGCCTTTGGGGTCCTACTTAGTTCATCACTGCTGTGCTAAATAAAAAATCCATCATGCCTGATAAAATTACCCAAGGTTTCTAGGCAGTGGACATATAAGCCACTGCTGTGAAGGCAAATAATTGGTGGAAGAACCCTTCAAGTAGATTCTGATGGGGACAGGAAGGCAGAACATGAGGAACCCATCATAACTCTACTTTTCCAAGGACATCAGAGCAAATCTATGGGCCTGAGAAGTTGATCCTGACAGGAGAGAAAACAGTATAAATTACTTAGATTCTAATTTTACAATTACATCAGTTTCTAAGAACTCTTCTGCCATCTGCTAAGAGAGTTATGAAGCCCGCCTTGCACATTAAGACCTTTGGTTCTGAACCCCAAATGACCTTGTACTACTTCACATCTGTGAGAATTCTGACTCTGTCAGTGACAGAGATGTCACTGACTTTCTGTAGCCTAATCATGATGAGCTGAATATATTCACATTGAAGCAGAATAGCTCAGCAACTCAGGTAAAATCGAGTGAGCTTTTTGTTTTTGTTTTTTTCCCTGTGGGAAACACATCTCTTGCCTCAGCTGTTTCAAGACATGTTTCATATGCATTATCAGAGACTTTGTGGTCAATGCAGCTTATACATCTTTGTATTTCAATGAAACATGGTGGTTCCTGACTCTTCTTAGATCAGGGACTATTTCTCTTTTTTTAAAGATTTATTTATGTGTACAGAACTGGGGTGCAGGCCATAGGTACAGGGGCAGTGAGAGGATTCACCAGAGACAGTGGGGAGCAGAATAGGCAGATCGACAAAGTCCACTCTGAGGGGAGAAGTGGGTGAGTCAGGACAGGTCGGCTACACCATGTGGATCACCTCCTGGGTAGGGATTGAGCTCGCAATGAAGCAGCTGGCTCGCTTGCAGTGCTGCACTTTAACCCGCTGCACCACCACGGAGGACCAGAGACTATTTCTCTTTGTACCAAGATTGGAACAGGTCAGGGCTGCCTGTCAGATGAGTTTGGATGTGCTGCAGCCAGTGATTGTGCAGCAGTAGTGCCAAGGTTGTCCTCTGTGCTGCTGAGTCCTTGTTCATTGCATACAAACAAGACCTCGATTTAGCAATCTTCCTCTTGAGGTTGCTGACCCATCAGACCTCTGTAAATGAGTCCCAGGAATAATATGGGTGTCCCAAACAAGGAGATTGAGAGGAGTAGAAGTAAATAAAAAATATCTCTGTGTGTGCGTACATGCACACGTGTGCAAGCTAGCGTTGTGTTGTCGTCTGTCCTATATGACATATAGCTTATGGTGACATACTTGATGTTGAATGTGTATGTGCAAGCATGCATAAATACCTGTTAACTTCTGGATTCATTTATTAGAAGCTCTGTGGTGGTGGGGGAACAGAATAAACCTCAGTTATATTTGTATCTTTTTTTCCCCCCTGACACATCAGTTGAATCCATGTAGAGCCTCCTTATTAACATGCATAGATTCTGGTATCTTAGAAGTGAGATTCCCCCTTTTTTTTTGTATTCACAATCACAAATGTCTTTCATTGAAATGTTTGTTTTCCTTTTTTTCATTAATCTGATTCACAGTGCTTTCTCTCATTAAAAATATAATGAATTTACATAATTATCTGATCATATAATAATTACAAGATAATTATATAATAAAATGAAACGACTCTTTGACTTTGAAGACTCCATATTTTTGTCTGTCTGACAACTAGTGAACTTTAAGATTCAAGTTATATTCAAACATATAAGTAGATAAATTTGCATGTTGTAAAGTATATTTGAATTAAAGTAAGTGAAGTAAAAACTGACCTTATGCTGTGCTATTTTAATAGTTTTGTCAGTTTTCAGAGCTCCTGATGCCAATTTTCTTCTGTCTGAACATGACAGTGCTTTTTGAAATTTTGCATACTCATGAAAAATATAGCTTTTTGTTTCAGATCAATTTATTTAGCATTTCCCACAATATGTGCCAGATGTCATTGAGTTTATGATTACTGGATTAGTGTATTCATAGTCTGCTCAATTGAATTGCTTTAGAAAATATTTACAGTTTTATTCTGTGATTGCCAAGGTCATGTTTAGCTGATTCTCACAACAATCAGCTTAATTAAAAAATTAGACTTTGAAATATGGTGGATGATAATTTAATTCTTGATTTGCTATTGCATAAATTTTTGATTTGAAAAAATATATAAATATTTGAATACAGATCCAAATTTATGTGAACTTTTGCCCGAAAGAAACAAAAGGAAATAAAGCAGTGAGGTTCAAGCAATAACCTATTACTTCTTGCTTGCAGTATGGTGAGATATTATGAAACAGTCCTTTCCACTGTTAGACTTTTCACCTTACACTTAACTGGTTTACTTATTCCTTTATAGTAGTGACTCTCTTATGAGCTTCTTGAGATAAAGATGAAGTCGTATGTCAGTAAAAAAAATTATGCATTTTCTCCTCTATCCAATAAAACTTAGGAGAAATTATTCTTAATCTCAGCTTCCAAAAATGAATTGCTAAGTTGAATCCAGTAATAAAGTCCCTGAGTAGTTAGGAATATGCACATATGAACTATTTGATAGCTTAGAAATAAGCATATACTTTAACCATATTAAAAAATTGTATCTACATAACTTAAATAGATTTTAGAGTTAATAAAGTGATTCCTAATGTCTATTTAAGTTCATCCATCTTTATATCTTAGTAAATATTATAGGATAATGTATAATTTTCAAATTACATACACTTCAAATGGAGCCCCCCTCCCCCTTTTTTCTTTTTGAAACAGTTTTAACCCACAGAGAATTTGATTACATTTTGTTCTGGCTCTTGAAAGACCTCTGAGAGTCCAATTAAATTTTAATGCCCACTAAAGAATTGTCATTTATGATCGATTCTGCTCTGTCCCCTTAGGTAGCTTGTTCCCTAAGTCCATCCTGCACCAGAACAGGATTGCCAGAGAACTTGGTGTGAACTGTGGTTTGGTTACAGTGAGGTCCTTAAAATATGGAATAAACAAGACAGCCTGGGGATGGGGAATAAGGAGCAAAGAATGCTGTTGAGAAAGCAGATGGTGAGAAAAAAGCCTGGAGGTGTTGCTTGAAGGTCAAACTTCAGAGTTGGATATGTGGGAGGTTCATGAGCGTTGGCCCAGTGTTGGGAACCAGTTAGTACAGGATGGCAGGAAATTGCTGAACTTGAAAGCTCAAAGCTTAGAAATTCTAGGGATTATCCTGAAGTGAGCAGAAGTGTTGCTATTTGGACTGGTAGGTAGAGGGAAGTGTAGCCCTAAAAAGTCAAATGAAATGTAACAGAACGGAGTCCAGTCAGCCTGGGCTGAGCAGTGTTACCTATTATTGACTGGCTTTTAGATAATGAAGCCCTGGGAATAATGGAAAAATGTAGTCCAGGAACTTTACACCATAGAAAATGTGTTACAGGACAGTGCCCTTTGGAGGAAGGTATTGCAAAGAGGAAAGCCCATCCTGCAGTTAGAGTCTTTAAAAAGATTCAGCAGAAATGGACCATCACAGATGACTGTTTGCATTACCCAGAAAGCGAATTGGACGGAGACACAACTAGTGACTGAAGAGTGACACAAGCTCCCACCAGTGAGAGCCTCTTCTGCGCAGTGTTTGCTAGTTCCCGGGGACAGCCGTGTCAGGCCTAGAGAACTGCACATGTCCTGTGTGGATTCTTGGTGCTCCGTCACTCGGAGCCCTTGTATTTGTGTTGGTCAGAGGCCCTCCAGCAGGATCTGGGCAGGGGCCCAACAAAGGTGACCTGCCTGCTATTCATTTCCTGTTTCTTCGGTGGTGAGAAATGCGTTCTGGAAGCCACCTGCAGGTCTCCCATAGAGAAATGGCCGCGTTGAGGTTTGCTGCTTGTACTGTAAGCTGAGGTCTCGGACACACCTGAGGAAGGTTCTCCTGCCTATGGTAGAGGCACCAGTACAGAGATTCAAGAGAAAGGAGATTTGGGGAGATTGGTTACCTTACCTCCAATGCCCAGGCCTATCTTTTTTATTCTACCAATATTTAATAGTTGAGCATTTCCCAGATCTTCATTATGGAACATTAGAGTTGAGACAGTAGGACAAGAAAGAGCTCCATGGCAGGGAAGTACAGGAGCCTACCTGATCCCTTTCCAGAGTTTACAATACACATGATTCTCTGAGAAGCTCTTCCATAAGGAAACCTGCACTTCATGTAACTCACTATGACCCCAAGTTTGTTTGACTCTTAAGAGGATCAAGTTTGGGCCCTCCCTGGTGGGCACAGCAGTAAGAAGCTAAAGCCACTTCAGCAAGAGTTCAATCCCCGCCTGCCACGAGGTGACCACATGGCTCGGCAGACCTCTCCTGACCTGCCCGCTGCTCCCCTCAGCAGTGTACTTAGTCAGTCGGCCTGTTCTGCTCCCCACTCTGTCTCTGGTGAATCCTCACACAGCCCCTGCACCTCTGGCTTGTACCTCAGTTCTGTATACACAAATAAATCTTTAAAAAACAAACAAACAAACAAAAACAGGATCAGGTTCTAGAAGGTAGCTGCTAATAGGGAACACAAGCTGATGGGAGAAGGATAAAATCACCAAAAGCAAATTTCCTCCACTGTACCAGTTTGAGCTAAGTTCTTTGTCATCCTCAGGGGGCGTTCACTCTGCCTACTTTCAGGGTTACCAGGGAAGCCATGGCAACAAACAAGGACTAAATTTCTTATAAAACCCTTAGATTAGCTGCTTCGTTTTTCAGTCAACTCAGTAATTTAGCTTAATTGTGAGCAAATCAGTTTGATTTAGAAATATTTTTGAGGAAGAGCAATTTGTTTTTCTTAAAAAAAAAAAAAAACCCACAACAACTGGTTAAGATACCCCAGTTACCAGTTTTTTTCTGACTTGAATCATCTGCGTGTGATGCCGTAATAGTACATAAGTGATTGCTCGAAGAAGATAGTTCTCCTGAGGCCTCTTGGCAGCGATACTTGGCACATGATTCAGTGGCCCAGTACAGCCTTGAAGTACAGTTCCTATTATAACTGAATTAAAAGCATGTCATTGGCTAGAAAGTATACTTATTGAAGAAGGTTCCCTGGCAGATTAATTACCCCAAGAAAAAAGACATTTCAAAACACAATTAGTGAGGTCTTCTATCCCAGATCTCTATATCACCCCTCCCCAACTTTTTAAAAAATGTTGACTTAATTTAATATGGCTTGTCATTCACAGAGGCCAGCAAGCTTGTCATGTCGTATGTAGCAGCTGTTTGTGGAAAAGGAGCAGAAGTTAACCAAGTCAAGGAACAGCTTCTACAGTCCAATCCAGTCCTGGAAGGTAGGATTTTCAATGTATGTTGGGTCAATGTGACTTGAAGGATAAACTTGAGTTTTCAGGGCACTTGAGGTATCTGCTGTGCTGAGAAGTGGGTGCAGATGAGGGGGCGAGGAGGAAGAGATTCAGGCCATACCACCCAGCACATAAAGCATCCACTGGTTCTGGCGTTTGGCTTGATGGAAAAGAGCAGCATGAGTGCGGTGCTATTTTATTGTTCAGGGTGTCATCTTTGGCTGGTTATTTCTTTTGTTAGGATACCCAGGCTGTCTCAAAGATACATTTAAAGACCACCTTTTTTTAGGGTTACAGAAAGACTAAATTGAAATATTGAACTCAAATTATGTAGTTGGCCACCTGTATTAGTCAGCTTGGGCCACCATATCAAAATGCCATAGACAGGTGACTTGTATAACAGGAAAATCCTCCTTCATACTTTGGAAGCTCAGAACTCTAAAATCAAGGTGGTGGCAAGTAGATTTCTTCTGAGGCCTACTGGCTTATTAAGGGCCACCATGCGTTCACTTAATCTCTTCTTGTGTGGGAGTGAGGATAGGATAATGGGGGGAGGGGTTGCTGTCTGCCTTATTACCTCATCTAATTCTAATCATCTTTCAAGGGTTTTATCTCCAAATACCTTCACATTAGACATTAACATCAACAGCTGCACTTTGGGGTGGTGGGGTGGTGGACATTTAAATACAAACATTTAAATACAAACATTTATAAATATTCAGTCTACATTAACTCCAGAAAACAAAGTCACAGATGAGTCCACTGAAATACCATGGTAGTTCACTTAGACCACTGGTTTAAACCTTCCTTCATCTGGACCAGTAAATCAGTCTTTCCTGATGGATGACTAGCCATCTCTGTGAAGTCTGTCCTTATTGTCGTTTAGCAGTGTTGTTGAGTTAGAGTAGGGATTCTCAACCCCAGCACAACTGACATGTGGGACTGACGGGGGCCCGCTCTGTGGTGAGGTCTGTCCTTTGCACTGTTGGATATTTACCCATTAGGTGTTACCGGTAACCCATGCGCATAGTGGTTTCTGTTGAAAATGTCTCCAGACATTGCCAACTGTTACCTGAGAGGGTAAAGAACACCCTTCGTGTGACTCTCAGTCTAGAAGAGTAGTTTAGTTCAATCCCTTTTCAGTGTCAGGGAAGTTCAAGACTTTTAACATGGATTAAAAGCAGAGCTGCGGGGTCTTCCTGGTGCTGCAGCGTGTCGAAGCACAGCACCAAGAAGCTAAAGCCACTTAGCATGAGTTCTATTCCCGCCTGCCCAGGAGGTGACCACATGGCGTGGCAGACCTCTCCTGACCCGCCCGCTGCTCCCCTCAGCAGTGTACTTCGTCAGTCTGCCTGCTCTGCTCCCCACTCTGTCTCTGGTGAAGCCTCTCACCACCTCTGCACCTCTGGCCTGTTACCCCAGTTCTGTATGGATAAATAAATCAATCTTTACAAAAAAACAAAACAGAGCTGCTTTGGGGTGAGTGGGGCGTCCCCCAGTATGGAGGGACTGAACCATGCCCTTGTCTTTGATACTCAGACCTGGCCCCTCCTTCTATTTTATTACAAAGTAGACACTGTTCATCTTTATCCTCCAATTACTGAAATTAGATCCATGAAAAAATTTTAACTTTGTGAGAAGCAAAAATTAAATAGCTATTATATTGTTAATAGATCTTTATTCCCCTACAGTAGCTTAGCAAATAAACTATTATAGAAAGTGCTCTCTCTTTGACTTATGATCTTTTGCTTTTATGTTAGGGTGCTGCCCGTGTGCTACTTTTCTGTATATGCTTTGAAGAAAGCAGTTATCTCAAGGAGAAGCATTATGGAATGCTACAGTTTGCATCAGTGATTAGAATCTGTCCCTTTACTCAGTGGTATTTGAAACTAAGCCCCAGTGGAGGAAATGGAAGAAATGTCTCCCGTGGGCATTATGTATTATATTTATGGGAATGCTTTACTTTTTGACTGCACCAGCTACTGTAAATGAACATTTAGGACAATGAACTTAGAAAAACAACTGGCCAACGTTTCTCACATATTCTATAAGAGCACACTGGTTTTTTGGTTCTATGGCTCTTAGTAAAAGACTTTAGTATATAGAACTGGGTTTAGTAATGTGCAACTCAAGATTTGTGTGATGAAAAGATGGTTTCTGGCTTGCAAATGCTGTCCCAAATTAAATTTTTTTGAAGCAATTTCTTCACTCACCCTTGACCTTCAAGCCACAATAATCTGCTTTTTTCTGTATCAACCTCTCCAGCTAGATTTTGGGGCTGCTCAAGTGAGTTAGCTTGGCTACCCTACATGTTCACACCCCCCACAAAGGACTAGCCTACAAAAACATGGAAAATGTCATGGACTTTATAATAACTAGGTCAACGTTTACCACGATCCAGGTTGCATTTTTTTGTCTTTTACCTGAGGGTGGGCATGGGCTTAGGATGTGAACTGTTTCAGCAAGCATCCTTTCTTGAGGTTTGCATGAGAAAACCTGCACATTCAGTTGTTATATCTCAGCTATTTTCTATCGAAGCACCCCTCAAATCATACCCATTTCCACTAGAATCTCTGATTCAACTTACCCTGTGTTGACTTTTGTCAATTTTGTCTTAACTGACAAAAACCCCCTAATAATTTTTTAGCAAAAACATTTTTAAAAGCTTGCTAATGTGAAATTGAATACATCAGATTTGTCGTCCAAATTAACTGAAACACAAAGGTCCATGGCCTGATGGGAGATGGCTTTCAAAGCTCGGACAACCTGCTGTTCTTGATGGCTTTCAAGGGATTTGATGCCTGGTTCTTGGCTGAGAGATTTATTTCTGTTTCCCACATCGTCATGTCCACCTCAGTTCCTGCTCACCAATGTGACCCATGGATCCTCATGACAGCCTTGTGTTTTTTCCATCTGGAAACTTTACCAAGTCCTAGAAAACCTGTGACAATATTAGGTCATTAGTTCTTCACTAACCTTGATTGGTTGATAAGAAGTGTATAAGAGCAAAATTTCTTGCTGACTGCTCACTCATTTGCCTACTTCTTGACTATTGAAAGGTGCTGAATTAGACAAGATTATGTTTAGAGTAACATGTGAAGAAAATTCCGTAGATCATAGCTCAATTCTCTCTTTTTCTATGAGTTTATGTTAAGATATGAAATATTTAGCAAGTTATTAAGACTTTGCTGTTAGAAGTACGTTTCTGTGGAAATTTTGGACAGAAATGTCATCCCTACAAGTTGTATTTGCTTGGATTATAAATGTCAAGTATTGCATGCCTTTTCGTTGTATTTGAAGTTACATTTCTGTCAGTTTTAACCATGCATTCATTTCTTTCTTACTAGCTTTTGGAAATGCCAAAACTGTAAGGAATGACAACTCCTCTAGATTTGTAAGTATTTGTTAGTACTAATATTTCGCTCACTTGTGGTGAAACAACCATAGGTATTTCATAAGCACTTAATATCTCTTTATAAAATAAAGCATAATCTGTGTTAAGGCATTGATAGTTCTGGAAGGTCTATTCTTTGCTTTCTGAAATTTTTCTTTTTAATTCTTCTTGAAATGACAAGATCTTTTTTCATGTTCTGCCATAACATTCCATGAACAGTTAAGCTGCTTAGAATAACTTCATTTACCTAATTTTTGTATTAGAAGTCATAGTCCAAAGCCAGAAAAAGGATAAACAGAATTATCAAGTTTGTGTACTCTACAGCTCCACTCCTTTTATTTCTTGGGACCAGCATTGGTGGGGTTGTACTCCAAGTCTTTATAAAAGTAAAATTAGTATTTTTGGCAATTAGTAGGGAAGAACTGAATAGCGGAGACTGAAGCTAATTGGTATTTTGAGTTGGTTGAGTTGGCAAATGCTAATTCCACTAATAGAAACCGGTCCAGCCTCATCTCAGCATGTGGTATACACATCCTTAGCCCACTGTGATTCCCTTTCTCACATCTCTGGTCTTCATAAAGAGACAAACAAGGAGACAGCGGGGTAGAAATATATTGAGTAGTGCTGTGGAGCATTTTGAAATTGGTACCTCTTTTCTGTAGCATAACCAGCTATATAAATTTTCATAATAAAAGATCATTTACTTTATAAATTGATTTCTTGGGATCATTTTGGATGATCTTTTCTGCTTCCCTTTCAGAGACTCTTCTTGTGCTTTCTCTGTCTTTTCTCCTATTAGCTCTTTCTCTGTGTTTAACCTGAGGTATCCAGTGCCTCAAGTAAGAGCATAATTTGAGGGGGAGGTAGTTTTGATGGCTTACAAAGTGGAAAGCTAGATTCCTACTTCCACGCTGAGAATTTTTTCCATTGGATTAGCCCCTTAAGTTGTTATAACTGATTTGAGCCATGCCTTTTCCTGTTGCGGTAACACGGCTAATCTCATTACATAAATAGAATTAGAAGCAAAGTGTGGGCAGATAGAAATAATTACAGTACATCAAGCCTCTTTAGATGGGAAGAGACTTTATTTTGCTGTGTGCACATTGTATGTGCATGTGCACACATACTTTAAAAATATTTGCAAATGTACTTAGTCTATAAACCGTGAAACTAAAAAAAAAAAATACTGCTTAAAAAGTCATTACTCATTAGTGATATTTAAAATCTAGTAAAAGGTTTGGTGGGTGATTTGGCTAATTAAGTAACTTCAGAGTAATTCTATTATAATATGGGTATTAGCATATGAGATTAATAGCTGATTAAAGGCTCAATGTTTTCATGCCCAGTTTTTCTGTTTCTCTGCTTTGTGGTCTATGTATCAGTAATAGATTCACATTCATATTGTAAATTTGTAGTAGGACTGCTGCGTTTGAAGTTACTGCTACATATAATAATGTTTTACAACTACAGGGAACTTGTATTTCCTTTACTGTGTTTTACTGGTTAAACACAGAATAAATTTCTTGATAATTTCACTGAGAATCTGGTAGGCGCTGCCATGGTCTTGTTATGTGTGCTTAACATGTGTTATGTGTTGATGACCTTTAAGATGATATTTTAGTGTCCTATTGGAGTTTCCTCAGTGTCCCTCGCCCCTCCCCAGCCTATGAGATGCGCTGTGTTGAACTTCTGTTCTTTACCCCGTACAACCCTCCTGGATGTGTCACTGTGACTCTCTGGTGCCCTCTAACTCTAGTTATTTCTTTCTTTTGCTCCTTCTGCTGAAAGCTGCCAACAGCATTTCTCCCTGATGACTGCCACCTCTACTCAGCTGCGTCTGCTCCTTTCTAGCCCACCACACTGGCCAGAGTGCTATTGTGAAGAATCTGATGATGCCACTCTCATTGGGAAACTTTAATGACATGACTTTGCTGTCAGAAGTGTCTCCTTGCCATGATATATTTAAACTAGAATAAAACATAGAATGATTTTTACATATAAACTAATGTATGTAATTAAGGCTTGGTATGCTTTCCACTCAGGGTGCTCCAGCTTCCTCTCCAGCCTGTTCCCCACACACCATCTTCATGGCTGTGGACTCTTAGGCCTGTCTCTTCTTGCACCCCCACTCCCCATCCCCACCATACCAAGCTGACTTCCAACAATTCACATTTAAGTTTCAGTAGCTGTCCTGCTCTTCCTCTGTCCTACTCTGTGGGTGGTCCGGTACCCCAGACACAGCCTTGTCCTATTAACCTGTCTCAGCTCCCCCCAGACAGCCATTTCCTTAGGGGTAGGAGCTCTTCCTTGCTTACTCCTGTGCCCACCTTATGAATCAGGAAATAGTGGGTAGACATTTGTTGAGTGATAAATGAAGTTTTAAAAAGAGCAGATGATCATGATATTGACGGAGGAGAAGGTGAGGGAGTACACTCGAGTTAATAAGTTCACAGTTCCCATTTTGCCCACGTGGCATGGCATCCTTCCTTCTCCTTTACCATTATTTGGAAGATAGAGTGAGAATAATTCTTGGGTAGCATGACTTACAAGCCCTGGCTCTCTCACTGCTACAAAGGTGGAACCTGAAGCAAAACGGAAGACCTCTTAAGAGATCAATGTGCCCTTTTCAAACAAAATACTGCTTAGGTTTATTCTGTTAAACTTTTTGCTCTTTAATGACAGTCATGGACTGATTCTTTTAAAGTCATAATATGAAGCTACATTGTTTCTGTGTGTTTAAGATACCCATCTATAAACCGTAGCATGAAACTGGGTCACCTATTGCTGTATGATCTCAATCAGAAGCCAAAGAGATTTAAGAATGATCTGTTTTTGATTCTGAGCTGGTCACACCTCACACAAATTCACATTGAATTTGAAGAGATAGAAAATCAGAACTTTGTGTTCCATTTCATCCACTGTAGGGTATTGTTTGGTATTTCAGCCATGGCTTAAAACATTTTGCCTCTAAAAATAACATGTCTAGTTGATGAGTACAGACACAAGGAATACTTACTTTCCCCAGTTTTTTATCCTTGAATACACACACTTCAGAAATTTGAATCACATATCTAAAAGGGAAAAGTGACATGATGACTGGGAAGATTTGTCCTTGAATTAGCAACAGGATATGTTAGCCTTGAGCTAATGGGGTATTTAGTATGAATTATTTATGGCGCCATATTGTTTTGTGTCATGGTTACATGAACTGTTTCTTTCTTAATTACATTTAAACCAATATGTGAAAACAAGCTCTGTATGCTGTTTTCTAGGAAGATAACGCGGACCAAATATTTTGATGTGAATGTAAACACAAAGTCTTTCTTTGGCAGGGCAAATATATGGATATTGAATTTGATTTTAAAGGTGATCCACTGGGAGGAGTAATAAGCAACTGTGAGTATTTTACTTGAAAAATCATATTTATAATACAACTTTTTAAATACATGGGTCAAGACAGGTGTAAACATGTTTCGTTTTCTTAGACTTTTAAACATGTGTTTCAGATTGCCTTAAAATAGAACTTAATTTCTGAATCTTTTTAAAGGATCACTTAATCCTTTACCTTTGAGAAACCAGAAGTCTGCTAAAGAAATATCTTATTCCAACTGTATTTTATGCTCTACTAGGTCTTTAAGCTAATTCAGTAATAAAAAAGTTCTAAGGATTATTTTCATAAAAAAATTATTCTTTGATTAAAAACAATATATACAGTTGCTTTCAATATAACTTTGGGGGTAACATATACCCTATGAAATTTGTTGTGAGAACTTCTCTGTGTCTTCCTGTGCATTTAGATCATTGAAGTGTGGGCCTTTATGCTAATCCAGTAATAAAAAAGTGAAACTGTGTGCGGGTACCCAAATATGATGCAGATAAACTGCGACCTCATCTGGAGTAAGAGGAGACGGTAGCCAGAATTCCCAGATCCCCATCTGGCCCTTGAGACCTCCTGATAAACTCTAGAATCGGATCAGGGTTACTTGAAAATTAACATTTTAAGTAATCAGCAGCCAATTACACAGTCAGTTACGATATATGAACCCCAGTTTGCAAGTAACCATTTTCCCATCTTCATAACAGTGGATGAATTCCATGGATCTTTTCTGTTTCCACCACTTTGTAGTTTTTAAATCATTGCATTTTTCTCTTGTAGTTCGTCTGACTGTGCACTTTGTATGCCGTACATGGGTGATTTAAATTTGTGAAAGTGTGCGATCATTAGAGAAACATCTTGAAAAGGAAGTTTTACTATGACATGAAGTTGTCTAGGATAATGCTACTTAGGTTCATTGGTTTTATATGTTAAATATGGGAGCAAACATATTCATGGAAACCATATATGATGTAAACAAAAGCAAGTAATTATAGCTTTACCTACCCTGTGTGGTAAACTCTCTTCATAGCATATGGTCACTGAGGAGCATTGTACTGGAAGAGGAATGCCACATTTTAAGACCACCATTTTAAGTAGTGATTCATTATTATACTAAAAAATATTCATAAACTTGCAGCATTTAATTTTTAAAAGACAAATTCTAGTTATTGATTTAATAATATCTTCCTTTTTACATGAGAGGAAACTCGCTGTGTTCACCATAGAGCTTGCATCTACACATTCTGGAATGATTGAATCAATATTACTTTTGAGGACTCTAGGGAAACAATAAAATGAAATAACTTATTATTCTAAGCATCAGAAAGTAACTTAACATTTTAAAGTGTAAGTTCCAAACAAATACTTCTACCCTCTGATTCTTGCAGTATCCATGGAGAATAAATATTAAACACTGAGTTCTTTTCCAATTAAGATTAATATACCTTCATGAATGGATTTCATATGGTGTATATTACTTTTTGTTCCCACAATGAAATTATACTGAAATTTGTGGTGGTGGAAACACCCTGCTTTGGAGTGGAAAGGGACACATTTGTGGTGAGAGCAGGAAATTTCACCCTGCGTGGATTGACTCATACATAGGTGGTTCCTGGGAGTTGCTCTCTGCTGGCAAAGGGGGTGTCGACTTTGCCATGCTGCTAAAAGTTAACGTCTTGGATCCTAGCAAAGAAGACTGATTTGCCTTTGGGAAGAAGTATATTTTGCCTCCTTTTCCAGCCGCTGTCTAGTAAAAGCATAAATGTTGGCTGGAATTACTGAAAAAGGCAAAAGTCATTTCAGCTGCTGTGTACCTAGGAAGTGGGAGACAAAGCCCAGTAATTTACTTTCTCTTTCTTAAAGAGGTATGCTGTAGAATCAACTTAGTCCTTGGGTTTATATCATTAGAAAAGAAGTGTACCCAAAGTAGAAAATGGCAGACATTTACTCCCATAGGGAAGATAAGACATGGTAGCATATGCAGATAGCCAGCTGATGTGAGACAGCTGCTCCTACTTTGTTCAAGCTGGTTGGTCTCATAGAATTGATACATTTACATTTGAGGATTTTGGATCTAGCGTCATATAAATAGAAGCTTTTGAAATCCTGTTGCACTTGTAGCTGTGGCACTAGATAGCAATTTAGACTTTGGAGAAAATGCAGTACATATCTCAAGGGATTTTTAGCTTCTAAAAAAAGAATTGCACTAAGATTTATGCTTTGGGGGGAAAACCTTATGAGTTCAAATGTGCATATACCTGTGTAAACCATAAGAACTGTCCTGTTCACAGCATCTCTCAAGAGCCTGGTATGATGCCTGAAATGCAGTAAGTAATCAGAAAATGCTGGAGATGAAGATAGAACTGTTTAAATATAAATAGACCCTCTTTTTCCTGACTCATTACTAGGACAATTTCATGACCGACTCATGTAACTCATACTGACTTATCATGTGGTTTCCAATATCTAAACAAAAAGGCAGCCGATTTCTAAATTCTCTGAATATATATTTTCATCTTTGAATTTGGAATAATTGTACTGTCTCACAGGTTTGTCATGAAGTGTAATTCGTTAGCTTCTAAATCACTGTAACAGTGCGGCATATAGTCAACACTCAGATGTTTGTTTTGCTGCTGTTGTTGTTATAAACTTGTTTATTATCTCTATCTCCCTATAAGGTCAACTAAAATAGTGTCTGATATTCAACTATATAATTGTTAAATGAGTCATACAAGTACACGATGTACTCTAAAGTACAAAGTACAGTTTTACATAAAGAAATGTATTGGGAAATAAAGTTTCTGCTTTCTTGGATAATTTTATATGAATATTCTATGCTAATCACTTTTAGATACTTTTTCCAGATCCCAGAAAGGCAAACAAAGTTACTGGTAGTCAAATACATCTGTTAGTGGCTTCTCTACTCAGCTTGGGAAAAAGCAAAATATCTGATCCTTTGGAATATGAAGGAAAACAAATGTTGGAAGTGGTGGATGGTTCAGTTATTACTATTGCCTCGGGAGCCACAACCCAATTAGTAGTGTGAAGCAACGGCCCTTTATGGCTCTTGGGTTCTGTGGGTCATGATTTCACAAGAAGCAAGCAGGGCTTCTGCACTTCCTGTGGGGCTTCAGCCAGGACGACTCACAGTAGTGGGAGACTTGCATGGTGAGGTTGGGATCTTGGAGGCTTGTCCCACTTCAGGCTCCTGTGTGGGTGGGTAATTCAAAGGCTGGTCTCGCCTCCTCACCTCACCTACCTTCTCCAATGCTCGGCTGAAGGTGGCACCCGAGGGAACTGGTTGACACGTTTTTTTTTTCAGGGATGGTTATAGAAAACAATGGAGACAGAAGGCAGATAAATTATAGTAATCGATGGTAGGCACCCAGTTGGGTGACATGTCCTTTTGTGTGGAGCGAGGGCATAACTCGGTTAAAAGCTCATACATGTCAGTCAAGCAGTTTTGGGTAATGTTTGTCTTTGAGCCATTGAAAGGAGCCCAGGTTGCAGGGCTTGGTCTGATTTCTGTATCACAGGTTTTACTTTTATTCTGGACTCACTAGCCAAAGTAAGATGAAGCTGAGTCCTTCTTACTTCTTAACCAAAGGAAATAGGACCATTTCCTTTTTCAGGAAGGGTTAATATACATAAAATAAAGAAACTTTGAGTGTCTCATCTAGTCCTTCATCTGTTGTGTTTGAAAATAACAAGGCTTTTTTCTCCACCCCGACCACAATGTGTTTTATTCTTCTATTTTTTCTCTTTTTTAAAAATTTGTTTATTGTATGCATACAAGAATTGGGATAGGTGTGGGGTGAGAGAATTCACTAGAGATAAAGTGGAGAACAGAACAGGCAGATCTACTGAAATACATTGCTTAGGGGAGCAGCGGGGAGACAGGAGAGGTCTGCTGTGCCATGTGGGTCACCTCCCTAGCCGGGGATTGAACTCACATTGCAATGGCTGTGGACAACTTCATAGTGCTGCGCTTTAACCCGATACACAGTACTTTGCTATTTTTTTCCCCCCATTAAAAAGCTTCCTTCTCCAGCAGGTGCAAACGCAGACATTTTACTTATTTCATACCTTGTGCCACAAGGTGCCTGTCCTACCATAGGTCATGCTTTGGTGTAGCTAGTAATTAGTCAAAACGAAAAGAGCTCCTAGGTCATATAGCCTGATTCCCTCTATAGTCAGGTGGTGGGGAATTTTGATTCCAGTGGTTCTTTGTCTCTGTTGATTTCCCTCTTTAAAATGCCTTAATGGATTTATCTGTTCCCTTAAAATGTGACATTTTTAATACGAGTCTAAATTTATATCTTAAAAAGGAATATAGATGTGTTGTCCAAGAGCCGAAAGGCTCTTATGCTCTTATTGCTACTGAATATCTGGCACAGCCTGTGCTCTTTATGAAATGTTGTTAGTAGAGCCTCTTTCCACAGCAAGAATATGCAACAGAAGAGGTTATGCCATATGCTTGCTTTAACTCAGGGGGCATTTCAGTAAATTAAAGTGGTTTAGTGGTGAATCCTCAGAGTGAATTGAATTGATGTTCTGTACTTTGAGTCATTATTTGATATGGCTTCATCGTTAGATTTTGTTGGCACTGCACATTAAAAAATATTATCAGGCCCTTCCTGGTGGCGCAGTGGGTTAAAGCACAGCACTAAGAAGCTAAAGACACTTCAGCATGAGTTCGACCCCCACCCCAGAGGTGACCCACATGGCACGGCAGACCTCTCCTGACCCGCCCGCTGCTACAGCAGTGTACTTCATCTATCTGCCTGTTCTGCTCCCTACTCTGTCTCTGGTGAATCCCCTCACCGCACCTGTACCTCTGGCCTGTACCCCAGTTCTGTATGCATAAATAAATAAATTTTTCTTAAAAAATTACCATAGGGAATAGTTTCAAACATAGTGAATTATTTGGAAGCAAACATTTTTCCTGATTACTTTTCTACCTAGAAGCTTGTAACTTACAAGAAAAGTCATAAAGAATGAGGAGGCTCTGGGGTAATAGACTAAAAGCATTATAAATGGTAAAATCTTCCACTACTTTGTAATAAAAGGTTCCTCATTTTGACTGAGTTACTTAGGTGAAGTCATAGATTTTATGTAAAGTATGCCATTTCCAAGTGTTTATAGATTTTGCTGGAAAAGTATAAAGAGCAGAAGCATGACGTCTTAGTCATAATGCCCAAAGCTTTGAATTCTAACTCCTTGGCTCAGTAACAATACAATGCCAGCCTTATTTTCCTACCTATACAGTAGGGGTTATAAAACCAGCCTCAGTGGAAATGTTCAGGGTTGAATGGGCAACAAACGAAAATATAGTGGCAAGTCAGCAAAAGTTCCCTGACCACTTTCCTCTTGCACCTTTCCTTTCAAACACACATATTTTTCATATTTGAATGTAATAGCCATCATTGATCCTCCGGAAAGAGCACTGGTCCAGAAAGAGCACTGGTCATCATCCCTTTTTGCAGTGTACAAGCATATTGTTCTTTAACTTGGTGGCTGCTGTCTGCTGAGTCTTAAGAGTTCTTGCTTTTTCAGTATCCTGTGAGCATACGCTCAAAAAGTGCCTGTTAGACTGCCCAGCATTTTGCCGTTGCGCCCTGTGACCTTGTCATGGACTTTAAAGGCATTGTTTTGTCTTGAAGTAGCACGCTTTGCTTGGTGGCACGTGTTGATAAGGGCTGCTGAACAATTGCTTGGCACATTACTAAGGTGTCACTTAGCTGAGAGGGCAGCAGGCAGCTGACGTTTATAAGGCGCGGAGGAATTCTTAGCTGTCATAAGAATGGAGCAGCGGTAGTGGGTTATGACACACTGGGTACATGGTCACTCTGCCTTCTCTGCCTCTCCTCTTGTCTCAGAAGAGGCTGGGTGGCCCAGCCAGGAGAAAGCTGGCACTGTTGGTTTGGGTGGAGGGACTGATCTGAACATTTGGCACTCGTAGCTAAGAGGAACATCTCACCTGTAAAGTAGGTACTGGGCTTATTTCCTGATGGTTCCTGGCACCTAGAGGGTGAGCAGTAAGTCAGGTTGATTGAAGGAATTTGTGCAGGAATGGAGGAAGTAAACTGTAGCACTTGTTTGTATTTTTCATTTAGTCCAGTTAGTATCATAGGCAAGAAATTTCCTCTACTGACTAGTTTTTCAATGAAGAATCTGCACATGCCTTATGGACTCTTTCTACAATTACCAATGTTCTCAGGACCCTATAGGAGCTTGGTTACATGCTAGGTAAAAGTACTGCAATTTTGCCCTTCCCTCTTTATCCTACTTCCTGTTCTCCATGTGGATATTCACTTACTAATTTACCAAAATAAAATGCTCACTCCTTAGAGATGGATGGATATCACATCTTTTCCTTTCTAAATTTTGTCTCATTTGTGCTTTTCTGTTTCCATTTCTTTCTTTTATTGCTAAATGTAAAACCTTCATTATTCCCTATGTGTGATTGAGAGCAGTCATCTAAACCAAATGATTGTTGGAGAGGAAAATTGAAACTCCAGTGTCCTGCTCCTAATCATTTTTATATTTCCCTGTTTTGTTCTTGTTAGTTGACTTTGCTTTATGTTTCCTTGTCCCGTCTCTCCAGTCTTGCACACGACCTCCTGAGTTTGGAGCACCCTAGGACTTTCTCATTCCTCCAGGAGACACTTGAACTGGGCTCCTCCTCAGCTGTCTTTATAGAGCCAGAAATGCAAATAAGGAAGTTCAAGGACCATTTCTTGAAAGAAACTGCATGTCTTTTCTTACTCATTTTTAAATCGCCTTTATTACATTTTAATTTAAGTGGCAGTCAGAGGTGTCTCCCCTCTAGAATTATTGCTCAAAAATGTTATCAGTCATTTAGAATTTTATAACTTTGCAGGTCTTTGCCTGCAAAATACAGGTCCTCTTTTATAAGACTGGTGTGATAAGCAGGACTCCAGGCGGGAATCTCTTCTACCTTGCGCTGTAAGCTGCCTCACACTGCCTCCGTGTCTCCTTTCTGGTTAACTGGCTTTCTCTCTCTCTCTCTTCCTTCCATCCATCCTTCCTTTCTTTTTCCTTCCTTTTTCACCCTCCCTTAAGCCCGCCCTCCCTTCCTTCTTTCCATTTCTGGATGAAAATTTGAAAACTTCAAGACATCAAATTTACAAGATGAAAAGTTATCTGGAATCAGTGAATGTATACTTCAAATAACACCCAGTTGCATTTAATGAGAATCATCTTTCATTCTTTAACACTTCAAGATAATCAAGAAATCTGCTTTACCTATTCCAGGTAGCAGGGAGTATGGATATAAGATGGGGTCTGCACTAGGGCCCGAGTTCAAATGCTTAAACTCTTGGACTGTCAGTTTGCTTCATCTGTAAAATGATACTTTATACACCATTTGGGAAGATTCAATAAAACAAATGTCTATAAGCCATCTAATACTGCCTTAAAATTACTTATTAATAATTATGATTAAGTGGATGTGTAACTGGATGATTTCATTTTAATGCTTGGGTTTTTATGTTACTCTTTAATGTAATGTTATATAAAACCAAGAGACTATTAATAGAAAAACTGTGCTGTTTTTGATCAGCTTGTTGAATACAACTATTTTTGTTTAAAAAGATCCTGACATGCTAATTTGGTGATTTTATTTAGAGTTGTGCTTGTGTCTAAAAATACAGCCTAACATGTAATTTCTTTAGCTTTATTAATACAAAACAAAATAAAAAAGAAAGGGGGGAGAAAAAATGAAATATAGTGGCTTTGAAGGTAAAACTGATAAAATATTATGATTTGATTCTTTCTCTTTAGATCTGTTAGAAAAATCACGAGTTGTTAAGCAGCCAAGGGGTGAAAGAAACTTCCATGTATTCTATCAGCTGCTCTCTGGCGCCTCTGAAGAGCTCCTCAGTGAGTCTCTATTATTACTATGTTTTAATTTTAATGTCAGCATTTTCCAATGCATTCTTTTGAAAATGTGCCCTGAATGCTGTTCCCCTCCCTTCATACAAATTTTTCATGATTCTGGTTAAAGAGTGTGTGGTTTTTTCTCTCCACCAGTTTGGTTGCTGTCTGCCCTAGTACCCAGCAGATCTGTGTCCTGGGCCTCAGATGTTTTACTGAAAGTGCTAAGTGTGGGGGGAGGAGCCAGTCATAATTCAGAAAATAAAATGGAAGAATATTATCACTGCACTTGGGAAGGAGAAATGAGCAGGAAGTAGTAGCTGACTACACTTGATATGAAAACAGATTGCTTCGTTTTCTGCTTACTGAAAAATAAAGGGAAGGCATTTGCAGCTGATGCAGGGGATAAAATTCTGACCTCTGGGTATTTTAGAGAATTAATAAAAGTCCATAAGGTTAGTTTCCAATAGCTATGGATGGTCACCCACACTTGGGGGAAAAATCATTCTATTAATAGTCATATGCAAATTAAAACAGCACTGAAGTACTCACTAGAGATAGAAGTTAGTACAAGAGATAGAGCTGGCAGAGTTGTCAGGCACTGTTCTACTTTAAGCTTGTGGGTGTCACTTCAAAGTGAAGGACTTCTTCCTGGGGGACTAATTGGCAACCCAAAATAAGTCATCAAGTGATCATAGTCTACCGCCCAGGCACACCGTTTTTTTGGAATATATCCCAATGAAGTAACTCACAAGAGTCCAAAAAGGTACTATGATCACTGCCCTGTACATTTATTATTACAAACTAAAGAAGACCCAAGTGTCTAGTTGAGAGAATCACATTCCAGTGTTGCGATGACAGATGAGTCTTATATCCAGTGAGAATAAATGTAAAGAAAAAAAAAAATAGCTTGGATAGGTATAGTACAATGTTGGTAAAGCTGGTATTAGAAAAATGCCTTTGTTATTTGACCATCAAGTTTTATTCTTTTGATTTAAAAGCATAAGATGAAATTCATGTTATCCGAAGTACTAACGAACGAGGCATTCGAGATGAATAGATTTATTGCTGTAACTTCTCTTGTGTGGGTGTGATTCAACAGATAGACTTAAACTTGAGCGGGACTTCAGCAGATACAACTACCTGAGTTTGGACTCTGCTAAGGTTAATGGTGTGGATGATGCAGCACATTTCAGAACTGTCAGGGTAAGGTGCAATCTTCTATTACTCTAACATGTGACGTAACTTGTGTGGCTCAATTGGAATTAGTAACAGTTTCGGTTTTCTTAAATGTGTATAACTCATGTTACCTTGGAATTTTACAAGAGCTGATTGCATTTTTATGAGTTTTTATTATCTCAGGAAATCATACAGTACTGTGCATAGTGTGCTTTACTGGAGCATGCAGTTTTGTTATTTATCAAAAGGTTTTTATACTATTTGTGGTTTGACTTTTTTAAAGTTGTGTTTAAATTCCAAATATTTTCATAGCCATAGCTCAGTAGTTAATTTCAAAAGTATGAACGCGATCCTAGGCTCGTCAGTTAAAAATGTTAAAACTATTTTTGAGACAGAAAGTCATGTTTTAATCAAGTATTCAAAAAATTTTGTCAACCAGAAGGTTTCACATTTCTATGTTCATTAGAAAATCAATTATTTAAAATAATATGTGTTCCAATTTTAAGTAGTACTTTGGAAATTACTCCTTTTTGAACAGGAGACTGTGGGGGGAGGGGCGGGATTTACTTGCAAATGAAGCAGCTGTGGCAATAAGGAAGGGGGGTCTGCCCAAGTAAAGATGAAACAAGACTGACATCAGTTAATCTCTTGAGAGTGAGTGAAAATGATGATCTAGGATTCTTTTCCTGTTCTTTGTAGTTTTGCTTATTTGTGCAAAGCATGAGAAAAACTTATATTACTCCCATTACTAGGTAACTTAGTCACTAGAAATAAATTAGTAAAAATAAGTTGCACTAGTCTCAAAAAGAATAGATTATATCATTTTTTTAAAAAAATTGTAAATTCCTCATCTGGAAAGCCTGTTGTTTCTTGGACATGTTTTAAAAACTTGAGTTCAAAACCACTTGTGTTAAATTCCTTGCCTGAAACATTGGCACTCAGAAATCTATAACTGAACTAATGTTCCTTGTTACCCATAGTGCCTTGCATCAGGCACATCACCTTTGCAAACCACAGTTTTATGCAAAATAAACAAGAGCTTTTTGGGAAGGGGCGGGGAAAGCTTTTTGTTTGATTTTGTTCCTAGCAGTAGGACCCTAGTATTAAAAAAAATGTATCATAGACTGAGCAGCTGCAGTTGAAATGAGGCTGGGAATCAAGGCTCAGGGCTCAAAGCTTTCCCTTTTATCTTCCTTTTGCATGTCCCCCTTTGCTACAGTGTGTGGGGTGCCTTAGGGCTAAAATAAATATTAAAAAATAATAAAAACTACAGAAGGAGGGTCCTCCCTGGTGGCGCAGCAGGTAAGGACACAGCACTGCAAGCTAGGCACAGCTGCTTCAGTGCAGGTTAGATTCCCCTGCCCTGGGAGGGTAGGTGACCCACATGGCGCAGCAGACCTCTCCTGACCTGCCCGCTGCCTCCCTCAGCAGTGTACTTTGTCGATCTGCCTGTTATGCTCCCCACTCTGTTTCTGGTGAGTCCTCTCACTATCCCTTTACCTCTGGCCTGTGTTCCAGTTCTGTATGCATAAATAAATAAATTAAAAAAAAAAACTACAGAAAGAAAACAGATGCTTTTTTTACCCCCCTCCCAGAATGCCATGCAGATTGTAGGTTTTATGGATCATGAGGCTGAGTCTGTGTTGGAGGTGGTGGCAGCGGTGTTGAAACTGGGGAACATCGAGTTCAAGCCTGAATCTCGAGTAAATGGTTTAGATGAAAGCAAAATCAAAGATAAAAATGGTAAGTCAGTGGAAAATCAACTTTGTTTAGCAAGTTTGCTTTGAACATCTGCCCAGACTTTAATCATGAAAATAATACTTTTTGGTTTTTGTTGGTTTATAAAAACTTTCTGTGAAGCTGAGGCAGCTTAAGTTTTACGTCTTTGACTTAGATGTTTTATACTGTTCAGTTTTGATTGTGATTTAAAAGAGCACCCTAAGTCTTGACCGTAATTATTATCAGCACCTATATGATTACCTCTTGTGTTTCCCCTCCTGTAACAGAACTAAAGGAAATTTGTGAGTTGACTGGCATTGATCAGTCAGTTCTAGAACGAGCTTTCAGTTTCCGAACGGTTGAGGCCAAGCAAGAGAAGGTTTCAACGACCCTAAACGTGGCTCAGGTGGGTGAAATGTAATGTCCAGAGGTGAGTTTTGAAAGTCTGTGGTCACTTATATGTGCAAACATTGCATGTTGTAGACTGCCAGCTGTCATACCATATTCCAGGCATCTTTGGTGCAGGTGGAAGCGGGTGCAGCACAGCAGTAAACAATAAGACCCCTGCCCTCATGGAGCTTCATGCTTTGGTAGGAAGAGAAGTCAGACGAGAGTCAGTAGAGCTAACAAATGCATAAGTCGACATAGTAAGCTAGCGGGTGGTAAGTACAGCAGAAACAGACAGAAAAGGCAGAACAGAATAAGGAGGATCATGGAGATGGGGATGGGGAAGGAGGGAGGTGGAAAATACTGGAGAGTTTTGAGCCCACGTGGTGTGATCTGCCTTGTATCTCATAGGGCCGTTCTGGCCACAATGTGAAGACCCGAGTCAGATTGGGCTGCTGTCTGATAGAATACTACAGACCGGTGGCTTGAATAAAAAAACTTTTATTTCCCACAGTTCTGGGAGGTGCCAGGATGTGTGGGAGGAACCTTCTCTTTGGCATTCTTATGTCCGTCTCTTGTTGTATCTTCACGTGGCAGAGAGAGAAGAGTGGGGGAGACACGCTCTGGTGTCTTCTTGCCCTTATAAGCGTGCACGTCCATCACAGAGTTACACTCTCACGACCCCCTCTAAGCCGAATGGCCTCCTAATGACCCCATATCCATCCCACTGGCAATTAGGGCTTAAAGTACTGGTTTTGGGGGGGGACATAGCAATTATGTTCATTGCGCAGGTGCTTCAAGGATTTGTTTGCTCATCCAGAGATGATGAAGGCTTGACTAGGTGTAGCAATAGAGTGAGAAGTGGTGACATCTAGATGTATTTGGAAGTAGGGGATATACAGGATTTGCTGACGGCTTGATATATGGAATGAGAGAAATGAGTCAAGGATGACTCCCAATATTTTTGGCCCACAAGCCTGGAGAAATAATTTACTGATTTGGAGAAGACAGTGAAACAAGCCAGTTGTGGTCAGATGGTCATGGTGCCTCCCTGCTTTCTTCTATATGGAGGCCAGTGAAGTCTTTCTGAGTCACAAATTGGAGTTGCTACATCTTGTTTCCTTTGATTCAACTGCAGTGCGTACTGAGTGAATGGATTCCTGAATGCATGACAGTAAGTCTGAGAGGTAGATAAATACAGGAGCCTCTTTCATGTAAACCCTTTGCTCTGCCTTGGACTTTTTCTCACTAGTCAGTACTGATCTGGGCTAGAGCAAATGACTCATTCAGGACTTTTCCTACTCAGGCCTGCTTTGTCTTCTCATCCTCCTCCTAAGCTGCCTTAAGGAACCTGTAAGACAGTACGATGGGTTTAATATTTCTTTTGCTCTAACCTTGTTTTTCCAACTACTCAAGAATGTCATGTTTAGCTTTCTCTCAGCTTTAATTTCTTCATTTTGGTGAGCTATTTTGACTGTGGAAAATGCTTTGAGTATGTATAAGCAGGTTTGCTTTGTAGCAATCATGTATTAGCTATGGATGTTGTGTAATTCTTCCTAAATCACTATTTCATTTCTGTCGTCTTATCTGTACCGAGTAACCTACTAATTCACTGCCCTGGTGAGCACCTCACCTAGTCAAGATATTTTAATGAGAGCTTGTGCAGCACAAGCCCCCTTGTAGACCATAGCAGGGATATAAGGGACTAAGGAGTACTCCATGGAGAATGGTTTCTGAGCCTATCTTGAAGCATGTTTTATAAACATGCAGTAAATATTTATAAAGCATGTTTTTTTTGAGGAAGCATTTCAAAAAGAAAACAGTGAGAAAGTCAGGTTTGGAGGACTTCAGAAAAAAGATTGATCAAACCTGTGTGTGACTTTGAATATTGAAGAGAATTCAAGCAATAGGCCGGAAAGGTTAGTGGAGTCTCTACGATTGTCTTTAAACTTGAGTGTCCATCAGAATTACCAGGAGGGGGCCCTGCCTGGTGGCACAGTGGTTTAAAGCACAGCACTGTGAGGCTGTCCACAGCCACTGCAGCATGAGTTCGATCCCCAGACCCACGTGGCGCTACAGACCTCTCGTGACCTATCCGCTGCTCCCCTCAGCAGTGTACTTCTTCGATCTGCCTGTTCTGTTCCTCACTGTTTGTGGTGAATCCTCTCACTGCCTCCTGCACCTCTTGCCTGTACTCCAGTTCTTGTATGCATAAATAACAAATCTTTTTTAAAAAGAGATTTAACAGGAGAGCTCATCAAAAATGGCTTCCAGGCCCCACCCACCGGAATGATTCTATAGATCTAGGACGGGAGACTTGAGTGTTTGCTTTGTTAGCAAGGCCAGAAGCGCTGAGCTGCTGCTGCTGACCCAGGAGTCAGGATGGATCAAGCCAGAATCCCTTGATCCTGATGGCCACACTGAATTTAGATGCTTCAGTAACCAGAGTGGAGACTCATTAAGTAGATAATGATATGATGCAAAAAATATTTTGTGAGAAGGCCCTTTTATACATACTTACAGATGGATATATTTTGTTCTGGGTTTTGTTCTGTTGTGCTCTTGATTTTTTACTGATCCCCTACAAAAGCCAGGCCCGGGTGCCTCATCCTAAGTGAATCACCTTGCGTCACTAGGCAAAAGTTTTCTGCATTCTTTCCACCTTTGGAATAATAGAATTTGATGTGCTCAATTGTCAACTCAATAGTTAAGCTTTTCTTTTTGTTTCTACTTGTTTCTACCAATCTTATTACTTAAAAGGTGTTGATTCTAGGGAGAAGTGATATGTTTTATTACCTTTGTTTTTCATAGTTTCAATTCTTCAGCCCCATTATCATTTTTATTGCCCTATGCCTCATTTTCCCCATGGCATTTTAGATCTTTCCCCAGATAGGATGACTAATATTGAAATAATGGAAATTCAAGACAGAGTTCACATTCAGCAGCTACCACGCACTCTTCTTGGCATCTAGGGCCCTCTGCAATCTGACCCTACCAGTTTATCTCAGTTTATTCCCTGCTAGTTTTCTAAATACCATACTTATTTTTGCCTGGTGCCTTTGCTCCTGTTTGTCTTTCACCTAGACGTCACTGCTTGTTTCTTCTACTTGTCTAAATGTCCATCTAGCTGCACGTCATCCCGGAGGCTTCCTTGACCACATAGGCCCCTGCCTCTTCCCTCTGCCTATTCTCCCTTCTCTGCCCTTAGTCACTTCTCTCATGTTGGCTTGATCTCTCTGCTGTAGTGGGCACCCCCAGAACATGGACCCTGAGTCCATGGGTCTCTGTGCCTCCACCTCAGCTGACATAGTGCTCTGACCCTGCTTGACTCTGTCATCTCTAAGGCAGATTGCTCAGTGGACTTCATTCACAGTGCAGGGACCTTTTCTTACTGAATCTGAGATGGTGAATGGGTGTGCTTGGTGTCTTCCCTCATTTCTACACTGTGTCAGTGATCCTTAAAAGGGAATAAGCCTTCTTCCCCTTAGGAGATATTGTTGTGGAGATTAGATGGCCTGAATCAAACTGACTGACATCAGAGGTGGTAAATTGGCAGCCCCTGGGGGCCAGGTAGAGCTCAGTAAGCCCATTTTATTGGAAGAAAGAGTAGTTTTTTAGTTTGGCTTTTTTTGCATGCTTTTTAAATTTTGAATTTGAGAGGCTTTAACCTAGAATGCTTTCTCCAGCCCCTGAACATCTCATTACTTCCATTATCTTTCTTCGATGCAATTCCTGAAAGCATTTAAGTTTAAGACTCCCTGGAATACTTCTTTGAATGAAGCAAAGAACAATACTATTGCCTTTGATTACACTGTAAAAAAAATAGCAAGAGGTTTAGCCAGAATACGTTGTGCCATTAGTTCAGTTGCATATTGAAGTAAGTGGTGGTTTGTTGGAATCGATAGCATGCAACAAGAAAGCTGGATATTACAATGAAAAAGAGTTACTTATAAATATGTTCTGTTTTAAGATGTAATGTTAAGATAACTTGACTTTCAAGAAGATAAGGGGAAAGGACTTAGAAAGAATTATATAGGAGAGAATTACATAGTCTCATGAGGTAGTGTAGAAGAAAAGGGAAGTATCATGATATAAATACAGCCAGATTCTGTTCTAGGCACTGACATTTTAAGAAGGCAAAAAAAAAAGAAGGCAGGCTATTAAGAAAGGGCACACATTTAAAGCGAGACTTCTGTGTTTCAGTGTTTTAAATGCCTTTCTCACCTGCCGCTTCTGCTATGGGATCATAACCCTCCCATTGTTTTTAACACAGCATTGTATGGTTGGGCTTCATTTATTTATTTATTTTGGGACAACTTCTAGGTGGAGGTTCTTCTCATGATTAGATTACCTGCCTGAGATGTAGGGAGAAAAGTTTGAGATTAGCATGGAAATGCCAGATGAAGGGAAAAGGTGCTGTGCTTGCAGCTGTAGTATGTTACCTGTCATTTGGGAAGGCTTTCCATGTAATCTAATTAGTGCAATTCTTTAGAATATAAGGTGTAATAGTTTGCTTGTTCAGCAAGTCCCAGCTTTCTCTCTGTGTGGCAGCAAAACCTCTAGCTTATTTCATAGCATTGAGATGAATATCTTTGTGGGAAAAGCTTTTACCATATTTAGAATTAGCTTCCTGGGGTGCAAAAAGTATAACATCTGGATATAAACAATTTGCCATATTCACTTAACTGCTTGGTTGTTTTTCCAGAGTATAACAGAAACTGTCTCTGAAAGGAAATTTTAAGAAAAAGAGCTTTAATTATTTTTTTAAAAGCTTCATTTTATGGGAATTAAGCATTGTGGCAATAGTGGGTATTGAATTTTTCTTTTTCCTTTTAATAGGCTTATTATGCCCGGGATGCTCTGGCTAAAAACCTCTACAGCAGGCTGTTTTCATGGTTGGTGAATCGAATCAATGAAAGTATTAAGGTACCGAGTCTCTGTAACCAAATACATCAGTTGCAGCCAATGGTATTGGCATGTCAACATTGAATTTGATTCTGTAATCATATTATTGATGATCACTTATAAAAGATGGTTCATTAAACAGCATTTACCTTGCTAGTTGAAATCTACAAGGAGTCCTGTTTTGTTTGCCATGTGTTATTATGAAAAGTCTCAGTGGGACATCAAGTTAGTCTCCACAGAGTTACTCTTGAGTATCAATGTCCTGGATCCTGCTTATGTCTTGTCTACTAATTAATTTGTACACATCTGGCTTAAACGGTCACTTGGTCTCTCTAGCTGCTAATATGTTCTTCACTCTTCAATAAAAGGAGGCCTTGCACAAGATGATTTGAAAGACCTTACTAACTGTTAAAAGATTCAGTAATTTTTTTTTTTAAATAAAGGACCACAAATGCTTTCTTTAAGTGGCATCTATTATTGAAAATTCTGAAAGAATCTATGCTAATATCCAATCTCTTATTTATTTTTTTTTTCATAGAAGAACTGGGGTATAGGCCAGAGGTGTGGGTTGCAAGAGGATTCACCAGTGACAGAGTGGGGAACAAAACAGACAGATTTACTGAAATCCGCTGAGGGGAGAAGTTGGCAAGACAGGAGTGATCTGCGCCATTTGAGTTGGCTCCTGGCTGGGGATCAAACTCAAGCCCTAGCAGTGTTAGAGCTGAAACTTAACCTCTTAGGCCACCAGGGGAGGCCACTTTCTAACACATTTAAAATAATCGAGATTAGGGCATTCTTGGTGGCACAGCGGTTAAAGTCTCAGCACTGTCAAGCTTTGCCAGCCACTGTGGTATGAGTTCAATCCCTGGTCAGGGAGCTGACCCACATGGTGCAACAGACCTCTCCTGTCTCACCCACTGCTCTCCTCATCTCCTCAACAGTATACATCAGTCGATCTACCTGTTCTGCTCCCCACTCTATCACTGGTGAATCCTCTTCCCACCCCCCCACCCCCCGCATTCTGGCCTATACCCCAGTTCTTGTATGTATAAATAGGTAAAATCTTTTTAAAAAATGAATAGAACATAATAATCTAGATTTCAGCTATTCTCTTAGGTAAAGAAACAGCTAACTTGTAATAGATACTTTGATATGATCTTAGCTTTATATTTCATGCTGAAATTAATCTATCAATTTGAAACTTCTTTAAAGGCACAAACAAAAGTGAGAAAGAAGGTCATGGGTGTTTTGGACATTTATGGCTTTGAGATTTTCGAGGTAAGCTTTTTTCAGTTTTTTTTTTGTAAAAGTACTATAATTGTAGTAATTATAGTAAATTAAGTGTACATAATAATTTCCAATGGTTTCACATTCATAAAAATGATACCAAAAAAATAATCCTTATACAGATGTAGCAAAGTGTGTGTGTATTGTGTTTTGTGTGTGTGCGTGCATGTATGTGGACACATTTAAATGTTGAGAACCACTATTTTAGAGCCAGTGGTGAAAGCACTATATATATAATATATAACTTTTTATATATATGACTTTTGAATTTGCAAATTCAGAATTCTTACTGTGAAATTTCTAGCTAGGGATATGGACATTATGCCTGTGATCATTTGTTCACTGGTAGGTCGTTTGGAAAGAAAGGCAGGTTGGTGTCTGAACTCCAGGCATGGGAGAGCTGGATGCTGGCCATGACGACACTAGAGCTGGTCACTTCATCTCTGTGGGACTCTGGGAGGCTTGGGATTACATGGTTTATTGGGTCTCATCCAGCTCAGATCTTACAATGTAAATTCTGCAGCCAAGATTGAAATAATTTCAGATGAAATTCATAATGACTATGTTTTAAAAGATTTTGAAAAACCTTGCTTATTACATATTAAATAGTGTGCTTGTGTTAGAATTTTCTTTTTACACCCAGCTTGCCTCAACATTTAGAGGCTATTTTAAGGCTTTTCTAAGTGCTTATTTTTACTTTTAGGAGTTGTATTTTAGTTTAGTTCAGGAAAATAATAAGTAGATTGGGCTTCTCCTTTCTTAATTCTCTCCCAGAAATAATGACTTGTGAATTCCATTAAATAACCAGACTCTGCTCAGAATAACCACCCAAGAATTTACTTACTCCAAATTTTCAGTTTCACAGAAAAATATGCATCAGATCATTCTCCACAGCTACACAGCCCTCTCTGCCAAAGGCCTTTTCCTTGTAACATTTTTGTGATAGAACCTTCTTCCTGCTTGATCATTTTCCAGATTTAATAACTAGTGGTGAATAATTATTATTGAGGGTTGACTGTATGTAGGTGTTATAATAAGTGATGTGTATTATCTATTTAATTTTCACAACTTTATAAATTAACTGCTACTGTTATTACTGTTTTGCAGAAGAATAAAACAGGAGAGGTTCTGAAAGTTAAATAACTCCCTTAAGCTTACAAGGACAATTAGTAACAGACTTACACTTTAGACTCCTAATAAATAAAAAAATGACCTCTTGCAGCCCTTTTCCCTCACTTTCCCCCCAAACTTCCAGGATCCTTGATACCTAGAAATTAGGGAAGACTTCTGTTAAGTTTTTGGTGTGCTCTGCTTCTGTGCCATGGTCTTCAGTGGCCTGTGTTAGCAGTCTTCTGAGCACTCTGTGCTGGTGGCAGAGTGTGGGACATGTACTGGCCTGTCCCCTTGCTGCCTTCAGCACCCTTCAGCACAGTGCTGCTCTGGTTGCTGGCCTGTGGCAGACTTTGCGAAGATCACGTCCATCCTTTTGGTCAATGGGAAGAATTTGAGGTTTGTGACTGCGAGAATTGCTTACGCACATTCAGAAATGATGCTAGAATGAGTTTCTTGCTAGCAGAACCTCAGCTTACTATCACAAAGCACAGCATGGCACATTGCTGATCCAGATTTAGTTTCATGGAAAGGGTGGAAGCAGACATGCCACTTGAAAGGAGAAAAAAAATGATATTTCTAAATATCAGTCTGAGTTTTTTTTTTTAATTTTACTCAGAAAAAAAGGTGTATTGATACTTAACATCAATGGAGAGATGCTTAATGGAGTATTACAATGGATGGAGACTTTTTTGAAGAATAATGGGGGGTATACTGGCATCCGGGCTCAGCTCCATCCTTCATCATCCTGAGATCGATGGAAAAAGAAGTCCTCATAGCGTTCTGGAGCAAATTGACCACATATAACTAAGAGAGTCATTTCTCAAGTCATTTTTGAATACCTACTATGAACCAGACTCCAGTGGTAAACAAGGCAAAGATGTTCTTTTTCTGCATGGAGCTTACTGATTTGGCTCTAAAATTGAGGTCTGTTGTTGGCTAAGGACACGAGCCATTTGGTAGGAAATTCCAATCAGAAAACTAGATGACTTTTTAAAAGTGTGTTTGCCACAGACCTAATCAGAACAGAACATGGATGTGCTGGATGGAAACATCCTGTGAGTTGGCACTGGGTAAAATATCCTTTAGCAATTCAGGAATATTTTTCACTTATGGTTAATTCTAGTTTCTCTCCAAGCCTGTATTTCTGCACATGGCTTATTTCTGCAAGTTAGATCAGCAATTTTCTCATCACTGTTACAGCTATGGACTTTATAAAAATTCCTGCATTATATATCTAAATGTTCTTCCTTTCTCCATAGGAAAATGCCAGTTCATTTATGGTTCTCAAACTTAGCTGTACATTGGAAGTACTTTGGGGGATGTAAAAGATCCAGATATCCAGGCTGTGCCCCAAATCAATAAAACAGAATCTCTGGTTGGGGTTAGGTGGTGAGTAGTAGGATGTTTAAAACTTCCAGGTGATTCCATTGTGCAGTCAAGGTTGAGACTAGTTGCTCTGGCAGGGACTGTATAGTCGAAACAATTGTGGTGTTTTGTGTTTGACCTCTGCACAAAATGCCCTTGTAAAAAATCCAGCCTCACTCACCGTTGGTCTTACATAAATCTAATCTGTGTGTGCATAATATACCAAAGGCCAAACAGGTCACATTTTTACTCCTTTTAAACAGAACTTTCAGACAAGGCCAGTCCAGCCAGTCACATGTCTGTAGCAAATCTTATCATGACCATAGAAGTTAACTTTCTTTCTCCTGCAGTAAATGCTAATTTATTTTGGTTGAGCAGTTTTAGGTACTTGCACCTGCTCTTTGATACAGGCCTAGAGCTCTTTTTCTCTCCCCTTTTCATTCATTCACCTACATACATCAAATGCCATCCTACATCTTACCTGAATCTTTAGTAAAATTAAAGCCCATGGAAACTTTAGGAAGCCCATAGTGTTGGATGATTAGTAAAGCAGAAAATGAATGATTTTAAAACATTGCAAGAGACAAGGATTCATGGTATGACTTAGCAAGTAACAAGTAGATGCAAAAGTGAAAATTTCTATAGTTGTGTCCATGTGAGTGAAATGTATAGATACATATGATACAATATAAAGAAAATTCTTTTACGCAGGAGGACTGCAGGAATTCAGGGTTCTGCTTTTAGAATGTCTGGGGCATCACTTTAAAATTGGAAAGAAAAGGTCTAGAAAAAAAATTTTTTGAATGTTTCTAATTCTGTCTCATGACACCATTGACACTTCCCTTGAAAATGATTTTCAACTGAGCTGGTGGAAACTTTTCATTCACTTTGGCCAGTGTCTAAGCAGAAGAGGGAAGCTAATGCATTAAACCATGGGACAGTGACACATGATGAACTCGGCTGCAAAATATCCTGGTACCAGCCTGGTGAATAAGCCTGCCCTGCTGGCTGCACGTGCTTGGTGGCTGTTCAGAAAATAGATTAGTAACACATTGATAGCCGAAATAAGGGAAGAGAAAAATCTAGACATAAGCCCTAATAGAACAGAAGTCTGATTTTTGCAAAGGAAGAGAATTTTTGGATGTTGTTATAATCGAAGACATTGCCTTTAATCTCAGAGAAATATTTATAGCATCTCCATAGAATAACAGAGGGTATGCTTTTAAGGAAATTGATTTTTTTCCCCCTAAGTATTTACTGATAGATACTAAAATTGGTCAGTAGCTTACTGGGGGGATCTAATTAATTATTTTTGTTGTTGACCAAAGCAGGACAATAGTGCTTGAATGTCTCAGGTTTTATACAACTGAGTTAGGATTTCTTATGATAAAATGCTAGTTATTTTAAATAAGGCACTCCATTGTGCCCGTATAAACCTCATTAAAGGTCTAAGACCTCTGTCTAGTGGTGAGTACCACAAGCTACATGAAATGATTATTCCAAATAAAGCAGTCTGATAGTTAGGCAGGAGTCAGTAGAGCCTGCTAACTCTTTGTTATTATAGACTTCGTTTTCTGTATTGCACTAGAGATAAAATAGATTTGATTACAGGCATTCTCTGTTCTATGCCTTTGTCCCTAATTGTGCCCTTCTTTACTTCTTGTTAAGTTTTGTCCTGCAAATTATAATTTTTGAAAGTTATTTTTACTGATCTGGGAAGTCCTTTTTTCCAAGAAATTTGACAATGCTAATTAAGTTAAACTTAGATCTCAAGAAATGTGATTGCCTTCATTTTTGGTTTTAATTGTCTGGTGATGACACATTTGGGGACAGTGAAATATGTTTGCTATAGATGCTCTGGTGTGACTGGGCTGTTCCATTTTTAGTTTTGCTGTTTAAGCAGAAGAATAAGGTAGGAAAGTCAAACTGCTTACCACCTGTTTGAGATTGAGGGTTGGGTACAGGACCTTACAGCTTGGAGTGGGTCTCTGTTGGGGGAAAAGGAGGTGTTTTTGGTTCTGCCTGAATTTCTTCACTTTGGGGGGGCCAACTGATTATCACTATCTCTGACTCTTTGGATGGATATGTCATAGCATTTTAGTTTCCCAATAATTTACAATTACAAGCATTAGCTGCTTAAGTGGTAGGAGTTCAAGGTTGCATGGTATATCATTATTTCGGTCAAATTGTTTCTATCCTGAATTGCTCTCCCTTAGCAGACCACAGTTCAGACACCATGTGGCAGTGTTGGGATCCTACACAATCAATTTGAATTGATCAGGCATGTGTCTTGATCTAAGCTTTGAGCCAATCAGGAATATAGCTTGAATGGTAAGGAAGGGCTGTCATTTGACCCATTGAATAAATACCAGGAAGTGCTTACTTCTAGAAGTGTATTGCAAATTAAGAACTGACTGCATTTTGTATAATCTGTCCCCTTTTGCACCAGAATGCAGTAAGTATGAAGTGTTTGCAGTGCTGTTCTGTTGCATGCTCCTGTGTTAAGAGCTTCTCCAACTGTGTTTTTTGCAGTAAATGGCCCTTGATAAACTGTGTGAAATATAGAAATTCCGTACAGCAATATTTTGTAAATGGAAAGAGAAATTAACTAACATACTCCTCAAGTTGTGTTGTAATTGTGACGCTTTGCCTTTGGTTTTCTAATCTGCTTGTGTGTATTTCATAGTCCTGTTCTAGAAGAGTCCTGTCAGCGTTTCATAGCCACAAGATGGGGTCTGAGGACTCTGGCGCTCCCCCCCTGCCCTCAGGAGTTGCCATTTCAAGATTTAACACAGTTTTGCGTAGATAGCTCCATGGGTACCCATTTGGTAACAGAAACCATTTCCCTGCAAATCTGGGTTCTAAAGTCAAAGCAACAAACCACAAATAGGTTCATATAAGCTAGTAAAATTTTAATTTTATTTGTAAGTTTTTCTTTTGTGGTAGTGGTATTATATGGGGATACATCTTGCCAAAGCGAGAAAAACAAACTTCCTCATATATGAAATGAGATTATAGTAACAGTCATCTGTACCAGACTGACTCCAGTTTCTAATCAGATTCATTAAGCTCTGAGGGTTGGAGCACATGGTTTTTAAAAATTTATGGGAAAATGAGTACTGAGGACACCCTTTGTTTCTAAGTCTGAACTTGTTGACAGTATTGAAGTATGTGTGTACCCGTGAGGAAGAACCTTCATAACTTTTTAAAATAAAGCCATAACAACTTTTATCTTGACCACATTTAACATGAAAAGATCGGTCAGTATGAGTGTGTCTGTGTCATTTATGGTTTTGAGTTCAGTTTTCCTCTGATGAGTGAGTTCGTCACTGCTGATTAGAAATACTTGGCTGACTTCCAGGAAAGGTTGTGGTCAGATGAACACCGTAAGTTTGTAAAATTTGTCCTTGGTGGGAAACCCACGGGGATTACAATTGAGATGAGGGAAAAAAAAAAAAATTTTGTCCTTGGCAGGACCAAAGTTGATTTCAAAAAATCAATTTTCAAAAAACTCAGGGACTGTTTGGCTTATGTCACATAAGAAACGCTGAAGGCCAGTTGCTCTGTATATTCACAAGAGTAGCCAGCTTCACTTCCACCCTCAGGCGTGGACCCTTATGGCTCATTCGGCCAGGACAGGCCACTTCAGTGGGACGAGTCAAGGGTATCAGGGGTGGGGTCACGCTGTCCCTGGCTCCCAATGCCATCATCTTGCTCTTCAAAGCAGGGAACAGAGGTGGCAGTAACTAGCTTCATACCAGATCTCTCTCTTCCTAGACCCTTTATTTCTTTAAAGAAGTATGTTTATTCAACAGTCTTGAGTTTTATGTCTAAATTATGTACAACACATTAAATCTTGCAGATTATTTGAAAGTAGGCTAGACATGGATCTCTCCATCAGATTCCAAAGTAGATAATGCTGATATAAAGAAGAAACTGCTGAGAATCTTAGGAGTGAGATATGTGTGTGCCTTCTGAAAAAAAAAAAGAGAGAGAGCACGTGATTATTTCTAGGTACAGAGGTGACTTTGATATGCTGGTTCCCTTGAGTCTTCATTTTGTGAGTACATCATTCATTCATCATTTATCAAGTACATGTTGAGTACTTGGTAGATGCTAGGTGCTGTACAAAGCATGCACCTAGTGAACAAAGAGATAAGATTGATGTTTACTCTTACGAATATATAGTGTAGTGAGCAAATACAAATAGGAAACTAACCACTACATATATATACATATACAGACATACACGCTAACATACATGCATGTGTATATAGATATAGAGATATGCATATATATATACATATATAGCATGATATTTTAGAAGTGTTGGTTTGTAAGAGGCAGAATGTGGGATCTGATCTTGGGTGGGGGAATTAATGGCCAGATCAGGAAGATTTTCTTAAGTTTCATAACTTTCCTTGAGAGTGGAAAGTTGAGAACTTAATTCATAGAGATTGTAAAGCTCACTATTTCTTTTCTGATCCTTCGGGGGGAAATGCATTTGTTTTTTATTTTTTTACCACGTGTGGCGTGCTTCTCTGTCAACTAAAATTCTTCATCTTTCAAATATTACATAACTTGTGTATACTTCATGGATTCATTTAGCTCATGAATCATTTCCCAAGTGCCTGCGATGTGCAAACCTTTGTCCCAGGAGCTGTGTGCTGGACTAGTGAAAGCTACAAGATTGTGTGTCCTTTCTTGTGGATTGAAATGTTAGAGTGCTATTGATATAGGAGAGTTGATGGCATAGTTAATAAGGCAATTTTCATTTTCCCCCATATAGGACAATAGCTTTGAGCAGTTCATTATCAATTATTGCAATGAAAAGCTGCAACAAATCTTCATTGAACTCACTCTTAAAGAAGAGCAGGAGGAATATATACGAGAGGTAATGTTGAAATATTTTTTCACAATGTTCCTTTTTACTAACATATTACAGATTCTTATTGAAAGGGATATATAAATACAATTCTAAAATCTACCTTATCTGAGTTTAACTGTATATATCTTTTAAGTTTTTGTTTGGTGTGACATCAAAGTTAACTGAGATCATCTTTGATGCTATGTTGTTGGTGCCTGCCACATAGTAGGTACATAGTAAATAGATAATGACCAACTCAAGTTCCACTGGATCCCAAGGCAGTGATGTGAGATAACTGTGTGTTAAGTGAATAGACTGACTTGAATGGACAAATGATGGTGAGACATCCACACCATGAAGTACAACTCAGCCATAAAAAGGAACAGTTGATCCATATGATGTCTCAAGAATATTATGCTACATGCAAGAAGCCAAACTCAAAGACTACATTCTGCATTATTCTATTTCTATGACCCTGTATAAAAGGCTTATTACTGGTCACGAGTGTGGCTGCAAAGGGGCATAGAATGAATTTTAGGAGACTGATTGTGCTGTTGGTTTCATGACACTATACATTTGCCAGAACTTAAGAGAAATGTATACCAAAGAAAGTATACATTGATATACCATATGTGTGTGGGGTTGTACATGTGCATATACATATATCTCTGTAGCTATATATCTGCAACTTAAAATAGTTGTGCATATGTACATGTACACTTATATATTTAAAATATATTGAGACTGTTCAATCTGAGCATTAATTTTCTAAAACTTTATAATAGGTAGAATTTTTGAGTGCTTACAGTATGCTAGGAATTGTAGTGCTATGTAGTAATTATCTCACTTAATGTAAGTTAAAAATAATCAGGAAAGTAATGCTTGTAGAGTCCTTTTATTCTTAAGTGTACAACACAAACTTGGTTTTTAATCTATTAGCCAGCGTTTTTCTAAATCTACAGTTATTTCAGAACAAATGAAAGGGGATATTTTATTGTATCTAATTCCTGTTTCCTTCTCATTTACTTTTTTGATATTTTAGTAAATTATTACCTAGTTTTCATTCTCTGTATTGTCACTTTTAAGTCATGGTGGACACTACTGAATCATCCTGTTTTAGTCTCTTAATACAGATTTTTCTAATGTGATTGTTGTCCCTAGGGACTTAATAAAGTAACCCATTTACTCGAAAGCTGAATATTTCATCTTTTTTTGGAATGATCGTTATGCTTTAGAAACTTCTTCTACTTGTCTGGCACCTTTTGGTCACATAAACATTCTAAAAGCAGATCCATTCTCTTCCTGTCTTCTCATCATAGAGAACACTCAAGCTTTGATCTGTAACTTAAAACAGTTTGTGCAGATTGTCTAAAACCCTTCTGAGAATATGTAGGAAGGCTCCTAACTTGCTGTATGAATTAAGTTTCTTCCTCTTAGAAGAAAAATAATTGTTTACAGTTATGAACAAGAGTATAAGCAGACACAGAATGATTACATTTTGGCCTCACAGATTTGGCTTTGTAGCCAGTGTTAGAACCAGTGAATGTGTCTTTGTACCTTTCCTTAAATTGAAAATACTTTGACCAGCACTAGGTTATTTTTACACTTGAAATAGTTAACTGCCCTGCAAGATGGGTTTGACTCTAAAATTAATTTTTTCCTTGTGATGACAAATTAAGAACAGAAAAATCTAGGCCTTTGCTTCTTGGGATCAAGTTCTGGATATTTCCTTATAAACATTGTAAATATACACAAAGTAATATTGACCCAAGGGTTTGTTGAGTAAATGTTTGGCCCACGGCCAGGGAAGTGCATGGGAAATTGCCACAGATGGGAGAGGAATGGGAGACAGTCTCCGAATAGGTCAAGAGTGTTCAATTCAGAAGATGTAAGTGGCCTGCTATAGTAAGAAAGTTTTGGGAACTGGAAGATGATATTTGCAGCACTGATTTTTATAAAGGAAATTTTCAGAGAGAAAGTGAAATATGGTCATACAGGCAACGTCAGTCTTGCAGGCAGTAACGTTGTGATATCATCATGTAGGATTATGTTCTGTCTTGTTTTTTAGGATATAGAATGGACACACATTGACTACTTCAATAATGCTATCATTTGTGACCTAATAGAAAATGTGAGTATTGGGTGGTTTTCTAAAGAATGTCTTTGTAATATAATTCATGAGTATGAATTACTCACTGCCTTTCATGTTGAACTTTAGTGTTTTCAGTATTTTAACACATTTCTTTAGGGAACTGCAGAGTTCTGGAGACTTTAATATAGCCTTAAGGGATCATGCATAGTCCTTGAACACAGACACAGGCAGCTGGATGTTTTGATCCTTACCCAGGATCCCCCACCTCATCCTGTGGCTGCTGTAGCTCGGCGCCTATTCACAGTGTTCACATGCCAAGACCTCTAGATCACCAGCCTTTCTGTGTGTTGGGAGGCCGGGTCCAGTCCATGGCTCGTTGGAATGTGAGCACTGATCAGAGGAGGCTCAGAGCAGTCATAAAGATCTTTGCCAAATAAAAACATCTATTTCATTTCTAAAATTCTAGTGACCTCTTAAGATCCCGTTCAGTGGTTGTTATCAAAAAGACAATTGTTGGTGAGAATACTAAGAAAGGGAACCTTTGTGCACTGTTGGTAGGAATGTAAATTGCTATAACTGCTGTGGAAAACACTGTGAAGTCCTCAAAGATTAAAACTAGAACAATCATATAATTCAGCAATCCCACTTGTGGGTATATGTTTTAGAGGAAATGGAATCAGGATCTGGAGAGATATTTCACTCCTGTGCTCATTGTGGCATTTCACAACAGGAAAGATATGGAAACGACCCAAATGTCTGTCTGAGGGTAAATGGATAAAAGATACATGGAGTATTTTATACACACACTGGAATATTGTTCAACCATAAGAAAAAAAGAAATCCTGCTGTTGGCACTAACATAGACAGACCTTAGGGGTATTATGCTAAGTGAAATAAGTCAGATAGAGATAGGTGAATATTACATGAGAGCAGATAAAGAGTCCAAAAAAGCCAAATCCATAGAAATGGCTTAGAATGCAGCTGCCAGGGGGCAGGGAATGTGGGAAGGTATTGATCGAAAGGTACAAACTTCCACAAGTTAGATGGTTAATAAGTACTGGGGATCTCATATACAGCATGGAAACTATAGTTAACCATATTGTGTTGTATACGTGGAAGTTGCTAAGGGTAGATCTTAAATATTCTCACCACAGAAAAGAAATGATAATTATGTGATGTCACAAAGGTGTGAACTTAATGTCGTGGTGGTGAACATGTTGTAAATTTATGTGTATCAAATCAACCTGTGTCATACCTTAAAGTTAAACATCATTTTCATCTTAGTAAAGCTGGGGAAAAAAATGAAAGCCAGCAAAGACTGTGCTATTCAAGCCTTGGGAGCTGAATTAAGTAGGACACCAGAAGTGACACTGGTTCAGAGGAAATATGCAGGGATAGTGCAAGAGGCCGGGGAATTTGGGGGATGACCCATGTATGTGCTTTTGTGCCTATGCATGTGAACACCCCAAGTGAAAAATGGTTGGATAATTTAATACGTTTTCTGAGCCTATGAGTTTTGTTCTTACATAGTAGTCTGTAGTTTCTTATCAATAAATTGACCATAGGGAACCCGATTTGTGTGTAAAAGCCTGGACACGCCTAGGGTTTTTTTTTTTTTTTTTTTTTTTTATGCTTAGGATTACACACACTCCTGGCCTTGCTAACAAAGTAATTTGAAATAGTGAACAAACTTTCCTGTCCTGTAGTCTTTTCTGCAGTTAGTGGTCGCTCAATGCTGTTTCAGGAATGCAGTCAGTCTCTAATTGTGTAGCAAATCACTCTCTATTCATCTTAACAAGTCCTTTCAGAAATTATATAATTAGCTATGATCTTTTCTCCTAGTATTCAAGATATTCCCGAAAGCTGTGGCTTTGGTTAAATTGGACATTGAAAACAATAAGGCAATTTAAAAAATTAACTTTGTTTTGAAAATTTTGGACAGTGTTGCAGTGTAAACATTAATAATTCCCCTTCAGCAATTCAAAACTATAGTTTAAAATCCAGAAAATCACTGGTTTTCCTGAAAATTGTCCTTGGTAAATTATAGGACCAGTCATGTGTTGTGGAAACTAACTTCTGGAATAGAACTCACAACTTGCACATTTTCCTTCATAAACATTGCACTTACTTATTACTCTTTAAGAAGGGAAAATTTTACTGGGATGGGGGTGGGGGACAGGAAGCAGTGAGAAGACTCTTAATTTAACTATATTATCTCAACCCAAAATCCCCTTGCATATGTGATTGAAAAAACTCATGTTCACTCAGGAGCCTAGTAGTATAAAGGAAATATTTCCTTCCAGCATCACTTAACAATAATGTTTATTCTGGGATTGTTAGGAACACACTTGATTCCTGAGAGTCCACACTTCCCCCAGGTTTTGTGGAGAATGACTAAATACTGGTCAGAGGATGTCACAGCCTAGTGAGGAGAAGTGAGAGGAACTGGGGCTTGCCTCAGTGGAAACAGGTGGTGGTTGGTAGCCTGTGGAGTGGATTGTTCTCTATGGAGACCTTGCACATGGGTCTCTCTGGCAATTGAAGAAAAAATTGCCTTCATTCAGTGCAGTAGAAGATTGCTTATTTTTTATTCAGATTAACTGAAAACGACTGCCCTTTGGATAGATGTAATCACAGGGGCTGGCTATATAAGAAATAAATTCTGTGGGGAATGGGATCAAAAACAGGGGCGGGGGGAGGGAAGTGCATGGGACTATGGTGATGGCACATGGGTGACTCGGTGATGGGAAACCCACGGGGATTACAATTGAGATGGAAAAAAAAAATGTACAAAATGATGTAAAAATAAACTATTATATTATATATAAAAAAAGAAATTCTCAGGCATGTTTACTATCCATTTAAAAAATTTGCATGGAAAGAGAATTTTATTCCAAACAGACTCTTGAAGCACAGCTTGATTGCACCAATCATTAAAAACAGCATCACATCATTTTTTTTCTAGAAAATAAACTTATTTTTGACCAGATGAACCATTTGGAAATGTCTGAAACCAATTTAGTTCTCAAACAATGAATCAAATAATAGCCTTAGAAGGTGGTGCTTCGTGATTTATGGCCACAGGTTACAGATACTGTTGACACATTAGTTTCTGTCTTTTAGATTTATTTTTTAATCTTTTTGAGAGCTAACATCCCTTTGGAACAGTATCATCTTTTGTCATCAGCCAACTCTGGTGACTGAAGTGACCCTTAATTAAGTCTGTGGGAGGAGCAGAGTGGGGCGACGGGGCTGATAAGGTGTCCTCGTTCCCCCTTCCCCAACACACACGCACACACGCACGCACGTGCACACACATACGCATGCGCACCTGGGAAACTTTGGAGGCAGGCTGGCTTTTTGTTTTTTGTTTCGGTTTTCTGCTTTTTGTTACAACAGAATTTTCTTTTGACTAAGTTGATTGTGTTTGCTATTATAATTAGGAATAGTTATTAAAACAATGCAGTGAGGAAGGAAGGAAACCTTTTTATTTCCTTTCTCCCAGAACACAAATGGAATTCTAGCCATGCTGGATGAGGAATGCCTGAGACCTGGCACGGTCACCGACGAGACCTTCTTAGAAAAGCTGAACCAAGTCTGCGCCACCCACCAGCACTTTGAAAGCAGGATGAGCAAATGCGCTCGGTTCCTCAACGACACGTCCTTGCCTCACAGCTGTTTCAGAATTCAGCATTATGCCGGCAAGGTATCCGGGAGCTGTGAGCCCTGAGTTGGGCTGCAGAGTTTTCCTCAGAAATGGACATTCTGACCAGCCCCAACTTGTGAGGACAAAATGAAAGGCCCAAATACCAGCATCAATAAAAGTTTAATAGAATTAAAATCTGGACAGGGTTGAAGAAAATCTTACGAATCCTGAGAGCAGGGACTTAATGAGAGGGTTCTGATTTATTAAAAAATAGATTTCATTCTTTTCAAGCTCAAGCTAGCCTAATGAAAAAAGATCTATCAATCCTAAGTAAGGATCTGCCAGGGAAAATTAGAAGTCACTGAAAACTTATAAATTGTTTTAAAAGCACAAACCATTCAGAAAAGCACTGAGATTGAGATTTTGAAAAAACAGAAATGTAAGCTCTTTTTAAGAGACTTATTCAGTTGCCTGATATTTAGAGACTTAAGTTTGTTATTTACTAAATAATAAACAATTTTGACAATAGATTAATTTTTAGAATCCTAAAAGGTGATTGATTAAACATCTCCTTTCTTACAAAGTTGCAGAGTTCAAAAGGAGAAAATAATTATATATTGAGTAAAAATTGAGTCTGGAGTATGTGAATTATCTCTCATTTCAAAATGTTGGAACTTGATGCTTTATTTTTTTTATTAGCCTATTAATGAGAAGATAATTTTCTGGTCAGTTTGTCTGGTGGCTTATTGGTATGTCTATGAAAAACATCGGTGTTATCTCTACTTTTTGTTCTCCTGCCTTCTTTTAAACAGACTAGAATTGGCACATGTGAGCGAAAAATTTAAAGTAAAACCTCAAAAAAATATGTTCAAACACCAAAAAAAACCTAAAATCCTTTGAAAATGTTATGATAACATTTTTAGAGTTTATTCTTGCAAATCCTGAAGGGTAATAGAATTTATTTTGAACTCTTCTGTGATTTAGACAGATGGAGTTGAAACTTGCAGGCTAATTTGGTATTAGAGTGTGACTAATGTGTTGGGGATTTTTGAAGAGACTGAACTATAGAGAGTCTTGGAACAGTTTTACTAGTTCTTTGACGTTCCAGTGTGCATTGTGTCAGCTGTTGAGTCCCATGTGCTGTCCCTAGGTGCTGTACCAGGTGGAAGGATTTGTTGACAAAAACAATGACCTTCTCTATCGAGACCTGTCCCAAGCAATGTGGAAGGCTGGCCACACCCTCATCAAGTCTTTGTTCCCGGAAGGGAACCCTGCCAAGATCAACCTGAAAAGACCTCCTACAGCTGGCTCCCAGTTCAAGGCCTCTGTGGCCACTCTCATGAAAAACCTACAGACCAAGAATCCAAACTACATTAGGTATTTCACACCTCAGCTCCTTTGATGGTTCAAATGTGAAGGGAATCTTAAGGAAGATCATTTTCCTGTTTTCTTAAATCTGAGTGTAGCTGAAGCAGAAGATAGCTAACGTACTTAAAGGTCAATTCATATGCTATCATAGGTTTTCCTAAATAATACTTCACTGCCCTTCCTTCCCCACAATAAGGAGTTTTTAAAAGGTGGGAAAACATCAGAGAATGGGAATAAAAACTTAATGAAATGGGGTTGTCGGCACTTAGGGTTCTCTCTCTTCCTCTCTGTTTGTGTGTATGTATGAGTGTGTGTGTGTATGTGTGTGTGTCTGTATATGTGTGTATATATTTCTATAAGTCATAAGAAAAAAATGTAAAGTTTTTTCTTGGTAAGAATTTTGCATAGAACTTGAATTTATTTTAGATTTTTGTTCTGTTAACGTGAGCTCAGCATTGAAGCAACTGTGATGTTAGGAATTGGGTGCCTCTTGTTTTCCTGTGCTTGTTATAGGCCTGGAGAAAGTAATGATTCCTAAAGCAATCTGAATGTTTTTCATAGCAATAGAAAGAATACCTCAAAGATTTTTTTCTTCTCTTCTTGCCCTGTTTTTAGGGCATCTTAAACCTAGCTATCTCAGGATTCAGTAAAGACCAGTCAGCGATGTGTGTTATTTGTTGAACTGGAGACCAGGAGGTATATGTCTACCAGGTCAGATTTCACCTAGCTCACACACACCCATTCATACCTCCTATAGTTGTCTGGAGATTTAGTTAGGAGGAAACTGGAGTGAAGAACATTTTTATATTTGGCTTGTTTACCAAATATTTACATTAGTAACAAATACAAATCAGCAGAATACTCAGATTTAATTATAGTCATGTCAGAACATAAAGTAGAGATGATAGATTCTAAGAAAATAATAACAAGGAAATATTCTATGATCAGTTGCTTTAGTAATTCTCAGTGGAGTGAAGTTTTATAAAAATTACTCAGCTACTTTATTGAGGTATCATTTACTTGTAGTGATATGCACAGTTCCTAGGTGAATGGCTTGATTGTTTTTTCACCATTACATACACTTGGTAACCAGCACCCAGATCAAGACATGGAACAATTTCATCACCCCAAGGGTCTTTCATTCCTTTTCCTTTTTAATGATTTCACTGTCTCTCTAAGAAGTCTCACTAAGTTCCAAGCTTTTGTGTATGCTGTGTTTATGGTTTTTTTTCTAGAACCTTGTAGAGTCAGGTTTCATATTAAAGACCTTTCTTTCCTATACAGCTACCCTGTTGCTCTTCTGCTCTTCTGGCACCATGTAGTGGAAAGAAACATCCCCTCAGTGCTTCATTAATTGCCTTGATCCCTTTATTAGAAATCAGTTGAATATATGTGTAAAGGTCTAAATTAAAACTCACTAGTCTGGTCTATTGATTAGTTTGTTGATTCTTAAACCAAAGGATGGGCATTGATTTTATAAATGTAAAAAGAAACACATAAAAACACCAAGAACAAGCTAGGTAAGATTTAGTCGTTGCATCCTACATGTGAGGGTGGAACTTATTTGACAATCGCAGATAAGTAAATATGATCATAAATCATAGTGTATTTATTAGGATACACATTTGATGCAGTAAGATTCACAAATAGCAGTGGCTTCAACAAGCTTGACATTACCTATGCCCACAGCACTAATAGAGCAGCACCTTCTGTTTTTGTGCACTGACGTTTCTATGACCTTTTCCTCATCTGTATGGACAAAGACAGCTCCCCACCACATCAGCTTTCCAGAGAGCAGTCGCAAGAGAAAAATAAGAGTGAGCAGATCCCTTTGTGAAGACACACCTAGTAATAGTAAACTTTACTTCAACTCTGAACCTAGTAGCCAACATTCACATCTACTTGCAAAGGAGGCTGGAAAATGTAGTCTTCCCAAGGGAGCAGTGTGTCTTGTTGGAAAGGAGAGATGATATTTTTCATCTTTCCACTGAAACATATTACACATATACAGTAAAATGTATAAAGCTTAATTGTACAGCTTGGTGAATTCCTGCACATGTGTATACCTGTGAGGTCCATTTAGACCTGACATAAAACAAAGTCATCAGCCCAGAAAGTCCCTTTGTCCCTTTCCGTCAGGCTCCACCTCTACTTCTTCTAACTGGTAACAGTTCTGATTTTTCCAGAGATTAGTTTTGCTTGAATGTCATATAAATGGAATCATAAAATAAATACTCTTTTAACACTCAACAACATGTCAGTGATATTCACTGATGTAGTTGTATGTATTATAACATTCTTTTATTCTTTTTATGGTTGTGTATATAGTATTGTGTTATGCTTAGATTCTAAAATAATTTGAAGTAATTTAGAAGAAAGTAAATACATTTGACTCCTGAACAACATGGGGGTTAGGGACACCAACCCCCACATAGTTGAAAATCCTTGTGTAAATTTTTACTCCCACAAAACTAGCTATTGTTAGTCTGCTGTTGTCCAGAGCCCTACCAAAAATATAACAGTGGATTAATACATATTTTATATGCTTTATATAAATAATGCATACTGTATTACAGTAATCCTGCATGAAAATATTGAAAAACAGTTGCATGCTGTATTATTGAACATCATAAGGAGAAAATACAGTTGCAGGAATATATTTATCAATATCATAAATTCACATCATCTGTCTACAAGAAAATTCACATATTCATAGACCCACACAGTTCAAACCATGTTGTTCAAGGGTTCACTCTAGTCACCTCACTGTGAAATAATTACTCATGGTATTTTGTAAAACACTAACATGTTTTACATAAGGGACAGAGTTGAAAAATTAAAATCTTTGTAATCTTTTAGGTGTATCAAGCCAAATGATAAAAAGGCAGCACACATCTTCAACGAGGCTCTAGTATGCCATCAGATAAGGTACCTGGGTCTCCTGGAGAATGTCCGTGTGAGGAGGGCAGGCTATGCTTTCAGGCAGGCCTATGAACCGTGCCTAGAAAGATATAAGATGCTTTGTAAGCAAACGTGGCCTCACTGGAAAGGACCAGCAAGGTAAGATACTCCTAAGACATACCGAATAATCAAGTTGTAAATCATACCAGTTACATGCTGTTTTCGTAAGTTGCTGAGGAGCAAAATAGTTTTCTGTGAAAGTGAGCTGTGACTTCTGTTTTAGACTCTCTTCCACCAGCTACAATTTTGTGCCAACTTTTGATTAATTATAGAGGCCTCAGTTTTCTTTAAGGTCCAAACAGGGCTTATTACATCCACATTTGGAACTTCTGGGTCAGCAAAATTATTACCATACATCATGTCAGGATAGCAAGAGATTATATGTCACTGATAAGTATATTTTAGCAAAATAATACAAGAGTAGAGTTAGAGGCATCTTAGCTCCTACTTTCAGCTTTTTGCTTTTCTTTCGCTTTTTAATTTTTCTTTGGAGGACTAACCCCAGAGAGACTCAGTGGGTATGAGTGAGGTTCCACTCTTTGTTCAAATCTGCACCAATTGAGAAGTGGATACAGGAACAGACCAGGCACAGTGTCCGTGTAATAGCCAGGAAAGCTTGGTGAGAGAACTTGCCTGGACCCATCGCCATCTGTACAGGTCACCTGCCCTGAATTGTACTTACAGGCCAGTTCTGGAAAGAGGCCCTGCCACAGTGCCATCTGGGAGCAGCTCTAAACTCCCCTCCCCGCTGCTCTGCAGAGAGAAGAGAAATCAGGCCTTGCCTTGGCCAGTAGCTGTCTTCTCTTCTCACTGGTCTGGGAAGTTGCCCTCTCTGTTGACCATAGAATCTTGCTCCAATCATTTCAGGGGAGCTGCATGCCTGTTTTAGGGGCCAGGCAGAAGCTTTAAAGATTTCCGTTTCACTGAGTCAGTGTTGTCACTGCCTGCTCTCTCTCTGGCCCTCACCTTTTACAGGATATCGACAGTAGTAGACACCCTGTGGGGAGAGAAGAAAAACTCCAGATATAGGGTATGGTGTCTTTGACACAGATTATTCAGTCTCCCAATAACATAGGGTCTGAGTACAATTTCAGTTCCCCCAGCTAATTTGCAGGGTGTTATGGTCAGTGTGTACAGTAATAGAACATGTATTCACGTCCTACCTGGCACCGTGTCCATGGGGTCCATTAGGAGGAGTGGAAGAGCAAATATCTTTTTTATGATACATCAAAATCTTTGATAAGATGTGCAACATTTAAGAAATCTTAAACAATTTCTTAACACAATAAAGCACCCATAATTCATTTCACTTGGAAGGAAATTCAATCTGTATGTGTAATATTTGAATTGTTTAATTTTAAAAACTGATTCTGAAATCAGGGTCCAAGATGGAGAGTTCAGAGGCAAGTCCAGGCTTTGCTCGTCACATGAAGCTCATTGGTCTGATCCTTAGCACTCTCTAGGGCCCTGCACTCACGTCAAAGGACAGGGGCAGCAGTGCTTAGAGTGCTTCAAGAATGAGCTGAGTGTATGATTTTCTCACACACCTTCTGGTCCTGGTTGGGACATGGGCACTGGTGTATTTGCTACAAGTGTAGCCATTGCTAATGAAATCAAGAAATTGGCTTTAATACCATATTTTTTGGATCCTGTTATTCTGAACCCAAATTTGCTTTCTCAGCATTTACTGAATTTGGTTTAAGTTGTGGAATTCAGTCTAAAAACTCTTTGCTAGAAGGATGCTTCCTGAAAGAGCAATTTTACTTGGAAATGATGCTATTTTTTTATACCACTGAGAACCTGATATCATTATTTAAGAGATCATAAACTGTTTTTGTAACTCTGAAAACTCACTGTTTTTATTTTTATAGGGCTGGCGTGGAGGTTCTGTTTAATGAATTAGAATTTCCTGTGGAAGAATACTCCTTTGGTAGATCAAAGATATTCATACGAAACCCAAGAACAGTATGTAATCAAAACCTTTACACTTTGAACCTGTTATATAGGCAAGGTCTTAAAGCACATTTAACTTTGTAACTTTACCCCAGGTGCTGTCTAGACTGCTATATCCCTCTTTCTCTGCAAATGTAGGAGACTGGCCGGCCAAATTAGGAGGAGTGGAAGAGCAAATATCTTTTTTATGATACATCAAAATCTTTCATAAGATGTGCAACATTTAAGAAATCTTAAACAATTTCTTAACACAATAAAGCCCCCATAATTCATTGCACTTGGAAGGAAATTCAATCTGTATGTGTAATATTTGAATTGTACAGTAATTGTTGGGAAGAGAACCTTATAATTAAGCACTACATGAAATAAGTAGACTAGAATGAAATATAATCAGATTAGCAGTTGGAAATTTAGAATTTGGAATTTGGTGGCAATTTGGCAATTGAGTGAATTTGGAAAGTGCTCAAATTGTTCAAGAGAGTAACTTTGCCAGCATCTCCCTTACACTGATCATTGCATCCTAGTGGATACCATAAAGGTAAACAAGCTGAATTCAGCCCATCTCTGACTTACCTAAATAACTAGATTCTAAATTATGGGTCATGCATGGGACAATTACTCATTTTTTTCCTCAAAGTATTTGATTCCAACATCAAAGCATTTTACCTCCTGAGACTATCTTTCATGTATGCCGTGAGTTTTAGGTGGATTTTTAATGAACCCATGATCATTTCTTACTAGCTTTTCAAATTAGAGGACCTACGGAAACAACGGCTGGAGGACTTGGCCACTCTCATTCAGAAGATTTATCGTGGGTGGAAGTGCCGTACACACTTCCTGCTGATGAGAAAAAGCCAAATCGTGATTGCTGCCTGGTCCAGGAGATACGCGGTGAGCGTCTATGACATGTAATCTGTAGTGACGGTGGTCACATGGTTATGTAGCTGCTAGGTTTGTAATTTTTACATGGTTAATCCTCCCCACCAGCTCATGCAATGAAAGGTCTTGTCCCTTTTTGAAAGATGAAAAAACAAAGTCACTGGGCTTTTAAGAAATTTGTCCACAGACAGACAGCAAAGTTGCTAAGTGGCAGAGATGGGTTTTGAATCCGGGACAACCTGAAAGCTCAAGTTTAACATAGCATATTGTGTGTGTATGTGTGAGGTGTGTGTGGGGGGGGGGGGGGCCTTTATTCCTCAGATATCTGTCCCCATTGAGTCAATAATAAAGAGTATTCACCTAATTGATAATGGAATTTCTTCTTGGCAAGGGATGCCAGAGGTTTGAGGAAAGCCTGAATATTTGCCTCTACGCTAGCTTCACCATTATTTGTGTTCTACCACTTTATTGGTAAAAACACTATTTCCAAATGCTTTTTTCATTCTGTGGTTTTTAGCTAGAGAATGAGTTGCAAAGCAGATTTGCAGTCAGGTCTCCTTTAGGATAATTTTTCTTCTCTTCAGAAAGGCATGCATAATCAGGACATAATTTATACAGACCTATTCTCATATAACACATTTTAGTCAGTGATTTCCAAGTTTTAGAAATTAATGAGGTGCTTAACTGATTAAGCTAAGGAAAAATTGCTTAATCTTTAAAAGAGTATCTTTGAAATTGTTCCCTGCAGTTAAAAGTAGAGCCATTGGTGCAAATGTTAGTGTGAATCTGTCAGCTCTGTGAGGGACAGGCTCATTCATATGTTGTCTGCAACAGCTCAGGCCTTTCTTGTCACCTAGCCTAGCTGCAAAGGCAGTGATACTCAACTCTTCTACAGATTTGCAGTGCTCTCTTTGCATGAGAAAGGGAAGTCCAACAAATACCCAACCACCCAGGAGCTCTGTGTATCATCTCTTGTTTGAGATCTTTAGAAAATCACAAGTTTGGAAGTATACTGTCTTCATCTTGAATTCTACAAATGTTTCTGAAACCCCTACTCTGCGAACTCTAGGGATAGCAAAGTAAACAGAACAACCTAATTTCTGACCCTATGGAGTTTTTAATCCAGTGAAGGACAGTATGCATTTATGCAAATAAATCATCAACACAGTTACAGTGTGTTGTAACTGTAATAGGTAATAGGTAGAAAAGAGCTGATATACAGAGAGCTACGGTGTACCTTTAAACAGGCTGGGCGAGGGGTACCTTCTGGGAGGCACCATTTCGTCAGGATAAGAAAAAGGCAAAGCAGAGAACTCAGACTAACAAGTGTTATGTGCACCTTCCTTCCCATAGAGAGTTTTTATATATGCAGATTTGAAAAGTCATTAATTTATGATGGTAAGCATTATAAACAATATTAACTTATAGAATAAAGGGGCCCTCCCTGGTGGCACAACAGGTTAAAGTGCAGCACTATAATGCTAACTGAAGCCACTGCAGCATAAGTTTGATTCCCGCCCAGCGAGGTGACCCACTTGGCATAGCAGACCTCTCCAGACTCACCCACTGCTCCCCTCAGCAGTGTATTTCAATTGACCTGCCTGTTCTGCTCCCCACTCTGGCTCTGGTGAATTCTCTCACTCCACACCTCTGGTTTGTACCACAGTTCTTGTATACATGCATAAATAAATATTTTTAAAAATTATAAAATAAAAATGAATAATAGTCCAGTTTTAGAGAAAGCATTAATTTAGTTCTCTAGTGTTATATCAGTTTCAGAATTTGAACTAGATACCTCAGCCAATCTACTACATGGTATCCAAGCCAGTAATTAAACTCAGTATTTCCCTTAACCAAAAAATTCCAATTTTCTGAATGCCCATTTTTCAGTTACTACTTCTTTTTAAAATCCATATTTTATAATATTCCATGCTTCCTTACGATAAATTTTAAATGAGATAGTGAAACCATTTAGGAATTGAAAAAGAAAACGTTAAGTTACCAAATGGATGTTGGAAGTGATGGTCAGATATTGTAGATAAAATTGATTCATACACCATGCACTAAGATTCTATGAGGAGTTTTAGACATTTTTGTAGTTCCTCATTTGACAGATGAGAGAACTGATACCCAGAGAAGTAATGCCAGGTTCAGGGTTTTTTGCCTTCCTCTCTAGCATCTTTCATTCTGTTGCTCATTTGTTGGTACTATCACCCTCCATTTCCTCTTGATATTCCAGAATTTAATCTAGAGTCCAGGAAGTAAGTCATGTCATTCCCTTCCATCTCCACCCATAAAAAGAAGCTGAGCCATCTAGCCTAAGTGAAAGACACACAGCATGGTTCAGTGCTGTGTTTTCTTCACAATGCCCAAGTTCCAGTAAATATTCCACACTCACTGCAGTCAAAGCTCACTTTCTAAGGCTAATGTCCCAGTAGGTTCACTCACTTAGGCATCAGCCCTCTAAGGAAGGAAGTCCCGGAACGTTGTCTTTGCCCGGCCTGACCCTTCCTGGATCTTGCCCGTGCCCCCCTGGAGGTGACCTCTGCAGCCACTGGACCTGTTTGCTGAGCTCCTCTCTCCCAGGATGCTGTTTCTAGTTCACGTCGCTAACTTATGACTACCTGTAGTGCTTGAGTGTGGAGCCCCACACTTAAAGGGTTTTATGCAGAATAAGAGATCAATATAAGTTTAATCAGTTGATTTATGTTTACTTATACTTGTCAGCAGAATTCCCAGCTTGAGGCAGACTTGAAAAGAACCAGGGAGGTTGGTGAGAAATGGCACCAAAAAGAGCAAAGTCAAATGCAAATGTTGAACTCAAGTGTGTTACTCATTCAGCAGAGATTTGACTATCTTCATGTATCATGTTCTATCTTATAGCAATATGATAAAAAAAGAACTGTTAATAATGGTGGATCCTGTGTCGACTAGAAATTATGTAATGGTACTTAGTATCTTTGAAGGATACTTTGGGTAAACTAATATTTCTGAATTTGTATGATATTTTGGTATCTTTCTATATTGGTTCCGAGAAGATAGTTGCTTAAGTTAATTGCAGTAAGTTGTTAAATAACCTTTCTCAATTCCTGCAGTAATGATAAGTAAATAGAACTACTGATATCTTCCCCTTTCATCCTACAGCAACAAAAGAGGTATCAACAGATAAAGAGTTCTTCCTTACTAATCCAGTCCTACATCCGGGGTTGGAAGGTGAGTTTAAAAGAAGTGAGGGTTTGGGCGTTTTTTTTTGTTTCTTCACAAAGGATGATGTCGTTAGCCCTGCCTTGCAGGGTAGGGTTTCTCATCTCCTGCCTCCCTTGTAAACAGTGAGATGGAAAGAATAAATATTATGGTCCACGTGGGGGTCCTGGTGACCATGTCTTGTCTGCTTCCTAGCCAGCCTTCTTTTTAAGTGCTTTGTTCTCTCAGCAGGAAGTTCTTGAAATAATACTGAACATGATTTCAGTATCCTCTTACCCCTGTTTATCAGGGAAGCTATAGTCCTGAAGCTATGTGACACTGTTGTCCTGACCCTGTGAGTCCTGCCAGACCACAGCACCCCTGCTATGACTTCCTGGTGACCATCTCTCCCCACAACGAAAGAGTCTTGAGCTCTGACCAGCCTGGCACAGGCACAGTGGGTAACCTGGTTCCAGGTCCTTCATGTCAAAGGATCAGCAAACTACATCCCACTTGCCAAATGTCTCCTACTTCTGTCTTCACACCAGCTGGGAGCTAAGAACGGTTATGATTTTCATTATTTTAAACCCTCATTGTTTTTTCTTTAAAGGCCTGAGAAGAACATTATTTGGTGACATGAAAATTATATGAAATACAAAGTTCATAAAAAATATTTAATTGGTACACAATTACATTCATTTATTTATATCTGGTCTGTGGCTGCTTCAGCACTACATTGGCAGAGTTGAGAGGCTGTAGGCCCTGCAACACCAAACATTTACTAGCTGGTTTTCTTCAAAAAAGGTCAAAGATGGGTCTATTCTGATTTGCTGTCAGGTAGTTTTGTGGAGTGGGGATTCAGAGGGGCGATTTCAAGGTAGTTCCAAGCTTGGAGCCCCTTCCAAGAGTTGAACCCTGAACAAGAAGTTCAGTGGCGACAACTGATCTTTGTCCAGGTCCACGGGCAAGCCAAAGCTTGATAGCTGTGCCCCAGCAAAGGCCACAGTGCAAACCTGATCACGTAAAGAAAGTGAAATTGCTGCCTGCAGGTTCTTCCCGGCCTTATTAGTAGACCTCCATCACATTCTCCTTTCTGAAGATTTTAGCGGCAGAACTCAAAGTTCGCCTGTTGTGCAACCATCCAAGGCCGAGTAGGTTCCTTGCTGATTTGAGCAAACAGATAAGGAGTCTTGGAGCCCTCGGTAGATTTGACCGGTCATTAATACTGAATCTTGGAACCAGGTGCACAGACAGACCAGGAGGTAGAGAGGCAGCTGGGCACACCCGAGACTGGCAGCAACTGAGCCTCCCAACCCCTGGTCCCCCTGCTCTGGCTTCTCTTTTCTCTCATAAAGACCTCCATCTGGGACACCCATATAGGTGTGTACACCCCTCTGCTCTCCAGCTCTCCGCCAGGGTGTCTGTGATGACAGGCGTGTGTGTCCCATGCTCATGCTCCTCAGCCCATGCTGCCATCATAGTGCCCCATGTTCACACTCTTGTGCAATCACATAGTACTACTTGTGGGCAAGGAAAACCAGGAAGAAAGCAGCACTGCAGATGGTGGCGGTAAAGACAAGTGGTGGAGGCAGAAAAGAGCCTGAGCAACTCCATTTTCCCTGTACCCCCTCTAAAGATCAGGCCTCTTCCTGGCCCCCACAAATAAAGTAAAAATGTAAGTCCTCGGGCAACTATAGATCTGAGACATTCTGTAGGGGAGGAGGAGGGAGAGGGATTAGGACAGGAGTGGGGAGAACACAAGGGGCTACAGTGAAGTGGTGGTGGGAATTCCACGGGGAAATCATACATTGCACAGAAATGAAGGGTGATGTAATGAATATATTTTTAAAATACTTTTTAAAAAAATAAAGCTAATTGCAAGGGGGGAAAGCTCAGTTTACAGCCACTCTGGGAAGTAGCCATTAGTTTTAGGCCAGCGATGAGACTTTTATTTTAGCAAATGTTAAGCAGCATCACTTTTAAGTAAGAAGTAAAAACAGTCCAGAAAATACTACTTTGATAAAATGGACTTTGCTAGCTCATGGGTGCGCTCCAGGCACTGTGAGATCTGTCCATCCATCCTTCTGATGTGTGCCGGCTTGTATTTACCTGGTCACTTTTTTCCTGCCAAAAACTAGTGCCAGAGAGGCTGCTGTTCCACTCGGATTAGAGCTCTGCTGTCAGGCCCCGGGTCTTCATCTGCCATGACCTCACAGTCAGCTTGGGATGAATAAGCCATGTCCCCTTTTGCTTTCACTGGTGAATGGCTATTACAGCAGACTCTTCAGGTATATATTTTTATCAGTCATCATGAATTCCAGTTTTGTTAACTTCCTATTTTTCTGGGAAATCTTGTGCCTTAGGCTCGAAAAATCCTGAGGGAACTAAAGCATCAAAAGCGCTGCAAGGAAGCAGCCACCACCATCGCAGCCTATTGGCATGGTACCCAGGTAGGCCACGGACCCCACAGAAGGTAGACCAGCACCCCTCTCATTCAGGGGCAGAAAATGTGTCACTGGCTTACGCTACTGAGCATGCGTCTGCCTCTCGCTCTTTCCGACATTTTGGTGTGGGGTGGTTGGCGCACGCTTTTGCGTTTACTGTGTGGTGGTGGCCAGTGGCACTTTTCTTTCCAGTGGGAACCAGCAGTAACCTTTCTTGCCTTAAACTTTTCTGTCACTCCTTTTCAAATGCATCACAGGCGCGAAGGGAACTGAGCCGGCTGAAGGAGGCGGCTAGGAATAAACATGCTATTGCTGTTATTTGGGCTTACTGGCTTGGATCTAAGGTACTTCATATGCACATCCCACACTCCATCCTGGAATCTGCAGTAATCATATGTATCTCTAGCATATCGGGGATGAATGCTGACAGTTAATCGTGGCGCATACTGCATGTCCTAGCAGCTGGATTTAATCACCCCGGAGCTGTTGGTGCCAGCGTTAGCTCAAGCATGTGTGGGCAAAAGAGACTAATTGCTTACTAATGAGGCACTAGTGTAATTGCTCTTTTTAAAAAAATCTTAAGTAACATGCATGTTTAGTTTTCTTTTTATTTTCCTCAAACGTGTGATGGTGGTTTTCTGGAGAGGTATTTGTGTGTGTTGGGGGAGAGGGAGGAAGGGGGGCATGTTGGGAAATGTTAAGATTTGGGCTCCAGTCGGTCTTTTGCAATGTGTTGATGATAGAAATGCCTTGAATGCATGCCTTAAAAAATATTAATCCATGAATGAAATGGCTTTTTTAGGCTCAATGGGGCAGCTATTGATTATTATAAGAAAATATTACATGTGAAAGGAATTGTCATCTGTGATTTAACAGAAAGCTCTGTTCATGCACAGCTAGCTATAATTGCCGCTGAAGAATCCCAGGAATGTCAGCATCAGCTGTTTGTTTTCAGAAACAAAGGCCTCCTGAAATACTCTCTCTAATCCCCAGGCAGAGTCGTGGGCTCTGTGAACATTTCACATTCCCCAGGGGACAAGATTTTTGGATGTTTTTGTTACTTAGAAAAATCAAAGGTCATCTCTGCCGAAATGTGTATTCCCATTAGAAACACAAATTTCATTATAGCTGTATGTTTTCAAGTCTACCTTGTCAGCATTAAAAGCCCATCTTGTGAGAAAAAATGAGAAAGGTCAACTTTTGCCTGCAAAAATCTTAATTTGCCAAAATCTAACTAGAGTTGTTCATGTGTGTTTTCCCTTGAAAATCTGTGAACTACAGATTAGTTCATTTTGTCAAACTGAGGGAATTGTCCTAGCTGAGGCAGAAGGATTGTTAGTTGATGATTCCTGGGATTTCTCACTGGGCGAACTCATTTCCGAATCTCAGTACTGTAATGGAGTGAAACATCAATGCTTGTCTATTCCTGTCTTTTAAAATAGCCATGCCTTGGATTAATTTTTCTCTAAGATTAATTGTAAATCTATAAATTGTTTAACTTTATACCTTGCCTCATTGTATTTTACTGCTTGGGACCTTAGCAAATACAAATTTTTGTACATGCTACTTGTCATTTTCTAACTGAAGAAAATTGAGTTTTGTTTTTTGATTGAACCTTAGAGAAACAACCTTTATTTCTTCCAGTTTTCTAAATGGCTGTTCACAAGAATTGTCTTTTTATATATCCAAAGGAAAGAACTCAGGAATTCCCTATTTCATTAGCCCTGAGTGCTCACAGCCAAAGGATGCCTACTGAAGTCATTGGGTGCCACACTCACAGTTCTGAAACTAGAACTCTTGGAGGGAGAGAGTATGGGAAGGAAGTGAAGAGGGAGAGAGAACATAGGGCAAGAAGGAAGAGAATGGGTGTTGGGGGGGGGGAGCAGGGGAGCCATTACCTGAGATGCCACCCAGCAGGCACCACTGAGCCAGTCTCCATGCAGGAAAATACATGGGCAGCACCAGCCTGACACTGGTTCTTTGGGTTGGAATGATCACACACCGCTCCTCTGCCATTCTGGTATCCCTATTCAGAAATTGACTCTTCTGTTTGGCGGGGTATCTTTTTCTGGTCGTTTATGCTGTCTGCGTTGGGCTATCTCTTTTATTTACTATCTAAAACATTCTAGGCTCGAAGGGAATTGAAACGCTTGAAGGAGGAGGCTAGGCGTAAGCATGCTGTTGCTGTCATTTGGGCTTACTGGCTTGGACTGAAGGTACTTCTTCAACCCCTTCTTTCTGTCCAGGGTGAACTCAATGAAGCCTAGCACCTACTAACCCTGAAAAAACTATTGATTTTGCTTGCACATGGTCTGCACAGTCTTTGACAGTGTCATCTTGCCTAATTTTGTTTCTTTATGAGAATAAACCTGTACACTTTCCCAGTTTTTTTTTGGAGGGGGGCGTAGTATAATTCTTTAAATAGTACTTATTCAAGAAGTAATAGCAATGCAATATATTTACCCAAGACACTTTGTTACCCAATTTCTGTTTTATGTCATCCTTATGAAGCTGAAGTTTGTTTTAATTCATGAGACAGCATTACAGTGGTGAAGCTAAAAGCAGTGACCAGCTACAGTGGCCAGCTGCGAATGGCAGGCTTTTACTTCCCTTTTTCTACCTCTGGCCCAGTCATGGCCCCTGGTGCAAAACGTTCTGCAGAGTGACCCTCATGCTAGTTGCTCCACACAGAAACCAAACAGTTATGCATCAGTAAACAGAGATCCTGATGAATAATCACCATTGGATCATTCAGGTTAACGAGAACTTTAGGTACAATTGCCTTCTGATCTAGGGGTTATATCCAGGCAGTGCTTGCTCCTTGAGCTACGGATGCCCATAAGGAAATACGACACCGAGTTCAAGTAAACCTTGAGAGTGAACTGCAGGCAATAGAAGATTTTCTAGTAATAATATTCAGCAGCTAAACACTGGGCTCAGCCATCTACATTACTTTCCTTGGAATAATTCAGTCGTTTCCCCCTCCCCCCCTTTTTTTTTTGATGCAATTTCTCTATCATTTTTTACTTTTCTTCTGTAAAAGTAGATTTTTCATCTGTTTGTAACTATTTGAAAATATTTGAAAAAGTCATTGACTCTGCATCTGCACAGCCTTGGCAGGATATATAAATTTGGCTTTGAAAGTCTGTATTATTCCTGGAAAGTTGAGCCTATAAATTTTTTAGTAAATTGACATTTCTAATTATACTGAAAGTCATCAAGCAATTTCTGAAATTAAGAAGTAGCAAGAATAAATTTAAGATGTTCTATTTTAAGTTAGCTGAACAAGTTCTGTAACTACTTTTTTAAGTCGAAACTAAGGATTTGTTCTAATTTGTGTTTTAATTTTCCTAAAATGAACGACATTGAGTCAGGATTTTTGTTCTTTATACTGCTAGCTCCCAGCCATATTTTATTTATCTTTAGTTTTCTGGGTTTAACTGCATATGATTTCATACTAGGGTTTATACTAGCAGTCTATAAACTAGATTCCATTTGTTAGTGAATGTTGTTTAATCAAAATTAACTGGACTTGGACATATTTTCTCTTGTTTCCAACAAAGGAGAAATACCTTACTATCTTGCCATTATTACTTTTTAAAATAATGTTAAACTTCTTTGAAGTCCAAAATAGGAGAATTTTGTGCATATTTTAAAAAGTTATGTTGGATTCTTCTTGTAGATATAACTGCAAAGTTCAGTGGGCCTTTTTAAGTGCCCTGAAGGGGAGCCCACTCTAGACTTAGTCTCTTGTCACCAGGCTTTTGCAGTATCTAGCTTTTTTTTTTTTGAGGGAGGAGGCAGCTAGAAGGGAGTTAGAACAGCCTACCCTAGGACTGTCAAAAAAGGCATTGTAGTGAGTGTAAACTAGATACAGTAAGACTTCTAGTATATTCCTAAGGATTCTTTTCCCCCTGTAACCTCCCTTTTACTTCTCTGCTTTCCTGTACTGTTATAATTTCAGGAGCCAATTAATAGATCCCATTTTCTTCTTATCTCTCCTAGTTGTTTAAACTTGAGATTCAAAATAATTAAGAAAATAAACTCATGACTAAAATAGAAAGAATAATTAGCAGCAAAGAAGAATTTGACTAAAGGAAGAACTGCTTAGATGGTATATGGGAATTTTTAAACTTTAATAATCTACAGTTACAGAAAAGGGTGTAGTAGTTAAATGCCTGAAGGGCCCAGGCGCCTGACTCGAGGATGAGGTAGGAACGTGTGGAAGGTGGATTGGGACTGAGGACCTCATGCAGTTTGGGCCTGTGGATTTCTTCTGAAGACAGCAAAAGACTGGTCTGTGCCATCCTTGCCTCATGCGCATGGAGCTCACTGTGCTAGGTGCTGGAAAACTCCAAAGAAACTACTGTCTGAATTCTTCTATGAAATTCTTAATTTAAAATATGCATGTGTGAGTCTGGTTCATAGATCATTGGCTTACAACTCCTGCTCTAAAAATATGTTGACTTTAGGCAGTTAAACCCAGAAAAGTGAAGACCAAAGGAAAAGTTGTACGATGTCTGAATTGTTCAAGTAGACTAATATTTTGCTAAATTCGAACTCCCGTTTATAGCTGGGTGATAATAAATATTTTTAAGTTTTCCCTCAGTTTCAAATTTTAGCTTGATCATTTGCTCATTCAGCAAACAATTCATGTCATTATTTTATTTGTTAGACATTAGTATATAAAGTAAATCTGACAGTGCAGCAAGGAAGAATTATGTAAACTACAACTATAATATATCTTACTGCAATATTATAGTATTGAGTAGAAAGGCTGGTGGGAGTAGAGGTGAGAAAGAAATCGTTGTAATTAAATGGAAGAGGATGGTGGTTCAAAAGCTTCGTAACTTCTGTTTTTAGCCATATTCAGTACTAAAAGTCCCATCTTCATATGTAAGACTTTGGGAACTGCTATTGCTCTTCAGACACTTTTTTGCCTTTTAAGAACAATTGGAAGAGAAAATTGCCTTATATAATTTTTTTTCTGAAGTGTATTTTGATTTGTGATGAATTTGCATCTCTGCCTGTAAAATGTGTCTCATCAAATCATCACGTTCTTTAAGCATTAGTTAAGAGGATTTGAAACATCAAGACTTTGAGATGTTAGGCATCTCTCCATTTCTTTTTGTTCGACTTAAAATCCACTAAATATGCTTCTGTTATTTTACTGATTCCAGAAAAGTACTTATATATACTTGCTCCACCTCTTTATATTTTTAGTAGAGGTGCATCATCTTTATGGGCACAAGCCACATGTTAACTCTGTATTCTGCTGCTTCTTTTTAAAGGTGCGTAGGGAATACAGGAAATTCTTCAGAGCCAATGCTGGAAAGAAAATTTATGAATTTACACTTCAGAGAATTGTAAGTTTACATATGTAACTTTACATATGGCTAATTAGCATTTTGTATTAACTAGTTAGGACTAGGTCTAGCTTACTAATATACAATATTTTTGGTAACAAATCTAAACCGTGTCTCTGAGAGATCATCTTTTTTATCATGTCCTTTGAAATTCAGCTAGAATCATGCTGGAGAGCGTTATTAATGACCAATATCTGACTCACAAACTGTTCTCATCTGAAAGAGAGAACATACTTTGGAGAAAGTGACACCAAGGAAACCAGGTATCTAGTCCAGACCACAAAAATATTGTTGTGGCTTCAACAATAAACATTTATTTCTCATGGTTCTGGTAAGGTCCACCGCCTGCTTGGCCTCACATGGAGCAGAGAAAGAGAAGCAAGTTCTCTCCTGTCTCTTTTTATAAGGACTCCGATCCCATCGGGGGATCTCTGCCTTCCAAACCTGGGAGAGTGGATGCTGTGCCACTCCAGGGCTGGACAGTGAAGTTGCCCTCTGTCAGAGCAGGATATGTGGTGGTGGGGCAAGGATCTTGTCCGAAACTTACAGACTTGGGACTTGAGCAAGCTGCCTACATTAACAAGTTGGCCTACTACAGACGGGTTTGTTGGCTCATGTTTCATGTCTCACTATATCTTTTCTGGTTTTTATATTCATATGATATTTTCTGTCAATCTGAATGCAGGTGCAAAAATACTTCTTGGAAATGAAAAATAAGATGCCATCCTTGTCTCCAATAGACAAAAATTGGCCACCAAGACCTTACCTGTTCTTGGATTCTACTCACAAAGAGCTAAAGAGGATTTTCCACTTATGGAGGGTAAAAATGTCTTTGTTTTATTATTTTGGAGACTTCTTATATATATATATATTTTTTTTTTTTTTAATTTATTTCTGCATATAGAACTGGGGTACAGGCCAGAGGTTCAGGGGGATGCGAGGATTCACCAGAGACAGAATGGGGAGCAGAACGGGCTGACTGATGAAGTACACTGCTGAGGGGAGCAGCAGGCAGGTCAGGAGAGGTCTGCCACGCCATGTGGATCATCTCCGAGACAAGCTGAGATCGATCTCATGTGGAAGTGGCTTTAGCTTCTTAGTGCTGTGCTCTAACCTGCTGCGCCACCAGGAAGAGTCTTTTTGTATATTTCGAGTGTTTTGGCGAGTGTCATCTAAAAGCAGCTTTGACACATTCTTCGTTTAGCCGGGGTTGTTACCTGACTGAGCACTTAGATATGTCCGAACCGCTCAACGTCCTCGGTGTCCTCCCTGCCTGCTTGGAAAGGGCAGTGCCAGAACACATTGTCTTTTCCTTCCAGATTCCAGTTGCTTTTAAATAGGTCAGTGTTCAGCTAGCTAGTTGTTGCTATAGTGTATCTGAAGGAATATTGCAGGAGATAGAAAGAATACCCTTTGAGTATCTGCAGACAGCATAAATGATGCTAACCATATGAGCTTACTTTCTGAGACTCAGCGATCAGATACCAGACATATATGGGAACATACACTTCGGTGGAAAGAGGCTTTGAAGTCTTCCAAAAGATATTGGAGAGAGAAAATTTCCTTCTACCTGAATTAAAGGGAAACTGAAAATCAGTTTGATCATTTCCTTATAGTACTGCTCACTCAGCTTTATATGGAGTATTGGGGTGATGTAGGTGAGCCCAGTATCAGGTCCATGGGGTACTTCTATACACGTTGACTTTACATCAGTGATTTAAGTCAATATGTAGAATATAAACTATATATAAATATCAACTAGAACACCATTGTGAGCCTGAAGGGCTTGTATTTAATAAATGAAGATTGATCGATCCCTGGCATCTACTCTGCCTCAGCTTCCAGGAAACTTTCCTGGCCAGCAGTGTGTGCTTGGTTCTGACCACAATCCCATAATCAGTAATTAGTGATACTAGCACGACACATGGAATTGGGCTCTGAGTTCTGTTCCCTAACTTTGCATGAGTCAATGTAGTGAGCTTTCACTCATCGGTGAAAGCTCACAGTGATAGCCCCTTCGGAGTCTGCCATAATGACACTGTACAGAGAATGATGGCGAGCTGCGAATCCCCGGAGTCTGGGCTGCCTCCACCCTCTCCCCTGACTCCTGAGTCTAACCCATAGCTCCCTAAGGGTCGGGGTACTGAAGGAGGATGTGTGTTGTTCCTGAAAGGAGGCTGAGCGGCAAAGCTCCCACTGTGCTGTTTTGTGGGTGGTGCTCAGCAATACCTACAGCTAAATTTCCTGGGGAGCTCATCTAAAACACTTGGCTCCTCTCCTTCCTAGTACCCCCTTTCTCCTTTCAGTGCTAACTCAGAATTAGTGTGAAGGGGGCATTTCTCAGGGCCCATGTTCACATTATAAAATGGTAGTGGGGGATTTGGAGCCATGTTTTTCAAACTGTAGGTCAAGCATGTTTGAGGTCAGGTTAGTAGATAAATATCAACTTTTTTTTTTAAGATTTATTTATGCACACAGAACTGGGGTACAGGCCAGAGGTGAAGCGGCAGTGAGAGGATTCACCACAGACAGAGTGGGGAGCAGAGCAGGTTGACTGATGAAGTACACTGCTGAGGGGAGTAGCCAGCAGGTCAGGAGAGGTCTGCCATGTGAATCACCTCCGGGGCAGAGATCGAACTCATGCTGAAGTGGCTTTAGCTTCTTAGCTCTGTGCTTTAACCTGCTGTGCCACCAGGGAAGGCTCATATTAACATTTTTAAATGCAATTCAGCAGATGAGAAAAAATGGCTTCTATTGATACATGTAGAAAGGATGAGTATTATTCTGCAAAGCTTTTGTGACCACTGTCTACACGTGTGCTTGTGTGCCCTGACCGTGCTGGCAGGTGTTACTTTACTGTGGACACATGGCAGAGAGGAAGCATTGCTCCCCACAGGGCCTGTTTGAAGAAGCACCCCAAGTTCTACAGTACAAAGTCATGCAGTCATTTTTCTAAGCTCAATCTTCAAAACACAAAGGAAAAAATGTTTTTGACTTTCTAAATAAATGTTTCCTGTACGTTCACTCATATTCTTTGCTGCTGTTAAATTATCATATGAAAGAGTAATGATTATTCATAAAAGTGATGTCATTTTTTTCCCCCTTCTTTTTATGTCTCACAGTGTAAAAAATACAGGGACCAATTCACAGACCAGCGGAAACTTATTTATGAAGAGAAATTAGAAGCCAGTGAACTCTTCAAAGATAAGAAGGCATTATACCCGTCTAGGTATGACAGCTTTGCTTTCTACCATAGAAGCCAGTGTTTTACTAGCATCTCACATAGGCTTTTCTTCTAGTGAAACTTAATTTCAGTAATACAGGAGAGGTTTTTTACTTTATGAATAATTTTCTCATCAATGGGATTTGAATATAAGAAAACACGTTTGGGCAATGGCTTTCATAGCATGCTTTACTAAAATGAGATTACCGTTGTTGGTTTCACTCTATTGGGATTAGGTCAACTACTTCAGGAAACAATTCCAAGTCCTCTTTTAAAATAAAAATTGCATAGGCTATTAGGATAAATTGTCACAGGAAACTGTAAGTTTTTAGAAACTAGCCTGATTTCTGTTGACAGTAGACTAATCACCATTCCTATCTCCCTACTTTAACAAGCCAAGTTAAAGTTAAAGAACCTCACTTGTAAGTTCAGTTCATAGAGTGAACCTGAGAGCCCTGGAGAAGTGTCGCTCTCGCGTGGGTCTGTGGGCTGCTACCTTCTTGGGCACTTCAGTCCTCAGGAAGAAGGCAGCACCAGTTTCAACTTTGCCAAGTGAAGTTCTTGCTGAAGTGTGCCTACCTGAGTATTCCTTCATTCCCAAGTTCATTACTTCCCCCCCAGAATCCCATACCTAATTTTCATCTGGTGTTTGTACGAAAACAGATGATACAGTTTTGAGCCAAATCTGTAACTTTTAATTTTGCTCTAAAAATAGCCTGGAAATAAAAACATGCTAATTGTATTCACATTTATTATTTAGGGTATGTGTCTCTATACACATTTGAAAACTCCTTTTAAAGGATTCAGTGAACATAAATTACCAGATTGATTTGCTTTAAATATTTAAGTAACACCACTTCCTCAGTCAGCTGAATTGACTGCTGAAAGTGAAATAGACTTCCGTAAGTCAAACATAACATCTCGATCCAAAGTTGTCCAAAGTGCCTACTCTATACAGCATAATCAAACAGGAAAATTGCCCAGATGCTTTTTTAGCAAGTAATTTTATTCAACTTTATATATTTTTAAGTTATAAGTAACCTTAATGAATATTCCCTCTAGATGATTCTTTAGAAACTGGAGGTTTTAAGAAAAGCACATTTTTGAAGAAACATTCAAAAGCTCTTAGCACTTTTTATTATTAAAAACATGTTTGAATACAACCTCCCCCACCACCCCAAAATGTTCACATCAAGCCAAGTCCCTTTTTGTTGGTTTTAACAGTTTTCAGGGACTGTGGTGCATCCACCCTCTGCACTGAGAGAGGTGGCATAATTTCCCCACCCACCGTCCTGTGGCAGCCGCACATGGGCACTGGCCTTTCATATCCCGAGAGCCGTGAAACACTGACCACCTACGTGGATTTTTCTTCCCTGCTCTTCCACCCACAACATAAGCATTTCAAGTTGTATTTGCAAATTGTCAGAAACTTCATGGCACAAAGCTGTTTTTTCTTGCTGTCATTGAAGACGCTGCCCTGAGTGGGTCACCCCAAAGACTTTAAGGAAATGGACACTCAGCGCTGTGTGCACAGTTATGCCTCTTCCTAGTTATTTATTTGAAAGAAAATTACTCTGACTCTTCATATTTACTGTGGCCACTTCTGTTCATTTTGGGTTGTAGCCTAGGAGGAGAGACTTGATTCTCTTTCTGTATTACTGATTTAGAACCATAGTTACATACTAATGCTAAGTGCTTTAGAGTTTTCTTTTCAAGTGCACACTCTGGAGCTATTCTTCTCCAGAAGGCCTATTGGATTTTCTTACTCTACAGAAAATGAAATTTTTCTTTGGAGCTACTGATGGTAATGATATGCAGTCTTTTTTTTCCCCACTGCCACCTATATTTAAAGGCATTAAATAAATAAATCCTGTGAGCAGCTGTTAACTTTGCATTAGTAGATTAGAAGAAATTGCCTTTTCTTCACGAGACCATACACTTGGACATTGGCTATTACTCTTGTGTGGGATTTCTATCTAGATTGTTCCATGTGATTGATGTTATGATCACATCAAAAATACACTTTAAGTAGGTTTTAGTTTCCATTTACAACTGATAATTTAGGGTAGTTATAAATTATATTTATAACATATAACAAATACATGTACTTTTTATGAAATTGTCACACGCTCTTCAGAATCAATCTGTTTTCTGATAGAATTTCCATTCAAAACCTTTGCTAATGAGAGAATTCTTTCATCTAGTGTAGGGCAACCATTCCAAGGGGCTTACCTGGAAATCAACAAGAATCCCAAGTATAAGAAACTCAAAGATGCCATTGAAGAAAAGATTATCATTGCTGAAATTGTGAACAAAATTAACCGCGCTAATGGGAAGGTAAAAGTGCTGACTCTTGAGAACTTATAAAAAGTGTTCATCAGTGATTTTCAGTTTCCTGAATGTTAAAATTTGTATTGTACATTCTCGGCAATTACTGTAAGCGAGCTGTTTTACCTTACTTTGAAGCTTAGGTGGAATTTTGCTTGTTCTTTTAAACTATTAGGGATTTAAATATATTATCTTTATTCTTTAGTGTATTTTCACTTGACATAGTCATGTATGCTGAAAAATATGGAATTAAAGGTGCATTTCTGCAAATAATGTGTGATTAAGCTCATGAATCATTTTGGGTCATGTTTGGTCATTGATTTTACATCTTGTTTGGTTTCAGAGTACATCCCGGATTTTCCTTTTAACGAATAATAACCTCCTCCTTGCTGATCAGAAGTCTGGACAGATCAAGTCAGAGGTTCCCCTGGTGGATGTCACCAAAGTGTCCATGAGCTCACAAAATGATGGCTTCTTTGCCATCCACCTCAAAGAGGTAAAGTTTCCCCTGTTGATATCCCTGAAAGATTTCTGCATTTATTTCATCTGTCAGCCATTGATTAACAATTTTCTACATCAGAATAATTCATTTACTTGAGACTCATATATCCTTGTCATTGTTTGCAAGTTTTGATTCCATAATTATAAATTACATAAATCTCAGCCTTGGATTTTCAGTAATTGAGTACTTTTAATCACTTTTCTTGTCCACTGGAATTCTAACTTCTCTGAGCAGCTTTTGTTTGCAAGCACGGTAATGTGCGTTATTTTGGGACTAACGTAGAGAATTATTAAGATGTTTTATTAATGAGGTGTCCTCCCGGTGTTTCTACAATATACTGACTTAGAGCAAATGTCTTTTTATTGATACTTAATTTGGGGGGCTAATTAAACTGCAACTACAATAAAGTCACTGTCTAATAATGCTGACCTACAGGTTTTTTAATGCTAATGCCTTTGTTTAGCCAGGATCTCCCAAGTTGAGTGCTTATTATTGTAGGCTCTGGCATTGGTCTCACTAACTTTACAATAACCTTGGCTAAGTCTTAACTTTCATGTACCTATATCATTTTTCTTCTGTTCGAAATGAGATAAACATAGTACCTATAGCCTAGCATTGCTAAATTACTAATGAGATGCTATTTAGAGAGCCTGTGACATAATTGTCATTAACTCAACAGGTGTTACCAAATAATAACCAAACTTACTATTTGCATCTAACAGATAGTTCCCCTCCCTAACTGGTTCTAAACTTACGAAAATCCTAGACTCCAGTTTAGTCTGCTTACCCCTCGGGCATCTGAACTTAAAGGGAGTCATTCAGTTGCCAGGATGTCATTTGATCACTCATTATCATGCATCGATCATATGTTAAAATGATGCTGATGTTGAAACCATACCCAGAACAGTCAAGTCAGCTTCTCCTGGAATGGGGTATACACATGCTGTTTTTTGAAAGCTCCCCTATGCACTTAGATATCCCCTATGCCTTGAAATATTTGTTGAAAATGTTGTTTTTCTTATTGTTCGAACCAAACCAGAGAGGCCTTTTAAAATGTCTCTTTCCGAATGAGTTCTAGGTTAGGTCAGCGCTTCTTAAACCCGATTGTGCAGCCATATCATCCATGGGCAGGCTGTGGATTCCCCATCAGCGGGTAGGACCCGAGATGCTGCTTTTCTAACAAGCTCCCAGGTGATACTGATGTGTTTCTGCCATCAACCAACTTTGAGGAGCAAAGGGTTTAGGTGACCTTACCAAAGTACTCCAGGCAAGATGGAAGAAATCCTGTTTTTGTCATTATTGTCTATCTTTAGGAGAGTGGCCTCAGTATCTGGTATTTTAGAGATACTATAAATATGAATTGAGCCAAGCAATAGTCACTTCCAAAGCCTGCTGCCATTGTGATAACTCACTCTTGGTTTGTCCCTTTAGGGCTCTGAAGCAGCGAGCAAAGGCGACTTTCTCTTCAGCAGTGATCATCTGATTGAAATGGCCACCAAGCTCTATCGCACAACTCTCAGCCAAACCAAACAGAAGCTTAATATTGAAATTTCCGATGAGTATGTTCATGAGTTATTTGATAGATTTTTCATTTTCAGCTTTATTGTTTTTGTTGAGCAGTCTGACCTCAGTTGTTTATACAACCACTACTTATTGAGTAACATGGGTGCATCTGGTATTTGTTCTAACTGACGGAGGGGCAGTGAAGGACACTGGCCAGGTCCCTGTTGGTGCACTTGACATTCTAGGAGAAGAGCCAAATATGCACAAATAAAATAACAAATAGGTGATAGGACTTTGATTTGAAACAAGTACTTGTAGATTGTTTTTAAGTCAGAGTATAGGCAAGGGGGTGTTTTTTTTGTTTGTTTGTTTGTTTGTTTTTTTGATAGGGAAGTCAGAGTGCCCTTTGTGCAGTGATCCTTGAGTTAGGGGTCCCCATTTTACTGAGGAGATGCTTCATGGGGCAGCATGGGAGAGGGGCAGGGTTCCGCTATGTAGCACTCCCAAGCTGGGGTGGGGAGTTGAGATTTCATTGAGGGTCATGGGAACCCATTAGTGGTTTTGAGCAGGGTTGTGGCATGATCTTTTTCAAAGCTTGCTTTGGTTGCATTGTGGACAATACCTCTAGAGTCGAGAGTAGAAGTGGACAAAACAGGAGTTTCTCTAAGCTGCCTAGGGTAAGGATTATTCAGCTTGGGCTAGGGTATGAGTGGGAGGTAGTGAGAAGTAGGCAGATGCTAAAGGTAATTTGAAAGAAAACAAGAGAAACTATTAACAGATTGAGCATTAGGATTTGGGCCTCGGTCCAAATGTTGGTACCATTTACTGCAGTAGATAACACTATAAAGAAAAATGAGTTTGGGGTGAAACTCCATGTTGAAGGAAAATCAGGCTTGCTGTTTTCAATGTGTTATATTTGAGATAGCTGTGTTCACATATATATATCTAGCTATGGAATAAGCATTCTGTGTTGTTGACGAGCTTTCACTAGTGCTAAGCCTGCTATAAATTCAAAATTGCTTTTTTGTACTTTACATTAGGGTACTAATTACCGAAGTACATTTTTTACACACAGCATGGGTCTACCCCTCCCCCCATTTATGAACATAAAATCTATTGACTAGAGATTATTTGGGTGAATTTGGTTTACTTTGCTGACTAAAATTTTCATATACCATCTATAATTAAAAATTTCCATTACTAATGATTTTGTTTTCTAATTAAGATTTTTGTCAGCCTATTTGAACTCTTCTAAGCCCTTCTAAAGTAAATTCATACCCATCTGTCCCTTTATAAGCCAACTGTCTTTGATGTGTTGCAATTTACATAGCTGTAGGCTCATTTCTATTCTCCTTGTTCACTAAGAATGGTGTTTAGATTGGATGGGAAATTGGGTCATATGTAGGCTCTACTTGGGAAATTACAGTTGGAACTAAATCACCTTTTTTTTTTTAAAGATTTATTTATTTATTCATACAAAACTGGGGTACAGGCCAGAGATGTGGAGGGTGAGAGGACTCACCAGGAACAGAGTGGGGAGCAGAACAGGCAGATCGACGAAGTTCACTGCTGAGGGGAGCAGCGGGCAGGTCAGGAGAGGTCTGCCACGCCATGTGGACTCCTCCGGGGCAGGCGGGAATCGAACTCATTCGGAAGTGGCTTTAGCTTCTTTGTGCAGTGCTTTAACCCGCTGCACCACCAGGGAGGGCCCTAAATCACTTTTTTTACCAAGTCCTTTCATATAAAACAAATATTAACAAACAGTCCCAGTTTGTTAAGGTTTAACCTGTTAGGGTCCACTAGAGCTCTCCACTTCCTCTCGGGGACATTTTTAATAGCTGGGGTTGCTGGATTTCTGCTTAGGTGGGGCTGCTGATTCCCTTCATCTTGGGGAGACTGTGTATTCTAGATGCAGAAGCTCCTTGTAACTGAGGGTAAATGGATAGAGCAGTCGCCTCATAAATTGACCTTCTACATATAAAAAGAAATCACACCAACATCCAGGTCACGGAGATTGCTACACTTAAGCATTCCCCAAAATGTTATTTTAAGGATACTGCCTCTGCAGGATTTTAATAGTGGTGCATGATGAAGAAAGTGTTCTCTGGTGGAAGTCAGGGTCTTTCTTTGTTGTGATTGCACTTCCCAGAGGTTCTGCAGTGTCCTTGCATATTATACTCCACTTGCTGGGCTGAGGGGCTTTGAGAGGTGCATGTGCTGTTTCCCAAAAGTGTCAAGCACAGCATCCCGTGATGACCTTCACGGTTGTGCTCAAGGTACAACCGTGACCTGATGGGGACAGTGGCAGAGTCTCCTGCCCGTCCTTGCAAGGCGTGGGGTGCTCTGGATGTGTCAGCTTGCAGTAAAATGTTGTCTGAGTGAGGACTTACAGTGTGGCCATGTGAAGAAACCAGCATTCAGTGGCATCACTTACCAAGCCATAACACTTTCCCTCTCCAGGCCTAGTCACTGGCAGATCTCAAGACAACTGAAATCAATGCAAATGAAACAACCAGTGGAACCCCACTAGCATCCACTCAGGCAGTACAGAGCCTCGTAATTAGTGGCTCAGTTATCTCCCCATAACTGAGAAGAGCTGTTCCCTGAGGAACACACTGAAAATCTGATAACATCATGCTAACTGAGATAGTGGCTTTAAGGTGAAAAAAGCCGTGTTTGGGTCCAGCTGCGCCACTCTCCTTCCTCACCAGTAATGCCAAGGACCTCGTTTTATGTATTCAGGGTCCTCACAGCACCCAGCCTGGGGGGAGCCAGCGAGATATTTGCTTTAGGAATAATCGTAAGAACAAGCACTTTAAAACGACTGTGAAAGGAAAGATTTGGGCCAGAACATGGGTCCTTACAGTGACCCAACTGCACCCCTGATAGATAAGAGACAGCTTCAGGCATCCACTGACAGCATGTACAATATAGTCATGTCTAGAAATATCAGTTGCAGATCAAACTTGTGATTTTGGCATTCTGTCCCACACAGATCTTTTGAAATACATTATTTAGAATAGAAATAGCTATCAGCATAGTATCTGGCTATGATAAAAATTATGCAGGAGCTACGTGAATAACATTTGAAAACCAGGAGGGTGTCAGTACCCCTTCCTTTCTGAAATTGACTTTGTTTTCTCAGTTTGTTGGAAATTTAACAGACGTTCCTGTTCAGTTTATATTTTTGCTATGCAATGGAAAAGGAGCATATTGGTCTAGCATATTGGTCTTTCCATTTGAAAGATGGCATTAATTATTTTGAAACTTTCTCACCTTCCTGGAATAAGGGGCGTCAATGATCTTCAGTTTACTTAAGGCTAAATAATAACCACCAGATGTAATACACTGGGTAGTGTGCAGGAAGCTTGACTGAAGCGCTAACCCTTGCAAGATCAAACAGCCATTGAAAGTTAAAAGCTGCCGTTAGCATAATCATCAGTGCTTCTCTGTGTACTCTTCTTGAATCTGTTGTATTCTTTTCTCCTAGGTTCCTGGTGCAGTTCAGACAGGACAAAGTATGTGTGAAGTTTATTCAGGGCAACCAGAAAAATGGGAGTGTCCCAACCTGCAAACGAAAAAACAACCGTCTCCTTGAAGTGGCTGTTCCCTAACGGGCCCCTCCTCTCCGGCTTCAAGGACTGGTTTCTTTGTACTAGTGCAATTTGCTTTTGTTTTATTTGGGGTTTACTGTATGTTTGGGAATTGCCAAAGACTAATCTTGTTAGAGCCCTTTGGCAAAAATAAAAATATTTGACTAATTCATTTTTATTATCAGAAGAGTTTTAACCCTGCAGGTCCACATTCTATCCCGGGACAGACGTGTAGAAACTAACATTGTCTCTGCCATGGCATAGGTGTTCATTGTTTAGTCATTATATTAGGTCTGTGTACCTTAAATCAATATTACTCATTGATCATTAATACATCTAAAGGTAGGAAGAGGTCTTACAAGATAGTACATTCATTCATCAAATATTTATTGAGTGCCTACTCTATGTTAGGCACTATGCTAGTAGTATAAAAACCTATTTTTGTTTTTAAGGCCATTGCATTGTGGCTGGTTTATGCTGGCGTCACTATGGCAAAGACAGATTGAAAATGTTGAGACCAGTTGCTACTAAGGATGGACAGAATTTTAGGAACACTGTAGTATAACCTTAGAGAAGTCTGTATTTCAAGAAGGGCTGGTCCTAGGAAGTCGAACTGTATAGCTGGGTAAAATGCCTCTCCATATGGTTTCTATTTGCAAAGAGAAAACTGACATTTGAACAGGACTTTAATTTGTTCAGATTGCTTATAACTGCTTCTAACAATTGCAGACAGTTTTATTTTGAGAAAGTGACAGAAGCAATCCAGTAAGACGGCATTTCCCTGTATCTGGTAAACATCATATTTGATCCTAGATACACTGATGTCTGCACAGTGTTGTTTTCATCCAAATTTGAGAAAATATTTTAAAACACTCATACAGTCAAGGGCATGTGTTTCAGACAGTGGCAGGAATTCTGTACAATGTGCAATAGACATTCAAGATCCTTTGCAAAGGTTTTATTTATAATGAACATTTGTGTGAGGGGTGATTGGAACAGGGTGCATATTTTAGTCCGGGATCAAAATTAAATTAATTTGTAGGACTTTTCAAATTTACAATGAAGATTCATTTTGGAAACTGCATTTTAAACTTTGGAATCAAATTGTTTCTTATTTGGGAAGATAATGTATATACATTGGTATGTTAAATAAAACTGTTCTAATTTGGTGCCATTTACTGAATCACAATTGTATTTTTGTATTTCAAGCTATTTTCTGATGTCATGTATTGTCACACAGAAAAACTTTACAATTCAAACATTATACGTTCTCTGTGTAATTGAAATTCACTTATCTTTTATAAATCAGATACATTAATTGAAAATATTTTCTGGGGATTTTCCTTTGATTTTGTACTTACAAACAATTGCATCCATAAAGCAATCTCAAAAGTTTTTGTGTTTTTTTTGGTGCAGATAGAGGTTATAAACACTTGCTTTCAGTCATCTCCAACTTGTATCTAAAGTGGTAGATTGACAACTCCTGAAATAGGTGAGTAGAAATTTGGAATGAAGACATGTTTTGAAAGTGCTTTTAAGCATATGTGGCATTCTATTGTTTGATATGCAAATAAGCATAAAAATTACACAATTCAAATTCTCTTGACAATTCATTTTTGTTTCCATGCCATCCGCCACCCATATGTTCATTTCTCATGTCTCCCAGCCCCAGAGTTAACCATTACTAATGCAACCCAAAGTTGCATTATTTTATGCACATGCTTGCATTATAAAATAAAAATAAATTTCCTCCTGACTAAGTAAACAAAAGCTAGAATATTACAGACAGTGCTTTTACTTTGCCTTTTTCACATAGCAGGGTGCCATGAAGTGCTTCCTTCTCTCACGGTGGTACAGCTTTCCCTGCACATACGCCTTGGGCTGTCTTTAGCGAGTACCGTACTGACCATCACTGGTTTTCCTGAATGGAAGTTTCAGTGCAGGATGAACTTGTTAAATTTTCCCAAGTACCTTCTTTGTAGATTGTTCAGTATGATAATTAGCAAAAATGGCAGTTGACAGCAATATATTCTCCAAAGTTGGTAACCAGTATAGAAACCATATAGTCTCACCCTTCATGGTAGGTGTTCTTCGAAGATTCAAAAACACTCTAGGAAGTTGTATTAGGTGAGAGTATTTTTGCATGTACATTTATCACTTAGAGACTGATCACTGCATCTTCAATAATTTCTTTTCATAAAATTCACTCTAGGTAGGTCACCTGACTTAGTACAGAGGTTTTCTGAGCTTTAGCAGGAAAGCTTTCTGTGTGAGATGTGTGTCCCTAGAGTTCCCTATGTTAAGCTAATAGTAGGAGAGCATCCTTGAATGTTATAAATGAAACTGAGTTCTTAGTGTTTTGACTGTCTGTAGTGTTGCCCCTTTTCCCACAGGGAGAAAGCTAGAGAAAAGCATAGTGGCTGAGAGCAGTTCTTACGAGATTTAGAAATAGAATATTAAACGCTGATTCTAAATTCTGAGAAAATGTAGATTGCCCTTCAGAGAAATGGAAACCATTTTCTTCTTGGGATCCCTTCACATCCAGCATTGAGGAAAGCAGTGTTAACTTGACCCCACTAGAAAGAAGAGGAGAGCCCCCAACCCCCAGAGATACTTGATAGGCAGTGGTTCCCAAAATGTTCCCACATCAATCCTGGTAAAACTACTGGGAAAGTTTTGCTTCAGAAAAAATTGTGTGTGTAGGTTCCTGGACCATATAATGTACCAGCTGAATCAGAATTTCCAGCATAGGCTTTGAAAACAGACAACTGTAAGGAAACTCCCATATGACTAGACATAGTAAAGTTGGAAAATGGAGAAAATATATTAGTGCCTCTTTAGAGCTACACAGCATGTGCTAACAAATCTTCCAGGCAGCGATTCTGATGCACACCTAGGTAGATGACAGATGCCTAGAGCTACTCTAGCTGCACAAGACATTGTTGTCTGTAACTGCCCCCAGTGACCTGATATGTCCTTATCCTTGAGTTCCTGTAATTGCTGCCATGGAGATTAAAGCATGGTAGCATTCCAGAATTCTACAGCTACACAACTTCTTCCCAGCCAGCACTTCGTTGCCGAGGCTTAGGGGTGACTTGTAGTCTAGACGAACAGATGTTCATGAAAACCTTAAAACAGGTAATGAGAACCAACATCAGACCATGATTGTTGCCAAGTTTGCAGATAAAGTTACTCTTGACTTCTACTAACAGTTACTAATAGACTGTATTTCATATTCTTAGAATAGTATCTTGGCCCCAGTACTCCAGATGCAAGACCATCAGCTCTTACTTTAAATAATACCTTCGTTCATACCCCACAGGTTATGTGTATGTTTCTAATGGCAAAGCACTAGGACCAAGACTTCTGAGAATCATAGACACACCCTCAATATCAAGGATTTGGCTGAAGTCTTAAGGGAATAAATTTTTTATTATGCCAATTCATTTAATAGGCTGAGTGAGAACTCTCAAGTTCATGTAATTGAGTATGATTACGATAATTAATGTATGGTTTTTAATTCTTTTAGGCTAAAGATACTAACAGCATTTTTTTTTTCATATGTTGTCTCATACGTAATAGGTAAGATATTTAAGTCCTAAGATACTCAACCAGTAAGCAGTTTGTGAAATAGGTATGTTGCTGTCTCTTCAGTTCTTAAAAGAATGCCTTGTGGTCAGAACCTTTGTATATAATATGGGCCTTGTTTTTCCATTAAAATTGTTTCCCTCAAATTCATTAAAAAAAGTAGGTGCAGGGCAGGTAGAAGGGAAAAGAAGGAAGACTAGTTTTGCTCTTTCCCTTGGAGTGAGAAAAACAGCTGTGAGTTTCACTGTCCATTTGAAGATTTAATGTTGAGGAGTTAATACAGTAATTTGGAGGAGCACTTTGGTTCTGGTTTAACAGTTTCATTATGTGCTCTTTCATTTTTGCCTTTTTTGTTAGCTAAACCCTAAGAAGCCTGGCTTTGATGGGCTGGCACATGCTCTCATGAGCTTCTATTCCAATAGCCACTCTGGAAAATTGTTTCGAGTTGGTTTCCTCCAAATCGTGGACTTGTCTGCCTCGTTCTCATTGGTTTGAAGAGCACTTTTAAAATCTGGAGTTAATCACAGTAGAACAGAAGCCACAACCTCTCCCTCATTGACTTTTTTTCTGCTGACATGGTGGCCAGATCCCCTCTGTTTGATCCATAACATTCAAAAAACCCTAACTTTGTAACTAAGGAAAACCACTTCAGCTTCACAATGTTTAAAGAGGAAACTGGAAACATAATTTAATTTCATATTCATCCAAAAGTCTGACAATCCTGAAACAGCCACTTACTGCACTTACTTAATGTTTTGTTTGAGCTATAGCTGACATATAACATTGTATTAGTTTTAGGTATACAACTATGATTTATGTATGTGAGAGGATGACCACAGTAATCTTAGTTTACAAATTAGCTTTGCATCAACTTGCATAGCTAGAAATTTTCTTAAAATGACAACTTTTAAGATCTACTTGCTTAGATCATTTCACTTATTAGTCACCTAAACATTCCTTCCTTTTCTTTCTTTGTCTTCTGCCTCTTTTTCTTACAATCTTCCTCTTCCTCCTCTCTTTAACCTACTAATGGATCTAACATTTGTTTAAAACATTTTAAAATTACGTATATATCAAAAATGTACACAAACCAGGAAATAGCTATCAAATAAATTTTCCAAAGTAACTTACACCCAAGAAACACCCCGAAGACCTTCCCTGGAGCGCCTCTGCTCAGTTGTAACCTTCACCAGTTTAAAAACATTTTATAAATGGAATCATACAGTATACGCTCTTCCTCTCAGCATGTTTCACTTAACGTTGTAATTGTAGAATTCATTTTGTTGCATGAGCCTGGTTCCTGGCTGTAGAACACTCTGCAGCTGTAGAACTCACCCTTGGACAAGAAGTTGTGCCAACTCCTTTGTGGTTAAAAATCCACATAGAGCTTTTGACTCTCAAAAACAGTGACCGGACATCTTACCGATACATACGCTATCAATTAACACCTATTTTCTGTGTTATATGTGTTATATATTATATTTTTACAGTAAAGTAAGCTTACTGTAGTAATACAATAAAGCCTAGAGAAAAGAAAGTCATAAGGAAAAACACACTGAGTACTATGCTGTACTTTTCCATACCACAAGTTTATGTCATCTGCTTACAAGAAATTCTGTATGTAAGTGGATCCTTCCTGTTCAAATTCATGATGCTCAACACTCAGTTATACTTCCTGGGGGTAGATTGCAATTTTGAATTATCTTCCTGTTGCTGGGCTTTGGTTATTATGTACAGAGCTGCTACAGATGTTCTTGTCAAAGACATTTGGGACCCAGCCTTCTGCCAGATGTACGTCTAGGTAATGCTGCTGTGTGGAAGCGCAGGTTATGTTCAGCCTTCGTGAATCCTCCCAAGCTGACTGGCAGAGAGCTGTGTGGGTTAACATCCGCCTGCAGTTCTCACATCCCTGCCACCTGATGACCCTTAACCTTAATGTGCATTTTCTTATGACATGAGCTCAAACACCTCAGTATTAGCAATTGGCATGCCGTATTTTGTGATATGCTGACTCCAGGATTTTGCCACTGTTTTCTCTTGGGATTGCCGTTATTTTATTTTCTGACTTGCAGTTAAATTTTGGGTATGAGACCTTTTTCAGATGTGTGATGTGGCACGTACCTTCCAATCTCTGATTTCCTTTCTGTTCTCTTACTGTGTTTTCTGAGAAGCAGACACTCCATTTTAGTGTAGTCTAGTTAATCAGCTCTTTCCTTTAGTGTTTGGTTTCCAGCTTCAGAAATATTTGCTCACTCGGGGTTATAGAGATGCTTGCCTGTATTTCCTTTTAGGAGCCTTATTATTTCCTTTTTGCCTTTAGCTCTTCAGTCTACTGGAGTGTGCTACTTTGGAATGGTCTGAACTAGGGAGTCACGTGGCTGGGGCCTGGCCATCCTTGTCTCACTGAACTGTTTTTAGATCTTCTGTTCTAATAATGTTGAATTATTCCTTTGTCTTTTGTTAATTATTTTGGCTTGGTAATGTGTCAGCATAGTCATTTAGACGTACAATCCATAACTCAGAGTTTCTATACTCTTGTGAAGGGATAAAGAACATTACAACTAATGGTGATAGTTCATCACCATTCCAGAAATGTGCATGTAAAATCAGCCCTCTAGTCACACTGGATATAGACATTCCTAATGAAACCATGGGGGAAAAGCATTGGGTTGTCAGAAGAGTCATGTCGTATTTTTTCTGTTTATCAAGCAAAACTGTGTCATGACTTTTTTGACAACCCAACAACAGATATTTCCTTGAAGTAAATTAATTATATGTGATGTTCTGGTTTTTCATGGACGCAGTGGTCCCCATCCATATCACTAATTATCCCTGGTTCAGATTTTCCATGTCTTCATAAAGTTACTATTGTAGAGCATATACATCCGTGTGAGTATATTGTTTTGTTCTCGGATTTGGTTTCTTTGTCGGACAGAGACTGCAGTGTGTTCTCAAGTTATTTAATACCATTTTAACAGTGTTTGACAGTTGCTTATCCTGTGCAATGGTAATAGTTCACCAGTGAGACCAGATGTGCTAGAAGCGCTGTACATCTTTGTTTTACCTTTCTAGTGCTCCCACAGGTTTTTCTAAGTTTTCCTAGTAACCATCCAATCCTTTCTCCTGCATGCAGTTCTGAACTATTTCAATTCAGACTTGCCTTTAAGAAATTGCTGCAAATGTAGCTTTTCTGAAGCTGGGACTTTAATTGATAGGAGCAGCACCAGAAAGGGCATTGAAGAGCAATTCTTCAGTAGCAGCAAAGGAAAACATGGTTAGCATTTGTTTTATACAATAATAATAATAAATTGCCTGGGGAGATACATATGTCTATCAGTCAGACAGGAATAAGTGGTTTGTCTAAATCTGAGCAGAGTGAGATATTGAGATACCACATAGAGGAAAATAAGACTTTCTCTCAAGTTGGAAATCCGAATGGAGTCCTTCGGCTACAGTGAGCGGCAAACGCACCTTTTGTTTACTCAGTAATACGATGTAGGTGGTGGCATGGCTATTGTCTCTTAAATTTTTTTTCTAAAAGGAGATAGTATACTTAAGCAGAGTAGTCTCTTTGATACAGCCCCAAAGTTATCTGAAAATGAAAAGCAGCAGCTTTTAAAATAGAAGCTCTTAGGGGCCCTCCCTCGTGGTGCAGCGGGTGAAAGCACAACACTAAGAAGCTGAAACCACTTCCACATGAGTTCGATCCCCGCCTGCCCTGGGGGTGACCACATGGCGCAGCAGACCTCCCCTGACCCGCCCGCTTCTCCCCTCAGCAGTGAACTTCATCGATCTGCCTGTTCTGCTCCCTGCTCTGTCTCTGGTGAATCCTCTCACCACCCCTGCTCCTGTACTCCAGTTCTATATGAATAAATAAATAAATCTTAAAATAGAAGCTCTTAGAAGAAAAGGCTAATAGGACTCAGCCTTCTTCTACTCAAATGAAACTACCTAATACTTTCTGATGGGGAAAATGAGGAAATTTCTATTTGGATGGCCAACCCTGCCATTTTTGGGAATCAAGTTCAAAAGAGCTTTCTGTTTAATGCTGCCAAACATTCCACTTACACAGGAAAGAAGAAAAATTATTCCTAAGAATAGATGATTATGATGTAGAATTGGAGTGCCTATCAACAAAAATAAAAAGAAGATGCCAAACCTTCATGTTTTGGCATTGTTGGGAAACACCTCTACTGCAGCCTTGTCTATAAATGGGACAGGACTTCTGTGTCTGCGTTTTGTGATGATTAGCTTGGGGAGAATGAAGGTAGAGTTCCAGGAAGTGGCAGAAGCTGGAATCCAGTCTTTCTGATCATCTTGAAGGCAGCTTGGTAGCAGCTATGCAAGCAACTTCCTCACACAATTTGTACCTGGATATAAAATCAAAATGGAATCTGGTAATGTTAAATGAAAAGCACTCGGGGGTTGTCGCTGAAACATTCTAAAAGGGGAAGGAAATCCACTGACCAATTTGTTCTGCTGGAAAAATAAACAAACCTGCAGATGAAGATGCTGTGTGTAGTGTCTTGAACTGTCCCCAAACCATACCAGTCTCATGAAATTTGAAAGAATTTATTTTACAAGTGTGGTTGACGCACATAGATGTGGACACATCACCCACAGCTCTGACTATAAAGAGGCTGTTTGGGCTGGCAACTACGTGCTTGAGTAGGAAAATCACTACAAGTCTACTCTAGGTACTCCAGTTTCCCCAGAAGTCACTGAGACTCATGCGGTTGCCAGTTCCTCCCAAACAAACCCATCTTTGAGTACCTGACCTGGGGCAATCACTTTAGGATTTCATTACATTTCCTGCTGAGACATGGTATATTCTAGTAATGGAAATTGTTCTGAGTGTAGAGATGAAAATTCTTCCAGTTTGCAGTGAGCCCCATCTTGATGCTATAGAGTCTCTTAAGTTTCAAGTAACTGCACCACTATTTTTCCCTTTCATGGAGTTAATAAAATGCTTTAAACAAAAATCAGATGTCCTAGTAGGTCATTTTGCTCTTTTTTAGAAATCTCAACTGTGCTAGCGATCACTAGACCAAAATGCCAGTTAATGGGTTGGCACAAACCCCACACTGTCATTCACTTGAATGTACATAGAGCATGTCTCATAGACTGACATCATGATTTAGAATGTGGATGCTAAGGATTAAAAGTGTTAGGGAAGGGGAAACATTCTCATCTCTTCACTAAAAAGAAAATTTGGTAACATGATGAAGTTTCAAGAATATCAACGAAACTATATTAAGAGATTATCAATAGAGTTGGGTGGTTCCCAGTATTTTTGAGTATGAAGGCACCTTTTAAATTTAATCATGAACCCCTGTGTGGTGGTGATCATACTTTCAGCATCTTTTGATTGGACAAGGACGTGATTTTTACAGGTTTGTAACTTAAGTAAATTTGTACTTTGCTAGCAGCATTGTACAGCTAAACACATTTGGAAAGTAACATTAAATATGATTGCAGGCCCTCCCTGTTGGCACAGCGGGTTAAAGCACAGCACTGAGAAGCTAAAGCCGCTTCCGCATGAGTTTGATTCCTGCCTGACCCAGAGGTGACCACATGGCGTGGCAGACCTCTCCTGACCCACCCCTCAGTGTACTTGGTAGATCTGCCTGTTCTGCTCCCCACTCTGTCTCTGGTGAAGCCTCTCGCCGCCCCTGAGCCTCTGACCTGTACCCCAGTTCTGTATGAACAAATAAATAAATCTTTCAAAAATGATTGCAATGTCTAATTAACACAGTCAGTAGGCAGAACTTGGTTCATGTGGACTAATGGCCCCTTTGCAAAATCTCCAGAATTTGAGTTTACCTCTAACCACTTTACCTTAAAGATAAGGAAAGTCAGAGTTCATTGAGATTCAATAATCAGCCCAAGGTTTTTTGACCTTTGACAGTACTAGTCTGAATACACTTCTGGTTTCACCGCTCATCACAGATTCCCATCAGAGGACTGGGAGAAGAAGCCTAAACTCCTGAATGCTCACTCATGACAATAGGAGACACTGATGGAAGATGCCACAAATAAAAATGTACAAGAAAGATGGGATGCCAGTGAAGAAGCCAAGCTGCAGCCCAGGAGCACAGTAGTTGATCAGTAAAAAGAGCAGATGAAAGCCCAGCTTCTGTTCTACGTCAGCCCGCTCTCCTCCCTGGCATTCTAACTCCTAGACAGGAATGTTTCTTCGTCATTTGTTTATCCAAGCTACACAATGAAATGTTCAAACTGGCTTTTTCCAAAGATGTTGGCATCAGTTCACTCTCCCACCATCCATAACTTTGTACAATAAGTGTTTATAGGACTTGACCCTCAATACCTGGGGACCATCTTTCTGGAAGGAAACAAGTACCAGCAGATGGATACAGCTCATTTCCCAAGTAAATGTATCAGATGGAAATCTCTCTCTTGCATGTCCTAAGGAAAGCAACATTGATAGGAACAATTAACTTTTCCCCAGTCTTCATTTATTTTTTTCTGGTATTATGGGCATTATCCCTAAATTAATTAAGACAGTGTCTATTCCAAAATCAATCTGTGTCTTTATTATCATAAGCTCAAACTATCCTGCAGCATGAACACTGCAGCATCTTCCTCACACCCATTTAATTGTTACTTGTCCCACTGGACTCTGTCTGGAAGAACTAATAGATATACCAAGGAAGAGTACTTTTTCAGGCAGGGCTGGGCATAAGTTCAGATAATTTCCCTGGCCTCAGTGTTATTTCACATAATGCAAGGCTGACTCTCCTGATTTCTCCAGAAGGGATGAGGTGACAACAGATTCCCTCAACTGTCTGAAAAGACATTGAATATTTAGATACTTTCTCTTTTAGGGAATATTAATACTATAAGTTTATTTGATAGTGGCTTAAGTAATAGTACTTAGGTCTGTATGGGAATTTAGCACTTTGTATTTTTTAGAGCAGTTGTGACTGCTTGGAACACATGATTAACTTAATAGGAAAAATCAGGGAAACTAAGTTCACAAGTCTGAATTAAGCCAGTGCCTGTTATGTGTACAGACACAGGAGCCCTGACATCTCTTTTATCTTTTAGGAAGGGCTATAGAGAGCAGATTGGAAGTTCTTTTAGAGTCAGTTTGCTTCAGTAGATCTTAATCCCGCTTTATGAACACGTAACATATAGCCTGGGACTTTGGTAGTTCACCCTGACTCATGTTTGACTCATGTTTCTTAAGGACAAAATTCATGAATGCTCACCTCGCCCAATTATTTCCCTTGGTTATATCAACCCCTTTGGTTACGCCAACTCTCAACCTCAGCACAAGCACAAGGCAGGGGCCCGACTTCCTGTATTTGGGATTTAGACATGAAGCAGTCCTGAGGCGCCCCTAGAGGAATGCTCACAATTTGCTCATAAGAAATTAGTAACTGAGGGCCCTCGCTGGTGGCGCAGTGGGTTAAAGCACAGCACTAAGAAGCTAAAGCCACTTCAGCATGAGTTCAATCCCCACCTAGGAGGTGACCCACATGGTGCAGCTGACCTCTCCTGACCCACCCGCTGTTCCCCTCAGCAATGTACTTCGCCAATCTGCCTGTTCTACTCCCCACTCTATCTCGGGTGAAACCTCTCACCACCCCCCGCACCTCTGGCCTGTACCCCAGATCTGTATGCATAAATAAATCTTTTTAAAAAAAATTAGTAACTGAAAATGAGTAGTTTTGATACATTGACAAAGATTAAAATGCACACAATAAAATGTGTTTAAGAAGAAAGTTCGGACAGCTACTGAATGACAACTGTGACTATAACTTCTACCTTGGTTCTCTGCTGAAGCAACTCTGGAGAAATCTGGCTTGAACAGAACAGCGACATGCCCCCACTGAAGGAGGAGAGGTTTGATGCCCTTGTGGCCTTACCTGCGTGTGCTGCATGTCCCCACCTTGGGCACCCTGCACACGAGGGAGTAGGTATCCCACGGAAAAGGCAGCCACAGAACAACCCACAGAATGCAGAAGACACGAGTGCAACAACCTAGCACTGTTCATTTTATGTGGAGGAGCCACTTCCAGTTAGAGAAAACTCAAGAATAGAAGCAAAATATTGCAAGAAATTTAAAAAGTGAAATGATGAAAAAACAAACTGTACAAAATGCTAAACATTTTGGAACATTCCTAAGAAAGACATGTCTGCTATTCTACTGGAGACAGATTTCTCTCCTTGATGAACATACTCTGTGTAACTTCATGGATTTTTTAAAAAGAGAGTGATTAGTTTCACTGTTGCTTCCCTCTTACTTTCAAGAAACTACCCCCCGCCTAAAAATTAAATCTGTGTTGGAAGAAAATCAGGATATAGGTAGATATGTTTTCTATCAACAAAAATGACTGCAATTTTGAAAATATTTTTCAACTAGTGAAGACTAGATGAATGGAAAGTGACTTTAGCATTTTCAGCATGTCCTTCAGCGCTGGTGTGAATGACAGTTCTTAGAGAGGGCCAGCCTCGCAGACTGTTGCCTGAGCACCAAATGGCTTTTGAACCTACACAGCTGGTGCTCTGGACTGTAAAGAGAAATAATTGCATCTGCAGAGTTTAATTTATGCATCATTGAAGATTTGTGGGGAATAACTTACTTTTATTTTTGCTTTAAAACCTTGAGGCTCAGATGCCAAAGAAGAAAGGTATAGAAACTCGTACTTCTATGTCTGGTGCTTATTCAATGAGGGGAACCTTTAAATTTTAGAGATGGGGTTTCTTAACAGTACTGTTTGTAAAATTTTCATATGCCTGTGACTGAGGGATATTGAAAACAATCAAATATATGTTATTCTTTGAAACCACGTGACTTAGACTCTTGTGGCTGAATTGTTTCTTAAAATACAAAGTGTCCACAATCTTCAAGTTCTGAACACGTTGTGTGTCACACACATGCATGTACATTCATGAAAAGAATGTAAAAAAGAAGGGGTGGGGGAGTCACTCTGTGCTCTTCCTTCTCTGAGCTTTAACGCCAGTTTGCAAACAGGGGTTATCTCCTTATCTCTGATGCATCTAATCAGGAAGTAAGATATTTTTGTAACTATTTTGCAACATCATGCTGCATCTTTTTTGTCTCAGTTGAAAACAACATGTCCTGTTCCTTAAAGATCATAACATTTGGTTAAATTTTTTAAAAAGCAAGAGAACAAAATAAAAATTCCATGATGCTGGCTTGGGCTGCATCCACCAGACCCAGCAAGGTCCCAGTTGCCAGGCCCCCAGAGGTCACTGTCAATTCCTTCTCTGCTACTGAAAAAATATAGCTTTCTTTTCATGCTCTCAGGAAAACACTCCATTGCTCTGCTCCCTGTAAATGGGCCTGGTATTGGCCTGTGTGACTGTAAGTTATTCTGACAGACTTATGTAGAGGTAAGGAGAGTTGGGGGGACCAGTGGGTGACACATGGAGACAGGAACAGAGAATAGCAGGCAATGCACAATTAGCAAAGCTAAGCAAAGTGTTGGGCTCTTGATAATGAGTGTAAAAAAAAAGATGGCTGCTCACCATGCTCTCTACCATGGTGTCAGTTACCTCCTGAAATTTCTTCTTACAAATTGTCTCTTCAACTTCAATTATAAAAGTAATTTTATTAAACCAAAAGTGATTTGTCTGAATCACAAAAAAAGGACTTCTCCAAAAGACTCAGCTTGGGAGCTGGCGTCCCATATGTTTGATTGACGTTGCCTCCTGCCCCCTGCTCTCCATTGTATGTCCACTTTCCCACTCTCAACAGCTTTTCCTCCCTGGACTTCCTTCCTTTCACCCCATGCCCTTGGCTCTTCATCTCTGTGTTCGCTCAACTGGTTCACTGCCTCCCAGGAGAGTTTATTCTCGTCTGTGTGCACATTCTTAGAACCGCCTTCCTTCTTGCCCCTTAGCCTCTCAGTTTTCTTAGGAGAATCTTATTTCTTCTTCATCATGGCATTTTAGAGGAAAAAAAAAATGTATGCTAATCATGGCAAAGTTACTTTTCCCTTCGGGGTGCTTAACTAATTTTAAATGTTTACTTTCGTTGTGAGATTTTTTCTTTCCTTCTTTTGGAGATGATTGCTTTACACTTCATGTAATTTGTACGATCACACCACCTCAGATAAATGTTTTCACACCACACCCATAGTTTTCCACCATAGTCCTTTGGGCCTCCTCCTTAACATGTATCACCCTCCCATGCTCCCCCCCCACCCCCGTAATCTCAATTCTACAGTTAGATTCCTAGGTTTGTATTATTGGTTTGCTTTTATCTGACCCTTTGCTTTGCTTCTCTGTATTCTACATATAAGAGTAGCTGATATTTTTCTTTCTCCTCCTGACTTATTTCCTTTTGCAGTATTCGCTCCAGTTCTACCATGTTGTTGCAAATGGCAAGAGTTCATCTTTTTTTTTTATAACTGGGTAGCACTCTACTCCTCTGTTCTTGAGCATTTAGGTTGTTTCCATAACTTGGCTACTGTTAACAGTGTTGCAATGAACACATAGGTGTACATATCCCCTTGAATTAGTGTTTTTGCATTTGGGGGGTATATACCTAGGGGTGGAATTGTTGGGTCTATTTTTTTTTTAAGATTTATTTATTCATACAGAACTGGGGTACAGGCCAGAGATGCGGAGGGTGAGAGGCTTCACCAAAGACAGAGTGGGGAGCAGAACAGGCAGATCAATGAAGTACACTGCTGAGGGGAGCAGCGGGCTGGTCAGGAGAGGGCTGCCACGCCATGTGGATCTCCTCCGGGGCCGGCGGATCGAACTCATGCAGAAGCGGCTTAAGATTCTTAGTGCTGTGCTTTAACCCGCTGCGCCACCAGGGAGGGCCCTGTTGGGTCTATTTTTAATAATTTTAGAAACCACCACACTCTCATAGGGGCTGAACAAATCTACATTCTTCCCATCAGGGTCTGAGGGTTCTTTTCCCTCCACATCTTCACCAACACTTGTTTCTACAGATCTGTTAGGTATGGGCCATTTTCACAGGTGTCATTGTGGCTGTGATTTGCATTTCCCTGACAAGAATAATGAGGTTTTTTTTGTTTGTTTTTTGTTTTTTTTTTTTTTTCATATGTGCCTGTTTGTTTATCTTCTTTGGAAAAGTGTTTATTTAGCTCTTCTGTCCATTTTTTTTTTTGATTGGGTCATTATTTCTTTTCATTGAGTTGCCTGAGTTCTTTATATATCTTGGAAATCAGTCCTTTGTCAGATGCATGATATGCAAATATTTTCTTCAGTTGGGTGTCATTTTCTCTTATCAATACTGAGATTCCTTTGTGATTTTCTCTCTCCTGCACATTTTTCTATTCCCAGCTTCTTCTTTAAAAATAGATTTTATTTATTTGTGCATACATGAACTGGGGTACAGGCCAGAGATGCAGGAGGGGGAAAGGAGGAGTGAAAAGATTCACCAGAGGCAGAGTAGGGAGCAGAACATGCAGATCAACTGAAATTCACTGCTGAGGGGAGCAGTGGGTGAGACAGGAGAGGTCTGCTGCACCATGTGGGTCACCTCTCTGGCCAGGAATTGAATTCATGCTGCAGTGGCTATAGATAGCTTTATAGTGCTGTGCTTTAACCCATTGCACCATCAGGGAGGCCCTATTCCCAGCTTCTATATAGTGACAGACATGTGGCATGAGCCCAACAAGTATTTGCTACATTACTAAATGAATAAATGTAAGCTATCTTAAGCACCTACTATATATCAGATACTGATTGTTATGGGTGCTGTGGTATAATGACTACTTGACAAGTTTTCAGGCTCTGGAGCATACATTCTAGTTAATAAATGCAGCACAGTACCCTCACTTAAATAAAACCAAAAACATTTTAATTGAAATAATATCATCAAAGAAAACAGTATGATCAATCTTCGAAATTCTTGAAAATACACATATGATCTTATCTCATTCTCTTTTTCTAGTTAAAACTTGTCCTAATTGCCTGCATTCAGGGGCAATTTCTTATTTTTACTTTCTTATTTTTCTCAAAGACTAATGTTCCATAGTATGTTTTCAGTTATGTGTCATTATAAACCTGAGGTGCTTCCACATTAAAATATGAATGGGCTTTGAGGGTGAGCATAGGAACCCAACCATATGTTGAAGCAAGTTTTATGGCAAAAGATATTCATGTCTCTAATAATGAACCTCAAAAGTAATTCTTCAAATGCATTCTGTCTCATGATGTGAAGGAATTTCAATATGGGCATAAACCAGCAAAATGGTAAAAGAAGCATTAGAGTGTTGAGAGCTTGATTTTTAAAAAAGAAAGATGTAAGTATTTTATCAACTCTGTGTCTCAGCAACTTCATTAGTAAGAGGAAGAAGCTGGTCAGGGCCCCGCAATGCAGGCTTAGCGCTGTATCTTCTTCCCAGGTTAAGGCCTATCCACTCACATGTCTCGTTCAGAGGGAAAGCCAACCAAGCAAAGCCGCCATTGTTGAGGTGCAGGACCACTCACCAACTGGAAAAAGTGGCAAATATTTTCAACTAGTCGTATGAATTCTTGTGACCATTTAAAGATATAGTGTGAAAACTTCCTACCCCCAAAATACCCAGACAAATTGTACTTGCTCTGCAGAATTTCCTTTTCTTGGCTCCCCCTGGTGGTACAATGGGTTGAAGTGCAGCACTAGGAAGCTATCATAGCCACTGCAGCACTAGTTCAATCCCCGGCTAGGGAGGTGACCCACAAGGCGCAGCAGACCTCTCTTCTCTCCCCCTATACTCCCCTCAGCAGTGTGTTTCAGTCAATCTGCCTGTTCTGCTCCCCACTCTGTCACTGGTGAATTCTCTCACCCCCACACCTCTGGCCTGTACCCCAGTTCTTATATGCATAAAAAAATAAATGTTACAAAAAAAAAAGAATTTTGTGTATACTTGCTTCTTTTCATTCACTCACATATTCATTCACCCCTCAAGTACTCACATAGAGGGATTTTATGAAGTCTATGTAACAACACAAGTGTGTAATACTTCTTGCTGTGCTACAGAAATAAAAATCACCCCCTATGTATAAAATGTATACACAAGTTACATGTCACATTGCCTTAGCAGTTAAAAGATTAAACTGAAAAGTCATAGCGACTTTAAATCTGGCCTAACTCAAGTTGAAACTTTTGCTCTCTTGTCATTTATTTCATGCAGTTGATTATGCATGTAGCAATAAGTATATTAATACTTAAGACAATGAAGTAATGGCATATGTTCATTCAAATAGATTTAATCTTATAGTACATTTTTTACTCATATTAGTTTTCCTTAAATATGTTCAACAACTTTGATATAATCCTCTTAAAAATAAAATCTGTTTCCTGCTTGCCCTCCCTGGTCATGCAACGGGTTAAGTCTCAGCACTATCAAGCTATCAATAGCCACAGCAGGACAAGTTCAGTCCCTGGCCAGGAAGGTGACCCACATGGCACAGCAGACCTCTCCTGTCTCACCGGCTGTTCCCCTCAGTGTATTTCATTAGATCTGCCTGTTCTGCTCCCCACTGGTGAATCTTCTCCCACCACCCACCACACCTCTGGTCTACACCTCAGTTCTTGTATGCATACATAAATAAAAGTAAATCTTTAAAAATATCAGTTTCCTGTTGTGGCAAATGCTTTCCTATGAGTCTTGTTATTGTTGCAGAGAATGTATCTGGACTCACAGGGAGCATCTTGTGACAGGTGTACTGAGGTTACCTATTGAATATAGGGGAGCCCAAATGTTGAACGAGCATTTCCTTATGAACAGGTGCCATTTTAATAACTGCTATTTAGATGAACTAAAAACATCTCTCTGTGCTTCCAAACAAAACCACATCTGGAATTAAGACTTGCATCTGGGGATATAACTTAGGGATACTTTTACTTTATTAAAGATTTTTTTTTCTCTTTAGGAAAAAACATGTCATGAAGCTTATTTAGATAGCCAAATTTTGTGAATAGTTAATGTTGATTGAGTTTCTAATTCTTTAGGATGATGGACATTGCTTTAAAAGGAGATAAAAATCCTGGGGTCCCTTTGCATAATTCTCCTGTCCCCCTAGATCACCCTCTTTTGGTAAAGCTATGAAGGATTTAGTGTCCCTGAATAAGTAAGTGCATTTTTTTTCTTCATTTTTCCAGTCATAAACCAGTTTTTCATTACACAAGGTATAATCAACATCACAGCCCTATAACTCTGAAAAATTTGCGCCTCCTCCTTGAAGCATTCTACTCAAGGCAGGTATTATGTTCTTGTCTGCTCAGAGGTAACGACTGCATTTTTTTCCAGGCCTTAACTTCCATCTCAACCCACTAGGGAAAATGCCACATAAATCACCAGTGACATCCTGGAATGCAGCGTAAGCCTCCATCAGAAAAAGCCTGCAGTCTAAGCGAGGAGGAAACACAAGCCTACAACTCAGACTTCAGGTGGTTCCCCTACCTCAGTTCCAGCATGGAAAGTAAGACTGAGGACGTTAGGAGTGTAGGAGTCAAAGTCGGGTGCACAGGCCGGAGGGGGACCCGACTGGAACAGGCCAGATGTTCTAAGTCCCATGTGTTGAAGTGTTTGTGGTTGTATTCTGTTTGAAAGTGATTGTTGATACTCTCATGAGACAGCTTGTGACAAATTGTATAATAAAAACGTTAAAAATAGCATATTTTTTCCCTGGAAAAGCTGAGTTCCCACAATTCAGCAATCTGGGAAAACTGCTAAACTTTTTGGACACAAAGTGCTGATTCTCTTTTCTAATAACCCTTTCATTACACATAGAATTTTACATTATAGTTTTACTGAACTCCAAACAGTGCTCCATTTATCCCTTAAAAAATAGATACGTTGCCTTATATTATTTGAATAAAAATATAAAATCTAAAGAAAATGTACATATCATGTTTTTCATTATACCAGCAATACCCAACAGAAATATCAATTACAAATGCAATTTGCCTGTGAAAATTGAATTTTCTAGTAGCCACCTTAAAAAGGTAAAAAGAATCAGTAATGTAATTTAATAATATATGTAATATATTATCATTTCAACATTAAATCTATGTAAACAATTATTGAGATATTTCACTTTTTTCTTCAATTCACTTTCAAAATTCAATAGGTATTTTATATTTACAGCATATCTCAATTCAAATTACCCACATTTCAAACGTTCAGTTGCCACATGTAACTAGGTTACTGTATGAAGCATCAGAAGCATATAGTATAGAAAGCATTTGAACAACATTAAGAAAAAAATAACCCCTTATGTAAAAATATGCTGATATTTATCAATGTGCCTACGGCCTTTAATATGCAATGGAATGGCAGGATTTTCAGAGGCAGGGAGCTGGCTTGAGTATGCAAAAGATGAAGAATAAGAAGGATAGGGAATTACTTTGCGTGTTTGTGACCAAGGGGATCTAAAGCCAGAAATGTTTGGAATAGCTAAGTAATTCATAGATTTCAAGTAGCACTATATATTAAAAATACTTTCGGTGGAAAGTAACAGTAACCTGAACATTTGGATTCAAGATGGAAAAAACAAAAGAAGTAGCACTAGAACTTTTGTCGTAGGTGTGTTCATACCATACAGGTGTGAAGCTGTACCCACATAACATGCATATTGTGAGCCAATGGTAAGTCAATAAAAAAATTATTTTATTAAAAAATACATTGTTAAAAAAGTTTTAAAACCTCTGTAAGGGGGAAGATATAAATCTTCTATTTATATCATTTTGTATCAAAAGGTCACTGCTAGTTCAAGTGGCAGGAAAATCAAGTGATTTGTTTTTCTCGTCTCTATAATAGAAGCTAATGAAAACCAGAGATTGAACATTATTATTGGGTTAACCAACTCCTGGTATCAAATGCTAAGTGCCAATGGATGCAACCCTTTTGGAAGTATATAAACATAGCTATTGTAAGTCAAAGCAGTTCCAAACATCAGATAATCCCAAGTCAGAGTACACTCGACAAACAGCTGACCAATACTCTACAAATAAATGAAATTCATCAAAGATATTTAAATCCATGAATTCATAACAACAAAAATTATTATTTTTGAAGGCTGATAGAAAACCAAATCATTACCTGGAAACTGACAAACTAAAGAACCAAACACTTATCCTCCCATCCTATGTGAATTACATCACTGTGTAAACAAAGCTGGATGAGGGCAATGTCTGTTGGTGAAAGTATACTAACCAAAATCAAGAACTAGAATACACCATTTTGCAATCCATAATGAGTGGTCATAGGTATTGCATAGCAAAAGTTAACAAAAGTAGAGACAACCACTTACTAGATGTCACTATAGTCTTCAAAAGCACTGCTCATATTTTTGTCGGACGGAACCAGTCTGACTCCATCTCTTTCAATTTGCCTTCAATTAGCAGGAAATGCAGAGAATGGCAGAATAGATCACAAGAGTGGTCACGAGAGAGTGGCTACTTATGTGGAAGGGAGGGGTTGTGACTGGGTTTGGAACACAATGAAAGCCTCCTAGGGTGACTGGTGAAGTTCTAATTCACATCCATGGAGTCTTTGTCCTAAAATTCAGTTCGCATGCATTTGAGCTAATGCCTCACAGAGGTCATGGATTGATTTGGCATTGAAAACTGACTTCCAACAGACTTTGGGTTGTTTCCTGCAATCTATTGTAAACTCCCATGAGCAGTAGGTTTATTTTTAAAAAATAAGTAAACAAAACAGTGATAAGATTTTCCCTTGCTCTCCCAGAAGTGGTGAGAAAAAATTGCAGGTTCTCTCTTACAAAGCATTGTTTATAATATTACCTATTTGTGATTTATTAGGGCAGTAAAATTCTATGAATCACTTAGCATGACAACACACATGTCTGGATTGTTTGTTTATGCTACCTATTAATTCTTATCACCTAGATGGGCTATTTTAAGCATGTAAGTGCTTGCACTATACATACAAAGAAACCCTCCCATACATACTGAAGCTATCAATAAGTGCCTGTTTTGTAACATGAAAAAAATTAGACATATCAAACTGCAACTTGAGTAGGCAAATAGTTAAATCCAGATTGTAGATACATGTGCTATTTGCAGATTTAAAAACAGGGAGGTCTTTGATCAGCTGTGTCTCAGTTCTGTCTTCTGTTAATTTTCTACATCCTTTCATGGTTTGAAATAAACTGATGACTACCAAATGTATGTCTGTAGCCAGAACTCTCCCTTGCACTCTAGATATATATTGCAATGGCCTACTCAACAGTTCACTTAGAAGGTGAATAGACAACTCAAACCTACTATGCCCCTGAGCAAATTCTGCTTTCCATCTCCTGAAACTTTCTCTACCAACAGTTTTTTCATCTGAGTAAATGGCTTCTTCTTTGTTCCAGTTTCCTTAGTTCTCAAATCATGGGATCATCTTCGATACTACTTCACCTTCCCCACTTCATGGCCAATTCACAATTAAATCCCTTTGACTCCACTTTCCAAATACATGTAGGAATCTATTTCTTATGGCCTGCATCACTACCACCGAGTCCACACCACCATCCTATTCTTTTATTTCAATATAATATCAAACATGTAAAAATGTTAACAAAATTGTACAAAGAACTTCCATATACTGCTTCCTAGTTTCACTAATGTTTTACATTTTTCTTTAGCTTTATGATCATTGGCTCAACTCTTTTCTTCACTTTGTCAAAAACATAAAAGCAACATAACACACACAACTATATATAACACATTTTATTCTGAATTGTGGTCACTTGATTACTGTCTACCTTGTTCTTCAGTACTGTTACTCCTTTTGAATTCATACATAGTGCTTAAAGACTATACAAAGATGACATTTCTCAACCAAATTTCAAGCACTAATTTAAGCTTCAATTGATGATTTTCAAAATCCACAATCCTTTCTACACTTATTAGTTGCCATTTTTCTGTAAAGAAGAAACATCTCTTCTCCCAATTTATAAAACATTTTCTTTTTATCCAAACTTCTACTATCCCGGTGCTCTTCATTCCTTCCTGAATTTTCATCTGGTGCCTTTTTTCTTCATTTTGAAAAAAATTTTCTTGTCAGTTTAGTAGTTCAGGTCACAGATATTATACCACTTGCTATTATCCCACATATCACTTAAAAGTCTTTCATTGTTTTTAAAAAAATATACACCTTTTTCTGTCCTGTCGATTAGATCATTTCTATTGATCCATCTTGAAGATCACAGCTTTTTCTTAAATTCTCTCCAATCTATTTTAAACCCAGCTAAGTTTTCATTTGAGATATTATACTTCTCAATTCTAGAAGTTTTATCTGCTTCATAGTCCCATTTTTCTGTTGAGATTCAACAATAATTTTGACTTCATTTTCCTTAAGTATTTGAACACATTTGTAATAGCTGCCTTAAATTTCTTTCTCATTAATTCCAGTATTTGGTCATTTGGGGGTTGTCTTCTATTGATTACATTTTCTATTGGTCATGACTCACATTCTATTCTTTCTTCATACATCTGATAATTTGGAACTGCACATTGTAAAAAATATATTATACAAACTCTTTTGGATTCTGTTATATACTTATTCTAGCTCAAACTCCAAATTCTGCTTCCCATTTGGGGTGAGCAATAGTTACAATCTCTGTCCAGTTCTTACCATCTTCCTATAGCTTTATCCCATGTTTTTGCAAGTTAGAGGGCATCCAAGGATTTATAGGCAGATGTTTAGGCTCTCAATTCTGAGGAATTTTTGCCCCCAACATTACACTACTCAATTTTCTGCTGCTCCTGTAGTCCCTAAATTTTGTGCTTTTCAAAGCAGTAAGACTGTTGCTTTCTGAGTTAGTTCAAGCCTCCCACTGTTATATCCACTGGGGCTTGTTGTCCAGTGAAATCCCACAATCTCAGTTAGCATGATTCCTTTTTCTCAAGCGTTGAATTTTTAACTCAGCTCTACTTGTTTCTGGTTATTTGACATTGACTTAACACTTTTTTGAAAGTGTTTTTCCAGCGTTCGTAAGTGTTATCTATGAGAGGTTTAGACACACTTTACTCAGCCATTTCTGGATCCAGGCCTTGCCATCATTTCTCACCTAGAGCCTGACAGTGGCTACCTAATTGGTCTCCCTCTTTCCATTATTCCTGCTCAGTGTGCTTGCTACTCAGCAGTCTAAAGGGTCCTATTAAAACTTAAGACATATCATTTTACTTTTTACTACCTCATTTACAGTGAAAGTCATATTTTTGCATTTGCCCATAAGATCCTTAATCATCTAGCCCCTCATTAGTTCCTTAATTATGTCTCATGTTCTGCTCTAGGCACAATTGCCTCCTTGATGTGCTAGCACGCTGTGGATACTCCTGTCTGAGAACCCTATCTTGGCATTTCTCTCTTCCTGAAAGGTTTTTCCTTGATATCCACCTTCAGTGGATATCCACTCCTTCACTTAACTCGGGGTTGGCTCAAATGTCACCTCTGTGTCCTTCCCTGACCAATCTATTCAAAATACAATCTCCATCTCCTCCCAACAACCATTGGTATTCCTCATCTTCCTGTTTCACTTTCGTTTTCTCCTAGTATTTACCACCATCTAAAATAGTCATGTTGTTATTTCATTTATTGTCTACTTCATGAGCAGAAATTAACTCCTTGAGGGTAAGAGTTTTTGTCTTTTGTTCATTGCTCTCTCTCTCTGGTACTATAAATATGGTGACATAAGTCGCATATAAGGTGATTATAAAATGCAATAACTGGGATGACTAACAGTCCACTTGAAATTGTTATTACCACGAAGAAGAAAAGAATAAATTTTAGAGGACAAATACTACCCATCACTTCTAGTTTAGTATAAAGATTAAATGACTAAGATTCATGACCTCTAGGACGCACTTAAACTCTTCCTAAGTTTCCTCCCTTTTCTCATTAAATCATGTCTTGGCCTTTCCCTTGCAAGAAAACTAACATTCTTTAGTCCTTTCCTTCTGGTTCTTATTTATTACAAATTTCTGCTGTACTTTCCTAAACTTTCTCTTCAGTCTCCTCTTTTATAGGTAGAGATACATGTCCACTTCAAATAAGACTGTTGCAGGTGATGCTCAGCTACGGAGGCCCATTCTGGTAAGCCTGCCTTCAGAAGACGGCTTCTTTCCCTACAAGTCATCTCCACAGCTGGCTCTCGGATAGTGTTATGTTCTTAAATGCCTTGGTGTAAGATGTAATAAGGCAGCTATATATCATTTCCCCCCCGATACCTTTAGTTCTTTTCTCAGCCTTGCAGGCAAAGGTCTCTCTAAACGATATTTTAATTTCAAGTGGAAGAATTTGTTTCTTGAGATAGATATCACATGAGTATACTTCAAACAGACTAAAGTGCAATTGTACTGGTTCAGCAAGGATGATCAGAGGGCAAATTAGTGGTTCAGATCATCTCTTAACTTGTTGAGAATCAATTAATAGAGGATGAGTGCCACTGATTATGAAAAGGAATTTGGCAAGGAAGTAAAGATTCTTATTCACTTCAGTAATGCCAGCTGTAAACAGAGCTTTGGCAACTTAACCTAATCCAGGAAAACTCTGCCAATTATTCTCCTAGAATCTGAACTCGGTTCTGTAAGCATAGGTAAATAAATCATTTTTTAAAATTCAGAATTAATGATTAAAAGTCAAGTAACTGATCCAGAGAGTCAGAAATAAAACACAGGTGAGCTGAATGCCACTAGGTCCTCAATGTGTAGGGAGTCTCAGGACAGAGGGGGCAGAGTGGGACAGAGCGTGAGATCAGCATTTGCCTTCAGGACAAATAAAGAAGAGGGCTGATTTCCCAACCATTTCCCTTTCCCATGACCCTGCAGACCACTGCCTTTTGCACGCACTTTTCTCACCATTTCTTCTGAATTTCACCTTCCACTTCCTAGATGCTCTTTAGTTCTTATTTCAAAAATTATCTTTCTGGCATTTTGTCAGAAATGTTATTTTGACTTTTCCTATACCTGGACACACTTGCTTTTTGATTACGTGTCTGAGTCAGTGGTTCTTAAACAGGCAATTTTTGTCCCCGAGGGGACATATGGCAATATCTGGACATAGTATTGGCAGGCATAGTGGGGCATGGGGGTCATGAGCTACTGGCCTCCAGTGACAGAGCCAATGATGTGCTGAGTCTCCTACCATGACCATGTGTGCTCAGCCCTGGTGTGGAGGGCTACACGGCCCTTGTGCCAAAGTGCCAAGCCAAGGCTGAGAAACCCTGGCCCAGTGCATTTATTCCCAACAAAGACAGTAATTTAAATATGGCAAAGGTACAGCTTTAACCGGATGGCTTGTACCTTATTTCCTTGGTATTTAACTTCCTGAGAAATGGGATAAAAAGGTTTTTAAGTCTAAAAGCAACAATGGATAAAAACTTGAGAAACAATGATCTAATGTTGGAAACCTATCAGGGTAATCAGTTTTATCAAGTCTTACCACATAACAAATATTGATGGCTGCAACTCAGCAAAAACTGGTTGCTGGCATTAATATAGGGCAACTTTCCAGAATTAAACATGAGTTTAAAATAGATTGGTTTGCAATAATAATAATAAAACACCTTAGAAATCTGAGCTACCAGAAGGGGAACAGGAAGAGGACAGGGAGGAGCGACAGAGGCTGTGGGGAGGAATATGGGTGCCTCCGTGGTGGGTGGGGTATGAGAACAGGCATCTAAAGAGGTGTGACCCTGTGCCTCAGAATCACATACAGTGTGCTAAACCAATGGAACCTCAATAAAAATAAATAAATAGGCCCCTCCCTGGTGGTGCAGCAGGTTGGGACACAGCACTGCAAGTTAACTGCAGCCCTTCAATGCGAGTTTGGTCCCTGGCCTGGAGGTGACCCACATGGCACGAAAGAACTCTCCTGACCTGCTCGCTGCTCCCCCCAGCAGTGTACTTCATCGATCTGCCTGTTCTGTTCCCCACTGTCTCTGGTGAATCCTCACACCACCCCTGCACCGCTGGCTTGTACCCTAGTTCTGTAAAGTAGAGTGGTTTTGTTTTTCCTGGGAAGAAGGACAAGTAAAACGTCCATCAGAAATTTAGTCTTTCTTGGAGAAAAGGACATATGTCTGCTTTCAGCCCCAAAGGCACTAAGACACTTGAAGCCAGTAATTTACTTAATGGCATCCAGTGACCTAGAAGAATGAATGTGCTTTAAAGGATGAGTTTTTATGGCTACCCCAAAGGCCCTTATTTATTAGCTAGTTGAGCACTGTAATGTAGAAAACAAAGGCTTTCGTTTTAAAAGCATCACATTCCCACTACTGAAAAAATTCTGCTCTCTCAACTTAGTATATACCTTTTTGCTTAAATGTACTTCTTCTATTAAGGAGTCTGGAAGTCACATTTCTTCTTCGAAGGTGAAAAGCAAAAACATCTTGCTGTGGCATTTTATTCTGTCCAACATATTAGAAAAATCATATTCTAAGATGACTAATATATACATAAACCCAGTCACTGGGCTAACAGTTTCTATTTTCTCTAACCAGTTAACATTTTTTTTATTATTACTAATAAAAAATGTTTTTAAGAATTATTTATTATGCATACAAAACTGGGTACAAGCCAAAGATGCAGGGAAGGTGAGAGGATTCCCCAGAGACAGAGTGGGGGCAGAACAAGCAGATAGAGGAAGTACACTGCTGTGGGGAGCAGCGGGCAGGTCAGGAGAGGTCTGCCGGGCCATGTGGGTCACCTCTAGGGCAGGGGATCAACTCGCACTGAAGCAGCTGTGCTAGCTTGCCGGGCTGCGTCCTAACCCGTTGTGCCACCAGGGAGAGCCATATTATTAATAGAAATGTTATCAAGTCTGGTTGGAATCCCCTGAGATAGTAAACTTTTACAAAGAGAAAATGGAGGTGGGTAAGAATGTATAAAACCTGAAGGACTTTCAGTTTGATATTCTTTCTTCTAAGGCTGTTTTGCTTTACCGAGCTTTTCCATTCTGTACCTCATCTCAACTCAGGTGGTGATTTACTCCAGGAGAAGCTTCTCCAAGGCACTTTGGAGGGTAGAACCCATAGCAGTACCTAGCTTCAAAGAGGTAAGTCAAAATTTCTTTTAAAATCAGAAAATACTCCTGTAAATTTGAGGGCAAAGTTTGGGACTTTTTGCTCAGACTAATTGCATGAAGGTCGGTCCAGGAATGTGGCCTCCCCATGCACACAGCTGCAGAAGACTCTGGGAAGAAAGACTCTCACTTCCTGTGACTGGGAGTTGTTCCCTTGGGACTTCCTGTGATAGGCTGTCTTGAGGGCTGTAGCCAATCCTTCCTGAAGTTTTCCTTCCTACCAGTTTCCATTATCTCTAAACAAAGGAATAAGGAGAGAGTGAGTTCATTTAAATTTATGCCAAAAGGATATTTTACAGTAGAACTGTTTTCTAAATGAACTCACATCTCAAAATATTTTTTCTACTTAGTAATTTTATAGTTTTAAAAATAAAATGATATGGATATAAGGAAGACAGAAAGACCTACATGAAGCTAAAATAGAAATTGCATTGGGTTCAGTTCCAAAACAGAGTCATAGCATCAAGTTCTTATTGGGGCAATAAAGGGCAAAACCATTTAGTTTTAGTTTTACATGCATACAATATTTTCATTTTCTTTTTTTTTTTTAAGATTAATTTATTAATGCATACAGAACTGGGGTACAAGCCAGAGATGCTGGGATGGTGAGAGGCTTCACCCAAGACAAAGTGGGGAGTAGAACAGGCATACTGACAAAATACACTGCTGAGGGGAGCGGAGGGCCGGTCAGGAGAGGTCTGCTGTGCCATGTGGATCAGCTCTGGGGCAAAGATCAAATTTACACTTTAGTGGCATTAGCTTCTTAGTGCTGTGCTTTAACCTGCTGCGCCACCAGGGAGGGCCCATATTTCCATTTTCAACATGGTGTGGTGTTGTGAAATCATTGTGGTGTTGTGAAAGTATGCTTTTCAGAGTCCTTTGAGAATGATTTAACTGAGTTACAGGATACTTTATATTTTTCATTTCAAGGTGACTCTCATCAATGTTTATTTAAGTAGCACAAAGAACATATATTATCCTTGTTAAAAAAAAAAAAAAATGATCTGGGCCCTCCCTGGTGGCGCAGCGGGTTAAAGCACAGCACTGAGAATCTAAAGCCACTTCCGCATGAGTTTGATCCC
>NW_004567103.1:31982869-31989636 GCF_000260355.1 Condylura cristata | reverse complement strand
TGCTCCCCTCAGCAGTGTACTTCGTCGATCTGCCTGTTTTGCCCCCCACTCTGTCTCTGGTGAAGCCTCTCACCGCCCCTGAGCCTCTGGCCTGTACCTCTGTATGCACAAATAAATAAATCTTTAAAAATAAATAAATAAAAATAAAAAATAAATGATCTAATGACCTAGAATGATCTTTCCACAAGCCAAATGCAACAGCATAAACGAAGTTTGCATCCACAGTTTTGTAGGTTACCTCTTCTCACTTCCAAATAAAATGAAGCAAGAGAAACTTAATGTTGTATGTTGGTCACATAAATCATACCCAAAAAGAAGTGTGCTGGCCTCAGCCCTCAGAGCTGTTGTTAATGATGCCTGTATACATTTTACCAGCTTTCAGATACTTTCCTCACATATTATTATCTCATTTGATTTTCCATCACGTAAGCCCAGCAAACACTGGATAGTGGACATGGCATCCTTCCACTTGTGGAAGAGTAGAACTTGTCTACCACACACATTCATTTCTGACTATGATTTAAAGGGAATAGTACACTTTTTTTTTTTTAAAGATTTATTTATTTATTTATGCTTATAGAACTGGGGTACAGGCCAGAAGTGCAGAGACGGTGAGAGGATTCACCAGAGACAGAGTGGGGAGCAGAACAGGCTGACTGACAAAGTACACTGCTGAGGGGAGCAGAGGGCTGGTCAGGAGATGTCTGCTGCACCATGTGGATCACTGGGGCGGGGATTGAACTCATGCTGAAGTGGCTTTAGCTTCTTAATGTTGTGTGTTAATCGGCTGCACCACCAGGGAGGACTGGAATAGCACACTTTTAAACTCCGTTAGCAAGTAAGTTCTAAGCAGCAGTTTTAAGTCACTAGCAGAATCACAGAACCCACATTTCTGCCTCTCACTTGGGCACTGAGTAGATTTTGTCCAGCTGCACCTCCATCCGTGGCCAGACACCTTGTGTCAGACACAATGAACCCGTAGCTCCGACAACCATTGCCTTTGATAGGATTCTTCCACACCCTGTCAGTGGGGATGCCAGATTTCCTGGCTGCTCTGAATCTCTAAAACCTTGGCAAGAGGGGGTGGAAGAGTAAGGATGCAATTTCTGATTGTCCTCGTTAGTTGCCACTGTGATTTCCATCATTCTATATGTCACCTGAAGCCAGGTGGTCTCTGCTGTATCTGCTGAGGACATGGGGGCATTTGTGCAGCACCTGTGGTTTCTCCCCTAGATTCAATGCACAGCCCATTTCCTCTCAGAGCTTCTGAAATGAGCCGCAATGGTGCCCCCTGCTGTGGCTCACAGACTTTCCACTGTCTCCCATCTTACTCAGATTCTTTCCTCACCAAAAACCAAAACAAAAAAGAATCATATTTTGATAGAGAGAAAAATGAGGGGAGAAGAACTCTTCCTTAAGTTTCATGCTTCTACAAGACAAAACTAGGTCTTCCCCTGAGTTACTTTTCTGTCCAGCTGCTTCTTCGAACCTCCCCACAGACCAAGAGAACAGCGTTGACCATCCCTTTAAGTAGAAGGAAGAAGGGGGAGAATGCAAGATGGACAAAATTATCTACCCACAGAAGGAAAACAAACTGCTCTAAATGTTAGGATCAGAGAAGTATGTCCAAGAACATACTCTGAATTTCATATAGCACAGCATCATTCCGTTAGGTTTTAAGTTTCCAAAGAAAAAGAATGGGCTAAGCCTGCCTATGTTTTGAAATGACTGCCACACCAGTGTGGTAAAGGATAAGAACCAAGTTGCTCTGTTTTTTGCTCTCTGTTTGCTTGGGTGAAAAAGCTCTTCTTGAAGCAATGGAATCCAGCACTTTACTAGATCTCTGTCAGGTTGTCCAGCAGCAAATCTTTCTGGGAAAGGCTGAAGCTAAACAGCTAACATAGATGTGTCAGCCTTGCAATGCTTTCCCCCTATTTTGAGCCTACTGAAAGGCATGGTACTCTCAAGAGAGTATCTTTGATTTTTTTTATGGAAATGAGTTTGTGCTTTGGAACACATAGACACCTTTAAGTGATCTAATGACTTAGAGCAACAATTTCACAAGGTAAATGGAATAGCATAAATAAAATGCAAATGTGATTTTCTATGCTTGGTACTTCTCCCAGTAAATTGCAACCAAGGGAAATTTAATACAAAGATTAAACAGATGGGGATGAGGTGGTGGTAGTAGAAGGCAGCAAGAAAGTATTATCTTCAAGGAAGAAGTGTCATCTATGGGGGACCTAAAGCCTGGATAGAAATCGAAGGAAGAGCATATTAAAAGGCCCAGGGATGAGAAGACATAAGTTGTTGAAAGATCTGAAAGTAGTTTGCTGTTGCTGGAACAGAGAATGCAGAGGCAGGATAAGAGAAGGTGAAGGGGTCTAAAGGAGACATTTAAGACTGGAAAACTAAACGATTGGATAAAGAAGATGTGATATATGTGCACAATGAAATATTACTCAGCCATAAAAAGGTTGAAATCTTGCTATTTGGGACACCATGGTTGACTCTTCAGTGGAACAAGTTAGAAGAGAAAGACAAATACCATATGATTCTGCTCATTTGTGGACTATTAGGAAAAAAGCAGTTAAGCCAATCCAAAAAGAAACCCTGGATTCTGACTACAGAATGGTGGTGACCAGAAAGGAACAGGGTGGACAGGTAGATAGGACCAGTTGGTTGTTGGTGGAAGATGGCTGGCCAGAGAGTGGTGAGGCTGGACACCTGTTTTAAACGAATGTTACCTCATTTAAAAAAAAAATGGAAAATTGAGAAAGAGGTGTTAGCAGAAATGGAGTGATTTTATCTAACTAAAACAGTGGCTTTAAGATAACCATTCATTTCCTCCCATAACAAATAAGAAGTAGATACATAGATGTTAATGTTAGGTGGGTGGCTCAAATGATCAAGGCCAACATCTCAGTAAGTCTCTTGCCCTTTTCCATGGCTCCAGTCAGCGCTTCCACTCTTCAGGAATAAGAGATAAAGCATAAAGGGCAAAAGCGCTGCATCTAACTGAATCTCTGCATCCAAAGGACTTTTGCTCGAAGTTTCATTCCCAAACATCAACTTCTGTCTCGTCAGCCTCAGCCATGCCATGAGTGAGCCTGTTTGTCTTCCACACACCCCACAGGATGCTGGGATCTGCTTTGAATGAATAAGTAAAGTATTTCCACTTTCCTCAGCCGATCACTAAGGTGGGGCACAGAGTGGCCTAACACAGTCCCTTGTTATGTCCCTTCTGAACTACAGACGGAGTTTCTTAGGCAATTCATCCTGCCAGCTCCCTGCTCAAGAGACTCAGTTCCCACTTCCAGTAGCCTTCAAAACTCCCCTCCAGACGAGCCATCAATTAAATTCAACACAACTATATTAAGTACTGCTGCAGGCCGGCAGACGAGACCAGTCCGTGTTGCCTCCACAGGGAGGGTTGGTTCCTTGCCGCCCCCCACCCACCGGTGCACATCTATGTGGCTCAGTGCATCCTTCAGGACAGTGCTTGTGCCTGAGCTTGTTCTGGACTGTCATCCTGCCTACTCATTTATAAGGGTTTCTTCCCCTTCTTAAGACCTAATGCTCACTGTCCAACACCACTTGACTAACCATTAGAAACAAATGGCCTTGTGGCTGCTTGGTTTTTATATTAGCGAGCTCTTGTTCAAGTTTCCATAGAACCACATCCTATCTGTACATCTTCCACATAAAATCTTCAGAAATGTTTAATGTTGAAAGAAGAAAAGCAATGAATGAACAACTTAACTGCTCCAAAAACATTCAGTTGCAGTTCAAAGATCATTAGGGAACTTCCTTGGATTAAACATGTCCATTGTCATCAAAAGAATGTGGTCACATATGCACTGAGATGTGACTCCAAAAGCGTTAGCTAGATTTAGTTTGTTACACATCTCAAGATGCTTTTATATGTGTACCAGGATCACTTTCTCTTGTAGATTAAATTTGAAAAAAGCCTAAATATTAAGCAAGGCAGCAAGCAGGCATAAAGAGTATGCTTGGCCCAGTTTACTCTGTCCAAGCAAATGGAACCTATGTGATTGCTAAATTCCTCATCGAAATAAAAGACATTCAGTTCCTTTAATTACCATTTAATTCTGATTCACAGTAAATGGATGGCTTCAGAGAAGTAGCAGGTAATTGCTTAGTATAATTATAGCTAAGTAGCAGTCAAGTTGTTTAAGAAACAATTGGATTCTGAGAGTTTATCTTGAATACGGCAAAACATTCAAGTTAGACTTATGTTGTATCAGTGATCAATCTAGCTTGATGGTATGATTCTCAAAATGGGCCTTTGGTCTTTCAGTGAAGTGCTGAGGATGTAAGGCCTGGAACAGTGGTTTATCTTTGGGGACAATGATTAAGTGTAAAGAGAAGGAATGAGGTTTGCTTTATTTGATACAGCATTCATAGACCTGCTGGCTTTAAGTACAGACAAAGTTTAGTCATGAATAATGCCTGGAATAATTTTTCCAAAACAGAGAATATCTTGCTCTCTGACCTGGAGCAATTTTGTGCGATAATACTAGCCTACACGCTAAAAATTTTTGTCAGCATCTTTCACAATGTGAATTAACTGGAGCATTTCTAGCTCTTTCTCAACTTGGGTCAAGATTCATCTTGAGGCTTTCAACATCCATCTTGCTCTGGATGGCAGCTAGAGGTCCAGGGTTACCCAGGCCCTATTAGCAGCACAAGCTAGAGCAGGCAGCAAAAAATGTCTCCCATACGGTTAAGGCCTCACCTTACTCCTTCCTGTTCTTTGCTGACATGACTTGTGAGCACTGACATAGACTGCTGCATGTGTCACCAATTCCTACACTGACATACCATGCCTGGAAACATTTTCCTGTTTAAAATAAATTCTTACAAACCGTTTTGCTTTCCATTTAGGTCATTTGTAGGTGCATCAAGGAATATCCTCCTCAATCCTAAATGGAAGCTGGACTTGAGGGCAGACCTTGGCCCAAGCCTCCCTTTTCATTCAAAGTTTACGTTGTCATCTGTCTATGTAATGGAACCCTCCGCGGCCTATGGTTTGTCTCCTGGTGAATTTAGAACATAGAGCCTTCAAAAGCTGCAGGAGAGTTATTTTTATCCTCTAAGAGCAGACCTGGATGTTGGCAGGTAAATTAAAAGGTTGATTAAGGTAAAAAGCATAACAATGATATGTGCATATCTTAAGCCTTCTATTTTAATCGAAAACTTTTTAAGGTGCATTTATTCACCAAATTTTTGATGAAGGGCCAACTTTCCTCTAATTCCATGTCTGAGTCAGCTTTCTTGAATAAACCACACCATAATGTACTAGCTATCGTTTCCAGTTTTTGTTTCTTTACAGTGGAGAGCAAACTAAAGGATGCATCTGAACTTCAAGTTTTTGTGATAATTTTGACCTTTACACTTTTCTTGACTACACTTAAATTGATAGCAGCTTTATTCTGTGTAGTCCTTTGCTGTTATCAAGTCTTTCCAATGCATTTACGGTTCTGATAGGCACAATCCTCTTTCACACTTAAATGTCACCTCTTTGAACAGCAGATGTCATGTTATATAATTACAGCAAGAACAGGGGTCATCAACAGGTTTGAGAACAAACATAATTGACACTTGGTAACCATATAGCACAACAGGTAGGAGCAGAAATGAGAAAACAAGAGAGAACCCTAATGCAACCGGTGTGTCAGTTCTAAAACAGGACTGGGAGCTGCAGTGGGAGATGGATCAGATCCCAGCTGAGAGCATTACTGGACAGTGCTAGAGTGTCTCTGAGCTTCAGCAACCCAAAGGAAAGGAATTCCCTTTCTTTCTCAGCTCTGTATAACAATAGAGGAAAAGGACCCTTACCAGCTCCTATGTCTACCATGAGGTTGCCCATGCTACCAGGGACATAGGTTGCCAGGATACCTCCATTTGGGCCACACTATTGAGCGACACCCCTGAGTTGTCTGCATACTTGGCACAGCAACTCAGAGCAAGTGGCTCAGTCCTTAGACAAACTAGATCTCGTTAAAAGCAGGGCCTTGTGGTGGGAAATTATATAGAAAAATTAAATTACTCTCCGCTCCTCTTCAGATTACAAAAGTTCTTAAGATAAAGGATTGTGATAGAATGGTAATCTTAATAACTACAGCAAATTATGCACAATGATTGAGCTGTTTTCATGCAGCATGCACTCTTCCAAATACTATAAATGGTTATTACTTAACGTATCCTTTCATGATTACTAATCTCTACTGATCCCCTTGCTGCAGTTCCCTAGTTTACTCCAACAGCCTAGAAAGCTGTTTCATATACTCAAGGCTTTTCTCAGTCTCTCCACAAATCTTTATTCACTTGATGAACTTGCTTCTCATTTCACTGAGAAAAAGAAGCCAGCTGGGGCTCTTTTTTGGTGAAAGGGCTTAAGTTGCAGGACTGTGACGCTATCAGTAGCCACTGTGGCATGAGTTCAATCCCCAGCCCCGGAGGTGACCCACATGGGGCAACAGACCTCTCCTGACCTGCCCACTGCTTCCCTTATCAGTGTATTTCGGTCAATCTGCCTGTTCTGCTCCCCACTCTGTCTCTGGTGAATCTTCTCACCCCCTACACCTCTGGCTTGTACCACAGCTCTTGTATGAAAATAAATAAATCGTAATATAAGAAAAAAGGGGGCGCAGCGGGTTAAAGCACAGCACGGAGAATCTAAAGCCGCTTCCTCATGAGTTCGATTCCCGCCTGCCCCAGAGGTGACCACATGGCGTGGCAGA
>NW_004567103.1:31962630-31982664 GCF_000260355.1 Condylura cristata | reverse complement strand
ACTGCAAGCTAGAGCAGCTGCTTCAATGAGAGTTCGATCCTGGCCCGGAGGTGACCCACATGGCGCAGTAGACCTCTTCTGACCGGCCCGCTGCTCCCTTCAGCAGTGTACTTTGTCAGCCTGCCTGTTCTGCTCCCCCCTCTGTCTTCTGGTGAAGCCTCTCACTGCCCCTGCACCTCTGGCCTGTACCCCAGTTCTGTATGCATAAATAAGTAAATTTTTTTTAAAGATCTATTTTTTTGTGCATACAAAACTGGGGTACAGGCCAGAGTTGCAGGGGTGGTGAGATGATTCACCAGAGACAGAGTGGGGAGCAAAACAGGCAGATCATCGAAGTACACTGCTGTGGTGAGCAGTGGCAGGTCAGGAGATGTCGGCTGTGCCATGTGGATCACCTCTGGGGCAGGCGGGGATCAAACTCATGCCGAAGTAGCTTTAGCTTCTTAGTGTTGTGCTTTAACCCGCTGCGCCATCAGGGAGGGCCCCAATAAATAAATCTTAAAAAAAAAAGAAGCCAACACAATAGCTCTCATCACCTCTTGTGTGAGCCCACTGTACCTTCCCTCATGCTTTCTCTGTCTGTTGCTCCCATGGGTCAACTGTCCACACCCCTGTCTGTGACCAAGCTCCTGACTTGCACTCTGGAGACTAACCCCTCCTTCTCATACACTAAAGGGCTTACCTCCTTCAACCAGTTCCTCTCCCTCAGATGTCATTAATCTTGCGCTTTGCCCTTACCATTTCTGCTAGTGTATGAGTCTGCTCTAATTCCCCTTACCTTTGAATAGAACCTCAAAAACATACATTTTGACCTATATCCCATAGCAGTTACTGACCCCGAGTCCCGGCTCTCCATAATGGAACAAAATGATTGATTGAGTATCTAGACATGCTGTCTACAATTTCTTTCTCTCCTTTCTTAAACCCTCTCTTTAACACTCTACAATAAAGATTTTGCTGTTATCACCCCATCAATTATTAACTCTTGGACCTTATTTGTTTGGTTTATCAGCAGAATCGAACAAAGCTGATTATTCTTCTCTTTGAAATACGTTATTTCCTTTGTTTCTAGGACAAACTTCAGTTTTTCTCCTACGTCACAGGCTGCTCTTTGTCCACTTCCTTTGTTAGTTGTTCTTGATCTCGCTGGTCGCTAAAGGTTATAGTACCTCAGCCTAAGTTTCTACTCTGACTGCCTCTGATCCCTAGGTTACCCTTCATTTTAAATCTATGAATAAATGGATAGTTTCTTTATTTGTACCCTATCCTTTCCTTGATTTAGATATTTGTGAACTTTTGTATACTAGAAAACACTCAACATTCCAAACATAGTTAAGCCTCCTTCTCAAAAAAACTAATATCCTCTTAATATCTCTATTTGTATGATAATAGACATCTCAATCCAATATAGTCAGTTCTGCTATGACACTTATTTTGGAATTGTGAATTTGTTCCAGCATGATGGATGCATCAGGGAATAATTTGACTAATTTTACCTTTGTTTAGTGCAATGTTGTCTCTGAGAAACACCAAGTGAATTCAGAAACATGCAGCCAGTGGGTCTGTGGGGACACACTACACGCACCCAGGCACCCAGCGCCCAGCCTCCTGGCACATAGTGTGGTGGACTCCAAAGTCCTGTTCAGCAGGACCTTTGTGCACTTTACTATAGTAAAAAATCTCATTCGACACCACAAACATAAGAAAGTGTCCCACTCAAAAATCCAAACAATGCAAGCAAAGAAATGTTTAATCATTAAATAGAAGTTTGAAATAGTGTTTCTTTCTTTTTAAGATTTCTTTATTTATGCATACAGAACAGGGGTGCAGGCCAGAGGTGCAGGGCATGAGAGGATTCACCAGAACAGAGTGGGGAGCAGAACAGGCAGATGTACTGAAATACACTGCTGAGGGGAGCAGTGGGTGGGTCAGGACATGTCTGCCATGCCATGTGGAGCACCTTCCTGGCTGGGGATCAAACTCGTATTGCAGTGGCTGTGGTAACTTCATAGCACTATGCTTTAACCCATTGCACCACCAGGGAGGGCCCTATGGTGTTTCTTTAATGAGAAAAATACAGGCAGCCTTTGCTTCCCGTAACATCATGTTAACTGAAACTTATGCAAATGCTCCCTTTATGTGGTTCTGTATTTCTATAGCATATCTTAGCAAGGAGAGTTCTGACATACACATGCTTCTGTTAAAACAGTATCACCCCCCTCAAAAGTATTACCCAAAGATTGTTTGCATAGAGTTTGCATAGAGCAGAAAGGAATCTATCTTGCAGACCATAAGAAACAATGCCACAAACATAAAGTGCTGCAAAGTCAATAAGAAAGACTATAGATACAGAAGAAATAGAGACATATGAGTGAGAAACCAAAAAGTGAAAAAATATCAGGAACAATCTGTCTTGTAATCAAAGAGCACACAATCTACAGGCAATGGCCTTAAGTGGAAATTGCTAACTGCCAACTCCTGCAGAAGTCATTTATTCTCATGTCACTAATGACTGGTTTAGTGGTTTCAAACATTATTACAATTTCAAATCCTTCATGTTAGTCATGAAAAAGTAGAAGACTGTCCAAAGTGCAGAAATGAATCAAAATTACTATATATTGAATCAGATTTGCAATCTTGATGAAACAGCTATCTATTGTAAATGCATAATTTGAAGACCTATCAAAGGAGAAAAGCCTGCCTCTAGATTCAGAGCTGAGAAAGATCACTGGGTGTCCAACAGCAAGCTGTATAGAGGATTGTGGGGCCATCTCCCCCACATCTGGTGTTACAAGTTTCTAATCTACTTCCCATGGACTGATTGTATTAGTATCCAGAGAAACAGACCAACAGAATAGATATTAGGTATATATTAGAGAAGTTTATTGTTAAGGATTAGCTTATGTGGTTATGCAGGCTAAGTACCACAACCTGCTGTCTGCAAGCTGCCGAATCAGGACAGCTGCTGGTGTAATTCTGTCCAAGTAGGAAGGCTGAGGACTAGGGGAACAAGTGGCTTAGTCCTGGAGCATGAAGACCTGAAAACCAGGAGTTCTGATGTTCTAGGCAAGAGAACACAAAGTCTCAGCTCTTGAAGAGAAAGCAGAAATTCACCCTTCCTTTACCTTTGTTTTTAAAAACATTTATTTATTTATGCGGACAGAACTGGGGTACAGACCAGAGGTGTGGTGGGAAAGAAGATTCACCAGAGACAGAGGGGGGATCAGAACAGGCAATCTGAGTAAGTACACTGCTGAGGGGAGTAGCGGGCGGGTCAGGCGAGGTCTGCTGTGCCATGTGGGTCACTTTCCTGGCTGGGGATCAAACTCATGCTATAGTAGCTGTGATAACTACATTGTGCTGTGCTTAACCTGTTGTACCATCAGGATGGGCCTCCTTTACCATTTTTGTTCTAGCTGCAAGCTCAGTGGATTGAAAGATATCACCCCACATTAGGGAGGGAGGATCTTCTTCATTTGTCTCTGGAACAAACTGCTCCTGGATTTCTGAAAAACCCTTACAGACACAAACAGCAATAACATTTCACTGGCTATGTGAGTATCCCATAGCCCAGTTAGGTTACACAAAAAATAGCACCACTTCACAGAAGCACCACTGTAATTTTTTTTTTTTTTTAATTTTTTTTTTTAAGATTTATTTATTTGTGCATAGAGAACTGGGGTACAGGCCAGAGGCTCAGGGGCGGCGAGAGGCTTCACCAGAGACAGAGTGGGGAGCAGAACAGGCAGATCTACGAAGTACACTGCTGAGGGGAGCAGTGGGCAGGCCAGGAGAGGTCTGGCTCGCCATGTGGTCTCCTCCGGGGCAGGCGGCAGGCGGGAATCGAACTCATGCGGAAGTGGCTTCAGATTCTCAGTGCTGTGCTTTAACCCGCTGCGCCACCAGGGAGGGCCGCACCACTGTAATTTTTTAAAAATATTTATTTATTTACACATACAAGAACTGGGCTATAGGCCAGCGATGTAGGGTAGGGGGACAGAGGATTCACCAGAGACAGAGTGGGAAGCAGAACAGGCAGACTGATGAAGTACACTGCTGAGGGGAGCAGCGGGCGGGTCAGGAGAGGTCTGCTGTGCCATGTGGGTCACCTCCCTGGCCAGAGATCAAACTCATGTTGCAGTGGCTGTGGATAGCCTCATAATTCTGTGCTTTAACCCCTTGCACCACCAGGGAGGCCAACACTTTAACTTTCTTAATACCAACTTCTACAAAGCAAACTTCCTGTCTTTGAAAGGGGAGGTTTTTGTTTGTTTGTTTGTGTGTTTTTTTACTATATTTACTAATAATACGTACACGTAACCACTTACATGTGTGAAATTTTGCAATCATTTGTGTTAGGTTAGTATCATTTTTTTTATTATGTCTCTGAGGAAGTATTTGAGTTTTATGTCCCTAATTCCACTTTCCCCATAGATCCTGGAGTTTTTTTTTTTATCATGATTTTATTATTTTTAGAAAGTTATTATAGCAGAAATAACTGTATATCTGAAACTAAACTCTTAATCCTCTTCGTAAAAGTCTACACCTTTACAATCTTCCACATCTCAGTTAATGACACTCCACTTGGCCAGTTGCTCACCTAAAACATTGAAGTTACCCTTGAATTATCTTTTTCCCTAAAGTCCACATCCATTCCAGCAGCAAGTCCTGCTGGCAGCAAGTCCTGCTGGCAGCGGTCCCATGAGGACACCCGGCCCGGTGGCAGGCTCATAGGCGCCTGTCTGCAGGTCTCCGCCAGATCTAGCCTTAGAGTCCTGCTAGACCAGGTGCTTGGAATATAATAGAAAAATAAATTATTACAGTCCAATGTGAGATGCCACCATGAATTACTTCTAGAGAGCTGTGGGAAATAAGAAACACAGTAATTTTCTTTTATTTTTAAGATTTTTTTTTAAGATTTATTTATTCATGCATACAGAACTGGGATACAGGCCAGAGGTGCAGGGGCAGTGAGAGGCTTCACCGGAGACAGAGTGGGGAGCAGAACAGGCAGATGGACGAAGTACACTGCTGAGGGGAGCAGCGGGCGGGTCAGGAGAGGTCTGCTGCGCCATGTGGTCACCTCCAGGGGCCAGGGACAGAACTGGCACTGAACTGGCTGCAGCTGGCTTGCAGTGCTGCATCCCTATCCTTTGTTCCACCACGGAGGGCCTCACAAAGTAATTTTCAATGGAAGGCCGTGAGGTTTCAGAGAAGAGATGACATTTAAACTGTTGTGTAACATGAGCAGGAATTTGCCAGGCCAAGGCTAAAAAAAGGAAAAATGGATGGTTCTCCTCCTCTCTGAGGGAAAAGAAGATCTATCCTCTGGCGATAGGAGTCCACTCTCTGATAGCCTCTGGAGAGCATTGGGATGAGGAAACCTGCTGCTACAGAAATAAAGCTGTCAGGTGTAGGCAGGACTGTAGCTGGAAACCAGTAAGGTGTTTCTGTCTTTTGGGCCTGTTTTCTCATATAAAAGATCTGGTCTAGAATAAAAATGCAGAGTAGGTCATGCTCACTCAATAATCCTATGATTCCACTTCTTTCCTAAAGTTGATCTCAGAGTTAAACAGCCATCATTCCCTCACTTGCCCCGCTCATGATACTTTCCACAGCTGTTAGCCACACAGTGTCTGCTTTGCATGTATTCCACATTGCCAAAGCACACTTTCAAGTGTCGTGCAAAGGACAGTCATGCCGAGTGTGTGGGTCTGCAGGTGTGGTCCCCAGGGAGTAGAGACTCTGAGCGGTGCCCCCTCTTTCTAGACACTGACTTCATTTGCAGCAACCCAAAGCTTCAGCAGCTGTCTTCCATTCACATCAGAGGTTCAAGACCTTTTTCACAAGGACTCCTAGTGATCCGTCCATGGACAATATGTTATATGTTTACTCAAACTGAATGAACCAGGCCCTCCCTGGTGGTACAAGGGGTTAAGTCTCAGCATTATGAAGCTATCTGCAGCCACTGCAGTTCAATACCTGGCTGGGAAGGTGACACATATGGCCCTCTCTTGCAGTGTATTTCAGTAGTTCACCTGTTCTGCTCCCCACTCTGTCTCTGGTGAATCCTCTTATCCCCTACAACTCTGGCCTACACCCCAGTTCTTGTATACATAAATAAATAAACTTTAAGAAAAAAAATAGTTAAAAACAAAACAAAACAAATTGATTGAACCTAAATTGGGACTTGACTTTCATTAACAATGAAGTTTATCTTTCTTTTCTCAGGAGCACCTCACTGAAAATTTGTTGACTTGATTTTCATTTTACTGTCAACACAAATTAACAAAACACTGTTGCATTTTTATTAATTTTATATGCTATAACACTTTCTTTAAAGAACGATTTGAGATGAGTGCTTTGATTCTGCATGTCCTCTCAGCTGTGTGCGTTTTACAAATCAAAGATCCCATTTCTGTATCCATAGTGAATGTGACCTGGAAAAGACATCAAGCTTTTGTTCGCTACCAGCCTTTCCCATAAGTGAACAAGACGTGTCCTGCCCACAACAGTGCCCACCATGTGAAGATCACAAAGCACACTAAAAATAGAAAAATGGGGTCCTTGTTGTGTAGTTTTAAATCATTACTGTAGGGTAAACGAAGACTGTTAGGGCTTTTACGCTGCTGACCTCTGTGGCTATCACCTGCTGCTTTGATGCCGGAAGCGCTTGGGGGCGTGGGCTCGGGGCACGCATGCGTGGTGGTGGCACCTGGAGTATGGTGTGGGCACGCCTGAGCCCGGAGGCTGAGCATATAAGGGCCGCATCACAGAGGATGGAGAGCAGCTGAGGAAGGCAGAGGAGGATGCATTGTAGAGCTGCAGAGAATGGCTACAAGAGGGAGAAAGGTATAGAGATTCGCAGGGGCCCCAAGATGCTGTCCCCTGGGGGTTTCTTTCCCCTGTGCACTATTAAAACCCTGGGGGGATGTTGTCAAGGGCTCCAAGATTCTCTTTTAAGCTGCCTGAACCAATAGTGAACCTACCCAGTCTGAGAAGATTGCAGAACAATTACAAATCATCACACTGCACTTTCAATAAGGATTCACAGTTATGTGTACTCCAAGCAAGATTCTGCATTCTGTCAAGCTATTCTCTAGCCTGCGATGTCATTGATTTTTAAGCACAGGATCAAATCTGAAATTTTATACCTGGCCATTTTGCTGTTTATAAAGAATTTTAGAATTTGGCTCGAATCAGACAGTTGTTTCGAAATCAAGACTGTTTCTATGAGCTCAAGTAGAAAAGGCTCAGGTATACCAGAAGCAGATCAAAGACAGTAAAACCAGAAAACTCTCTTTGGTGTTGTCTTCAGTCTGTTCCCCCCTCAGATGCCTGCCAGCCTCTCAGCCTCCCTGGGTGCCTCCCTTTTCCCCTCAGCAGATGGAGGGGAGACAGGAGGTGGAACTGGGAGGGACAAAGGACCCTAATGATTGTATTTTCCAGCAATTTTTTTTTTTAATTCTACGCTTTCAAAATCTGCAGGATGACTGCATGCAAATAGCCCTCCTAATGGATGTCTAGTTACCTTCGGCTCTTTTCAGATTCAGTCCATTAAATGCCTGCTATAGAAACAGGACACAATGCCCCACAAAAAGAAAAAATAAAACACCCCCCCCCCCGAATGGGGGCAGCGCTAGCTGAATCCAAAGAGCCTCAGATGGCAAAGGGTTCTTTGTAAAAAAAAAAATTTCCAGAAGAGAAGCTAAATCAGGAGCCTGATGCTTGTGCTAATCTTTTTCTTTCCTTTTTTCCCCTCTTCCCTCAGGAAGGAAGCCATTCAGGCGACAAGCAGGCTCTTATCCCTGGCTTCTTATCATTAACCAGGGGAGCTTGTGCTGGAAATGAGATTGAGAGCCACGACCAGGAAAGGCTGTTTCCTTAATTGAGTGACTCCCTTTTGAAGTCCTGTCTCCCTGGCAGAGCCTGGAGCTGACCATGTCCCCTGGCCAGATCACTAGTGTGTAATCTCTCACACCAGAAGCAGGTGCTCCACAGCAGGGAGGTTTGTGCCCGGGTTTTAATAAGATTTCTGTCTTCCATGTGCCAGGTGGAGGGAGGGACAGTTTTCAGAAAAGCCACTGATCAAAAGCTCTAAGATTGTAGGTGCTGTAGGGCTTTCCTGCCTACTACACCTCAGTTAAGATAATGCCGCATTTTGTGGGCTTCTCCATACCTTGAGGATCTCCCCATGGGCCCCTCGCCAGATTCCTCCTGCCTTATCCTGTTGGGCTTTAAGGTCTTTTCTTGTTTGCTTCCTTCAGTTTTTAGAACTCAAAATCATTATTATCTGAGATTTCTGGATCTACTTTGACTTATTTGGGGAGACCTGAAGCTGTCAGCAGCTCTGGGAGAATGTTCATTTGGAGTTGATTTTGAGCAAGGGACTATTTAAAAACGTCAACCAAACCCGCATGGCACTGGAGTTAATTAAACTCTTGAGTCCAAATGTCCTCTGTACACGAGGGTACTACCACACATAAGGACCAGATCATCATGGGAATTAGATGATGTCTAGTGTGAGATGTCTTAACCCACATGGTGTGAAGAACTCAGAAATGTTTGTCATTGCCTGTGGGGAGGAGACCTCGGAGCTCTCTGTGAGACGACTTAAACCAAAGAGAGTGACAACACTAAAGCACAAAAGTGTCAGCTTTGTGTCTCAATGGATGATTTTCAGTCACCTAAACATAATACAATTATGCCTCAATGGATGATTTTCATTCAACTAAAATCATCCCTCTGCTCTGTCACACCCGACTCCTCCCTGGGCTTCTGCTCCATCTTCGCAGGGTCCTTTACCTTTGGCATTCTGACCCCCACACTCAGCTAAAACCTCACACCAGGCCATTGGAGCAGTGTGGAGCCTTTCTCTTCTGCCTCTGCTTCTGTACTTTAAAGAGAAAACCTGCTGCTCAGATGGATGTCACCTCAGCTTCGGGATTCTAGCTTCACTGGGGGCGCCTGGTTATGTCCACATAGTGCATGGCTATAATAGACCTCGTGCTCCTCAAGTTCTGCCCTGTTTCTCTCCCTTCCTTCTCAGCAGATGACTGGTTTTTCTGGTTACTGAAATGTTGGAAGTCACTGGACAGACAGACCTCAGCCTGCTGTTCCTCTAACTCTTGTATCCTCATGTCAGAGTTTACTCTTCCCCTTAGCCTCGGGCATTGGATGCACTTTTCCACTAAGTCTTCCACCTCCAGTTGCTTACTCATTTTTTTTTTTTAAAGATTTATTTATTTAAGCATACAAGAACTTGGGTATAGGCCAAAGGTGTGGTGGGTGAGATAATTCACCAGAGAAAGAGTGGAGAGCAGAACAGCAGATGGACTGAAATATACTGCTGAGGAGAGCAGTGGGCAGGGCAGAAGAGGTCTGCTGTGCCATGTGGGTCAGCTTCCTGGCTAGGGATTGAACTTGTGCTGCAGTGAATAACTTCATGGTGCTGCACTTTAACCCATTGCACCACCAGGGATTGCCCTCCAGCATCTCACTCTTTACCAGGCTTTACCTAAATACACCTAACAGCCAAGCTTTGTGAAGTTTCACACATTCTCTTCCTTCTCACTGTGTCTCTCTCCTAATCTGGCTTCATCCTCTACTCACCTCCACTGAATCCACCTTGATGCTAGATCAAGTAGCCTCTTTGCAGCTCCCATGTGATTAGATCTGCAGCATTTCTTCTTACGCCAATATGCCACGCTGGTTTCCATGACAACACACCATACAGATTCCCCTGCCTCTGCACCCGTGGCTTCTCAGCCTCCTTTGTGGGTGGTTCTTCCTTAGTTATTTGTCCTGTGTATTTTAACAGTGCCTCCTGGGTCCAGCCTGTCTTCTCACTCTACATATTCTCCCTAATTGTCTTATCTTCATCCATGGATGTAACTTCTGCTTCATATTAACCCACATCACTCTCCCAAGGTCTAAACATACACAACAGCCTACTGGACATGTCAAAATTATGACTTTGTTAACCAGTTCCCATATCCTCTTACTTAAGCCCACTGTCACCTCTATATCAAATTAATTACTACAGACAGTTCACTCTCACTCTCATTTTTGCTGAGATCCTTCTCCAGCCTTCTAGCTCATAGCCACCACTTAAACTGATTATTCTCTAGATGGTTTTTATTTTCCTGTTTCCTTCATTGTATTTTCTTAAGTACAAGAACATACTGTATTTTTTGGTAGGAAGAAAACTTAAGAAGCTTTTGTTGGTTTTGAAATAAAAACTTTATGATTTAGTTCCTATAATCTGAAGTCTGTTCTCATTTGATAACTCACTTACATTTAACAAGAAGACTGTATTGATGATAAATAGTAGTAGTTATTTATATTGTCAAAACATTCCCAGGTCAAAAATGAAGGGATTTTTCTTGTTAAATGTTTACTGCTTTCCTTCCTTTCCACTTCACTTTCTGGTAGGTTTCCTGTTAAGCCTGTGAGCTTCCAGATGGCTCATAGTAGTGGTTGCTCAAAATTCTAGGTTGTGCTTCCAAACAGATATAAATTAAAATCCTAGTCTTACCACCAGCAGGGTGATTGTGGGTAAGCTACTTAACCTCTTTATGTCTCAGTTTCTTCACAAGTTTAAGTGGTCCAGTTTAAGGAGCATTGTACGTATAAGGCCTTGACACATGCTAAGTGTGCAGGGCATAGTATTATAATGAATCTATTCATCTGCTAGCTTGCTGGGGCTGTGTCATGCTTAGTGACCTCTGCTCATCTGTAACCCACATCCCTCTTACTGGGATGTGAATCTGGCACTCATTCTTGCTCTTCAGTGTTCAGGAGCCAGGACCCTGAGGCCAGGGGATGAAAATTATCCCTTTTTCACTGGAGAGACTAGGCCTGGGTAGAAAATGAGGTACAGCTTGCATGTTTTTTAGGAAGTAGCATGATCTGGCACTCCCAGACTGACATCCCTAGGAAAATAAGATACACCAGTGTGGCCCTACTTTCCGCCCCTCCTTCCCCACTTTTCCTGCAGGTTGACTGCCCTTCCATCACACTGTCCTGTTCCCTCTTCTCTAGACCCACTGCTACTCCTGCCTGATGGCCTTTAACCATATTATTTCTCCTGGAGAGTACCTCTCCATGCTCTTACTTAGCCGGTTCCTTGTCTTGATTCAGTTCTCTGCTCCAATAGCAGCCATGTTATCCTTGGGCACTACCTAAATGATCTTATCTGGCCCAGGCATCTCTTTACCCTGTTTGTAAAACTCCCATCATTATGTAAGATGGTACCATTTATTTGCTTTCTTATGTGTAGGATAATGAGGGCATGGTTTTGTCTTGTTCTTTGCTAGTGACAATAGGATGCTTGAAAGGACATAGACATTCAATAAATATTTGCCAAATATTTAAATAAATAACAAAAACCCCCACAGATCTGCAAGTAAGCAATGAAACAAAAATTCACAGGTGTGGCAGCTTGTGAGAAAAGACAGGTTTTTAGTAATCAATAAAAGAAAAAAATAACACAAAAACCCAGAAGGTAGTCCAGGTGTAGGAAATAGTAAGGGAAAGATATGTGGGCTGAATGACTTAAGTCGAGGTGACAGTTAAGGAGACTGACTTTTGACTAGAATAAAATTGCTCTTTTGAAGAGAAAGGGATGACAAGATGGGAATGGTGGTGTTGGCTAAGGGTGAACTCCCACCGCCACATACATATGTACAGTGTAGGTGCCATATAAAAAGCTTCACATCAGGCCCTCCCTGGTGGCGCAGTGGGTTAAAGCCCAGTACTAAGAAGCTAAAGCCACTACAGCATGAATTCGATCCCCGCCTGCCTTGAAGGTGACTCACATGGCGCAGCTGACCTGCCCACTGCTCCCCTCAGCAGTGTACCTCATCAGTTGGCCTGTTCTACTCCCTACTCTGTCTCTGGTGAAGCCTCTCACCACCCCTGCACCTCTGGCCTGTACCCCAGTCCTATATGCATAAATAAATAAATCTTTAAAAAAAAAAAACTATACATCAAAGTGCTGTCATGTTTTTAGTCCTTATTTCTTCTGCTCCTTTTTCTCTCCTCTTGTTCCATCTTGCATATGTTGAGTCACTTAAGACATACCACCTTTCTCTGATGCACTGTCAATTTTTCTGCGTTCTATTTTCCCCATTTCCTTCTTCAGATTGAAAGTAATTTCTATTCATCTTGAAAGGTCACCCAGGCCCCTCACCCAGGCAGAAGCCCCTTCCAAGCAAGAGGAAGAATATCCAGTGGTATCAAGATGGGATAGCTGCTGAGTTGGCACCAGGATGCTGCCACAGATTGCTGCCCCCTCCCCCAGGTAGCCACTTTGATAAGGATCAAAGACCCTGAACGCAAGCGACTGCTGACCAAAACGACAGTATGACTTATCCATTACCTCCCCAGGCCCAGCAGAGCAGGGCACATAAAAGATGCCTAGCCTGTACATTGCACATGACTCCCAGCGTCCCCTGACGGGCCTGCAGACCTCACCTGCCCAGAAGCACAACAAAGCCTTCCCTTCTCTTAGTTCAGTCTCCTTACCTTATTCTATCTGCGGGACCTTACATAACTGTCTTCACATTTTCTGATTCTTTATTTTGCTATTTCAAACTTGTGGTGAAACTAATTGAGAGAATTTTTTCCTTCTGCACACTGTATTTTTCAACTTGAGAATTTCATTAATACTTTTCTTATAATTTGCATCTCCTTGATAAATTTCTCTACTTGATGAGGCATTGTCATGGTATATTCTGTTTCTTCTTTGAGCATAGCTCCTTTTAGTTCTTTGGACATCTTTATAATGGTTGCTTTTGATGTCTGTTAAATCCAGCATTTGGGCTTTATGAAAGGTAATCTGTTTGCCTGCTTTTAATTACTTTTCTTTCCTCTCTCTTTATCTTGTAATGCTTTGTTGAAAACTGGGTATTTGAAGTAATGACCTAAGTTGCTGGTAGAGCAATAGCTTCTGTTCTTCTAGATTTGCCTCTTCTGGAGTAGAACTTCTGCCCAATGTGTGAGTAGGGGTGAGGTTAACCTTGGCTCCCTCTTCTTCTAAGTGGCAGCTGGTGACAGAAAAGCACCTTGCAATCACACTTACTGGACATGTAGCCTCTTATACTGGGAATTATAGAGGATAAGAAATGCTATTGGCCTGCCTTTCCTGGTGAGACATGATAAACTTTGGGGACTGGAGGTGAGAGGGAATAACTTTATCTTGACCACATTTGTCCAGAATGGAGTTACTTTTTTTTTTTTTTTTTTTGAGATTTATTTATACATACAAGGGCTGGGAGCAGGCCAGAGGTGTGGTGGGTGAGAGGATTCACCACAGACAGGGTGTGGAGCAGAACAGGCAGTTGTACTGAAATACACTGCTGAGGGGAGAAGCGGGTGAGGCAGGAGAAGTCTGCTGCACCACATAGGTCAGCTCCCTGGCCTGGGATGAAACTCATGATGCTGTGGCTGCCATTAGCTTCATAATGCTGAGACTTAACCCCTTGCGCCCCAGGGAGGCCCCAGAATGGAGTTTCTATCCAATTGAGATAGATAGGAGGAGATTTGGAGATATGGAAGGAGATATGCAGGAGATATGGAAGGAAGAAAGGGTATGGATTGCTGTTTAACTGCTATAGGATCTCTCCATTCTTGAAATAGTAGATTTTCACTTGTGTAATAACAGACACCTTCTGGCAGAAGGCTGTAAAATACCTTATTCTGAAAGACTCAGGATTTCCAAAAATTTCTCAACAGATAGAACTCAGGTGTCATGAGGACTTTTCTAACTTATGCCAAGTAGCCTTTGGGTCAAGCATAGGCCTTGGTGATGAAGAGTAAGAGGCAGAGGTTCTGTTTGCAGTGTGGGACTGAGGCTGCTGTACTTGGCTGTGTAGATTATTGATTTCTCAACTGTAGGTCACCATAGATTTTTGTTTTGCATTTATTACAGTTGTTCTGAGGGTCTCTCACTTGCTCCTCCTGGTCCATTCTTTCCACTTCACCACTTTGCTCTGCAGCCCAAGAAGTTGACCTGAAGGGGTTATATCAGTGGGCTGCCCTGCTCCCTGCGTCTGGTTAGATTCAGAGAAGGTTAGAGAGCAAAAGGGAAGTGAGGTGGGAGCTTATCTTCCCTGATTCTCCTTGCTAGGTCATCTGGGTTAATCACAGTCCTCGCCTGCAATTTATGATTCTCAGCAAACATCCCTTTCCACACTACTAATACAGCTACCTTTCTCTGGGTTGTGGCAATTACATTCTGCCCTTGAACCTTCAGGTTAGTAGATGATAGTAGCTCCTAAGCTTTTGCAAACCCTGGGGTCCTATACTCTCCATTATTTGATTCCTTAAAACTTGCCCATAGTTTTATCGTCTTTTTACAATACTTAAATTATACAATTTGAATGTACCATCTGTTTTCGAATGAGACCCTGACTGAGAGCAACCGTTTTGCTGCAGATGGCAGACAGATATCTTGAGGACAGGGTGCTTTCTGCCTTGCACCTGAGTTAGCTGTTCCGCCGTGGGAGGGAAGGCATAAGATAGTGCGAGTGGTGGTTCGGGATGGTAGGGGTCATGAAATTATTTTGAATGCCAGGTCAAGGCTAACATGTGTTTAGACAACATGGATTTATAAACATGTGAATGATGCTCTTTAAGGAAGATTATTCTGATAGCTTGGTTAAAAACAAGATAAGACAATTGGGAAGCAACCTCTCTATCCTTGAGACAAAGCAGCAAAGACCTAGACTAGAGAGAAAGGAAGCATTCAGGAAGCCCTTTGCAGGGAGGGGTAGCACATCCTGGCAAGCGATGTTGGAAATAGGAAAGAAAGGCAAAGAACAGGAATAATATATTACAGTAGTACATATGGGGAAATGAGAGAGTGCAAGAAAAGGATAGAATTAAAATAACGAGAATGACTAATTGCAGTCTAGATGTATTAAGTGCTTCCTGAAGTGTAACAAGTTTCTAAGAGTTGAACAAGTTTTAACTACTTCTCCATTGACTTTGTGGACTAGCTCTCATTATTTCTATTTTACAGATGAGAAAATGGAGGCACAGAGACCTTTGATTACTTACCCAAGGTCACATGGTAAGTAAGTGAGTAACTGACTGAGATTCAAACTCCAGCCTAGAACCACCTACCTCTTCCAGATATGTAGGCATGTCAAGGGGTTAGGGAACAGTGCTCCTCAATCAACCATCCAAATTTGTCTTTATGCCAGGTGCCCACCCCGATGCCACACTTAAATTATGACGGTGTTCATACTTTTACAACTGACTGAAATGTCTTCACTTTCTTGTGTATTTAATTATAATTACTTGTAATTATTATTATTGTTATAATAGCTAACATTGTTGATCATCTGTGCCTTCGCCATTTTATCTGCATGTGATATATTATCTCTTCAATCTTTGTGCCAACCCCTTGAACTGGTTTACTATTGTTTCTTCTCCTCCCTCTCTTTCCCCCTCCTCCTTTTTCTCACAAAAAGGTACTGTGTATAGAGCAGGGATTTCTGCCTCAGTCATCAGCATGCTCTTTGTTGTGCTCTTGTGTTCAGCCAAGATAAGGACACTGAGGCCCATCTAGGCTTAACTTGGCACAACTGGTACACAGTAGGCCCAGGCTGGTACCTAGTCATCTTGTTACAGGGCAGGGAGAGAGAGTCACCACTGAACCCCCAAACCTGCCTGCTCTAAATAGGTTCTGCCATTCACCACATCAAGGCAAAACATATGAGACTTTAATGAAAAGGAACTTTAATACAGTGAATATCCAACATGAAAGACAAAGAATATAATTTCTAAATCAAACACCTGAAGTTACCCATCCCCTCGTGGGCAAAAGTCAACCCAAAAGGGATTGGCCCAAAGCAAGGCCTGAAAGCCTGCCACAAGCCTAAAGAACCTCTGGCTGGGACCCATAAAAAAGGGTCAGAAATGGCCAGACAAGTCTGGGAGGAAAAGAGCACAATCAAATCAATTTAAACACTGCCATAGTCAACCTCCCCACTGGTCTCTCACCCACATCTCGTTCAACTAACCCAGGGCCAAGAAATATACACGGTTTATTCACATGTCTCCTTTTGCTCCATGTGACTTCCTCAGGTCTCCTTCTGGCTCTCCATCCTGCTTCTTTCTTCTCAGATTCCTTCTCTTCTCTTCTTCAGCTCCACCCTCCTTCTGGGTGGGGAGGGAGCCTGGAAATTCCCCTTTTCCTGGGGACCACCCTGTTACCATATGACTTCCTCGTCTTCATGGAATCCCTAACTCACACGCAGCCTTTAAGACCAGCACAGATTCACCTCCCTGAGAAGACAGAAGGGAAAAGGGTCTCCTAGGAAAGCCTTCCCACTCCTCTCCCATCATGGGATGCCAGGTGAAAAATAATGTGTCTCAGTCTTTGAGAAAAAGCACCAACCATGTTGCATTTCTTTCCACTTTAAATCCTGCACTTCTCCTTCACCACCTGCCTTATTCTTTTCTGTGCATGGGTCTCTCAAGTACTCAGTTTAGATTCCCAGGATCTCACTCCCACTCTCAGCCTTGTCCTTAATCTCCAGAGGCCAAATTCTGGCAGCAACACTCTCCTGCAGCCACTTCTCCTTTCCCTGGGCCGCCCTGGGCTAACTCTGCAGGAGACCCCCATTTGGGCTTCCATTTCTGTCCGGCCTTTGATCCTCTCCAAATCCCTTTTGAGAGCATGCAACTTGCATTTCCGGTTTCCTGTTACACTAAAGTTAGGCTGGGTAGGCTGACCTGGGTGTGGTCTCCAGAACTAGGGCTGGCTCCACCTCCTTCCTGACTTCTCATCTAGTGGCAGCAAAGAAGAGGACTAACAAAACATATTTATTAACCACCAACCAGGAGCCCAACAGGGAATTAAGATGAACATACCCCCCCTCCCCATGGGGGGCATGACTTTAGATAGACACTGTTAACATAAAGTCTTGCTTTGAGCCCTTGCTTTAAAACTGAGCAAAAGGAAAGTGCCAGAAGGACAGGCAGCCTCTCAGACTTTCCAGACAGGAGCTGATGGAATCCACGATGGCTTTTTGTTCAGCATTGTGTTTGTTATGACCAAAGTTCCCATGAAGGAACTGTGGATCCAATGACTGATGTTATAATAACTAAAACCAAAACCTAGATTTTTCCATTTGGAAAATTAGGATACATTTCTGGAGCCATGGGTTTAGGAGGAAATACTATGTGCGATTTCATCAGCCACAAATACTATTTTCTCCTTGGGGAAGAAAATTAGTTCTTAGGACGCCAACTTTGGAAGGCAAATGGCCTTTGCCGTCTCGTTTTGATTCCTGGCACAAAGAGTTTGTGACTCATAACCACAGACTTCACTCTAAGCTCTGTCCCAGCAGTGTGTAGCATTGAGTGGAGGTTATTACTGGAGGTGACTGAACAGCATCCAGCTGAGGTAGCGGAATCTGGTGCTGCTAATGAGAAACCATGACTACTGCCCTCGCTTTTCCACAAGTTGGAGGTTTTCTTTGGAGGATTTTCATTCTCTGCATGAAACATCAGGCTTGCCTTTTCAGACAGAAAGTTTCCACAGATGTAGATTATGGAATTTTAGAACTAGAAAGCTCTTTAGGGATCATCTCCTCCTTGTTCTCAAATTCCATACAGAAATTTAGGCAGAGAGACAGATAATGAGTTTGGTAATAAAGACTCGGACTTGTGTCTGAGGAGAGGGGGTTTTGCTCTCAACACTGAGGCTGTCTCCATTGAACACTTCTGAGTCTGGAGCAGAGGCATTGGAGAGGACAGAATGTTTTTTGTGAATGTCCTTCTGTGGACACTCCTTTGGTGGTCTGGTGACTTTCTGGTAATCAGTGACATTGAACAAAGACAATGTCTTCAGTGCCACCCTAGAAGAACAGGAGCACTAAGACCAATTAAGAGAGGAGCCCGTGGAGCTATGCAGAGCTTGAGCTAGACAGGCCACATGCATATTTCCTGTGCCAACAGACTTTACCTTATGGGTGTGCAACTTATCTTAAAGGGAACTTTGTTTCCCAAACTTCTCATCTTTGCCAGAGTCAGGTTAGCGTTGGCCAGCTGTGGAACATGTGTGAGATTTGAAAGGCAGATGAGAGGCAGTGACCATTACTTTTTAATGGTATTTTTGGAGTTGTGGTGGACAACATTTGCCCTTGCTCTGCAACCCATTTCTCTAGACTGCTGGCCCCACTGACGAACAGCAGCCCCAAGGCCACCACAAAGTAGCAGATGCAAGAGCTTCGGGCAGACCCTTCACAGACCTACATCACTCAGTCCCCCTGTGGGCTCTGGAACTTGATTAACTCCTCTGTTTGACTGGCTAGTGACTCCTGACCTTTCACACCTTCATTTCCCCAGCTCCTCCTACCCTTGTCGAAGTTCTCATTCCCGTAAGAGGCCCTTTATCCTGCAGCAGATGACTGTTGCTCTGACTGAAAGGTGAGTGACTCACATGGATTATCCAGGAATGGTGAGCCTATGGCTTCCACGCCCTGCCTCTCCTGCCTTTTGCTGATGCATCAGGAAACTGACAAAGCAGACCAGGAACCAGGAAGTGCTCTCCCCCAGTGCTCACCTGTCCTCACCTCCCAGTGAAACGCCTCAGGAGAGGGCCTCCCCTGGTGGCATAATGGGTTAGGATGCAGCACTGCAAGCAAGCTGCAGCTGCTTCAGTGCAAGTTTGATCCCTGCCCGGAGCTGACCCACATGGCGCAGCAGACCTCTTCTGACCTGTCCGCTGCTCCCCTCAGCAGTGTATCTTGTCAGTTGGCCTGTTCTACTCCCCCCTCTGTCTCTGGTGAATCCTCTCACCGCCCCTGCACCTCTGGCCTGCACAAATAAATAAATAAATCTTAAAAAAACAAACAAACAAAAAAACACTCCTCAGGAGAAGAATAGAATGTGGCTGACTCTGACTGAAAAGCACTGCTAGAGGGATGGGGGGTGGCTGACAGCAATACATCCTGGTAGGCCCTCCTGCAGGGATGGTGATTCTGTCACCCTGGAAGTGTCTCCTAAGACTTGGCAACCCTTCCTGCTCCTCACCTTGCCCCAGAGAAGAGGGCTGTACTCTAAGACTTTTGGTATCCTTGTTGCCTAATTGATCTACAGAGCTGAAGACTGGCTTCCTTAATCTATTTTGACAGCTTCTATTTCCAGACCCTTCCGGAACCAGATAAGTTGTGAAAATCAATCTTTCAAGGACTGTGATTAACTGAACTTCTTCAACCTTTATGAAATATATAATTTGTAGCTTCTCACTTTATTACTTTTTGCCCTGTCATTTAAAAACATGAAATGACAGGGTGAAAAGTCAGACTTTCATTTGAATGAACTTCCTGATACCTGAGAAATGTGCCTCCCCCACCCATACCATTTGAAAACTGCTCAACTCACCATATTTTAGCCCAGCTCTAAATGTTGGGGGGAGGAGGCAACTGCATCTGACAGTAGAACATTAAGTGATTTTTGTAAATAAAATTCCCTCTTTTCTCTTTATTGGGGAATGTAAATTTCCCTTTTAAATTCGTGAGTTGATTTAAATTTTTGTAAATGCTAAACCAGCATTTCCTAAGAATACTGATAAGCAGGTGGCTAAATAGAATTATACAAGAAATGAATATTTGGTCAGATAAAGTGTGAGAAATACAAAAAATTTAAAATCACATGAGAAATGTCTCCTCACTCCTCATCTCAGGGGCTATCATGGACATTGGGCAAAATATACCAGTTCCAGCAAAGTTAAAACCTTCCTTACTGGAAGGTTTGAGGGGCTTTTCTACTCTACTGATGTGTGTCATGAATACAAGGTCTGTGCGATGTGATGCCACAGACTGATTTGACCCTTTCCTTAAGAGTAGAACAAATTATCTTTAGGATACTTATTTGTGAAAAATTTCAATGAAATAAAATTCCACATAAGAGAGATTCTTTTTTTTTTTTTTAAAGATTTATTTATTTGTTCATACAGAACTGGGGTACAGGCCAGAGGCTCAGGGGCAGTGAGAGGCTTCACCAGAGACAGAGTGG
>NW_004567103.1:31934732-31962530 GCF_000260355.1 Condylura cristata | reverse complement strand
GGGGAGCAGAACAGGCAGATCTACAAAGTACACTGCTGAGGGGAGCAGCTGGCGGGTCAGGAGAGGTCTGCCGCGCCATGTGGTCAGCTCCGGGACAGGCGGGAATCGAACTCATGTGGAAGTGGCTTTAGCTTCTCAGTGCTGTGCTTTAACCTGCTGCGCCACCAGGGAGGACCAGAGAGATTATTTCAAGAGCACGCTTTTGAACTTTTGTCCAAGTGGAAAATTATATCATTAAAAAAATCTAAATGAGCTAAGAGTATTGACATAATATTTGTTAGCAACCCAAAGATGGATTTTGGTATTTTCATAACCTAAAGTGGAACAGGTGCTTAATGTATCTTTAGCAGTGTTGACAATTCACAGAGTAGAAAATCAACAAGCAAATTCTTGAATTATGGCTCTATTTGTTCTTCTGTTGTGAAAGATGAATTCAATGCAACTTGATTATACTCAGTAGAAAAGACAATGGAAAGTCTGATTTTTTTTTTTAATGATAATCCAAAAGTTTGCCTGTGCCTGTTCAAGGATTATCTTCTTGAGTGTTTTTAGAGAAAAGGGGAACTTGTCCCATTTCCGTTCCAGGCTCAGACAAACACAGTCCTCTTCTGATGTGCCCTGACTGCCTCGCACTCTGACCCCAGCTTACCTGGAGCGTAGTCCTTGAAGTTCATATCGCCTCCTTTGGTATCATACTTCTGCGGCCCCCTCAGCTAAGGGATGCTGCAGCAACGTGGCCACATGGGAATTCCTTGTCTGTTCCTGAACTTCCCACTGGGCTGTTGGCTTTCAAAGACCCTACTTTTAAAAGGTTGAAGTAGCTGAGGATAGAAATGAAATTTAACTATTACTCTTTCCAAATAACTAAATCAGCCATATCATTGTGGGGTATTTCATACTTCCTCAAAAGCCCTGGATTACCTTCCTCCTTTGCCCTTTTTCTTTCTGTTGCTTTTTTAAAAAATTCATCCTTTTTAGTGTATAATTTTATGGTTTGTGCTAAATGCTACCCTATGTTTTTTGAGAATGTCATAAAAAGAATATGAAAAGGAATCACGCAGTATATAGCTTTACTTAACATTATGCATTTAAGAGTCACTTTTTTCTTCTTTGCTTGAATCAGTGGTTGTTTGTCCTTTTTGCTGGGTAGTTTTCCACTGTTTGTGTTCCACAGCCTTTACAGTCCATTGGCCAGTTGAAAGACAGTCAAGTGTTTCCTCATTTTGGGGGGTAGGCATGAATAAATGCACTCTAAACTTACAGGTTTTCATGTGAATGTATGTCTTCATTTCTCTTAGGTAAATACCCAGAAATAAGATTGCTGAATCATGATGTGCATGTATGTTTCACTTTACGATAAACTGACAAGCAGATTCCAAAACTGGCCGTGTCTCACTGCATTCTTCACCAGCTGCTGCAGGGCATTTCCTGCTCATCTCATCCTCATCAGCAGGCTGCATTGTCAGGTTTTCTCTACTAGAGGTGTTGTGTTAAGTTCCTGATTTTGATTTCCAAATGACTAAAGATGTCGCACATGTTTTCATATGTTTTTGTACCACAGATAGATCTTTGTTAGTAAAGTTCAATTCAAGTCTTTTGCCAAAACATTATGTGGTTCTCTTAGTATGAAATTTGAGATTTTTAAAAAAATACAAATTATGAATGTCAATATTTCATCAGACTTGGTTTTTGCAAATATTTCAAATATTGAACTAACATTGGATTCTTGGGATAAATCTCATTTGGTACGATGTATTATTCTAATTACAGATTCCGTTTTCTAGTATTATTTGGAGAATTTCCATATCTATGTTTATGTGGCTTTTGACTAACTTCCTGTCCTTATTATGGCTTTGGTTTTGGCACGGACAATGCTTGTCCATAAAATTATCATAAACTGTTCTCTCCTCTGTTTTCAAGAAGAGTTTGAAATTATGAGAATTATTTCTTTTTTAATATCTAGTAGATTTTTTAATATTTTTACTTTGACAGTATAGCCTTATGGGCTAGAAACTGTATTGGGTAGAATCCGCTAAACTGCTAATTCAGTATCTTTAATAGATAAAGAGATGTTTAGATTCTATCTTCTTAATCAAAGTTGGACCAGATTCCCTAAATTTTTCAAATTTATAAGCATAAACTTATTGGTGATATTCCCTACTTTAGTCTTTAAATAAAATATTTGTAGAATTTCTAGCAAGTTCTTATATTTAATTTTAGATGTTGGTATATTTTATCCTAGATTTTTTTTTTTTTTACTTTGTTGATTTTTTTATTTCATTGTGGGCAAAATTGCTAGTAATGAGTACTAATGAGTACTCTAAACTTTTGTTAGTGTGAACAGTTTTTATTTTACCTTTAAGTTTCATTGAGAGTAGAATTGTGTGTTGGCAGTTTTTTTTAAAACTTTTAAAGAAATTTTTAAATCTCATTTCATTTATTCTGGCTTGTGTAACTGCCTTCAAGATCTTCTCTTTACCTTTGGATTTTAGCAGTTGGAATAGGCTGTTGTTCTTGCTTGGTGGTGTTCTCTAGGTTTCTTTAATCTTAGTTTGATGCCTTCTAATATTAAAAAAAAATCTCAGTCATAATTTCTTCAAATATTTCTTCTTCCCAATTCACTCTCTCTTTTCCTTGGACTCCCATGGCATGTTTTAATTTCCACTGTAGATTGTAACTCTTACGCGTTCTGGGTTTGCTAGCGTCCTCTCATCTTTCTGTGTCTTGGTATGGGCAATTTCCATGTAACTGGCTTCCAATTCACTGATTCTTTCCTTAGGTAGATTGAGTCTGCTCAGTTGTCTTGAGTATGTGTGTTTGTCTACCTTTACCACCAGACACTGTGACACTAACCATATTATTTTTAATTCCATCTAATAATCTAGCATCGCTCAGTCTAATTGTGTTGATTCCATTGACTTGTAGCTTGTTTTCTCTTGCTTTCCCCACCTTGTAATTTAAAAAACTGATTTCTAGATAAAATAGACAGAACAGGAAAGTCCAAGGCTAAGTGAATTCAGGGCTGAAAATAAGCCATTCTTTCTCTAGGCCACTCATATGGAAAGTTGAGGCAGTTTAGTAGTGTTTGACTGGTTTGGATTTTATTGTTACTGTGGTTACTTTTCCTATATTACCAACATTAAGTTGCTTCTGCATTCTATTGTGCTTAGGGTAGAGACTAGGTGGCTGGGAGTTGAGTGTTTTCTTTTCTCTACTCTCATCTTTTGCCTTGTTTGTTTTTCTGTACCCGGGGTGGTCTGTCTGTGTGCTTGATCCTCCTTTATCAGTAAATAGCTGTTGCTTGTCATTCCCTACTTTCTATAGCCTAGTGGTAGTAGAGATCAAAGCGCAGTCCTCTATTGTTTTGATCTAATCTCAGCCTTAGGTAAGCCCTGTCTAACTAGATTTTGGGGGTCAATAATTTTTCAGTGCTCCTGCCTTCCCTTCCACTTGCAACCAAACTCTGCCTTGTATTTTTGAAGGACATAGTAAAGGAGAGAAATTCCTGCCTGACCCATGTGATAGAAGACTTCTAATGACCTCAACACAGACCTCTAATTGTGTTATCCCAGAGGACTTTACTGAAAGAAGGCTTGTCTCTCCCCTTCCCGCCCCATGGATCGCCATCTGTGCCCTGAGACTCATGGGTTTCCTTCATTCAGCTTGGGGTGTTGATACACAGGAGTAAATGGCCCAGGGAAGGCTGTGTATTGCTAATAATCTTGCCTTGCCCTCTTTCTGCCATAAACACCCTCTGTTTTGAGTGAACCTTTGAGTTATCTAGATTGGATGCTGCTCAATTCATGAATCATCTAATAAAGCCAATTAGCTCTCTGCATCTGTGAGTTCTCTTAACAATACATATCAACTTTTGTTAATTCACTCTTCTGTGGATGGACACATGGGCTGTCATTGGGCTCCTTCCACTTTTTGGCTCTTGTGAAGTAATTAGGCATTTTAATCAAAATAAAATAAATAGTTGGGAAGTTACAGATAGAGAAGGCAAAACTTAAGGAAATTGCTATTTAATGAGGATACCGAATGATGAGAGTTTGCCATACTAAGTCTCTACCCACTGATCTGGCTACACTGTACCTGGGAACAGTTGAGGACCCCCTTGTCATTCACAGGACACCCTGCGGACTGTTGGGCTGTCAGAGGCAGGGCTGGCTACAGGCGGCAGCTGTACTCGGCTGCCCAGCTCTAGCATCTACCCCTCTTAGAACTGATTCTCCAACAACATGTGAGGTTCTGGCTCAGGCCCAATAGTTTCCTTCTTGTTGAAGTTGGCAAAGGCCAAGAAAGGAAACAGTCCCAGGCTATTGGCAAATGATAAGTATTGGAACTGGGAAGCATTTTGAGCCCCTGTGCCAACAAAGTCGACTGCAGTAGACATAGCTCACAGTCCCTATGCCTTTCAGAGGCATCAGTACTGCTCCTGAGTTGTTCCAGATGCCCTCTTCCAGGTGATTCTAGACTGTCTGAAGAATTAGGCTGCTCTCTCCCCACTGATGTTACTCAGACTCATACTAAAAAAAAAAAAAAAAAAAACCAAAAACCGATAAAAGTAGGCTGCTTTGTGAATAAGGGTGCAGACAAGGTAGGTATAAAATTGGAGAGGCCAAGCCCCAGGGCAGCCGCAGGAATGCCTACTTTAAAAATGGTTACATCTGACAAGTGAGCAGAAACTCTAGCTGAGCTTCCTTTAGCATTTGGGGCATGGGAAGGATGGGGAGGATGAGAATCTAGAAAGGGCCCAACTCTTGCAAATAAAGCCAACCAGCTATTCTGGTCCAAGTGTGTGTGTGTGTCTGTGTGCATGTGTACATGAGGGTGGGGTCTGATTCCTGGAACGCCCCAGCAATGAAGTTCTCTAAAACTTGTCCTCTTAGCTCTAAGGGATTCTCAGGGCACAATCTGACCTCAATTAACCCCTCTGGTACTCTGCACGCTAAATGCGGTCATGTTCCCCTACCAGCCGGTGAAACATGTCCAAGTCCCTCAGACCCAGTGTCAGAGCTAAGCAGGATTGTTCTGAGGACCTGGACCTACAGAGAAAAGCCACTATAGCAGCTTTAAGGCTGTAACTGTGGGGACACCCCCCAACAAACCATCCCCTTTATTGGGGAAGTGCGCTTTGACTCATGGAAACAAAGCAAGTTACAGCAGCTAGAGATGCAGGTGGGCACAAGCACATGGAGCCAGAGCAGGATAGTTGCGCATCTCCTGGGGGATCTCCTGGCATCAGGTAACTCTTCCTTCAGCTCTGAGTTCCCCTGGGTCCTGGGCCCCTAGCCCAGCCCAGCACAGAAGCACAAAGTCTGGAAGATCCTGGTAGAGCACCCACAGAGCTGCAGTGGGCTTCAGTTGTCTCCTTGCTCATCCTCTCTGTTCCCAGCCGAGCTCCCGCCCCAGGGTGAAGAGGAGGGGCTGGTTGTGTGAGGGCTGAGGAGAGGCCTGGAGGATGGGGAGTGAATGGAATAAAGAGAAGCCGGATGCTAGTGGGGGGAGGGTTGGTGACTGAGGTATAGGTGCCATATGCCAAGTGGACAAGAGCAAAGGCTGTGTTGGCAGTCGCCCTGGCCTTTCCTAAAAGAGTCTCTTGGACAAAGGTCCTCTTGAAAACCAAGTTTCCATTTCTGTCTCTCTCTACTCAGGGTCCTCTTTCTTAAAGGCCAGCTGGGGGAGATAGAGAGGGAGGAGAACAAAAACTGAACCCAAGGGGAGAGGACAGAAAGAAAACAGGAATTATCTCAGACCCAAAGAAAATGGTCTCCACCTTGGGTGAGTAGAAACAGATGGTGACAGGCCAGCAGAAGAGGCTTCATTTCTGCAGTTGGGGAACAGCCTGAGAAGTAGCCCAGAGAAGCTGGAGAGAAGAAAGGGAAGCCGCAGAGTCTAGCAACTTCTGAGCACTAAGAGGTTAAGTGGAGAACTTGCAAAGCTGGAGCTGGAGGGGCTGGGAAACAGGCCAGGCTGTTCTGGGGACCACAGCTTATTAATCCTGTGCATTGGGGTTTGCTTAAAGTACTTTTCCCATCTCCCTCTGTCATCTGTTCTTTCTTCCTTTTCTCCACTCACCTTCCTCTTTTTTTTTTTTCTTTTTTGTAAATTGAATCACCCAGTGGACATCTGAACGTGTAGGCATCTACATGTGCAAACATTTGTCAAGCGGTTTTGAGGTATTACTTTGTGTAGAGTAGAAAACTAACCCCTTTAAAAAACTGGCCAAACCTACAATGTCTTTGTGAAAACTTAAAAAAATGCTTTGCACACAATCATAGTTTAATTTATTTTCTTTTTTAATCCTGTTTTGGTTTACTTGAGGAAATCCAGCATGAACCTGTCTCCCCCTTGTGGATATAAATGTTTTCTCTTGACTGTTTTGTATTTAGTAAAATCAGAGTGAACCCTATGGGGACTTCTTATAGCCTTGTTTCTCCATTGCCTGTCCTTGCTCAACAAAAGAAGCATTATTATAACCACGAAAGAAAAAAAAACATGGCTTTCGGAACAGAACAAGAAATATGTTTTATAAGCAAACACTTTATAATGCCAGCACTCTGCCTGTAAAATCTAATGCTTAAGGGTTTAGCAATTGTTTAAAGTTATTTCATTCCTCAACATTAAGCTGAATTTCTTTGTCATTTTATGGGTCAGGATGGAAGAAAAGACATGGCAAAGCTAAATTTATGTCTTCTAGGCCAAAGTTCTTCGCAGAATTGTTAGCTACTGTGACCCAGTCTATCAATCGCATACCTTCTTGCCAAGCATTCCTTTCAAGCATGTCACCTAAATTATATCACTTACTTTTGGCAAGAAAGTTGCTTATCTAATTTTATTAGGTAAGTAGGCCTAGAAAATATTAAGTACTTGTTTAAGATTACACAACCAGTTGTCCAGGTTTAAGGGGGATTAATTATCAATGATCTCACATGGAAATGGAGAAAAAATAGCACATTAAATTTCTGTCTCCAATTCTCATATTAGGAAAGTGAGCTGAGGGATATGTAAACAATCCTTAGGGCTTTCCCCCCTTCTTTGGAAGTATTTTGAAAGATAATGATTTATAAATAATGTGGATTGATCATATTTTTTAATTATTTGCAAAGTTAAATTAAACTTGCAAATGTGGGATCCTGGTGATTAATAATAGACATCACTCATGCTAGAAGAGAGGAGTTAAGACCCAGATGTCAAGAGAATGAGATGGGGACTCACGTCATTATTGCTCCATTACTGCCTCTAGCCACACCCACCTCATTATTTTTGTGTGCCACAGATATTACAAACAACACAAACATGACATGACAATGCTGCATTGCTGACTAGGAAACCCCCCGGGCTGGACAATGAGAAAGAGTCTGGGAACAGTGGCCCTTTTGAAAGAAACCAGTTTTTTAAGTATTCCCTATGGCTTCTTTGTCAGTTTCCTATCAAATGTCATTCTGCTATTTTGAACCGAATTTAGGTCTACATACAAGAAAGAATCAATGGATGCTGTTGTAGCTGCCATCAAATTGTGGAACCTCAATTGCCTTGGAATTCCTGTTTCCCATAAATTTGGCTGGGAGTCAAAAGGAACCATTTCTATGGTATGACTAATCTGTCACTTCAACAGCACCCTTTCCTTACTGAGGCAATCTAATATAAGGAAGAAAAAAACATCAGGTCCAATGGTCAAGTTTCTGCACAGCAACAGCTATTACTAATTTCTGAGAAGGCAACATAAGCATAACAGTTCTGGAAGAGCTTAAATGACATCAGTCATCTTTTTTTTTTTTAAAGATTTATTTATTTATTCATATAGAACTGGGGTACAGGCCAGAGATGTGGAGGGTGAGAGGATTCACTAGAGACAGAGCGGGGAGCAGAACAGGCAGATCCACGAAGTACACTGCTGAGGGGAGCAGCGGGCGGGTCAGGAGAGGTCTGCCACGCCATGTGGTCACCTCCGGGGCAGGCGGGAATCGAACTCATGAGGAAGTGGCTTTTAGATTCTCAGTGTGGTGCTTTAACCCGCTGTGCCACCAGGGAGGGCCGACATCAGTCATCTTTAAGCAAGAAGATGAATTGACAACCCCTGAGATTACAGCTTATGCTGGCCTAGCACAGATAATGGTGTTCAGTGGGCTTAAGGTTAGTTGTTAGGCTTGAGCACAGTATGTAGGATGCTTTTGACATAAAACCCCCTTTCCAATAATCAAATTCAACTGAGTAAATAAGGGGACAATTTACTTTCTCTCTCTCAAAAAAGTACTTGCTGAGGTATAACCAAGGTTGGGTAATTCAGAGGTAAAGTGAAATCACCAAGCATTCAGTTTGTTTTGCGGTTTTCACTCTTCCATCTGATACTGTCAGGCTCACACGCTAAGCACCCCAAGGTGGCTGCTGCAGTGCCTGCCATTGCCCCCAGACACGGAAACATCAGTAGAAGAGGAGAGTGCCTCTTCTTAGGCCTTTATTTGTTTATTTTCTTTAAGATTGAAGGATACTTACCCTAACATCTCTGGTTGATATTTTCTCATAGCTAATAGGCAAGAACTGGATCACATGTCCATGTTTAAAATAATCACCAGTGAGGACTATGGTGATGGCACACAGGTGATCTGGTGATGGGAAGACCACGGGGATTACAACTGAGATGGAAAAAGGCACAAAATGATGTAAAATATATACTATTATATTATAAAAACAAATAAACAAACAACAATCACCAGTGAGAGAAATTGTACCACTGTAATTGAGGCCAATCAAGCTTTATCCTTAGGAAGTGGCTCTCGAATGAAATAGAGGCTCTGCCAGTATACAAAAAAAAAAAGGTAGGGGAGAGAACTGTTGTGTTAACAATTCCTAAGTGCCTGTTACATATGGTTTGGAATATGCGAGTATGTATACATATGTTTTCTTTTCAAAAACCGTTTCTTTGAAGGATCCTATTTATAGTCCAGACCCCATCTCAACCTTTTGGAATGTAACTTGGCAGAAATAATCAAATACAACACCTATAGGAACTTTGAGCAAAATACCTCTTAGTTTGAGGAGAGAGAGAGAAGCAGTGGGGGCGGTGGGGGGAGGAAAGGGGAACCATCTGAGTTCAACTCTGTTGGTTGAGGGAATTGTCAAGAATAAACCGTTCAATACTATCACTCTTCATGTCAATCTGACATGCAATTTTTGCTACCAGTTTCTGGACCAATAGAAAGGAGAAACCTATGTCTTTATTACAAAATATACCAAAATATATGTTTATATGTTTTAAATAATGCTTTCTGACTATATAATCAATTTAATATAATAAAAATGACCATGTGCAGTGTGTGTGTGTGTGTGTGTGTGTGTGTACGAGAGAAAGAAGTGGTAGAATGAAATTATGGTTGTTTAGAAAAAGTGTTTAATAAGGTTGTGCACAGAAAATGAGGCTCCAGGGCGTGTTTCCGAGGAAACAGCCAAGAGACAGTGAAATTGCCTTGCATGTGGAAGGAACAGTAGTATAGTTGTGGAAAGAGGAGAGACAGAGGTAAGAGAGAAAATGAGCAGTGAGCAGGACAGCAAGGCAGGACGCTACAGCCTCAATGAAACATGGGAAACTCCTGTGGCAGGATGATCGAAGGACTTAACAAACAAGGGTACCTACGACTTCATTTGTACGTGTGTTATTGATATATGATCTCCCTCAGTCACCCCAAGCCTATCTTGCTTTATATCTTAAGGCCTTATGAGGAGGAAATAAAAATGGCTGAATTCCACATCTGAGTCAGTGCAGAAAGAGAGGGAGAGAAATGCCACAGGGGAGTCCTTGGCAGGAGTCTGAGAGTTCAGTAGAAGAAACCTGGCACAAGTGACTGGAATAGCAAGCCCCAGAAAGCACACAAATGTTAGTTGTGACCCCAAACAACTGCTGAGATTTTAAAAGAAGGCAAAGCCAATTTTAGTTAAAGCTCAAAGGTAAGATGGTGTCAGTTGACCCTTGAGTTGCATTGATATAATGAAAAATTATTCAGTTAACACTTGGCAGTTGGCTCCAAGCCTGTGTATCATAAGAATATCCATGTTTTTGAGAATATAATCACTGAATCTGAATTCTTAAAAAATCTATTATGAATATCCTGTCCCAGCTAAAAATACAGAAAACTTTCTGTATTATCTAGGCCTGCTATTCCAGATGAGTGTGGACCATTTTTATAATCTCATTTCAGTAGATCTGGGTATGTATTTAATTTGCATTGTATGCCTATAGATAATGCTGAATGGCCTCGGATTGCTACTTCATACTGTAAATAGTAAAATTGCATAGAATGTGTTAGAACTTCTAATTAGATATATTGAGCTGAGTTTAATTGGTGTGAGCAACTGAAACAGTTTTGTGTAGCTTTTGTTCTGTATTATTTTCAACTTTTGGAGGTAAGAATTAAGACATAAACTATGTGGTATGAGGTTAGTTTAATTTTTTTAGTGGCTATAGATGAGTTTTGCTGTCAATACAAACTCTAGTTATTTTTTTAATGCAAAATATTGATCTTGACTATCAGCTGCTAACATACACAGATACACGGACCTGAGATAGCATTTGTAAAGACGTCAGTGAGACCACTTTACTCAAAGTCAGTGTCACACGGGCCACTTCTCTGATTTGCCTCATTTGAAATTATGAGTTCTAACCCTGAGGTTTAAGGATTTTTCTTAAACTTTATATCAAACTGTACATAAAATAGGGACTGTGGACAAAAATTAATGTCAGTCTACTATCTTAAGGGACCAATGATATGATGGCTTTAAAATCTAAAATCTGTTAGGCCTCCCTAGTAGCACAAAGGGTTTAAAATATACCATTATGAAGCTAGCCACAGCCACTGCTGCACGAGTTCAATTCCTGACTGGGTAGGTGACCCACATGACCCAGCAGACCTCTCCTGGCCTGCCCGCTGCTCCTCTCAGCAGTGTATTTCAATAGATCTGCCTGTTCTGCTCCCCCTCTGTCTCTGGTGACTCCTCTCACCCCTTGCACCTCTGACCTTTACCCTGGTTCTTGTATGTATAAATAAATGAAAATTAAAAAAAAAAAAACTAAACTAAAATCTTTTAATTCTGCTTCTCTGGACCTTTTCATGGAACATTCTTCTCCAATGTGTGCTGTGACCAGACTTTCCCAACTGTGGGTCAAAACCTCCAGTATTTATAGGATATTAAAAATCATATAGACATGGAATCATTTTATTTCTGTCAACCTATGTATATGGATGACTCCTTATTAACTGTAGGTAGATGTTGTGGTCAATAAAATACAAAGTCATTAAAAAGTGCAGGTAAGTGAATAGTCAAATTTGTTTTAGAAATTTTGGTCAGTGCAGTATGAGAATTATGGAGATTATCATGTGGCTGTCTGTTTCATTGCATATATATATATATTTTTAAACTCAGTTTTGTTGTTTTTTTTTTAAGATGTATTTGTGCATACAGAACTGGGGTATAGGCCAGAGGTGCAGGGGCGGTGAGAGGATTCACAAGAGACAGAGTGAGGAGCAGAACAGGCCAACTGAGGAAGTACACTGCTGAGGGGAGCAGTGGGCAGGTCTGGAGAGGTCTGCTGTGCCATGTGGATCACCTCCAGGGCAGGCGGGGATTGAACTCATGCTGCAGTAGTTTTGGATAGCTTCATAGTGTTGCGTTTTAACTTCTTGCACCACCAGGGAGGGCCTCATTTCATATTTAAGAAAGGATTTTTGGGCTCTTCCTGGTGGCGCAATAAGTTAAAGCACAACACTATGAAGCTAATCCAAAGCCACTGTAGAATGAGTTAGATCCCTGACCAGGGAGCAGTAGACCTCTTATGACCCCCCCGCTGCTCCCCTCAGCAGTGTACTTTGTTGATCTGCCTGTTCTGCTCCCCACTCTGTCTCTGGTGAATCCTCTCACCACCCCTGGACCTCTGGCCTGTACCCCAATTCTGTATGCATGAATAAATAAATTTTAGAAGAAAAAAAAAAGATTTTCATAATAGTCAAAAAATTGAAACAGGGCCCTCCCTGGTGGTGCAACGGGTTAAAGCACAACACTAAGAAACTAAGGACACTTCAGCATGAGTTCGATCCCTGCCCAGGAAGCGACCCACATAGCACGGCAGACCTCTCCTTACCTGGCTGCTGCTCCCCTCAGCAGTGTACTTCCTCAGTCAGCCTGTTCTGCTCCCCACTCTGTCTCTGGTGAATCCTCTCACCACGCTTGCACCTCTGGCCTGTACCCCAGTTCTGTATATATAAATAAATAAATCTTTAAAATAAAAAAAAAATTGAAACAGCCTAAAAGTCCAACATAAGAAGGCTACTTAAATAAAAGTGGGCATATTTTTATGATTGAATATTAGTCATTAAAAACCATGTGATCCTGTAAAATATTGAATAACAAAGAAAATATATTAGCAATATATTACTATATGGCAAGAAGCAGAATATAAGCCAGTATCATGGTATGATACTATCTTTTAACAAACCCTAGATAGACAGATGGGATATAGGATAAAAGGGTATCACTACAAAGTTGTTGTTTATCGTGAGTAGTAACATTACTGAAGTTTTTTTTTTAACATTTCTTTTCACTTTCTAAAATCTTCTGTACTTTCAATACTATGAGAAAATATCTTTTTAAGGATTCTTTTATTAAAGAGTTTCTATTGTCTCATAAAAAAATCAGTGTGGGTGACCCTTAGCTTTTTTCCATCCCATAGAAATGCGAAAGTGGTTTCATATTTGGGGTATGTGAGAAGATGACGATTCGCTTTTGCTGGAGTCCCCTTGCTCAGTCTTGCTAATGATGTGACTTGATGCCTGTCATCATAACTTGGGGATGAACAGCAGCTGGCCCTTCATTTTCAGGGAACAGGAAAGGCCTCCCTTAAGGGCTATGTGGAGATAGGGAGTCATTTAAAAGAGCTTAGAGGTTATAAAAAGCCCACCCTTATTTCTGAGCAAAAATGCATATGGGTGTGTACAGCATATATGTCTAGAGTGTTTTCATTAAGGGAAAATTGTAATTAGAGCCAAGTGCTGCTCTGGGCTACAGAGGGCCATTACTGCCCCTTCTACAGAGTTGCAGATGGACAGAATTATGTTGCCTTAATAATGAGACTCTTAAGTGCCAGCTGTCATACAGCATGGCCTTCCACACTAACAAAGCCCTCATTAAATGGTTTGCTGGGAATAATTTGCCACTCTGCTCGCCTTTCTAGCAACTGACAACTCCACTCCACCTCCATTCCCCCCCAGACTTCCAGTGGACATCCTTAATCACTGAAAAGGAGTCTGTGTGAGTGTGTGATCTGATGGTAGTTTTTTAAATATTACATGTCTTCATATTATTTTTATACCCTGTTTCAAAAGTTTTAAAATGAGGTTGGTAGCTAACATCCTGTGCTATCATTCATTTTGTGGCAAAATAATAATTGCTAATTTTCTTCTTCAGAGAACCGGAGCTTTATCAGAATGGCATTATGCAAATGACTATGCAAATATCAACCAGAGGAGTATCTGGGAAGAAAAAAGTTCAGATAAAACCTTCAGAACACATCCAAACTTGTCTGAAAAAAAAATAATAACTGAATATTTTAAAATATAAGGTCACTATGGTAGCAAAGGGAATTTATTGCTAATGAGAATTTTTCATGGAAGCTCTGCTCACAATAGAAGTGGTAGGGCATATATAGTATTTACTCTAGCCTAATTTACTTAGGATACTTCAGTTGTCTTTGTCAACTGTTAAGCCTCCTTAGGGTGAGTCTTTTCATCTTTTGTATGATCCAGTAGTTCAGCATACTTAATATTCAACCTATTAGCAACAATAATTAATTCTTTATTTTCTTCACTGATAATATATAATGAGTGTTTTCCATTTTTTAATGTTGAATTATTGCAAGAAAAGGCTTGGCAATATAGACAAAAATGTTCAGATGTCGCCTCATAACTTTTAAGGTATAGGTAAAGAAAGGCATGTCTTTAAAAACTTTACATACTTCTCAGGAAACACCTTTTGGAGCACTGGGGAAATGGTCTAGCACTGTCTAGTCCATGTCTGTTGAATGCATATACTTAATGATAAAAAGTTGTATTTAGTAAATTCTATGTTAGTAAAAAATTTAAGCTTTTATTTTTGTTCTTTTAGTTAAGTGTGAGTTCTTTGAACTGAATGTAGAGAAGAGTATTTGAAAATCCCTTCCTTTAAAATCTACGTAAATAATAAAAGCCATACCCCAGAGGGGCCCATAAAATAACAGAAGAAAAACCAAAGGCCTTTTTCTCTAAAGTATCTCACTTACACTGCCCTGAATTCCACTGAAAAATTCTCTCTAAGATGCATTCTATTGCCAGAAAGTATGCGTATTGGGCTGGTGTGAATGAGACCAGGCTGCCTGCACTGGAACCATGTGACAGTCCTAGAAAATGAGGACCATGGGCCCCACCTAACGCTGCCTCATCATAATCACTTCTGGGGTCCTGGGATTTGCATTGGCATCAGACTCAGTACCCAAAAATTCTACATTAGATGGCAGCAAATTAAAGGAATAAATATATGTTTAGTTTCCTATAAGGCCTTTACCCGAGGAGACAAAGGATGAAGAGGTTTTATGATGATGGGTGGGTAGAAGGAGCTGGACCACAGTGACAATCTGAAGATGAAAGATGATGATGGTGACTACTGAAAACATCAGTGAATTGACACTTTTTTCTAAGGCCAGACACCCTCCTGAGGTTTCTGGGGTAAAAGAACTCTGGAGCCAAGCATTTTGAGGCCAACAGATGGGTGCATGACCACAGCTACTACCTTCACTAACTAATATCTCTGAATCAGTTTTCCTGCACACTGGGTATAAAGGAAGAGTTGTTATGAGAATTAAGTTACCAAATAAGTAAGATAAAAATATCATGATGGTCAAGGGTGTGGTTTTCGGATTTGGGTTTCCAGATATCACTGAGTCTCAACTCCAACATTTACTGCTTAAGTGACCTTGGCAGGATATTTAATCTGTCTGCACCTGTTTTCTCATACAGTCACTGGTGCTAGAAAATTGGTATTTACCTCCTAGGATAGATTGGGTGTGGCTAGAAATTCAGTGAGAGAAAGTCTATCAAGAATCTGTAATAGTCCCTCGCATATAATATACCATCCAATAAATGTTAGCTCTCATTATTATTTCAGACATAAAGAAGCTGGCATCTGGTGGAAATTTAATAAATCATAGCTATTATTAGTAGTAATAGTCCCTCCTGGCTTCAACACGCTGTCTATTACCAAAACCCTCATATGCAATCCTGGCTGAACCCCCATGACTTGTTCCCAGTCTCTCATAATCATGCTATTGAGGTTATTTGTGATAACATCTGGTTAGGAGAATGATTACTCTATAGTGCTGTATGCACATATAATTGAGCAGGGCTGTATCTGAATGTTTCATGAAGGTGTGTGGGTGGAGGGACCTACTGCCTAGAGTGACCCGTTTTAGGGAGAGAGAAGTGGTTGTGCAACATCAGCTAGGAGCTCATCCCTGGGAAACTCATAGACACACTTTAAAAGATTATTGAAAAATCTAAAAATGGTTTCCTCTTATTTACAATCTCACATTCCCTCCATTTCTGTTGTTGTTTGCCTCTTGAGTTTAACTGCCCAACAAGCCTCACAACGAAGCTTACCTTGTTTTCATGATTAGAAACAACTAATATTTTTACCTCTGGAAAATGCTGTGTATCTGTTTTTAAAAATTCCTCAAATTGGAATCAGTGCCCAGCTCATTTATTATCTGTTGTTGTCATATACTCCCTGCAATCTCTGTTAAAAGAGAAAAAGAAAAGAAAAACATATAGACAGGAGAGCTGCTTAACCTGAACTTCTATAGTGGGGGTGATATGGCACTCAGTGTGTGTGTATGTGTGTGTGAGAGAGAGAGAGAGAGAAAGAGAGAGTATCTCTGGTTCTCATTTCACGTGAGCAAATATGACATGAGCCGTAAGAAGCACTAAAAGGCACTTAGATGGGAGAAGTCCCTGGTGTGAACATTTTGAGTCTCACTAACATGGGTCTGATGTGCCTTGGCAATGCTGACATAACTGGATGCTAGTGCTTTGTGTCTATTACAGTTAAGGCTTTAAAAAGCCATTCTGCATAGCACTATTGGCTAGAAGCCTTTACGGAAACAGCTAAATCTTTCTGGTGGCTTAAGGTGAGTTCTGTCATAGATAGAAATAGAACCTTACTGCATGGAAGCCAGTCCCAATGTCACCATTAGTCTTCTGGGGAGTGGGTCCACCTAAAATTCTCTGGAACATGGTTGTTGTTTTAGTTTTGTCTTTTAATTACTTATTAAAACAGACAGCTGCTTGTTCCCCCCTGAAATACATGAAAATGGTAAGGAAAAAAAAAAGAAAGCACAACATAAACCAAAGAAATCTTTCATTAGTGAGAAGTGTTGAGAGAGGAAATAGGAAGGATCAGATATCCCATGTATATAAGCAAAACACAGTTATTCTTTGGATCAGGATAAAATTATTAACACTACTAAAGCAGCAGATAATCTTTACAATTCAGGCTAACAAGTACTTGTTACCTACTACAGTCTTGGGTGGGACGCGGGCCAAAGAAAGAGGCTATCTCCAAGGACCTTACCTTCTAGTGGAAAATTGAACAAAAAGCAAAGCATCTACCACGATGCTGGATATATAAAACTAGAGTATGTGACACTTAACAAGGTGTCATTTTGTGGGCTAACTATTGAAAAGAAAATGTAAGGTTTTTTCAAAGAATTAGTGAGCCATCAGTGTGTTTGAGCAGGGAAGTGACATAATTAGTGTGGTAATTGTGGAAACCTAATCTGATGGAGTTAGGCAGGAAAAGACTGATCCAGGAAGGAAGGGTTTGGAGGCTGGAGAATTGAGCAGAAAAGTACTGTAAGAAGCTATAGGAAGTGATCCTATCCAGAGCTAGGGTAGACTCCAAAGGTATAGAAAAGAAGAAATTATAAACATATTTTACAATTTAGAAGGGACTAGGTATTACCCAAGTACCAGCTAGAAAGTTTCTGAGTTGCTTTGCTGGAGTCCAAGACAAAGAAATAGCTGCTTCAGTCAACTTCAGAAGAATAACTACGTGAGCCTCTCTGGTGGCTTAGAAGGTAAAGTCTCAGCGTGAGTTCCATACCCTGCCACGGAGGTGACCCACATGGCACAGCAGACCTCTCCTGTCCCACCCTCTGCTCCCCCCCTTTGCAGTGTATTTCAGCAATCTGCCTGCTCTGCTCCCCACTCTGTCTCTGGTGAATATCTTGCCTCCAGCACCTCTGGCCTGTAACCCAGTTCTTGTATGCATAAATTAAAAATAAAAATAAACCAAAACTATGTGGCCTATGTCTTCATTGGTCAACTAATTTCTTTGTGAGAGCTTCTAGGATAACTTAAACATGCACCTAAAAGTGCATCCATGCCATTTAGTCTGAGTGTGCATGCCTATGTTTTTGTGTATGTTCATTTATTAACATCAGTATAGGGAGGACCTTTTAGTATGAAAATGGTCATCTTACCTTTGTCAAGCTTGGAATTTAAAGCAGATTATGAGCTATTATTTGAAATCTTTTTTTTTCTTCTTTACCAAAAGAAAATGTTTTAAAAAATTCTGATACTAAATTATATTGCATATGCAATATATGCATATTGCACTATTGCATATTGCAAGTTGTCCTTTTGTAATTTTGCCACCTGAGAGTCCTAAGACCAGTAGTATGGTAAAAGCGTTGCTTAAGTCTTTCAAAAAAAGAAAATTGGAAAATGAAGTTCGATAATGATTTTAATTTATGAATATAATGGGCATTCAGAGTGGAAAACTTGGACTTTTGAGAGGGAAAGGTTAAGCATATGGTACATGCTAATACAATGTGTATCATTCTATTCATTGATACTGTTTTTCTCCCTTGCTTCTACAAAGAGTTATAAACAAGAGAAAAATAAAAGAATTGGGTACAGGGCTTAGCTCCTTGGTCATAATCCACTGGGGAACATATGTTCCATAGAATATTTATGAGAGATGATTATTGTAATTGGTAGGAAAGTGTTTTCAAGTGTTGCTATGAATTAGAAAGTGCGTGTAATTATGGACTGATTCCCCTAAGCAATTCTCACTTTATAGGTAAAAGTCCTGTCTGAAATCTAAGCTCTTTAACCCTTTAACACCACACTGTTGAAAAAGTCACTTTGTCTTCAGCTCTCAGAGATGGTTTTAAATACACAAACATAGCTGTCCTCCAGTTACCCTCTTATTAAAAGGACCTCTCAGTCATACTATTTTCTTAATTTCTCCCTTCCCACTAGCTGATAAGTTTCATGGGAATCTGTAGCTGGATATCCAGTCTGACCTCTTCTTCCAGTTAACTCAGTTTTCTACTTGAATGTTTCACAATCATCTCAAATTTATTATGACAAAATTATACCTTTCCTTGGGCAACATATTCTTGCCATGTCTTCTCCTTTGCCAGTATTCTTAGCCCAAGCCATGGAACCATCCTTGATACTGCTCTCTCCTTCACATGCTGTGGCCATCTATCAAGTATCAAGTGTCTAATCCTCAAGTATGTCCTAACTGTATTTGTTTCCCATCATCCTCAATGCTACTATCTGAGTCCACCTACCATTCTACCTTTGTAATGGTCTTTGAATTTGTCTCCTTGATGAGGTAAAAGGTAAATAAGTCAAATTATTTCCCTGCCCCAAACCTCCAGTGGCTTCCTATTGGGGTTGTAATGCATTCCCAGATTGTAACTTGGCCTGCCAGATTTTATGGTACCTGACAGGATCTGACACATTCTCCTTCATTTTTCTGCAGTGGATCAGTTGTAATGGACTTCCTTTAGAATCTCAGAGAAGCACAGCGTCTTTGCAACCCTCTATAGAGAACTTTTCCATCTTACTTGCACTGATATCTCCGATACCAGGAAGGGTGACATGAATGTGGTGAATGCTAGACAAAAACATCCCATTTGAAGGAAAGAATTCTTTGCAGTCAAAGAATTATCAAGACCAGGGCAAATCCAGATCTCCTAGAAAATTCAGCAAAATGGAGGAAGAAGCATAGAAAGCACTTGTATTTACCTATAAGAAGGGTTATACACATATGTATGCATAGACATATATGTATGAACATATGATAGGAATACATTATAATTCTAGAGATCACATCACCAAGAAACTATGTAATCGTGTTCACAACTCTTATGACAATGCTAAATATCCCTTGAGACAAGAAGCAAAGCAGTGATGTTTAAAGGTATATCTGTGCTTTGAAGTTTGCATGTATAACTCATCATGGAAGGCTTTTACATATGAATTTGGATATGGAAAGATTACTGAAGCAGTGTAAATGAGAAATATCAATATTTAGCTATTTTTTTAACACGTGCTATGATAAATAGTAAGTGCACACCAGACCATTTTTTCAATTCAAGCCCCAAATCTAATGTATTTTTAAGTGAAATGAAACATATACAATATTAATTTCAATATTGAACAATAAAAAATACACTTAATCCTCCACTTTAAGCATTGCTTGGTCAAGAGAGCAGTTGTTTCTTCTTTCATAAAGAGCTGACAATTGACTTCTTCCATGGTTGAGAGCTACCAAATTACTAATGAGCAAGCCTGATTATTATATAATTTAATTCAACTTTCTCTTGCCCATTTAAAGATACATACAAAAAACTTTTTCTAAAGAAACCTTTTAGCTTTTCTTCCCTCAGGATTGCTATTAATAAGTACACCAAAAGCAAGAAAGATTTGAGCTATTTTAAAATTGCAACCCATAGTAATGAATTAATTACCATATAATACTTAAAGCTTTGATTATTCGTACATGAGAGCTTCCATTATTAATGATTGCTTATGAAATTAATCTTTCTAATTTCCATTATGATTCAAATTAACTTGATTAGTTGGTCTCATGATTCACATTGCTATCAACCTCTACTTTTAATTTCTGAAGCATGAAATGACATAAAATGTCTTTAGGGGAAAAGCACTTAAAATTAAGATTTTACTTTGATGTACTAAGTAAATGAAGTGAATTAAATGAATAATAATTGAACTTTGTTTTCACACACTGTCCTCTGGTGTTAAAATGACTACATTGCATGTTAAAAACACCAAATCAAATGCAAAAAGTTAATAGCTTCTTGCACTTGGGAAGGTAGTTTATCTTTATATTTAGTCTAATAATTATCTGCCTTATCAGGATTGTGAATTAATGAATAGAAAATTCAAGTGACATGATGAAAATTAAACACGTTTCTAGTAATTCAAACTAAAGATTTATTGAACGTATGTGTGTGTTGACAGGATGTACACCATCTTTCTAGGAAAGCATAATAATTACTAAAGATGACTTCATTTCTCTGTCTAGATTTTCTGCTAAAGACTCTGGAGTTTTCACTGGAGGTTTTGATTAGATGTATGATCTTGTGCATGCACGAGGAGCCATTAGGCCCTTAGTCAGGGTTCTGTGCTTTTTTAAGAAACTATGTAATCCATCGAGATGGGAAAAAAAATGTGCAAAATGATGTAAAAATAAACTTTTGTAATAATTAAAAAAAGTCATATATAAATACTTTAAAAAAAAAAGAAACTATGTAATCCTAACAAATACCCCCCAGTTTAATTGTCCATTTCCCCTCCCCCCAATCTTCTCTCCCTTCATTAGAACTGAAATCAGAGTTAAAGCTTTTTAAGTACTATTTCTTTATTGCACTTTAAGTATTGTTTAAATTGATTGGAAGCTGAATTTGTGGACTTAATTTTTTATTGTTCTTTACTTTTTTAAGCAATCGCTTCCAGCCTACTCCCATTTTATTTTAAATGATGGCTGTAGTCATGCTGCTTTGTCAAACGTCATGAGTCTAATTTTATTTATTTGGTAGCATTGGCACAGGAAGCTCGGTGAGATCCCAGGATATGGGAAATGGTAATGTCATTTATCATTGATGGCAATATGTTCACAAAGGACTAGTCATTCTAAGTAATTAGCATGATGCTGTCAGGAAAAATCTACTTTCTGGGGCTGTGTGTATTTACAGGTACATACATTTCCCTGAAGCTGAAAGGACAATTTTCATACACATTAGCAGGGATATTTCCTGTTCAGCAGGGAAGCTTGGCTGGATGACCTCTTAAGTGATTTGTCAACATGGAAAATCTGTGCCCTAGACCATCCTCTCATAAATTTCCCACTGTAGGGCAGTGAGGTGTGATGCTCAGCTAAGCCCATTCTCACATGACCTTCCAAAGATGTGAGGTTTCCTTTCAGACTGGCTTTTACCCTGGAGAATTAGACTAGCAATCTGATGCTTTTTCTTGGAGGACAATGAAGTATATATATTGAGAAAGAAACGTTATCTTACAGCTCACCTGCTTAGATGGATGGCAGACCTGCTGGTCAGATTCAGGATGGTCCATTGTGAAGGTTCATGAGTGCAGAGAACATGCTTGGCTTTGCTCACTCCGGAACCCCTTCTATCTAACAAAACATGCCTGCCACACATTAGGCATTCAATAAGGCTTTGTTAAAAGAATAAATGAGTAAAAATTGGCTTGCTGAAATCCAAAGCATCTATATGATGACTTTTTAACATTCTATTATTGGTATCACTCACTACATCTAATCTGTATTTTACACCTTGAAAAGAGATTACTTTGGAATTTACCCTCTAGCAATGCGGCAGAGAATAACAGGAGTTGGGGATGTGACTGGCCAGGCACTGGGTGCAGCCTTAGCCCCCAGCGGGTGTATACAGCTGCCTAAAGATGGTCCGCCCCTGTTAAACAATCTTTATCTACTACCTCTGACAGCTACCCCAAGCCCACTCTCCCCAGGCCTCTTGCATTAGGATCTCCCCACGATCAGGACCAGTACCTTTTTTTAATTATGCAAATCTTAATCAGCCTGTCTTGTTGAGATTGTATATACATCGTCATAGCTGACATTCTCATAACTACATGAGACTAGTAAGATTCCAGTAAGGAATTCTGCCTTTTAAAAAGACAAAAATACCATGCTCAGGGAGAAGATTTACCCCACACTATAAGGTGGTTACTTTATAGGATCTTTAAAACAAGTACCTCTTGAATAAACAAAGGTGAATAAAGTTCCAACTAAAATCTCTCCAAAAAAAAATACAGTACTCAGCAGTGGGGGGAGGGAAATGCACTGGACTATGGTGATGGTGCACGGGTGATCTGGTGATGGGAAGCCCACGGGGATTACAACAGAGATGGGAAAATGCACAAAATGATGTAAAAATAAACTAAAAATAAACATTAATAAAATAAAAATAAACATTAAATAATAATAATAATAAAGTAAAGCTCTCCCAACAGAGTCTGTTCAACTAGACTGTGAAGCCTCCAAGTTCCTGAGATCCAGGCCTGAAAGAATGAGATTAAGGGAGAGTAGAGTCTCCTTATAACTCCCCATCCCTGCCTAAGTTGAACTAGCTTCCTCACAGACTCAGGAGACCCTGCTCCCTTCACGCAGGACAGACCTTCCAACTGGAAGGCCTAGAGTCATCTCCACTGAGTCAATACAAGGAACACAAATGTTTCTTCAGAAGGTGATGATAATGGTCCGAACAGTTGCTGAACACTTACTGTGTATTTGGCACAGTCTACCAGCTCACAGGTATTACTTAATAGATTATACATATGTAAAATATATTAGCTAATTATAAACAATTTGATAATTATACTGAGATACAGAAATTACGTAGATATAATAACTGTTATTAAATGAGGTTGGATGTGAAGAGAATTGTTGTGAGACAACAAATGATTAAGCAGAATATGACTTGTTTTCTCTTTTATCTTAAGTCTCCCTCTTTCTCACCCTGGGAGTTGTGAGGACACATACTTCCTCTGTCCTGTGTTCTGTGCTTGTTTCAAGGCATAACATGTAGACACCTCAAAAGTATCTGTCTGTGCATGAATTAACAATTCGAAGGTTTATTTCCTGTGAGAAAACATAAAAGGGAAACCCAAATTATTGCAAACTCAAAACAAAGAAGAGTCCTGTGCCAGGTGGCACAAGCCTGTGTGGGTGTCCAGAGACACAGGCTTTCTGATAAGGAGTATCATGATCTCTTCCCTACACAGAAGTGAGCTTTTGCTTTCGTTTTTAATAACAGCTTTATTAAGAGAGCTTATGGGCCATAAAATCTGCCTCTTGAGCATGTAAAGCTGGGGAGAGAAGCTTGGGCAGAAACACAAGAAACTGTGGTAGAAAACTGGTGTGTAGGAGTGGGTGTGGTGTGGTAACTACACCGGAAGGGGGCGATCCTATACCTCTGATTCGTAGTATCCTCAACCCGCGTTACCTCAAATAAAGAAAAAAAAATCAAGTGTAAAGGTCAGTGGTTTTCAGACATTCACAAAACTGTGCAACCATCACTCCCTAACTCATCACCCCCAAAAGAAAGCCCAGACCTAACAATTGTCACTTCTTTCCCCCTCAACTCAGTTTCTTGCGGCTACTGATCTACTTTCTGTCTATACAGATGTGACTGTGTGTGTGTGTGTGTGTGTGTGTTTCACTTTTAAAAGGACAGACTTTATAGGGAAAGGAGAAAAGAAGAGAGACACCTGCATAGTCACAGGTGGGCAAGGAGGAGAGCTGTGCAGATGTGACTTTGTGAGATGCTGCATATAAATGGAATAATATAATATGTGCTCTTTTGTTCTTTTTTTCACTTAACATAATGTGTTCGAGGTTCATTCATGTTGCCTCATTCCTTTTTGATGCCTTATACCTCTGCATTGGGTAGATATATTGGATTTTGTTTATTCATTCTTTAGTTAATGACATTTGTGTTGTTCCCATTGACACAACTAGATGTTGTGTAGACAGACATCTTCAGTTCTCTTATCAGAAACCTAGAAGTGGAACTGTTGGGTCATATGGAAACCATGTTTTTCTTTTTAGGGAATAACCAGAATTTTTCCCAAAATGACTGCAACTCTTTAGAGTCCCATTTCTCTACATACTCTCCAACACTTGTTACTGTCTTTTAACCTTTAGCTTTTCGGGTGGGTCTGAAGTGGTATCTCAATGTGGTTTTAATTTCTACTTCCCTCATGGTTAATGAGCCTCTTCATGTGCTTGATTGGACATTTTTTGTCTTTTTATTATTGAGTTATGTGTTTTTTTATATATTCTGTATTCAAGTGCCTTATCAGATATATCATTTTAAAATATTTTTCCATTTTGTGCATTATCCTTTCACTTTTTTGGTGGGATTCTTTGAAGCACAAAAGTTAAAATATTTTATGATGTCCAATTCATCAGGTTTTCTTTTGTTGCTTGAACTTTTGTGTCATATTAAGAAACCATTGCCTAATCCAAGGTCATTGAAATTTACATTATGTTTTCTTCAAAGAATTTTATAGTTTTATCTTGTACATTTAGTTCTATGACCCACTTTGACTGAATGTTTAAATATGGTACAAACAGAGGCTGTTTAACTGGGGATCTTTTTTCTTGAAACTTCTGGATTCAAAGCAAGCCATTCTTTCTAGTTTATGTGATCTATTTTCAGGTGTTGAATAGGGTACAAATCTTTTTCAGACCAAGCCCAAATTATTGAATTTCTGTTTTGTTTAACCAGAGAGGAAGCATGTCTTTTAAGGTGACTTTTGTCTGTTGGTAATCATGTTCCCATGTGTTGACTCAGAGAAAATGAGCCTCCAGTTTCTTTGAGTGTAAAGATAAAGGTATATAGTGTCACAGTGGCTTCCTATGTGCTATTCAGAGTGAGCATACTGTGCTGATGCTTGCTCATGGTGATAAATAAATTTGTAATTTATTTAAATTTCTAACTTTGCTTGAACAACATTGGAAATCATGACCCAGAAAAATATGCTGGTAGCTCATTACTTTTAGGAACTTAGGGGAAAAAAACCAGTTTGCATAGAGATAAGGGTTTAACAAGACAACATTTATTTTGGAACTTTTGGAAGTTGTCTGCTTTCTAACTAGGCTACAAATTTACTCCTGAGGATAACCTAGAGTGATATAATTAGCTGATGAAGACATGCAGGTCTGGGCTTCCCAAGGCCCCCTGGTGGTGATGATAAACCATGTGTTCCTATTAATTACCCTGGGTTATAATGTAAAAAGAAGTCCACAGTTCATTATAGACAATTCTCCTTTGATAACTGAATTTTCCCAAGTCAACAAAGCATGAGGCCATTAATTCTCAAAAGACAAAAAAAGGGACATTTTTAAAATGAAATCTAATTGGTTGGGCATGAGAAGAGGGACCAAAAGAACCTATTTTGCAGTTACTGTCCTTGATTGATTTACATAGACAGTGAGATGGTGGCTTTTCCATGGGTCTAAGAATCAGTAAGAAGAATAACATTTTCCTTCAACCAGGAAAATGTTATTAAAATATTTCCTAAATTTATGATGAGTCCCATCATTATTATTATATATCCCAATTTCATATCTGTGTTCTCATTTTAAAAAATTATGTTGTCATCTCTTACATAAGTAAATATTGACCAATTTTTTTTAAAGAGAAGCATCCAACATGGCGAGATTCACAAAATAGGAACTCTAAAACATAGTTTTGATGGATTGTTGTTTCATCTGATTATACACACTGATTCATGCTTAATTGAGTTACAGATCAAAGTGGGATTAGACTTAGAAATTCTAGTTTTTCTTTCAATTAATCAACTGATTAAGAAAATTTTGGCTTGCATATAGATTTGCCACAAAACTAATGATGCTTAAGTTTTACAGTCTTTCCCTTGCCAGAACCCATTCTAGGCTCTGTACCAAATTTGCTTTTGCAATTTTGTACTCTTTTCTTTGAAGGGAGTCTCCCAAATATTGAAGTTCTGAGTTTCACAAATCTGGATTCACCATTCTCTGAGTTATCTATGCCTCCTTTCATTCTTTGCATAGGCATTTTTTTAAAAATTTATTTATTTATGCCTACAGAACTGGGGTACAAGCCAGAGGTGCAAGGGTGGTGAGATGCTTCACCAGAGACAGAGTGGGGAGCAGAGCAGGCAAATCGTTGAAGCACACTCCTGAGGGGAGCAGCGGGTGGGTTAGGAGAGGTCTGCCACGCCATGTGGTCACCTCTGGGGATGGGGATTGAACTTGCGCTGAAGCAGCTGTGGCTAGCTTGCAGTGCTACGTCCTAACCCATTGTACCACCAGGGAGGGCCTGCATAGGCTTTTTAATGACAAAAACAAGTGGCTAAAAGCAGATGGTCCATAAAGTGAATTGTTTCTTCAAGTTATATAAATAGATGTCATAGGAGAAAAACCCAGACTCTTGAATCTTAAAGGAATATATCTCTATTTGTCTGTTGACTCATTCTCTGTTGCTTCAAACTCATAGTATGTCCTGAGTGAGCCGCTGAGGCTCGTGTGCTTGGTGCTTTGGAAAGTATGATTCTTGTTCTTGACTTAAGAGGGGCCTTATGGAGAAGCCAGTACTGCTGTTCTTGGTGGTTCCAGAGAGTGTGCTTGTAGTATCCTCTATCAGGGAGATCTGGATTCTGCCTGCCCACTTACCGTGTTTGGATTCCAGCTTCTATATGTGTCAAGTAGGCCCAAATGACATTACTGCTCAGAGATTTGAGGTGTAATTCAGTGGAGTGGGTGTCATTAGGAAAACCAGATGACTTTAAAGTTAAGGGACTTAGCTTTAAATTCTGTGAAGTTTGGATTGTATCTGGCTTTTGAAATGAAAATGTTCTAGCCCCAAGTTAGTGCAAGGCCTGATATGTAGTAAGCACTCAGTAATTATTTGTGGCATGAATAATTGTAATAGTAGGTTTGGGTTATTTTCATTGATCATATGCATTAGCTTAGGTACCATTAGCTCTTTGAATAGTAACCCTGAAATCTCAATGGCAGAGCACAGAAGCAATGTCACTTTGCTTATAGAAAAGCTAGTGATAGGAAGAAAGAAACAGGATCATTGAGAGACTCAGGATATCAATGTTCATTCAGCTGCTGAATGACTGAAAGCTGCTTCTCAGGAACATCTCTGTACCATGGAAGAGAGCAGGAGGCTGCCAGTGCTGCTCTGTAATCCAGGATATAACGGGGAGGGGGCAGGCGTAGGGGTGTGGGGCATGGGGGAGAAGACCTGTGATCTCAGGCAGAAATGACGTGGCATGTGAGGAGAAAGACGCAAGGACAAAAAGAGTTTCCAGAACATCAGTTGGAGAGGATGAACAGAAGCACAATAAGGATACAGAGTAAAAATAGAGGCAATTAATGTGAGAAATGTCCTCTGATCCCTCTGTATAAAAACAAAGCAGCATGCTTTGAGAGCCCTCTCTTTGTGTCTCTTGCCTACATATTCCTTCTTGGACTAAACCTTCCATTCATTTTCCATGCTTCACTCTGCCAGAGAGACTCTGAAAGCCTTTCAAAAGCAGTCCTCAGTCTTGACTTTGAGTAAGAGCGCTGCACAATACTAAATCTTTGACATTTGACTCATTCCCGTTTTCACCTTAGCAATGTTACCCTGAAACACTTTATGGCTCTAAAAAGAAAAACCAAACAGGTAGCACATTCTTTTTCTTTTCTTTTTTTTTTTTTCTTAAACAGCTTGTCGTCCATTAACAATAGATTTTTGTTGTTGTTAAGTGTTACTCTGCCAGGGACCTGGCAGTCTTTGAAATAAAATGAATTTCTAAAGAAGCAGGTCCTCACTCCAGAATGGAGGTGGCAGTGTGCCTCTGGAAATAGAATTGTGCT
>NW_004567103.1:31879412-31934632 GCF_000260355.1 Condylura cristata | reverse complement strand
CCCCGAAGGTTGGCTTTATTTGAAAAACATGCCAGATTTCTCGGTTGACCCACCTCGTCTCAAGCTTTCATCCCCTGAGCCCTGCCCCACTTACAAAATGAATTTCTAAAGAAGCAGGTCCTCACTCCAGAATGGAGGTGGCAGTGTGCCTCTGGAAATAGAATTGTGCTAAGAAGCTGCAAGTGAGTCAGCCTCAGTGAGAAACAAATTGTTTGAACAATAGACTTAATTAACTTGTGTTTATGTCTTCCATCACAGCAGGTGTGAAGTCCCAGGGCATCTGCGATACACCTGAGCTGGAAGCAGGAGTTGCTTCTAGAGGAGTGTGAAGAATGACTGAAGCGTTAAATAAGGCCATGATGGTGCAGTAGCTCCCCCCTGTTGTGAGGAGAGGCTCTGAGGATGGGGAACTGGGGCCCTGTCTCCTGGAGCTTTGTCTACTCTATTTCTCTTCACTCTAAAAGAGCATTTAGCACTGAGAGAAGTGCAGTTTGGGTTGACTTCTAATGAGGATGCTTAGCAAAGGAGGGTACTGCTGTTTAAGTAGAAAAGGGGAGTCCTTGTGTCACCTAGGACAGTCTAACTTGTATGTATGCAGACCCAAATCAAATTGATCCCTTTCTCATTTCTTGCTCTCAAATCCATTGAGGGAAATACTTTGTTTGCACAATGAAGCTCCTATGGGAAAATACTCTGAGAGCTTTTAGCTCAGGGTTAATTCTCCAGTAAGCAGATTGAGATGCTTCTGTCTACTGAAATCCTTCTGAGTTGGGCTTGTCTTCATTAAAATTTCTTTTTCTGGCCCTCCGTGGTGGCGCAGCGGGTTAAAGCACTGCACTGAGAAGCTAAAGCCACTTCCACATGAGTTCGATCCCCGCCTGCCCCGGAGGTGACCACATGGCGTGGCAGGCCTCTCCTGACCCGCCCGCTGCTCCCCTCAGCAGTGTACTTCGTCCATCTGCCTGTTCTGCTCCCCACTCTGTCTCTGGTGAAGCCTTTCACCGTCTCTGAGCCTCTGGCCTGTACCCTAGTTCTGTATGTACAAATAAATAAATCTTTTTTTTTTTTTTAAGATTTAAAAAAAATTTTTTTTTAAAGATTTATTTATTTGTACATACAGAACTGGGGTACAGGCCAGAAGCTCAGGGGCGGCGAGAGGCTTCACCAGAGACTGAGTGGGGAACAGAACAGGCAGATCAACGAAGTACACTGCTGAGGGGAGCAGCGGGCGGGTCAGGAGAGGCCTGTCACGCCATGTGGTCACCTCCGGGGCAGGCGGGGATCGAACTCATGTGGAAGCGGTTTTAGATTCTCAGTGCTGTGCTTTAACCCGCTGCGCCACCAGGGAGGGCACAAATAAATAAATCTTTAAAAAAAAAATTTATTTTTCTAAGAGTTTGTGTGTGTGTGTATGTTTGTTGTAATGTGTACCAAATATCACAGTGAAATGCTTGGGGACAGAAACAATATCGTACAGACATAACTTCTTGTCTATTTGTGTTTTTTAGCTTGTTTTTTTTTCCATTAATGATGGCTTATGAAATTCACTTGGGCTTCCTACACATTTAAAGAAATCCAACCTAACTATTATTCATCTTTCTTGTGAGATAAGTTGCTTTCAGGGCCAATGGTACAACACTCACCTAGTGAAGAAATAGTTTCCTCCAATTCTTATTTCTTTTTTAAGATTTTTATTTATTTATGCATATAGAAATGGGGTATAAGCCAGAGGAGCAGGGGCGTTAAGAGATTTCACCAGAGACAGAGCAGGGAGCAGAACAGGCAGATCAAAGTATACTGCTGAAGGTGTTAAGGGGAAGGATGTCCTAAAGGAACTCTGTAGAGTCTTATGGACTCCACCCCCTGCTCCAGCTTTCTGGACCCTACCCCCTACTCCAGTGATTGGAAACTACAACTCCCAGCAGTTCAAGGGAGAGAACTGCGAGGCCCCAAGGGCGGAGCTAGCAGGAATTCTGGGACATTTGGGGGATAAATAGGGCATGATTGCATCTCTCGTTCTCTCTCTCGGGAAATGGCTCTCCGGACCCCTTGACTCGGTGTGTTCAGTCAGCCTACCCGTAAGGTATTCCAGTTACTTTGTATCCTGCTCTCTTTCCCGGGGTTGTTTCCTATTCCTTTCCCCTTTTGTAAATAAACCCGCTTTGACCCTTTTGTGTGTACCTGCAGTGTAACCGAATTGTGAGTACGCGGGTGAGGCCCCACAGACAGGTAGCCCAGTCCACTCTGGGCTACCCTGTAACAAAGGGAGCAGCTGGCGAGTCAGGAGAGGTCTGCTGCGCCATGTGGGTCACCTCCTCGGCTGGGAATAGAACACATGCGGCAGTAGCTTTGGTAGCTTCTTAGTGCTGAGACCTAACCTGTGGTGCCACCAGGGAGGGCCCTCTTCTTAGAAATGATTGTCAATCACTTGTTGCTCCAGGAGCTTATTGCCTGCCCCTTCCAACAGGGTATGAATGCCGTGTGGATAGTTTGCCTGCCTTGCTCGCTGTGGAAGCCAATGGCCAGACAATATATGCATTAAATAATTTCTAGAAAAATAAATGAAAGTGCATTCATATGACTAATATGGCCCCACACTACAGTGAAAAACTAGATTTATTCCCTCTGTGGGTAGAGGTGATTGGGTGCAGTTCATCAAGGGAAGGAGAGACTTTAGGAAAAAAGCAAAGTAAAGCAAAACAAAACAGTAGCAGTGAGCTGGCTGTTTCAGGTTGGAGGCAACATCATTTTCCTGTCCAACTAGGGTTGACTCTCACCCTGAGACAGGCCCAGCACCCTTTCACCAGCCCAGCCATTCAGATTAGGTTCAGTTCTTCTGATGTGGGCAAGTGGGGTCATCATTGGAGTCTGGGAGAACTGCAGTTGGTGATGCCAAAGTTGTATGAAGAAAGAGAAGCTGTTATGCAACTCTAAAAATCTGTGATTCCCCAGAGCCCACTCATTCTTTGACAACTCATTTCCAACTCACAAATGTGATGTGAGTCTTAGCGTGTCCGTTAAGTCACTAGGCCCCGGCTTATGTGTGAGCCTTTGGTGTCAAGACTTGCATCTCACTTGTAAACGGCATTTTTCCTCAATGATAAAAAGCAATTTCAGTAGCACTTAACTTAATTGGTTTGTGACCAGGCATGGACACTGAGCCCCACTTATGGCTCTTGGGCAGCCGCCTTGCCAATTCTTAGAAAGTACATGTCTTTTCTGTCCGGTCACCACCTTTAGTCATTTGCTACTGCTGAACCTGAAGGCACGCAAATCCTCTGCATGCTAAACCAGGTTTGTGGCACCTAATCTTGAAAATAACTGAAAGAAATTATTAGTTCCCCGAAGGTTGGCTTTATTTGAAAAACATGCCAGATTTCTCGGTTGACCCACCTCGTCTCAAGCTTTCATCCCCTGAGCCCTGCCCCACTTACAGACCTGCATTTATGCATGTTCACATTCATACCCTGTTACCATGTTTCCACTTGTATATCTTTTTAAAATATTGTTCTTGGCCCTCCCTGGTGGCACAACAGGTTAAAGTGCAGCACTACAAGCCAGCCACAGCCACTTCAGTGGCCCTTGAGATGACCCACATGGCGCAGCAGACCTCTCCTGACCCGCCCACTGCTCCCCTGAGCAGTGTACTTCATCAGTCAGCCTGTTCTGCTCCTTACTCTGTCTCTGTTGAGTCCTCTCACCACCACCCCGGCTCCGTACCTCTGGCCTGTACCCCAGTTCTGTATAAATAAATGAATGAATGAATAAAATAAATTTCTAAAGGTCATTTAAAAATATTTTTCTTTCTAAAAAAGTTGGCGTAGGATAAGTAAGGGCCAGGCTTTTGTGTCATTGGCTTCTGTGGCTGTCACCTGCCGCCTTGAAGAAGGAGGCACTTGGGAGTGTGGCTAGACACGTAGGCGTGATGGCGAATACCTGGAGTAAGGTGTAGGCACGCCGGTGCTGAGAGACTGAGCATATAAGGGCCGTGTCATAGAGGACAGAGTGCGGCAGAGGGTGGTGGCGGGGGTGCCAGGCTAGGAAAGGGAGAGACCATGACATGACACCACAGAGCCCAGAGAGAAAGAGTCCTGATTCAGTGGACCCCTGGCCCCTTGCCTGTCCTGCTCCACACCTGGTTGCCTCACTACAAAGATCATTACAAGCCAGAAAAACTGCTGAGGTCTCCAGGACTCTCCTTTACCCAGATCCTGCCCTGACTGGAGCTAAGCTAGGTACTTGTCAACTGGCCACAGCAGATAACAACATCCTTTCTTACTTTTGCAAACTAGGGCATAATATAAAAGTCCTAGACACACATCACATCAGCTTTGCCATCAGTTAGGTGCATGATCTTGGAAGAGGCTCACCCTCTCCTTTATCTCAATTTCTTCACCGTAGAAGGAAGGAAGGTCCTGTGAGCTTCAAGGAGTCTAAATTGCAGGGCATGAATCAGGTGCCCTTCCTGCGCCTGAGGACTCTTGCCTGGGCTGGGGAGGAGGGAGGAGGAGAGAGAGGAAGGACACTAGGTTGCAGGAGGTGGGGAGAGGTGAGGGGAGATGCTGGCAGTGTGGGCATGGTGTGGGTGTGGAGGTGTGTGAGTGGGGAATCGGGAGTGAGGGAGGGCCTCACCCGTTGCTGCTCTTGTTTGGCATCTGTGTCCCCACACCAGCTCCACGCCAGCTGCTCTGGAGGCTGCCGAGGCAAGCGCAAGCCAAACTGCCCTCCGAAGGGGAAGAAATTTGCTTCACTGCCACCCTTGGCAATGTCTCATCTTCCTCAAAGGAAGTGCCCGTGATAAATGCAGAATAGCACAAGGGGTTCGGCTCAGCTGGTGACACCTGACCTTGTGTTCTATAGATTCTAGACAGTGGTGCGCACGCTGCCTGTGAAAAAGATGTGCTGTTGGTGGCGATGATGGGCAGTAAGTCTATGCCTGGTTTACAGTAGCTCGGGGGCAGGAGAGACCCCACTCCTTAGCAGGAAACTAACCGAGGGCCTGAGGCCAGATCTTTTGAGAAGAACAAAGCTCATGCAAAAGAGAGGCAGGCAGCGTTTGTGACTTCAGTTAGCATTCACTTCAATGAAAGGCCAATTAACATAAAAATTAATTTTATGTGATGCTCAACCAGCCCAGAGTTTATATGCTGTGAAAGAATTATAGTGGTTAGTGCACCCAGCTTGTACAATACAAACAGGCAGTGGCATTTGTGAGTTCCAGCAGGGCATTTGCTACCTGTGCAGTTCTCCTTCTGAGTATATTTCTTGACAACATGGTTTTTAATAGTTTGGACTTGACATTTATATCTTGAGCAAAACTGAAATGGGCAGCTAACAATTAATGATGCTAAATTTGCCAGCAAGCATAATTTCTAGCACTCCAGCAGGCGCACTGACAGCAAAGTCTCAGTATGTCTTTTCTTCTTTCTTTTTTTAAAAGCCCCTAACTCCTTGTTTTAGGCTTATTTCATGGAAGCTGACTGTCTTCCCCTAATGATTCCAGTTTTGCATAATCTATACTGCAATAACCTTAGAAGTGTTTTTTTTTTTAAATTTTAGTATATTTTTAAGTATGGGTTTCTGCTCTGTTAGATTGTTTACCATTCAAAGAATAAGGACATCATAGAATATGCAAAATGTTGGCCTGTCTGCAGCCTTGGAAGCTTTGGAGCAGAACCTGACTTGCTTTAAGAGCCTCTGTTCGGAGTGTGGTACATGCCCTGCCTGGTGTTAGAGTTAATTGCAGAGGGAGGAGGAGAAGGGCGTGCACACAGCCTTGCAAATTTGACTTCTATGAAGTCAACAGCAAGATTGAGAAACAAGGCTTTTCACTAGCAAATGCTAATTATAATGGAAAACTCCCCACCATATACACAGGAGAAAAACAGATCTATAAGCACTGCACTGTAATTTCCTGCGAATCACAGTTGGCAGCGTCTGACTACACAAGTCAAGGACCTTATAGGCAAGATTATCTAGAAAATCCCTTGCTTCAGAAGCCAAAATCCTTTAAGTCTGCAGTATTTAAATGCAGCTGTACTGCTGATTAGATGTCAGAACTGGAGCACTCTGAAGTGCCCTGTTTTGTGATTAACTCAATGGACCAATTTTGCTTTCAGATACTTCCATGGAAGAAAAATTTGCATACAGATTTGGAAACGACTATCATCTTTCTGGGTTGTACAGGGGCTGGGGGATGCAAACCTAGGGAATGCCACAGCAACCCTCTTCCACAGTTGTCTTCTCTCTAGCTTAATTCCTTAGTGAACCTTCTTTATCACCAGGAGTGGGGCACCATCACTGGGATGTTGCAAGGACCAAACCCTGTCTTGTTTTTCAGTGCCTTATTGACTAGCCTATCCCCGTTCTGTCTGCTGGGTGGGAATCAGCCCTCAAAGGGCTTTCAACTCTGCCATGGAGTAAAATCTTTGGCTATGTGGGGGTCCCTGGTATAAGTATGTACTTGTCATTTGTGCTTTTGTTTGCAATTTACCTAGTGGGTCCTAACTTTGGATACAGACTGAGCACTCCTCCCATAGCGAAGTGTGCTTCATTTTCCCTACTCTGGGCCTTCCCAGACAGGCCTGTTCTGCTGTCACACAGCACTGAGCCCAGGGGAAGGTGAGAGACTTGGTGTGAGGTGCTCTGTGAGCCCCAAGCTACCTCAGCCCACAGAGGCGCTTGCTAGAGACACCCAGGACATGTGTCCTTGACCTTGGAGGCCCCTACCCAGTTTGGAAACTGCATCCCCCACTAAAAAGACAGCAGAAAATAGAAGGAACCAAGAAAGAGATTAAATTCTAAGTTCTAACCCTCTGAATATATAAAAAGCCATAATAAGTGATAAGTAGCAGATGTTTATTAGGGGCACTAGAAGAAAGCGAATGCAGTTGATAAAGACTATATATAAACTCTGAACTGTGAGCAGCTGCAGACTCAGAGAATATCTTGCAATTAGTAAAGAAGGCGTGATACAAGGAAACAATCATGAGGTACATGTCAGCCAGGGAGCAGAAGAGCAGCCTTGACCTGAACATTTGCAGGGTCCAGGACAATGGGAGGATCACACTCTATATACTCAAATATTGAAAAATCATTAAGCAGGGCCCTCCCTGGTGGCGCAGTGGGCTAAAGCACAGCACTAAGAAGCTTAAGCCACTTCAGCATAAGTTCAATCCCTGGTCCCGGAGGTGACCACATGGCGCGGCAGACCTCTCCTGACCCACCCTCTGCTCCCCTCAGCAGTGTACTTTGTCAGTCGGCCTGTTCTGCTCCCCACTCTGTCACTGGTGAATCCTCTCACAGCGCCTGCACCTCTGGCCTGTACCCCAGTTTTGTATACATAAATAAATAAATCTTTAAAAAAATCATTAAGCAGGTTTACAAATTTATAAATAATAACAGTCTAGCTCCCTTCTAACACAAGAGTAATTTCATAGGGACCTGGCATTCTAGTTCAAATTGAGACTCCTCGTTTTTCAAACTGTATTTCCTACCAGTCAGGCTCCCTCCCACATGGTGAGGGTCTTCTGTGATACATGGCCAACTGGCATGTCCAAGTGACAGCCACTCTTTGGCTACCCATAGGCTTGGGGTGGACATACTGTCAGCAAATTACAATCCTTGAGAGCGCAGCCCAAGGAAGAAGAGTGGACACCTTAGAAATGGGCCTCAGGGCAATTTGAACTGGGAATTCCAGGATCCTGGATGAGCACATAATCACCTAGAAACAGGGGTCTTATCTGGACCTAAGGGTAACAGTGGTACACAGAAAAGGCTCTGTAGTTCCGGTAATGAATGAAAACTGTCTGAGCCAGAGATCCAAGCAAGAGTAGTTTCCCTAGTCACACCTGGAAAGGCTCCAACAATTCCTACTGAAAGGAAAATGGAATTTCAGGTAATAGTAGTTCTACAAACCGTGCTACCTATAAACAGGTATATGTGGGTGCAGTAAGTTATCTCATCCAGAGGGCGGTCTCAATAATTTATGTTTAATCTTACCACTTTGAATGAAAGGCTTAAGTCCAGGTGCATTATAGGTGCTTTACTAAAATTATTAATTACACATTGGTTTCTGAGGTATTTAGGATATCGTGTTAGTTCTTTGAAAGCCCACAAGGCAATGGGGCAAGAAGACCCCAGGGAGAGTTAACAGTGGCTGAGGAATCCTATGAATTGGGCCTGTCGGTGATGTCACTTCTCAAGTCTTGAGTGGTCTCATGAGTTAGGCCGGAACCACGAGTCCAAGGATACCGTGCTCCTGAAACACAACTGAAGTCTCCCATGTGAAGGGCTGCTGGGCACTGATCTGCACGGGATCAAAGAACGCAGGAGGCCCAGCTCTGTGCTGAAAGGCAAACAGATGGGGGTGGCGGCCAGGAGCCTGGGCAGGATACTTTTCAGTTGTTCCAGTAGGACAGAAGTGTGGACAGAGTCTCTGCTCAGTGATGAGACTGTCCTTTCTCAGAAAACAGAGTAATGTGGAAGGGTCACCTCCTGGTCCAACTGCAGCAAGAGCAGCCACATCAAATCATGCCATTTTGCCTATAAAGGAAAAAATATACTTGCATTTTCTAGCCATGAGACTAGAGGACAGCCTAGTCCTATAGGGGAGAGGAACTTTGGTGAAAACTATCCATCTGCCTCGTTGCAGAGAACGCTGAATAGTAAACAGTGTAGGTCTGCTATCCAGGGCTTCCTAATTCTCCCTCATTTGAATTATACTTTTCTACCCCTGTGGCAGGCTGAGGTCATAGAATGGTCAAGCAGGAGACTGAACACGTGCTCCCAGAAGACTCACCGTCACAGTGCTGGGTGCTGTCAATTCCTTCTCCCAAGTTCACAACCACCCACCAGGTCCATCACTTCTTGGGATTCCCTACACAAAGGACAGCATGACCTGGCTTTCGTTGGGACTGGAGGACCCCTTCCCTCTGAAATGTATATGGAAATCCCTGCAGAGATCTTTTAGCTATAGCCTACCAAATGACGAGGGAGATTTGCATGCAATTGGTTAACTAATGGCTAAAGAACCAGATGTAGCTCAGTTTGTCTATTTCTGTCCTGCACCTGCAAGCAAAATATTTAAAAAGCAACAGTCTCTTTCTAAAGGGCTGTGTTCCTTGTGAATAGGCTTTTAGCTTCTCTTTTTTAATAACACGTCCCTTCTGCCTGCTTCCCTGGTGGCTTCATGCCATCTTACCAGCAATTTGGGCCCCACCACTTGCTTCCAACTCTCATGGCTGATAGACTAAAGAGAAATTACCACAAATAACTCTACATAGACTCATCATAGGTCTTCACCATGAAACTCATCACAGCAGAGGGCACTGAAATAGAACATAAATATCAAACTTGCTCTTCTATGCTTGGAGTTGACCACCTATTGTTCTGCATTGAACTCTAGTGACCAGTAGCTTCTCCTTGCTTCTTTTGAGATCACGTGATAGTCCCTGAAACTCAGCATGAAGGATGAAACATCTTTCATGACACATTTTTGAACAAGTTATCATGAGAGTTAAAGGACCCTATCCCTAGGCGCTCACCCTGAGTGCTTTGTAGCTCAATTGGTATTTACCTCTTTAAAGTATTTCAATACTTCCCTATTATCCACCCCGGAACTGCAGTGTCTGAGAAGAAACCACTAATTTAGAAGGCAAACATTCAAGATGAAGTGTTATCATTGAACTGCAAATGGCTGGAATGCATTTCGACTTGATGTTTTGTCATCAAAGGAAGGCATGAAAGAAGTCTTCCTTCCAGAGTTAATAGAGAAACATGTTTCAGTTTTTGCTCGTAATGATCACGGCTCTAGAGAAGGCAAAAAAAAGGCACTTTCTCACCAAGGCAATCCTGGCAACGGTGGCACAGGCTGAAGGCACTGTTCTGTTCCACACGTGGCTTGGGGCACTAGTGTGTTAAATCATAAAATTCTGGGCTTTTTTCTTCTTCAGATGTTTAGCAGTTTTATACTACATGCAAATAGGTGCCCAGGAGGGAAGCTGTTCTCTATCTAGCACATGCTCCTTTACAGTATTGGATTTGGCTTTGGCACCCACGAAGCAGGTTTTACCAGCTTTACAAACAGATCAAAGCTCTTTAAGCCCGTGCTGCAGGCTTTTATTCTTGTCTGTGATGCCTGCCTGCCTCTTCAGGCCAAAACCACCTCTCAGCCCTTCGGAAGGTCCCTGGCTCCCAGTGCTCAACCACGCAGTGTTCCTCCCCTCACGATGTCACCAGCCCGTGAGGTGCTTCTGGTCTGGTTAATGAGGTGGTGCAGTGAACACAGGCTGGAACTGAAAACTCAGTCTCCTTGATTAGGTAGCAGGTTTTAAGAGGCATAAGAATCAGGAATTCTATTTTATTTGCTCTACATTATGAGAGATTTCTAATTCAGAATACTAAGCTGAAAATAGGTCAGTTCACAGACGCTAGATTTTCTCAAGTGATGATTTCAGAAGGAACAGCTAGGATTTCTATGAATGCTCACATTTCCTAGTTGCAGTGGGCTTCTGTTGTTTCTTCCTTCTGCTCGTTTAACCGCCTATGTCTCCTGTCTCCTAGAGGAACTTCCTTTGCCCAAAAGGAAATGTGAGGGGGCACTTTTCACCTGCATTCTTACTTGCATGTCACTTTGGATAAGACACTCCTCTCATCCAACTGTCAGATTTCTTATGTAAAATACAATAGGTGTAATAATGCAGTTCATGGGTGAGGGACCCCCCTGAGGCATGTCTGGCACTTCATCAGCATTTAGCAAATGGTAGTTGTTGTTATAATGAGAATAGTGTGACAAGCCAGGGAGGTATTAGTTTACCCACCTGCTGTCCAGCCCATGTTTACCTGGGACAGGTGTCAGGAAGGATCTTAGAGAGCAGGTCATGAGGCTTCAGGGGGTTAGCATTTTGGACCAAGGGAGGTGTGTCTAGAGCAGACCTGGGGTCATGTCTTCCAGCACAGATGGTTGATTTCCCTTGGTGAACTGCCCTGAGTAGATTCCCAAGGCATCACGCTTCAGGGGCAAGTTGAAAACTGGGCCTTCACAGTGTTGCCTACCCTCACTTTTTCATTCCACATTTTGAGGAATCGTTCCTTCTCGTAATGCAACATGACAACATCCACCATTATTTCCCTGTTTGCTCCATTGTTTTTTGGGGATGATTCTGCCAAGTACTTAATACCTTAACTTTTCCTTAAAACAAGCTAAAAAAAGCCTGGTCCCTTTCCCTTCTGTCTGCACATGGACCGCACGGCAATCGATTAGCCTTTCTTTTCCTTGATGGCTGCAGTTCTCAAAATGTGGCCCCAGGACCAGCAGCCCAGAATCTGGGAATTTGTTAAATCTGAAAATACTCAGTCCCCATCCCATACCTAAATTAGAAACTCTTGGGTAGTGTCCCATGTTTTGGGTTTAAACAAAGCCTCCAAATGGTTCCAATCTCATTGAGATTATCCCCCTCTGCTCCATGTTTTCACATTCAGACTTTATCACTAACACACTCTTCTGTGGATTGTCCCGGAAACCCCAGAGGGAGAGGTACAAGTCAAGGACTGCTGGGTCTACCCGAAGCTCCCATTGTTCCAGAGTCTTCTCTAAGCACTTCACTAGGCTGAGCGAGGGATCCCATCTGGCAGGGCCTCCCACTGGGCTCTGTCTAACAGACCTGGGCGCAACTTCTTTTTGTCCTCACTGGCTTCTTGTCTTCCCTCAGCATCCTCCTGAGTCCCCCATGCCCCTCTCTCAAAGATATCATTTCAAAAATAGACAAGCAGCAGTGATTCAAAAGTGCAGGAATGATCTTTGTGCAATTTCCTTATAAATTTGGTATGGATTTTCTCTATACATTTGAAACAATTATACGAGTTCTTCACAATGCTACTTAGGTTGCTCCAAAGATGCCATCTGCAGCTTTGGGGGGGCTTATCAGTTTTTTCCTGGGCCCCTGAGTTCCTTGCCCCATGCTCTGGTCAGGTCAGAATATGTGGCTTCTCTCCCTCTTTTAAGTGTCTGCAGGTCCCAGAGCACAAAGCCCCTAGTCCCAACTCTAAGAGCTGTGGGGTCTGAGACTATCTTCCTCTGACCCTCGTATCTGACTAGCCTGGCCTTCAAGATCCCATTTTCCTTTGTGTATAAGATCTCAACCTCATTCCACTTACTTTGCTCAGCTTCTTTCCTTCTCAGGACATCTGCCCTGATGGGAAGTCTGCCAGAGGGGTTTTCCCTGTTGACTTAGGAAAAGTTTCCAGCGCACAGGAACAGGTGGAGACGAGTACAACAAAGTTTTCCTCTGGACTCGTGGTTGCTGACATTTTGCCACATTTATTTTATCTCCGCTTCACTACAAACACTTTGTTTTCTGAACCATTTGAAGGCATGTTGCAGACACCAAAACATTTTACCACTAGATATTTCGGATGGTATATTCAGAGGGCAAGGATATTCTCTTATATAACCACAGTATCATTTTATGTACTGTGCCATACATCATTACATTATCTATCACATATGTTACTGAATTTATAGTCCCTAATCAAATTCCTCTTTATCTTGAGAGTTACTGTGTATCTTTTTTTTTTTTTTAAATTCTGAAGCAGACACCCATGGTTTATTTTAAACAGTTTTTTCATGCTTTCCTCCATACAGCAAGATTTTGAAGAGTGTAAGTGGTGCTTTGTCATCCATCTTACAGTTTGGATGTGTCCAACTGTTTCCTCATGACAAGACCCACGTTAAGTATTTGGGGGACAGAATACTGTATAATATTTTTTTCACCCCAAAGTTGGTGAGATCCAGGCTACACAACTATAGGAGAATATTCTAGAATCCCAGAACTGTGGAGCAGTTCTAGAAGAGGCTCACAGTCTGACGCCACCACCTCATGTTGCACCCAAGGCACCAAAGGGTCAATGTCTCTCCCCACCACACAGCTGAAAGCCACGAGCTGTTGCTGCCACAGCGGCAGCGTTTACTAAAACTCTTCTGAAATGTTAGTATTTACTTTCTTCAACTTTTCAGGGCCCCAGTGAGTGTGAGATTAAGCTGGAGATATGGCGCCGTTGACATATTTATACAGATGCCAGAGTGTGTTATTGCAAAGCTTTTTCTTTCCCCTGCTTTGAAGTCTTGCAAATCCCCTCATGACCTCTCTGAGAGATACTCAAGAAGCAACTAATGCCTGTTTTCAACAGAACAGACAAGTTTTATGTAAAGAGTGGCCTTCTACCAAGTTCCAGAAACACTTCTAGGTTAAGAGAAGCAACAGCCCAGTACTTCTGAGCTATTTGTGTCGATGTAAAAGGCAGGTGTCCTCCCATTGACCTGTTTTCAGTACTATAATCCCATTACCTTGACACTATTCTCTGAGTTTTGCTTTGTTCGGGAATTTTAAATTCCTTTATATGTAACAGATCAAGAGTTATCTGGCACACACGCAGCGTCTGCACGTGAGTGAGCTAGGATGGACTTTACTGCCTGCCTGAGCGCATGTATCTGCTCACTGTCCTTGATGATGAAGAGCAACCCTACTTGCAAACCTTGTAACTCTTCTCCTTTTGGAAATGAAATGGTAATTTTGTGGATGAATAGGAAAGCATGACATCTTGTAAAGCTTACCCCCTTGCTTTATGCCATGAAGTAGGGAAGGTAGGTGGTCACTTTAACTGGGGTGCCAGTAGTATTGTCTTTCCGCAGACGTGCTGACTCACCAGCATGGTGCAGGTTACCTCATCTCTATGACTGTTTGCACCTGTGGGGCAGGGGTGCCCCGCAGACTGTGAAGGGCGGTGTGAGGGACTCCCATACCTCTGGTTCAAACCAACTCCTATTTTTGTCTCATCTTCTGAAGATTTATTTATTTATTTGTGTAGAGCTGGGGTACAGGCCAGAGGTGCAGGGGTGGTGAGAGGATTCACCAGAGACAGAGTGGGGAGCAGAACAAGCTGATTGATGAAGCACACAGCTAAAGGGAGCAGCGGGCGTGTCAGGAGAGGTCTGCCGTGCCATGTGGTCACCGTCGGGGCAGGGTTCGAACTCATGCTCAAGTGGCTTAAGCTTCTTAGTGCTGTGCTTAGTGCTGCGCCACCAACGAGGGCCCAAAAATGTTTTTTTTTTTTTTTATTAATTGAAAAGAAGATTTTCTCGACTGGTGTAAAGAATATGAAATTCAAATATGATGATCCACAAATAAACTATTATTGGATCGCACCCACTGGTATTCACTTATGCAGGGTTGATGGCTTTGCTTTTGCATAGCACAGGCAGGGGTGAATAGTGGCAACAGCTACCCTTCATCTGTACATTTATCAAATTCCCACAATGTTCCAGGTGCTCAGCTAAGCACTGGAGGTGGAGAGATATGAAAAACATAATCTCTTCTCTTGGGGCACTCAATCTATCAGGTAAAGCGAGGTAAGCAGAAAAATGACACAACAGGACAAGTGATAGAGTGGAGATGTGTGAAACACCAACGAATTCAGCACAGGCACCCTTTCTTGGGGGTAGGGTGAGGAGATGTGACAATTTTCACAGGCAAGCAGGTGACATTGTCGGTGTTGGGTGGGGATGATGTGTTCCTTCACCCTACCACTCCTCACAGCCTCCACTACTCTTGAAGGGGGCTGCCCTATACCTCTGAATCATGTGGTGTCATCAACCTGCATTATCTCAATATAGAAAAAAATTGGGCCCTTCCTGAAGGTGCAAGGGATAAAGTTTCAGCACCATGAAGCTCTCCGCAGTCACTGCTTGTGCACCACCAGAGGGTTGTGTTCATAGCATATATATAGCTTGGTCTTCTACTTGTCACCACTATAAGTGGGATCCAGTATTGGGCTGGCATTAAGTGCCAGTGTTGGGACTAAACTAGGAAGGCCCTTCACCTCTCTATGCTTTGACTTCCTCATTTGTGAGGATATGATGAAAACCCACCTGAGAGCATTGTTGGAAGGGCCGAGTGAGACAAAGCCTGACAGGTAGTTCCTGCCGTATGACACTGGCCACTGGAGCTCTGTTTTCAGGCTCCTGTGGCAAACGCTGGCCAGAGTCTTCATCTCCATGCAGGACTCTATTGCATAGATGGGAAGATGGTGGAAGTGAAAGGCCAGGAGTAAAGGTTAATTCTAGTAGAAGGTCAAGGGAACAAAAGAGCATGTGTAAGCCATGAGGCAGGGAGGCACATAGTGTCCAACACATTCAATCAATTTAAAGATTCAGCTATTCACATTTTACTCTATTAGCAAACAATTGGAGCCAGCTCAATGGAGAGAAACCCTAGTCTGGAAGAGGCTTCAGGGCAGTTGATGGTAGGCTTTCCCCCTCATCGTGTTCTTGGCCGCTGTTCAGAGTTTGTAATCTAACAAATGCCTGGTAAGTTTTTTTTTTTTAAGATTTATTTATTTATGCATACAGAACTGAGGTACAGGCCAGAGGAGCAGGGGCAGTGAAAGGTTTCACCAGAGACAGGGTGGGGAACAGAACAGGTTAGATCGACAAAGTACACTGCTGAGGGGAGCAGCGGGTGAGACAGGAGAGGTCTGCTGTACCATGTGACTCACCTCCCCAGCCGGGGATAGAACCAGTACTAAAGGGCTGAGGCCAGCTTTGCAATGCTGCGTTCCAACCCATTGTGCCACCAGGGTGGCTCTGATAAATGTCTTTTAATGGCAGCCTGGAAGAGTATGGTGGACATGGAGGATGGCAGGAAGTGACGCTAACATTTTGGGTTTGCGCCCTATTGATAAAGTTGTGTCTTGTAACGGTGTTGGGTCCTTTGCCTGGACAGACCTCCCTCCCTCCCCCACAGAATCATATGCACACTGTTGTGTGGAAACAAAGAATGAGCCATGGGTGCTGGAACAGAAAAACAGGAGGCAGGAAGTGTTCCTGCCTTGTGTTTGCTACCTTGTGTTCTTTGACCCCCATGTTATTGTCGCATTATTGATGCACTTGCTGAGAGCTTCCGCCTACCTCCAGCCCCAGGCTCCATGCTGAAGGGTATAAATAGGGAAGGAGAGAAAAATAAAGTGTGCCTTTGCTTGTTGACCAAGAAGTGTGTGCTTTAATCCTGACGTCCTTCGCTCAGACCATCTCTGCTGTCGTGCTGGCGCCGCATAACGGTCCTCCATTGTCTTATTCTGTATGTTGTGATAAGTCTGAGGATTTGAACACATTTTTATTTTGACAAATAGTTTTAAAAGCACTATAGAAAACGGAAGTGGAAAATCCTAGAATTAAGGAAAACTGGGTAGAAAGTCACAGAGCTAGCTCAAAGTGAGGTGTAAACAAGTAAAGAAATGGAAAGTGGTAGTAGAAGTAGAGGAGGGTTGCAAGCTTTCACTGCCATGGCTGGCCTGGGTGGATGAACCAGGGAGAAGTTTCCAGATTGAGAGGGAATTTGTACTGTGGGGCAAAGTGGTACAATCCATTTGGTTGAATTGACAGTGCGATAGGATGTGGACTGAGCTGGACTTCTTGACCTGGGACTCAGGAAAGGTGGGAGGTTCTGGAGTTGGGGGGTGGTCAGGATTCGTTAACACATGGGCAGGAGTAGAAACAGGTGGAAGAGCATCCCTTGAGAGAGTGGACTGGGAACAGGAAAGGTGTGAGGCAGAACGTTGAAAATTGGCCATTCTGCAAGGGTGAGGGAGGAGAACCCATGGAGAAGCACGAGAGCAAGGAAGAGAGCCTGTCAGTGAGACAGGGGAGCAGCTTCCAAAAGGGGAGATCGCCAGAGAAAGGTGGGGTGACCAGGACCCAGAAGGGGACTTACACCAAAGACGGTGAGAAAGCTGCAAGTTCATGCTGCATTTTCAATTCATTTTCACCTCTATGGAAGGTGTTTGACCAGAGTGTAACGGGGGCGCTTTATTGATGCAACAGGTTAGAGGGAAGCAAAACTGCCACCTGCCACCGACTTTCCTTGATTAGAGGACTGACAGATACTCATCCGCCATGAACTTGGATTTAAATGGCAAGGTCCATGCATCAAGAAACGTCTTCTGCATAGCACTTTCCTCTGGACTCTTGCTGGTTTTCCTAGCCAGTGTCCCCATTTATTGCAAATTCCCCCAAAGTAAAACCTACTGTTATCCTGTAATGGAAAACCTAGGCCAAGCTGCTTCTGACATGACCTCTGTCGGATGTCAGGGTCCCAACACAATAGAAAGAGGAGACAAGTGCTGAGGATACGCTACGTGTAATTTATGGTTGTGTCTTTCTGGCTGTACATTCAGCACCACAAGCCAGATATGTTCACACTAGAATATCCCAGAGGCATTTGCTTTTATTGGTTGGAACAGCAAGAAATAAAGACTAAGATAAATTTAATATTTAACTCTAAATCTTTAGTTTCCCTCATTAGGCTGACTTGCCTGCAGCCATATTGCTGTAAATTAAACAGCCTAAGCCTGGTGTGTTGCCAAAATGCACAGCCGGAGAAATGTTAACAGTTCTCTCCTTGTTCTCACGCCTGATCAAGTTAAAAACAAAAATGTAATCTGTTTGCCATCCAGAGAGGTCATTAGAAAGGAAGGTTAAAAAAAATTCGCTGTCCACTTATTTTGGAAATTGGAAATAATCCTGGCTGCTTCTTCACCACTAAGCTGGTCTTTGGAGGCTGCAGCTAATGGAGCTGCTTGGGGTGGGGTCTCTTCACCACAGAGATAGTTCCTCCAACATAGGGTGCCAAGTTATCACTGCCCAGGGCGATGGAGAAAATGCCTCTGCACAGGGGAGTTGATGACCATATAGCAGCATCTTCTCAGGGAATAAGAACCCTAGGCTGATCTCCCCGTAGGGGACTTGATTGTCATTTCGGAGGGAGGGCTGCTTCAGGTCACAGCCAGCCCCATCTGGTTTTAGGCAAAAATGGGGTTTGGTCTTATCTTCAGGTGGAGCTCTTTTGATCTGTCAAGGATGGATAGGTGATTGTCATATTGCCCTCCACACTAGAGACACATGGAAGAAATATTTAGTGAACAGTACAAAACCTTATTACCAAAGAACAGAGGACAGCACGATCCTTTAATTCACTTTCCTACATCTATCAGGATAACAGTGCAGACATAAACACATTCCTTGACCTGTCAGCCTCATCTGTCCTGACTGGGATTAGCCATAAGCAGGTGAGAAACCAGGTTTTCAGTCTCAGCTGCAGGTTTGAAATGGCCCAGGGGGCTCTTGAAGCCCCCTGGGGGCCAGCCACACCCAAGAGCAAATGTATCATTATCTGGGGGTGTGACCCAGGCTTCAGTATTTTCCTAATGGCTCCAAAAAGCAGCCAAGTTTGAGGATCATTGTAGTAATTCTCAATCATGGCTGTACATGGGACCTACCCTTGAGCTGGCCCAGACCAAGCAAACAGGAATCAGAACTCCAGCAGAAGTTCCCCAGGTGACTCTACTACTTCCCAATCATAGTTGGGAACTACCTTTGGACAGTGGTTCTTCACTGAGCATGGCATTCTTGTCCCTCCCCCCACTCCCCAGACCTATGGGGTCAACCATCGATGGCACCTACTTTACAGAACTCTAAAGTGATTCATAGCCTAAGTACATTACAGACCCACTGCCTCCAACCACCTCCAGCCAGCTTGGAGAGCCTTCAGCTTCCACAAGAGAGATTCACTCCTTTTGTCCAAGGAAGATGGAGCTCTAATTCTTATTAGAATGCCACTACCATGACATATTCTCAAGATACATTAGGAGAAAAGGGTAAGATACAGAATCATTTATATAGACTTTACCTTTTAAAAATAATAAAAGTAATATTTGTATACTGATGTTTGTGCCAAAATTCTCTTCAAGAATGCAAGAGATGCCTCTGTGGAGTGAAACTAGTGACTGGCGTGGGGTGGGGTGGAAAAGACAGGGGGAGGCTGAGAGAAGTTTCAGTCATTTGTGCCATGTACATAGCATTTTATTTTTTTAAAAAAAGTAAAATCGCAAGTATTGCAGGGAGAGGAGTCACGTTAAATCTGTCATGTACTCTAAGTGAATTATTTTTATCTGAATAAATATTGATCTGAGGAAGTTAATAGGGTATATGTCCTGAGACTAGAGGAATTCAAGATGTTGTGGGGAAAGGAATATAAATTCCAAATCCAACCGCTGCCAATTTGACACATTTGCTCTTGGTCAGTGTTGACCTTGATTTCTAATCTGAAAGGTGGCAATAACCCAGTATATAAACCCCTTTCCAGACATGGCTGCTTAGAAAACAAACAGGGGCTTGCCTTCACCTTCTAGCAGTGTGTGGGGAGGAGGGGAAGAAGGGAGGAAGGAACTCTTCCTTTTCAGTCCTACTTAAGCACAGATTCTATGAAATACCGTCGCAAATCCCCCTTGTTACCACCAGGTGGCAGCAACAATCCAGTTTCTTCTCTAGCCCAAGCGACCTTAGATTAACAATGGTTCCTACATTGTCTAATTAGTGTACTGATCACAGAATTGTGGAAATTTAGACATGAGAGAACTTTTCCTAAAAGTTCTACTGATGACTAAGTATACTATGTGGAGGAAAAAGAAGAACAAATATATTAGGAACACTTTGTATTCAACACAATAAATTCAATCTATGAAGGGAAGGAAGAGAAAATATAACATTTTCAGACACCTACTCTGTACCCAGCACTTTGTTACGTGAGTTCGTTTAATCATGAATACAGTCTTGTGAGATGAATACCAATGCCTCCATTTCACAGATGGGACAGCTAAAGTTGGGAAAGATTCAATAAATTGTTTGAACTTTCAGAGAAGCCAGTGTCCACATAAATCCATGGTCTCTCCATTACGTGAGAATCTTTTGCAATTGGGCATGTCACACATGGACCAAAAGAGGTTTTTGAGGATGCTTGGAGTTGAGCCAGTTTGGGGTGACGGTGGAATGTGGAAAGATATATGTTAAACAGTCTTTCTAGACTGGACAATTGAAAGGAGCTTGTTGGAATCAGAGGAATTCTGGCTGAAAGAGAACCATGTTCTGAAGAACACATAAATGCTTTCTTTCCACAAGAGCAAAATGAGACTAAATTAAATGATAGTTTATGTATGTCAGGCATCTGTAGGAAGATTTGTTGGCGGGGGCTTCCTACATATTTTGATCTTATAACTAAATTATACACTTAAATCTACTCCATAAGAGTAGATTCGCTTCACTCTCATTGGGTAATAAGCAATTATCTCACCAGACTCTTCAACACCAATCCTCCCCATACATTTTCCAATGGTGACTGGTTACACTCGTTTTTTATAATGTTAAGGTTAGTAATTTATATTCTTCCCTATGACCACACACAAGGTCATACTGTGATGACATTTCGTGAAGAGCAGGCGCCACAGAATTGAGCCGCATAACTGGTCAGTAGGAAGCACGTGTCATGCAATGACTGACCTCATGTTCTCATAAGGAGACATATTGAGGTGTCAAGGTCAAGTGAATTCTTTTCTTGAACAAGCGCACAATCATACCATGGTTGATTGGTTTGCATCTGGACTGCAACTTTTTTGGTAAATATTTTGTTTTGTGAAAGGCTCTACTTGCTTTTTCTTATACTGATAATTTGGAGAAAATACGTCTTGTTTGCTATGTTGGAAGTTGAGGTCCCTGAGTCCTCCCTACTGAAGGCGCGTGCACACCCCACATCTGTCATAGTGCGCTTTCTCTGTGTTGCACTGCTTGGTTGGGTTCCCGTTTGGTCAGTCTTCAGCTTCCTCCTTAGTTGCATGCTTTCATGTTTGCCTGAAATACATCCTGAACAATTCTTTCAGAAATAGTGTATGGAGACTATATTTGCAGAGGGTCTGGCTATCTAGGATGTCTCTTGACCCTCTCTCTTGATTGAATTTTCCCTCGTAACAGTTTTCAGTACTTTCTTATTTTAATCTAGTAACAAGTCACTGGAATTAGGGCTCCTTGTGTCTTAGAATCCCTATTGAAATTGTTTCAGTTCTATCTTAATATTATCTTAACAAAAGAGGCTATATGAGTAAATTATGGTCTCAAGTGAGTCACTGTAGCTGCTTCCAGCAAAAAGAAACCCTCTCTCGTTTCCTTTACACCTTTGTAACAAAAAAGCGACATTTTTTTTCCTCATACATTCTATTTTGCTACCGTGAAAATTTCTGGAGGGTTTTAAAAGCAGTATTTCTGTCATCATTTTTTGAGTTCCATTTTCACAACTCACTTAGAAGGCAAAATATTTTATGAGAAACTATGTGGGATCCAGAACGAGTGAAACACTGCTTGTCAGGCAAGATTTAGAAAATAAAGGCTTTCAGGAGATTTAATACTAGAAAGTCCATCTGCATAAAGAAAAGGCCCCTAAACCCACAGAGAAAATGACCATGGGCTCAGAAAACTCCTTTTTGTCTGTACAAAGAGGAAAAATGGCTGATATTTTTTTATTTATGCCCCAATCCATTGCTGTTTATAGCGTAGCTCTCTGTAATTCTCTTGGCAATAGAAGTAAAATTGCTTTTAAATGGTTACAGTCAAATGTTCAGACCAAAGTATTTGCTTTATTTTCTTCCCTATTGATATCAATAGTACCTAAATGAATATATCATTATTTCTTAGGGCTGATGGGTGAGAATGTCCCGCCTTCTTTGCCCCTTACACTATGGAGCGGAAGTAAAGCACTGCATCCGACTGCTTGCTCCTGTTTGCACCGTCTCGCCCCTGCCTAGCTGAGTTACTCTGGGGGATGGGCTTGAACTTCTTACAATCCAGGCATCCCCTCTATACCACAGTTTCTCTTTCTGAAATGACAATAGCTCTCAAGCCCATAAACCTACTGAGAAAATGACCATAGGCTCAGAAAACTCCTTTTTCTCCACACAAGAGAGAAAAAATGGCTGACATTTTATTTATGCCCAATCCATTGCTGTTTATTAAGTTATAGGGTTTAGGATTATGGGAAGTGTTAGGTATAGGGTTACTGGAACTGTTAAATAAGGTAACCTTTAAGAGAGCTAGATACTGTGGGGTCCCTGCCTGGCCTGCCATGCCTGCTAACCTCATTATCACATAGTTATGAATCAGGCTGACATCTCTAACCCACAGGCAGTCCCACAACATGTTAGTGTCCAGAGAAAAATGTGATCGTGTAGAGAAGAAGCTGAAGAGATGGGGGTCTTCTTTCAATGTTGTGTGGGTTCAAAAGAATAGATCTCAAGTTAAAACAAATGCTATTGACCTAGTCTAAGAGGTGCATGGGAAAGGGATGTTGGTGAAAATGTGCCTCCCTCTGTGTGTGTGGTGGGACAAAGGGATAGCATTAGAGAAACAATGGGGAATGCTTTATGTATAATGCAGAGAGGATCAAGGAAAAATAGCAACTGGCATCCTAGAAAAGGAAATCTGACTTTAGACTTGCAGATCAAATAGCCCACCGATGCACTGAATGTATCAATCTAGCAAATAATTGAAATAGAATATTTAAAATTGAACAACAGCCATGTTAATGCCTTCAAAATAAGGCATTAGGAAGATTTTTTTTATTTCCAGATATCGAGTTAGAATTAAGGACGTTCAGGTTTGAAACGAGTGGATTGCTAGTAGGGTGGTGTTCCAGATGAGATCTGAGTGGAGAGGTGCCCCCTTTCCTAGATAACACCCTTTACCTTGTTTTCTTAGACAGTGAATCCGAGCCTTATGTTTAATAAAGCAAATTATGTCCATCCAATCTAAGTGGCATGGCCCTGGGGAAGGTCAGGCATCTTTTCCACTATTCAATGTAAGTAAAATATACACAGATGGACACTCAAGGAAGATTAATTGGTTAAAAAAAGTTTGTATTCTGATTCAGTGTTTTGTTTTTCTTTAAGATTTATTTATTTATGCATACAGAACTGGGATACAGGCCAGAAGTGTAAGGGTGGTGAGAGGATCCACCAGAGACAGAGTGGGGTGCAGAACAGGCTGACTGAGGAAGGACACTGCTGAGGGGAGCAGCAAGCAGGTCAGGAGAGGTCTGCCAGCCATGTGGGTCACCTCCCAAGTGGGAATTTAACTGATGCCGAAGTGGTCTTAGCTTCTTAGTACTGTGCTTTAACCTGCTGTGCCATCAGGGAGGGACCCTGATTCAGTGTTTTAAGACTAGATGGAGGAGGATGCAAGCAGCTGAAAAATATCATTGCTGGCATTTTAAAAATGGGGAGAAAGGCACAAAAGCTCTGAGGATAGTCGAAATTTACCATGACTATTTAAGCCAGATTTTGAAAGTGTCCAAGGCATCTCCACATGTCTGTGCGATAACACTAGGAAGGAAATTATCAGATTTCAGGAAGAAAGCCCCTTTTACTCCATTTCCATCTGATTATAGTTCTGATTATAGCTCTTAGTTCATGGCTCCCAAGTTCTCCTAAGAATCTAATATTAAAATGGGATACTACTTTGTATTTATTTAGACAAAGATTCTTTTTATTTAGACAACATGGTTTGCGTTGCTAATTATCTTTTGGAAGTACAGAATTCCCCCACTTGTGGTCATGTTACCACAGAGTCCCGCCACCAAAGCCCTCAGAATCCACCACTGTGTCCATGATGTCCCCCCTCATTTTGTCCTCACCCTTCCTCCTCTGGATTCCTCAAGTCTATCGTCAGCTTTTAAGTGTTACTTTTTGAGTTTGATTTTATCTGATCCTTTGTTTGGTTTCTCTATGTTCCCCATACAAGTGACATCATCCGGTATTTGTCTTTCTCCTTCTGACTTATTTCTCAGCATGATCCCTTCCAGCTCTGTCTAGGTTGCCACAAATGGCATGAGTTTATCTTTTTTAAACAATCAATGATTACCTTAAATTCACTTGATCATGAGTTTTTTTTTTCTTAAATATCATTAGAATGAATAACTTATTACTTACACTACTTAATACCATACTACATATGGTAGGCAGGTTTGGGGCAATTCTCTTGAAGACAAATATTTGACAAGAGTTCTCATACCATTTAAATTCTATTTCTTGAGCAGAAATGAGCAGGGCTCAGCTGTGCTTCAGCTGAGAGTCATCAAATTAGAGCTAATAGTTTATCTCAAGTGAGGTCCTGCTACAATTGCTGGCCTTGAACCTGGAACCACACGAACAAGAGGGTCTGTGAGAAGGCAGTCATGGCCAGCCCTGCTTTAAACAACTGAAGGAAATTTAGAAGAAAAATTACTCTTCTGAAGATAAAAAATTCTTGCTAGGAATTACGAAATCGAGAATGATCTCAAGATGTTCTTCTGATAAAACTTGGTCTAAGAAGAGGCTACCTCATGCCAATGGGCATTATTTGTTCCTTGAAGAATAACAACCTCTTGTTTAGCCACAATTTAACCAACCAGAAAGTTAAGCCAATCCTTTTCCTTCCAATTCTATCCTTAAGAGAAAGTGTGTGCTGTTAGTGCTGAGAGAAAGGATGTCCTGAAGGAACTCTGCAGAGTTCTGTGGATTCCACCCCCTACTCCAGTTATTGAAATTATAACCCCACCCCTCACTCCCATTGGGTTGCCCTGTAACATTAGGGGTATAGCAGCGCACAGTAGGATTACCCCACTCATAAGATGTGTCAGTGTTATGTGATGTTCCTGGTGGTGCCCCCCACGCACTACAGAAAGCTGGGGCACTTGTGTGTCACTGGGGTTAAATTACACACAGTGTCATTTTCCTACCTGCATCTTACTGCCTCCTAACTCTAATCATCTCTGAGAATTTTGGACAAATTTAAAATCTAGTATAAAAAGAGAGCACCAAGTCCCAGAAATTTGAAGTTATCTTTTTTTTTTTTTTTAAGATTTATTTATTCATACAGAACTGGGGTACAAGCCAAAGATGCAGAGGGTAAGAGGATTCACCAGAGACAGAGTAGGGAGCAGAACAGGCAGATTGACAAAGTACACTGCTGAGGGGAGCAGCGGGCAGGTCAGGAGAGGTCTGCCACGCCATGTGGTCACCTCCGGGGCAGGCAGGGATCGAATTCATGGGGAAATGGTTTTAGCTTCTTAGTGTTGTGCTTTAACCCGCTGCGCCACCAGGGAAGGCCGAAATTTGAAATGATCTTTAAATATGTAAATGTTTCTCTGCTAAAACATGACTTTTGACTCCTTCCACATTTTCTATATAATTTATCTTTAAAAAATAGATAGATAGAAAGGGTTACAGATTGATCTGGCTGGACATATTGATAAGACATAATGCAAGAAACCACTGACTTTACTTCTAAAGTCAATTCTACTCTGTGTTTCTAAAATTGTCATGAAAATACCTCATTAACTGGCAGCAGCTTGTGTTGTTAGAGGCAAGCCTAGATGCACACAGTAACTGCGGAGCCTGTGGGATAATTTGAGGGATGTGGAAATTGCATGAGATTTCAAGCGTGTTGCCTATCATGGCCACACAGGAGGCATTCAACAAGTATTTATTTCCTCAAAGTCCAGTATTACAATCAACCTTTGGATTTTTTTTTAGTCCTAGTTGAATGTATTCAGCTTTGGCCCTTCCTGGTGGTGCAGTGGGTTAAAGCACAGCACTAAGAAGCTAAAGCCACTTCAGTATGAGTTGGATCCCTGCCCTGGAGGTGACCCACATGGCTTGGCAGACCTCTCCTGACCCGCCCACTGCTCCCCTCAGCAGTGTACTTCATCATTTGGCCTGTTCTGCTCCCCACTCTATCTCTGGTAAATCCTCTCACCACTGGCCTGTACCCCAGCTCTGTATGCATAAATTAATAAATGCATAAATTAATTTTAAAATGAGCTGAATATTTATATATTTTTTCTCATCCATATCTAGATTCTTTCACCAAGCTCTGCACTGGACTACAGTATGAATATACACCCTGGAGTCTACTGAGCTAGGAGTCTAGAGACATCGCAGGATGAGCAAGTCAGAATCCTGGATGAAAGAGGGTGAGAGAGTAAAAATAATAATGATAAAGCACTGGAGAAAGAAAAATGATTTTGGGGTTCCCTGATTTAGTCAGTGCGATCCAGAGCCAACCTCAATACCAAGCAGCTTACCAAGGTGAGGACTTTCCTTCTTCAGCTTTGGCTCCATTCCCAGGGCAGTGATGCCTTAGGAATTGCTGTTCTGAAACAAAGAAACACACACACACACACACACACACACACACACACACCACAATAACCATAAAGAAATAAAAGCCTCGAAGCTAAAGAAAAGCAAAATGTCATGATTTGTGTGCATTTTTCTACAAAACCGATTTGTTCTGTGGTGGAAGATAGAGTCTGCATTTGATTTCTACAAGATATGCAGTAATGGGTTATGTACTCCAGGGAAAAACTATTCTTAAGGGAGCAAGAACGTGATGGATTCACTTCCTCGGTGAGGTTTATAATATGTGGCAGTTTTAGTGCGAGCAGGTATTTGGTCTATAAACTGGGAGAGCACGGCATTAGTGGTAGCTCGTTTCTAAATGAAGAAGAATGCAGCTCTCCCTCTCAGTCTGGTTATTAGTCCTTCTGGGGATAAACAGGAAGATGAAGTGTTTTCCTGCTGCTGTGTTTGCCGGTCACGGTAATGTGCGCACGCCCGGTTGCCAGCACCCTTCTGCATCCCCACGCACGTGCTATTTTCCTTAGCCGGGCTGTTGATGGCTGCCCGGGTCTCATTCTATGCCGAATAGAGGCAGGCTTCTTTCAGCCCCTGGTTCAACTGCTCCTTCTCAGTTAGCTGCTCTATGATTAGCTGCGTTGTCATTAGACAGCCCATCTCTTAGTCTGTGAGCATCCAGTTTCTTGGTCCCCAGAGACCATTTCACTTGCTACCTCCACAAAGTGTGCTTTCTCCTTGTTGCCTTTTTAAAGGAATCTAAAAGGAGGCAGATCTGGCAGCCAGCTGGCTTCCCAGAGGGCCCTGGAGGCACCCTGGCGCTGGTGCACCCCAAGACCAAGCTCCTGGTGTTCCAGTGACTGTGGAACTTTCAACTCCAAAACTGACCTCCCCTGCGGCACCCCCCCCCACCCCCAATCCAGTGGACTTTGTTAACTAATTGCATAGCAGGTGCTGACTGATAAACTAAAGAGCCGATTTATTTGTTTACTATTAAAAATATACTTGGCAAGCAATATATCTCTGCCAGTCACTCAGTTCTTTCTCTTCTCAAAGAGAAACCAAATTTGGGAAGCTAAATTATAGATCATCAGGTTCCTTGGTGAAGGGAAAACAGACATATACTGCTCCTTGGAATGTAAATTGAGACAAATGTTCTGGAAGGCAAATTTTTGTTTTATTACGTGAAGACTTTTTGCATTGAAGAAGCATGACGGATTCGTTCTCCATTTGTGTCTCCTATCACCTTTGAAATTATTGCATTGTGGAATGTTGCCTCTGTCACTGACTGAAAACTTGGCTGACTCCCTCACTTTTCCACTTATGGAACAGATTCGCCTAGGTCAAAATCATCAACACTGACTGGATTCAGAAATGAAGAGTACACAGTCCAAGCTCTCAGTCAAAGGCCATTTTCTTGGTTCAGAGGCAGGACTTTCCTCTTCTCCCAGCTGAGGCCAATAGTTTAATGACCTTTTCTCTCACCTCTTTCCTGCTTTCTTCTTGCCAGTTGTGTCTTCTGATGGCTCAGAGGATAGAACTGCTAAGGAAGAGGATATTAAACATGGACAGAGTGTACCCAATAGAGTACACTTCCTCTCCTTCCAGTAATGGGGTCTATGTGCAGCCTCACCTGACATTCTCATCACAAGTCTGTCACAGGATGGTCCCTAGGAAAAAGGGAAGTTCCAGGTTCCCTGCCCCACCCAGAAGTAGGGTGGAGCTGAGGAGAGAAAAAGAAAGAAGAGAGAAGGAATCTGGGGAAGAAGAAGGAAGCAGGATGGAGAGCCAGAAGGAGACCTGAGGAAGCCACATGGAGCAGCAAGCATGTGATGAAGAAACTGTGCTTGTTTCCTGGCCCTGGACTGGTTAAGGCAGATGTGGGTGAGATGCCTGTGGGGAGGTGACTATGGCAGTGTTTATATTGATTTTGATTTTGCTCTTTTCCTCCCAGATTTGTCTGGCCATTTCTGACCCTTTTCTATGGGTCCCTGACAGAAGGTGCTTTAGTCTCTTGGCGGGCTTTCAGGCCTTGCTTTGGACCAATCCCTTTTGGGTTGACTTTGCCCACAAGGGGATGGGTAACTTAAGGTGTTTGATTTAGACATTATATTCTTTGTCTTCTGTATTGTATACTCACTGTATTAAAGTCCCATTATTTTTTTTAAAGATTTATTTATTTGTGCATACAGAACTGGGGTTCAGGCCAGAGGTCAGGGGCGGTGAGAGGCTTCACCAGAGACAGAGTGGGGAGCAGAACAGGCAGATCGACGAAGTACACTGCTGAGGGGAGCAGCGGGCGGGTCAGGAGAGGTCTGCCACGCCATGTGGTCACCTCTGGGGCAGGTGGGAATCAAACTCATGTGGAAGTGGCTTTAGCTCTCAGTGCTGTGCTTTAACCCACTGCGCCACCAGGGAGGGCCAAAGTCCCATTATTTTAAAGTTTTATATATTTTGTCTTGATGCAGCGGATGGCAGAATCCACTTAAAGCAGGCAGGTTTGGGCTTCAGGGGTGCCCCTTTCTCCCTGTCCTGTAACAAGTCCACTTCCATTTCCAAATGCTTAGCCCTTCTGCCCCCATTAATCTAGGGAGAAGGTGTAGGCTTTATTTCTACCCTTTGACTATTTGTTTCAGGCACTTAATGTTGGTGTGAAACTTCAAGGGCAACTAAGATCTATTCACATTAGCTTGTGTTTGTTAATTTTCTCAGCCTCAATTCCTAGACCAGAAAGTGTTTTGGTCACAAATGTTAGTAAGCATAACAGGTAAGAATGAGGATTCTAGAATCTGTCATTTCCAAAGGTCAGCCTCTAAACCTCATTTTTAAATCATGTTTCATATGCAATGAGAGCTTTAAAGATGTTCATAACAATAGCAAATGTTTATTCAGTATTTACCATACCTCAGAGACTGTCCCAAACTTTTATATAAGCTAACAAGCTTCACTTCTTGACAATGCTTTGAGGTATATATTATTACTATCTCCATTTTTCAGAGGAAAGAAAGCTTAAACAATAAAGTCATATTGCTAGAGAATGATAACTTGAATTCTATGCAAACAGTCTGACTCCAGAACCCACACTCTGAATGGCTCTTCTTACAAATGTTTTTGGACACAACCACCTCAGCTGTAGGAAGTTAGTTTGAAGAAATGGCTAAAGAGACACACAACATGATACACCTGTATCTTAACGCCAATATCTGTAGTAAGTAAAAAAACCTGGGTGCAAGTGATGTGTTTGATAGATGGAAATCATTACGATAAATAATGGTGTGTTATGTTAGAACTCAAAGTCTTCAAGTCTTCAAACATGTGTTTTAGAGGAATGAGCACACCAAAAAAAAAAAAAAGTATAACTGCACTAGTGGTTGGGAAGATACAAATGAAAGTATGAACCAGATATCATTTTTCTCTAACCATTAAAAGAAAAATGGAAAGAATGAAAAGGAGACTTTACATTTAGCACTGGCAAAGAGATGGGAGCGGACAGCTTCCTGTATTGCCGCAGAGAGCAGGGAGAGTTATGACCTCTTTGCAAAGGAATATTTAGATAAAAATTTCTAAAATACTTAAAAATTAGAATTGTGCAGCAGCTTGACCAATAATCCTAGTTATGTGAATCTGCATTTTTGAAAGTAAAACATGTACCTGAGCAGAAAACCTGGAAATGAATGTCCCTCAGTAGGACTGTGGCTGATTTATCATGGTGCATACACAGTATTCACCAATGGATTTCTTTATAATGATGAACTGGATCTTGATTATTGAACCTACAAGCATATCCATAATAATTGTGTGAGAGTAGTTTCTTTCATAATAATGGGTAGCATAAAATCCTGTTATAAAAACAAACAAAAATCTTTGTAGATAGCATGAAAGTTTGCAGAAGGGTGGAGTAAGGGTGCTCACTAAGCAGGATCTTAACTTTGGCTACCTTATGTCTGTAACAAAAGGAGTGTGCCTTTATGCATCTCTACATTGTCTCACTGTCTGCAGCAAGCATTTATATTTAAAAATCTTAATTGTTTTACCAAAAAAAGGATATTTAATGATATAGAAGATATTTGTGATTTATTGTCAAATGAAAAAAATTAAATCCTATTTTATAAAACAATCCAAATTATACATATACACATATGCATGTGTTTTTATGTGACTGTAGAGAAAAAGACTAGAAAGACTGTAGAATTGAAAATATCAACAGTGTTTATCTCTGATTTGTGGGATTTTTATTGCCTTTTATCAGTTAAAGAAAAATATGCTAAATATAAAAGGGATGTCAAAATGAGGACTAATTTATAAGGAAAGATAAAGAATTAGATTTCTAATTAGATAAAGAATTAGAATTAGAACTGAAACTCTTTTTAAAAAGAGTGGTGAAATGGAGTCAGAGAAAAAGACTGAATGAACTTGAGGATGATGCTTTTTGAACAGCTAAGCCCTGAAAGGGCTTTCTGCATCGGACAATAGCATCCCTGCGTGGGCAACAATGTTCTTGTCAAAATATATCATCTACAAAGATGAGGGAAGACCCAATTTTTTTTTAAAGATTTATTTATTTGTGCATACAGAACTGGGGTACAGGCAAGAGGTGCAGGGGTGGTGAGAGGATTCACCAGAGACTGTGGGGAGCAGAACAGGCAGATTGTCGAAGTATACTGCTGAAGGGAGCAGCGGGCGGGTCAGGAGAGGTCTGCCGTACCATGTGGGTCACCTTAGGGGATGGTGGGGATCGAACTCATGTGGAAGTGGCCTTAGTTTCTTAGTGCTGTGCTTTAACCTACTGCACCACCAGGGAGGGCCCGGAAGACCCAATTTTAAGATTGCTTTTTTCTCTGAGGCAACTTTCTCAATGCAGCAGACCTCTCCTGTGTTGCCCACTGCTCCCCTCAGCAGTTTGCTTAGGTCAAGCTGCCTGTTTTGCACCCCACTCTGTCTCTGGTGAATCCTCTCACCCCCTGCACCTCTGGCCTGTACCCCAGTTTTTGTATCCATAAATAAATAAATCTTAAAAAAAAATTGGATGTAGCTCTTTCATGGAGATGGTGTTTGTCACACGTCATTGTCAGTTGTAGAACTTTGTAAGTTTCATCGAGGGCAAGTGAGTAAAGAGATATAACACTCATCTACCTTTACACTATTAGGAGGAAAGGTGGTTTAGAAGAATAAAATCCTTTCATTTCTTCCTCATCGAGATAACATCCAAACCACAATTTGTTGCACATTGCCTTAGAACTATTCTTTTCAAAATAAGGATAGTACCTGGAGAAAAGGAAACAAGTCTATTATAAAATTAGAGAAATTAATTTAATGACAATAAAAATCCTAGGCTTCTCTGCCATTGAAAAGTGTGGAGAAGTTAACTCTCATTGATCAGACTGTATCATAAAATTGAGCTGTGAAAGATCAAAGACCAGAATTCTTGCTCTTTTAGCGGGATGCCACTCAGGAAAAGGACTGTAATGTGAAATGAGGAATAGATAGCAATTTATTTTTTATTGTCTGTCATATCAATAGTACAGTTTTGAACTCCATTGTTGAGGGGAATGTCAATGGTCCCTAATTGGTCCAGCTGAGCCAAGAGGTGAAGCGTTTCTCTTAGGGTTATAGTAGAGCTTATTGCAGCTGTTGAGCAATACTATTTCCTGAAAGGCCGAGTTAATGGTGAAACAGAACGCCTTTTCCTTTTATGTCTCTTTTTGTGTGACATCTTCAGTTGTTAACTCAAGGTTGAAATAGACCAAAGTAAAAACCCGAACATAAGAGTGGGAATAAAACCTCTGTTGGATCTATGTCGGACACCCCAGACTTTGGGCTTGTCCGCATGGCTTAGAGCAAGCGCTATGGGAGATTTTTCTGAGGCACTTCTGGAGAAATTTATGACTTGTAATCAAGAAATATTCCTAAACCCAGAAGCTGATTTTTAAGGAGTGTGTTCTTGTTGATGCCTTCTTCTCTCCTCCTATTTCAGAGGTCTAGATGTAAGCGTGTTCTTGTTGATGCCTTTTTCTCCCCTCCAATTTCAGAGGTCTGGATGTGAGAATTTCTTCACAGAATCTCTTCCTCTGCTTTTCTGTTGAGTTCATCCTGGTGTAGTCCACTGGCTTTTACCTCTGGCCTCTCTTTGTCTGTTAGAGCCATTTCCTGTGCCCATAAACATGCTCTCTAGTCTACTTCATTCTTTAAAATGAATCCTCAGAAAACCTTCCCTCACCTCCAACCCTTTTAACCAGCTACCTATAAGTGTAAATTCACTAGCACTGAAGTGTAGTTGGACTTTTCTCCTCAAATGCTTTACCTTTCATTCTTTTCTCAATTATTTCCAAACCAGCTTTCATATTCCTCTCCACTGATGTTAAAAATGACCCTAGATTGCCAAATTCTCCTCCTCCCTGATCTCAAAAGCTTTAACATTTTGTCCTTTTCTTTTTCTTGGAATTCTTACTCCTTGGCTTTGGTAATACTAAGCCCACTGCTCTTTCTCAGTCCTTACTGACTTAATATCATAGTGCCTACCCATAGAATCTGGTATTTCCCAGATTCTTTCTTGTTTGGGAATAATAAAGTGATCTTTATTCATTTCAGATACTATGATAAAAACCAGTAAGAAAGTGACTAAAACATCACCCACAACTAGGCGTCCTTGAACGTATCATCTCCTGGCCTCAGATTTCTCATACAGAAAATCATAAATACCTGAGGTCCAGCTCTTCATCTCAGCCCCCTTCTGTACATCCTTAGCTTCAAGCCTAATAGGACCAAAAGCAAATGACTAAATACCCTTTTTTGCCCCCCTTAGTTACTGGAACTTCCTTTTAATTTTGACATAAGCTCCCAACCAGTGAAGCATCTTCCATCTCCCTTCCCTTCAACTTGCACATCCAATTCTAATAAATCTCCAACTTTATAATTTGCCTATCAGAAATATTGCTTGAATGCAATAGGTCCTTTGTTCAAATCATGTCATCATAACATTGATGAGAAAGTCTCTTCCCAATGAAGTGGCAACATTCTCCGAGGGCCTGCCTTCATTTCACACAGCTGTTTGCTTACAGCTGCAGTCCACAGTACCTGTGAACAACACTGAAGTTGTATCCACCTGCCACTCCTTCCCTGCCTGACCGTTTTTCACCTTTGCTTTCCTTTCCTTCAAGTTCTACATTAGCTCCCAAACCTGTCCTCCACAGTGCTTCTTGAGTGACTATTTAAGATCACATATCTAGTCAGTACTTCAGAATGGCTTTCCATTGTGTAGAGGATGAAGTCGGGGTCATTTATAAGAATTTCACTCCTTTATCCCTAACTGCCTTTTACAGTCTCATATCTTGTCTCCATCCCCTGCCTTCTTCCCCCACCCCCATTAGCCACGTGTTATTGGACATTCTCTGCTGCAGTGAGGTCTCTCCATGTCTTGGTGTATGTATGTTAGTCCCCTTTCCTCCTATTCCTCCACTTGGGGAAATCTTCCTTCGTTGGGACCCAAAACCCCTCTTCCTGAGGCTTTTCTAAACCCTTCCCAGGAAGAAGAAAACACTCCTTGTTCTCTCATGTGCTTACAGAACTTTGTGTCTCATGCCTTTGTGTCTCAGCCTTATCAGGTTGTGTTCATAGATGTTTGAGTTATCTTCTTTTCCTAAGGAGTAAGGCAGGCATTTTACCATCCTAGTGGCTTATGATCCTGTGGCCAGCACTCGACAAACTTGTGTTCCATGAAGAGAGGAGTGAAAGGAGGAAGCCCGAGGAAAGTCACCAAATCTGGGTTACAGCCAAAGGCAGTAGGAACGTTACAGCATATTTGTTCCTGTCCCAACAGATCCCAGGACACATGGAAACCAATCTGGAAACTGGGGCTAAGGAACAAAACCATGAAAGGAACTATTATGTCCACATGAGGGCAGCACAGCCCCTCCACAACCTACCCCTGTTCCCGCAATCTGGTGGGGTTTTTCACCCAGAGGCTCCATTTCTAGCCAGAACACAGACCCAACTTCAGCCTGACTTCTGATGTATGAACTTGAGAAATTAGTTCTCCTTCACCACCTATCCTTGGGGCACAATCTCCAAGCCCCACCCTGAAAGGTCCAGAGCAGATCTTAATTTTTTTTAAATTACTGTTACATTACTCTTGAACAGTGGATTATAACAGTGGATTATAACTACAGGTTCACACCTCTTCAGATGAATGTCCCCACACCACACCACCACCAAAGCATCCATAAAGCCCTCCACGGCTGGTCTTCACCTAAGGCAATTGTCAATTACTTGCTCCCAAGCACAGGAGTAAATTTAAGTTACTCAATGATGCCCGAGTTCCTAAATGATGCCGGAGTTCTCTCAGAAGCAGCCTGCATGTCCCTGGGAGCAGGCTTGCTTTCTTGTGGGTCTCCAGATGTGCCCGATGAGCCTAGACAACACCCCATCATTGCTCCCTCGGGTTCAGCTAGTTAAAGACAAGTGGGTGATTACTCCCAGACTCAGGCATCACACTGGCTTCTCAAGCATTGACAGCAGTACTAACTTTTCCACAAAAATGTTCTTTCTACCACATCCTACTTCGCAGAGCAGGAAGCCACAGCTGCGAGCAGTGTGACATAGCTTTCCACTTGTTTTTAATAATGCCTCTTGAGTTAGTTGGTGCAAAGACTATACAAGTTTATTATTAGAAGACTCCACTTGCAGATTCTCGGAAGAAAATTCTCCCCTAGAAAAGGTAAGAGGTTAAAGGAGATGTAGTTAAAATTAGGGTGTTTTTTTCCTTGTCTCTGCAGAAGGGATGCAGCCTCCGCAATAATCAGGCACAGTAACTTAGCAAATAGCTTCAGAAATGAGCTCTTTGCTGTGATTTGAAGGAGCTCTCCATGAATCCTATTTTATAATTACTGCCTGATTCTTACGGGGGCACTTTAATGCTTGAGCGAGTGTCTACCGGCTCCTTCCTCAGGTAAACCTTCTGGTTAACTGTGTCCAATTTGACACATCACACTGAACTCTCACCCTGCGGTTTATTTGCTGATGACTATTTAATTACACCTGCCAGCCTTCAAAAATCTCGTGGTTAAGAGTTATAATACTTTGTTTTATTAATCTGCCTGGATTCCTTTTTATCTGAGGGAAGCAACACGTTTCTTATTAAGTTTTTGATAAGCCTAGAATTTGAAAATGTTAGAAGAATATAGTTACAATGGTGATACACGACCTCCCCAAGATCATTTTAAATCACCAGCAATTGGGAAAAGAATTTGGAGGTTCAGGTGGCCTGTATTGCCTAGAAATGAGGAATTTTGACCATAGAATTGAAACCACATTGTCATCCTAGAGGCTCAGCTGGTTTTTGCCTCTGGGGGTGGGAATTGGGGGTGTATCTAGGTATCTGCTGCATGTGTCTGTATAGACACAGGAAGAACTTCACAGTCCTTATCTCCAAATGCAGAGAGCACAGAAGAGCTGGACTAAACCTCCTGTCATTCTTTGAGATTTTCATGATCTTTATCGAGCAATAGACCCCCATCAAGATTTACAGAAAAATCTGTTGCTAACATTTAGAATTTAGAATGCTATAATTTGGGGGTTTTTATTTTTTTCACTTTTACCTGTCTAAAGGTTTTTTTCTGTAAATGAGGCTGCAGGCTCTGTGGTGATGATAGAAAGCAAACAGGATGAGAGACAGTGCTGATTGAGAGGCTAATTAATGTGCTACCCATTTCTGTGTAACTAGTGGTAAATTTCATTTTTTCAAATAATATTTATGCACACAGAATTAGTGTACAAGCCAGCGGTGCAGGGGCAGTGAGAGGATTCACCAGAGAGAGTGGGGACCCAAACAAGCAGATTGACAGAGTACACTGCTGAGGGGAGCAGCAGGTGAGGTCTGCTGTGCCATGTGGGCCCCCTTCCTGCCTGGAGACGGACCTTGTGCTGAGGCAGCTGTAGCTAGCGCCATGGTGCCTGCTTTAACCCGTTGAGCCACCAGGGAGGGCCCACTAGTGGTAAACTTCTGTTCTTTAGTAACAGTGATAAGAGTCTACCAGGTTGACTGCTTTCTGGAGTTAGGAAATGGGGTGTGGTCTTAGTGGGGGAAAGAAGTAGAAAGGGAGCTATACAAATTCATGCATCCTCATGAATGGACAGGTGAAACATGCACCTGCTAATTGAGACAAATTCCAGAGCTGAAGGACTGGATAGAAGTAAACACATTTTCCCAAACCAGATAAGTCAGACAAGAGGCCATGGACAGGGCTTGTTTCTAATATTTGGACTGTGATACTCAAAGGTCATTGGACATATAAATGAGACACTAATCTGATCGCCATATAAATGAGACACTAATCTGATCGCCTAGGTAGTGTGAGGATGTATGTGTTTGGGGAAAACTTGGCTCTAGTTTCAGTGCCCTGAAGGATCTCCAAAATTGTTCGCTAAATTTAGGTTGTCCTTTAATGATCTCTTTGCCAGCTCTCCCCCATTACTGCCTCTGAATGATGGCTTTGTGCATTTTTCACTTAAGGGTAATGAACTGCTCTCTTAATCTACTCCCATCATTCAACTTTGTTCCAAGGAGGTTCTTTATAGACGATTTCCATTTTAATCAGAAGTGAATGGGCCTATTGCTTTAAAGTGGACCATCTGTGGGTTTACCAGGAATTTTATCAACTCTGATCTCTATTCAATTTAACTTTCTGCCAGAGTTTCCAGTAAAGTTCTTTCCAGCCTGCGGAAAACAGAGCTCAGAGCTCAGGGTGTAGGCAATTTCCTTGTGCTCCCAGTGCCAGAACACATAGTCTCCCCAAAATGATCCTTAGCATGAATCCCCATTTGGGAGAGGTGGGGGAAAGCCCATTGGAAAGGTCAAAGGAAAACAGATACAATCTCCCCGGTGTTCCAGCTTCAAGAACGCTGTGCTGGTGTGGGCTGAATGTGAAGGGCAATGCTGAGACTGTGGACAGGGCCTGGCACTCCTCACCCAAAGCAGGGCCAGGAGGTGTGTGTGGTGTCCCTGGTAATATCAGCAAGGAGAACCAATCATTTGGATAGCAAGCAGAACCTTCTGGCACCCAGCTTGCACAGGCCACAGAACAGACTTTGCTTTTTATGGCTTCCAGATGACATCTCTGGCCTTTGAAGTGGAGCAATTTCAAATGTCTGCAGCTCCCTCTATACTTAATAAACACACCCTGCTCTGTCCAGGGAGGCACCCGCCACGGATTCTTGAGCTCACTTATCTTCTACAGCTGCACAGGCAATCTTGGCTGTCCAAAATTCCCCAAGCCCCCAGCGTCTCTTTCCTTATTAAAAAAAAAAAAAAACAACTTTGCTGAGGTAATTAAATCCAATGAACTGTACAATTTAAAGGGCACAATTCACAAATTTAAACATAATACTTTTACTTGGCAAACTGTCACCTCACTAAAAATAATGAATATATCCTTCATTCTAAAAGTTACCGTGTTTCTTGTTAATTCTTGTTTGGTCCCCATCCCTAGACAATTGGGGCAATTAGAGATTACTTTGCCCTTTCAGGATCTTATGTAGGTGAAATTATTGTTTTGGTTTGGTCTCTTTCACCAAGCATTGTTATTTTGACTTTTATCCAGGTCATTGCATGTATTAACAATTCATTGTTTTTATTGCCGAGTATGAATCCATTGTATGGACATACCACAATTTGTTTACCTGTTGAGGAATCATTCTTTTTATAAAAGATTTTCTTTTATAAATCATAAAATGTTAGAGCTATAAAGGGCTTCACATATCACGTAATCTAAGAAAAAACAAATTGTACAGATTAGATAATTGAAGTAGAACCCAACTTAAAATTTCCTTGGAAAATTTTCAATATTCAGATTTATACCTCTTCTTACCATTCAAGTCCATTGAAAGAATAGACTCAGGATTTTGCACTTTTTTTTTTTTAAAGATTTATTTATTTATACAGAACGGCATACAGGCCAGAGATGCGGAGGGTGAGAGGATTCACCAGAGACAGTCTGGGAAGCAGAACAGGCAGATCGAGGAAGAACACTGCTGAGGGAGTAGCGGGCGGGCCAGAGGAGGTCTGCCACGCCATGTGGCCACCTCCGGGGCAGGTGGGAATCGAACTCATGCGCCAGTGGCTTTAGCTTCTCAGTGCTGTGCTTTAACCCGCTGCGCCACCAGGGAGGGCCGGATTTTGCACTTTTAACAGCAACCTTAGCTGATTCTAACCCAGATAAGTGGTCTGCTGTACTTACGACTCGGAACTAAATTATTGAAATAATTTGTCCAAGATCATAGGTGGTTAGGGGCATATTAAATACATTTAAACTTAAACCCATAGTTTCTCACTTTCCATTTAGGGGCCTTTCCTACATCGTGCCAACACCAAATATCATCAGCACAAGGAGCCTGACACTGGTGGTGGGAATCACCGCGTCCTACTGACAGAGAAGGCGCAGCACCGCGGGGCTGAGCGTCTCTCATCTGTTTCCAGAAGAGGTCAACTAAATCCTTTCTTTTATATGTTCATTCATTTTTTCTTCCCTCCTTCCCTCCTTTCCTTTCTTTACTCTCCTCCCTTCCTCTTACCCTGGATTTCCAACCCCCCCCCACACACACACACACATTGCTTGCTCCTCTTCCACAACCTCTTCTTGACCTCCCTTTAGACATTTCTTTGTTTTCCTTACTAGTTACTCAGAGCCTTCAGCATCCTGTCTTATCTACATTTCTACAATACCTTTTAACAGTGATTGTAGAATGAAGGGCTTTTTCTTTGAGTCACAAGTCTTGGTAATGAGACAGAAGATTGGTAATTAGACACAAGTTCTAATATGTGTCCATCTATTTATCACTTGTGAGCCTGTAGGCGAGTCATTTAACCTTTATGGGTCTGTTTCTTCATCTGTATAATGGTGATGATAATTAGCATGTTTGTGAGTGACTGTAGGGGTTAGAGATGTTCTAGCTAAAGTGCCTGGTTCATAAATGTCAGACATAAAAATATCAAGCATGTAGAGGATGAAATTGGTTGCTTGTCTTTTGCTTGTGAAGAGAGTTCTTTTCCGGAACAACTGGAGCTGGATCACTGGAATAGTGACTGGAGGCCAGTGAGGCAGCTCTCCCTGTTGTGCCCAGCAGCTGTACGTCTACCTGCTTTTCTACACTTCACCACATCATGCTGCCTGAGACCCTGGATCATTCGTGAGCATCTAGTTAACTGGGTGAGTGGTGAATTGAGACAGGATGCCGGCATGCTCATAGCCCAACTATTTGAGTGTTGCTGCCTTTGGAATACCATTCCAGAGGACATGCACATACAGAATGACACAGAATTTCCAAGAGTCTAATAGTAACTTCCAACAGCCTAGCAGATTTCATGAATCTTGTTACTTTTTGGTCACTTCTATGACAAAACCATTTTATTTTTCCCAAAACGTGTGTCTGTGTTGATGCACATATATGTGATCCTTAATAGCCTTTTCCGGTACCCCTTGCCTAATATAATGCAATCTAGTACTTCTTGTTTGTATTATGACAGACACATTCACTTTGATTTTTGTGCTCGCGTAATGAGATTCTATGATAGACATTAACAGGAGAGGTTCTGAGTGGAAGTTCCCCCAGATTTTTCTCACCACCTCTCTCCAGATTTGATATGCTGTAATGTTTTTAGTTTCATTATTATAGGGCCTGGGTGGAGATGTTGAGAAATAACACATGAAGTGCTGGATTCTGAAAATGAGTAAACAGCTGTCAAGAGAAATTTCCGAAGCAAGTGGTGTCCTAATGCATGTGGAAGGTTTTAAGAGTTCATTCTTGCCACCATTGCCTATAATCAGTAATTAGTAACCCATTGAAATAGTGTTTGTTAAATGCCTACATTACAGATAAAGACTATTGAAATTGCATTAAGCCAGTGGGAAAACATGCTGCAATATTCACTATAGAATAGATTTCAGTTCCTGGGAGGAGATAGTTTGCCTAAAGTGAAATGGTCCTTGGGAATCAATAACCTAATTAGCCCCAGGAGACTATGACCTCTAAAGTTGGTCCAAATCTAGAGATGCTGGAACACCTGCCCATGGATCCCCACTTTAGTGAAAGGAGAACTTTTTGCAGGCTTTAAAGTTCAGAAGAACTCAGAAACAGCCCTTGAGGTGTCAAGCAACCACTGATTAGTATTACATACAGTCTGACCACTCCTTGTCCCTGCCCTAAAGTCCTGTTGATGTCACCCTTCTATCAGTTCAGAGTTTAATCTAGTTAATCCCAGTGGACACTCAAGTCATTTTCACTGATGCAGCTTTTCCTTAATCCAAGGAGAAGGAAAATTGTTTAGAGGTCATGTTTTCCAACATACCAAGGTAGTAGACATATATGGCCAAAAGGAAGCAAGTTTTCCAGTGGATGGATAAGAATACACATAGTTTCTTAAACAAAGGTAATTTTTAAACAAGATTTATTTATTTATTCATATAGAACTGGGCTACAGGCCAGTGATGCGGGGGGTGAGAGGATTCACCAGGAACAGAGTGGGGAGCCGAACAGGCAGATCGATGAAGTACACTGCTGAGGGGAGCAGCGGGCGGGTCAGGAGAGGTCTGCCACGCCATGTGGATCTCCTCTGGGGCAGGCAGGGATCGAACTCATGCGGAATTGGCTTAAGCTTCTTAGTGCAGTGCTTTAACCCGCTGCACCACCAAGGAGGGCCCAGTAAAATTTTTTTTAAAGATTTATTTATTTATGCATACAGAACTGGGATACAGGCCAGATGTGCAGGGATGGTGAGAGGATTCACCAGAGACAGAGTGGGGAGCAGAGTGGGAAGCAGAACAGGCCAACTGACGAAGTACACTGCTAAGGGGAGCAGTGAGCGGGTCAGGAGAGTGCTGCACCCTGTGGGTCACTTCTGGGGCTGGGGATTGAACTCATGCTGAAGTGGCTTTGGCTTCTTCGTGCTATGCTTTAACCAGCTGGGCCACCAGGGAGGGCCCAACAAAGGTAAATTTAAACTATGTGTCTGCTGCATGGCCTACCTGACTGCCAGGTGTGTTAAGGAAGTTAGGTATTAATGAGATTCAGGTATTATGTTGGCATCCTCCCACCCTCAGTTTGGGCAGGTGGGGGTGTAAAGCACAGGGAATGTAAGATCAGGACTGAATAGAGTAGCCGTTTGTCTTTGCCATTTCCTATCAGCATGTTTCTTGTCAATCACAATACTTGTGAAAATCAATGATGGTCTGAATTATGTCAATGGTTATGAAGATAAACGGATACATTTAAAGATATTTAGAAAGGTGATTGCAAGAGGATTTGGCAACTATACTCATCTCCTAGGGCTGCTATAATATTGCATCACAAACTTATTGACATAAAACAGATGTACTGTTTTATGCCACGGAAAAATATTGTCTCTCGGTTCTGGAAGCCAGAAGTGTGACATCAAGGTATTGACTGTGGTTCTCCCAGGGCTTTAGGTGAGAATCCTTCCTTGTTTCTCAGCTTTGGGTGACGCTGAACATTCTTTGGCTCATGACTAAATGACACCAGTCACTGTCTGTCTTCCTGGACTTCACTGCGTTCTCTCTCTCTCTCCTGTCTGTTATGTCTCCTCCTGCCTTTTGCTGATAAGGACAGTTACTGGACACTGAGGTGGTCCAGAATAATCTCATCTCAGGATTCTTAATTTTTTCTAAATAACTCCCCGTTCATATGTTGGAGGGGGTGGTTAGAGGATGAACATACTTGCTTAAAGGTGACCAATCAAATCACTATAGTGACCACCTCACTATAAATTTTTTGACTGAGAAAGTGCCAGGGAGGGCAAATTCAAGTCCCTGGTCTAGACAAATGGGAAGATCAGGAGGCAAACAGCGAAGGAAAAGATGTTAGAAGGGTTATTGTCAACCCTGCAGCTGTTGTCATTTAATTTTGGACACTGATTTTAAGGTGGAGATGGAGAACACAGACGCTTTACTTCACCATGTTGTTTCAAATCAGTGCAATCTCAAGATTTCCAGTGATGCTGTTGACATGCATTTAGCATTTATGAAAACAGATAAAAGGCTACAGCCAGACCTGAGTTGGGTCTTATTATGTCATGTTTGTGGAACTACTTTAAAGATACTTAAGGAAAAATAGTATGATGTATGAATAAAATCAATTTTTCATTTATTTTCTGGCAGCAGTTAGTTAGCATTTGAAGTATCCTGATCAGGAATCCACACTCCAGGCATGATTACCAAGTACTTCAAATGTGGCTGCAAATCTACACATGGAGATACGCTCATTAGCATGAGAAATGTACGAAGCAGTTTTTCACTGAGGGCGTGGTGTTCCATGTATGTCCTGACTCTCAAGAACATGACTCTTATGTAAAAACTCAGAGGTTACTGGCAAGCCCGGCCACCCACCTCTGTTGGAAAACCCTCACAGGTAGAAGCAGCCAGGTCCCAGAGAGGCTCTGTCCCTGAGCTGAATGTTGCCTCTTCCCACCCTTAGAACAACACAGTATCCACAGTGGCAAATAAACCTTCCATGTAAAGTGCTTGTGGCCTGGGTGCACAGAGTGGAACTTTTCCACACTTACCTGTACAGGCTGACTGTTTTTGTGCTATTTGCTGATAAATATTTGAACAATTGGCAAAATTTGGCTTGAGACTGATTTTCCCATTTAGCCTACCACTGACAAAGAAGCCTAGGGAAACTGCAGTAGATTCATCCACATTCAGTTCCCAGAGGGCATTCACCAAAAGTTTTATTTACCGAAAGTCTCAAGCATTTATTGAATGAACACATAAATGGGTACTTTGCTATAGAATCATTCAGTCAGTGAATCCAAATCTGTCCTGGCCTGCTGACCACACATACTCCAAGAGTCCAAGGAAAGGAAAGGTAAGTGTGGGCTTAGGTGAGGAGATGGGCTAGATGATCTTTTTATCCATTGTGTGATGACAATGGACTGAAGCCAGGGGTGGCACTGTCTTCACATACAATGTGGAACTCAAAGATCCGCTAGGAAAGAGGCCGGTTCCTCTGACAAGCAGTCAGAGTGCCACAGAAATGTACTAACAGTGGACTGTGGTGCCACATACACAATAAGCTCCGTGGTTAATGAGTAGTGTGTGTGACAGGTGTATGTAAATATATAACATGTAATATTGCATCTATGTAAGTACATAGTGTATATATGTAAACCCATGCATGCCTAAATGAGAGGAGGTAGCATTTCTGGAAGTAACATTTCCAGTGTTTTATAATTGATGCTTCAATTGGAGGACTAGTAGCTGATAGCTGTTTTATATTGCTTCTGTAAATAAATAGTATTTTCAGGCTCTCCCTGGTGGCATAACGGGTTAAATCACTGCATTATGAAGCTCTCCAAAGACAGTGTAGCACAAGTTCAATCCCCTACCAGGGAGCTGACCCATATGGTATGGCAGACCTCTCCTGACCCGCCCATTGTTCCCCTAAGCAGAGTATTTCAGTAGATCTGTGTGTTCTGCTCCCCACTCTGAATCTTCTCATCTACCACACCTCTGGCCTGCACCCCAGTTCTGTAAGCATAAATATTTTTTAATTAAAATAAATAAATACTATTTTCAATAAGTAGTATTTTCAAGTTAATAGTTGCTACTAGAAAAATAGTACTTTCCAAGTTCTCTTGATTAAACCCATGTTCCTTAAGGGAGTCACCACAATCCTTCTCTCTGTTTAGAAACCAGGAGAAGAGCAGAGTGAGTCCTTTGACAGCGCTGTTGGCTCTGTCATAGCTTCACCTCTGGATTACACTTCTGAAGATGCCCATAATTGCAACAAAAGGAAAGCGTTTCTTGAAGCAAAACCATGGAAATATTATAAATATATTGTAAGGGTAAAATTCTCTAAAATATATTTGAGAGAGTAAATTTTCCATAAGGGAGAGAAACGACTTCCAGAAAGGAGGGAAATAGCTCAGTTTTAAGAAAGACTGCTAGCAAAGAATGCAAAATGCTAGGTTACCTACTTAAAAATTTTAGCTAAAACTTTTGTGAAGGGGTTTCAGGGTAGGCAGCAGTGGGAAATGTGCTAAAACTTTTTTACTGGGAGTTATCCTTCTTACGAAGTTTATGTAAAGGCATCCCTGTGGTGCAGGGGTTAAGTCTCAGTGCTATCAAGCTATCTACAACCTCTGCTGCATGAGTTCCATCCCCAGCCACAGAGCTGACCCACAAGACACAACAGAACCTCTCTTATCCTACCCTCTGCTCCCCTCAGCAGTGTATTTCAGTAGATACACATGTTCTGCTCTCCACTCTGTCCCTGGCGAATCCTCTTATCCCCCAAACCTCTGGCCTGTACCTCAGTTCTTTTTTTTTTCTCTAAGATTTATTTATTTATATAGAACTGGGGTACGGGCCAGAGGTTCAGGGGCAGTGAGAAGATTCACCAAAGACAGGGTGGGGAGCAGAACAGGCAGATTGATGAGGTACACTGCTGAGTAGAGCAGCAGGCGGGTCAGGCGAGGTCTGCCATGCCATGTGGGTCACCTCCCTAGCTGAGATCAAACTCCTGCTGAAGCAGGCTATGGCTGGCTTCAAAGTGCTATCCCATTGTACCACCAGGGAGGTCCCTACCCCAGTTCTTATATGTATAATAAATAAAAATAAATCCTTAAAAAAAGTTTACATAAAAAGTGAAATATAATCATTTGGAAATGAAACTTCTTTTGAAGTAGAGCCAGTGAGTCTCAGACCACACCAGTCTTCAGTCTGAGACCTGGGACAGAAAGTCGTACTCTGATGGAAAGAGTTGTGTGTTAGGAGTAAAGTGGGAAGGGAAGAGGTAGCAAATAAGGAGAAGGAAAAAGGAGGATGCAAAGCCAGTGACAAATCTCCATGCCTTCCTTGTTATTATGGACTCAGAGTGTCTTGGCCACACCAGTCCTTTTCTGGCCACCTAATTTGTCCCCTCAACTACTGGCAGGTGGCCACTGGCCCACTGCCCCGCAAGGCAATATTTACAATTCACCCTGTCTCTCTTGTTGTACTGCTTCATGTCATGTTGAGTCCAGCCACCCCCCTTTAGATTGATGGGCTCTAACTCTGTCCGCTGAAATACCTGCAATAACTCTCTGCCCTCCGGGGCCTGACAACCTTGCAAATATTCAAAGACAGCTGCCATCTCCCTTCCCTGCCTTAAAATAAATGGATAATTGGGGACATTTGTAAGTCTGAGGTTTTGAAGACAGGGACATTCCAAAGGGTGTCCCAGTAGCCCCAAGCAGAAGAGTCCCTAAGAAGGGTTTATTTGCTTTCATCTCAGCTTGTTTGGGCTAAAACAACTTAAGAAAAAGAATTCAAACACTACTTAGAGTGCTTTTTTTTTTTAAAAAAAAAAAGATTTTCTTTATTTTTTTTTAAAGATTTATTTATGTATGCATACAGAACTGGAGTACAAGCCAGAGGTGTAGGGGTGGTGAGAGGATTCACCAGAGACAGAGTGGGGAGCAGAACAGGCAGACTGGTGAAGGACACTGCTGAGGAGGGCAGCGAGAGAGACAGGAGAGGTCTCTGAGCCACGTTGGTCACCTCCTGGCTGGGGATCGAACTCTCACTGAACTGATGCAGCAGCTTGCAGTACTGCATCCTAACCCACTGTAACACCAGGGAGGAAAGACCCTGAATGCTTTGTTTTAAGTGAAAACTGAATCATGTCTAGGAGTCACAAATTATGATTTTCAATTTTATGATGTTAAAAGAATGAATTCAGTGCAAAGAAAAGCATGGTGTTTTAGTAACATCTAGCTCAAACAACAAATGATTTTTTTATATTGATTTTTTTTTTAAATCCCAGTGACACAGCCTAACAGGGCCTTGCAATTTGACTGTAGAATGGCAGGTACAAAAATCAACCCACCGACACTCCTTTGGACATTGACAAGTGTTGTGTTATCTGTAATTTACTTTAAAACATTTTAACATATACAATGATTTTGTTCCAGTGTACACTAGTAGTTTCATAGTACATCTAAGGGATGGTTAGGTCCCATCTGATCATGAATATACCTTGGGATGAATTATCCAACACTGGAAGAATTACAGGATCACCCCTCTAAACTAGGCAAGCTAGTTTTCTTCTTACTTTTTGACCAACACAGAGACTTTTTAAACAAGTGTATTGCTAGAAATATGTTTGTTTATTAGAAGTTATTTCTTTTTGATCAAATTAGTGGTGATAACAGCATATAAATTTGCTAAAATATTGTGCAGGCATTCTGGGTATATAGAATATCACAACCCCAAGAATTGTAGTCTTCAGATATTCATGCCTGACTTCTGACTGACCTGACCCAGTGGGGTCAGATTTGGAAGGTTTCAATCATTATATGAAAAGTTAGTAAATCTTACCAGTATAAATAAACTTTTCATTTGAGGAGCATTCTGAGAATCTATAAGGGTAGAGAGATCTGGGAGTTCGTCAGTTTCTATGAGCACTTTTATGCCTTCTAGCCTGTGTGTGTGGCAAAACTTCACCTGAGATTGGCTTACATGGTTTCATTCTACCTGGGCACAAGGATCTGGGAGAAAACCTATGGACTCCCTGACTTCTGGTTGTTGTGATAGATTGGACCCTTATTCAAAAAAATATTCACTTTCTCCCATCCAGGCTTCCCCACTGCCCACCATGTAAACAACCCATTTCCCCATCCCTTGACTTTGGGGTGGCCTAGAAAGACATTCCAGTCAACACGATACAAACAGGAACTTCAATAGTGCTAGTGTAGTAAGCTGGCACTCTCTGGCGAGTGTTACAGGACTATGAGAAGAACATGCTCTAGGGGGCGCGCTGGGTCAAGGACACAGAACGCAGGGAGGAGCCAGAATTGCACTGAGGTTGAGCAGCCAGGCAGACCCACAGATAAGAGTCTTTTGTTGAATGTCATTAAGATACAGTTGCTGTTTGTTAAGTGGCAATTGCTGACTGGTATAGGAGCTTATCAGTATTGACCACCCACCTGCCCTAAAATCTAATAATCATGAATATCCAAATTAGATTAGGTAGACAGACACTTTACAAATGCTGTTTAATTCTTACAACAAATCTGGGCAAAGCAATATTCTTCCTATTGTGTAGGAAAAAAACCCCAAACAATCAAGGCCAACAGAGATAAAACAACTTGGCCTAATTTGGTGATGGGAAGCCCACAGGGATTAAAACTGAGATGAAAAAAATGCACAAAATGATGTAAAACAAACATATTATTTAAAACAAAACAAAACAAAAATAAAACTTGGCCTAAATCGCACAAGTAGAAGGATCAGACTGGGAGTTAGCTCCAATCCAGACTATCAAATAGATCCTTTCCCACCACCTTTCATTCGTCTCTCTTCCTGACTGTCAAGACTGAATTGAACCTTAACCAAACTGTCTGTGCACAGCAAGAGGTAACAAAATTGAACCCTTGAGCCAATGAGAATCATTCATATAAACATTCCCTCATTCTACACATGCTAAATGAGCACCTGCTATATACTAGGACATGGTGGTACGTTCTTGGGGTTTAGTGAGAAGCATGACAGATACTGTCCTTACGCTCACAGAGCTTTTAAACTCTGATCTCATACAGACATTTGTTAAACACACCCTCCAAGATGTGCTTGTGGTGTAAGGAATATGGCCTAGAATTATGCCATATAAACATCAACCCTAGACAAAAAAATAACAAAACCTGTCTTTGAGTGTGTGTCTTTTAATATGGTGACCACTAACCAGTTGAAATGCAAGTAATGACTACTCTCAGAAGTATAGTCTTTATGGTGAGTCTTTGTTCTACAGTTTTCCCATATACTATAGGTCAAAGAGTTTGGAAAGAATAAAGTAACTTCTACTTTTCTACATGGAGGGAAAAGAGCATATTAAAAGTCTTATTAATAAACATTATTAAACCCAGACAATTTCTGAATTTTAGGATAAAAATAACTAATCTACTAGAAAATGGTAAACCAGGAAAGATTAGAAATTATAATGAAAGAATGGGAATGACATTTGGTATCAGAGGCATCTCAGGAGACTATCTGAATAGCACAATGAACAAAGTGAGATATTTCTACCATAATAATGGTATTTACTATGATACAATGGCATGCTAGAAATCTAATTGCAACCCGCCAAGGATTTTAAAAAACACAGTTATAATGTAAAAATACAGGACGAACAGATATGATCTGTATTTTTAAAAGAATATAGTAATGCTACTATATGGTTCAATTTTCAGATATCAGGATTTACTATAATAAGAAAAGACAGAGAAAATGAAAATTGGTCAGAATTTTGAATAGTGCTTTAAGAAGGGGATTTGCAACTGAATGGAAACAGGCTGATTTTGATTACACTTTAATATGAGATAAAGTAAAGATGGGGTAAATCCAAAGTAAAACATAATTATGTCTCTGCATAATCCCTAGAAAAAATATTAAAGATTAGATTCCAGAATTGTGTTAGTAGTTCCATATAACTTTTACCAATCACAATTACCCATTACACATTCCGCATTGTGAGAAAACACATAAAATATATTCATAAGTGGAAATAATCGTGAAGGTATTTAATAAGATCTAGATTCTTAGGTTTTGTCTTTCTCTTTCTGAAATAGGAAAAAATAATAAATACAACTTATAATAAAACAATCCATGTGAAAATTAGATTGGGAGTAAAGAGACAAAATTCTAGGAATTTTTACTAAGAAAAAAGTAAGTAAAAACTACCGTTTTTATGAAAGCATGGACACCATGTCTTATACTATTCTTTGGTTTCTTTGCACAAGGCCTTTTGCATTTATTGACACATTCTGAAGGGAGCAGATTTGGATGGTATGACAGACAGATAATCAGTTGTGGAGGTTACATGACCAAAATTCAGAGACAGGGTCTCAGCTGCACAATCAGAAAGACCAGCATCACTCTTTCAAACTTAGGAGTATCTCTCACAGAGTCCTTAATTCAAATACTGACAATCCATGGATTTGCAGTCTTGATGTGGTTCTTTTTGTTTTTTGTTTTTTTGGTCTGCTTACCCTAACTAGAAGCAGATGGACATATACAAAATAAGCTTCTACTAAGAACGTTGATGAGTGATAAACACTATCTACCTACCTTTCCTGCTATGTCAAATGTATTAAAAAATGTATTTGCTTGCTTGTATATTGTAAGAGGAGGAGGGTGAAAGCGGGAGGCAGAGATTTAAGACATTCTTTTCAGAAGTGGAGGTGGATGTTTTTACAAATGAAATTAAAAAATAGAAGGCATTGTGTATAAATGTAAAATTGCATTCTCACAGTAATGTCATCTCTGAAAAAATTGTTTTGACTTTCTCCATTTCAAACTATCTTCCTGGAATGTGTAACTAAATAATATTTGACTTATATTTTTAAAAGAACAAAGACATGTTACCTTATTATGTTACTTTCCTATATTCATTATTAAAGATAGTGACATCTGAGGTGTTCAGAATACTAGACAACCTAGATATGGTTATGGATTGATTATATTTTGAAGAATGTTTATTTTTTATCTGATTATCATGGTATTGCTTTATGGAAAATCTGGATAATAAGAAGGAATGGGCAAATCTATAATCCTATCTCCCGGAGGACAGATACTAACATTTGGCATTTTTCCTTCTATCACATTTACAGCTTTGTTTTAAAGATATGTACATATTATGTGCATACATTTATGTCCTTTTTTTCTTAACATCACATCACATTTTGTGTGATTAAAATTTTTAATTAAAAATATTTTAAATTGCTATGCATATTCCGTAAGTAAATTGTTCCTTTAATGTCCCATTTATTTGTATACTTATTTTTGTGACTTTAAATGATGTCAGAATAAACTTTCATATTTTCAAATACCTTCTTAGCAAAGATCTTTAGAATTGGGATTAGTGAGTCAAAGGCTAGCTGTTTTATGGGATGCTATGGCAGACATTGGCTAGCAATTTGCCAGGTCTTTTTGATTTTCCTCTGGGTGCAAGATAGACTGCCTTTCTCAGCCTCTCCAGTGGTTAGGTGTGGACTCAAGAATGAATTCTTTCTGATGAAATATGAAGGAAAGTGCATAATGCTTGCAGGTATGATCTATAATCACCTCTTCCACTAGGGCTCATCCTCTTTCTGCCTATCTGGATATCAGCAGGGGATGGGGGAGGGGTTCAGAGGCTTTTGTTAAAGACAGCTGAACATCTGTCAGGCTGCTTCAGAAGGATTGTGGGGCAGAATGCTCCTAATTTCCACCTCCTCTAACTGCTATTATGGGAGTGAAAAATAAAATACTATTGCTAAGCTACTGAGATATGGGGGGTTATTCCTTTTAGTTATTCCCTTTTTATTCTATTTAGCCACTCTGATTAGGAGTTTACTAATAGGAATATAGCATTAGGAACATCAACAGCAAAACTTGGAACTATGGGAAGCTGGCTTATGTGGAAAGGAAACTCACACCAGAGGATGGCAAGAAAGAGGGACACCCAGGTAATACAGTAGTAAAGTATGTGTTAAAACTGCCAGTGAGCTGGCTGGAAGGCCATGGGAACAGACTGGAAAGCAGAATTTTGTGATAGAAATTTCTGGTTGTTTGGATGGAAAAAACAGTCAGTAGCTGGGTGATTTTCAAATAGAAATAAAATAAATACACAGAGAGAAGAAATACGGGACATCAAAAAGTTGGAAGTTAACTATTTTTAAACACTTTCCCTCATCCCCTCCCCCCAAAAAAAGGAAATAAAACTGAAAATGTATCTAATTCATGTTCTTGTCACAAAGTCCAGATTTAGGTCAAAAATTCTCTGTCAAGCCTTCCATACTCCTGCATGACCCCAGGACGCTGGTATTAAGTTGTGTGTACGTAAGCGAGGCACCAGAGTAAGGAAGCATGAAAAGAAATCAAGATTAATACTTATGTTTATGAAAGAAATGAGATGATATTCCTGTCTTGAGAGACTAAGTGGAAGTGATGAATTAGAAGTCTACTACGTAAAAACTTAGCACCAAAGAAATAATCAGCCTGGACTAAAATAAATGTATTTTCATGCATTAAATATTACCCTCAGATGCCAAACTTTCATGAGCAACAAACAGGCTAAAAATATCGTTGTAGAAACAGTCGTTCATTTCCATAGCACATGAAAACGAGATAAAGATGGTCAGGGAAGGGCCTCCCAGGGGTAAAACCAATAGCCATGAGAAGGATCAGAGTTTACAGAAGGCAGAATCAGAGTGAAAGCAAAGCCCTCTTCCACCCAGAGGTCCAGAGCAAGTACGGGACCATAGACACCCAGATGAAACTCTTCTTTTTGAATAGGGGAGCTTCCTTTGGTACATATCAAAAATGCTTTTGTTGTTTGATAATGTTACATGCTCAGAGATGGATGATCTCCAAAAACATAGGCTAAATGGGGAAGGCTGGACACAAGATACCACTTACGTCCATTTACATGGCATATCAAAAAAGACACCACTATCAAGGCAGAAAGCAAATTAGTGGTTGCCTGATTCTGGAGTGAGAACAAGGAAGGAGTCCAGTTGGCTCCTTGGGGACTTCTGGGTGATGAGAATATTCTAAATCTGGATTGTGGTGATGGTTGCAAAACTCTGTTCATTTACTAAGAAGTCACTGAATTGTATACTTAAAGAAAGTAAATATTATGCTCTGTCACTTTATCTCATTAGACCTTAAAAGAATAAAATCTGCTGATGAAGATGAAGGAAAATAGGCCCTTTAATATGCTGGAAGAATGAAACTTGTCCCAGCCTTCTTTAGACATCCAGTAATTTACATTAAAACCTCAATGTTTACATTCTCTTATGAGCAAGTGTACTCTTACGGATTTATTCTAAGACATGATTGGAAACATCCGGCAAGGCTGTTTCTCAAGTTGTTTATGACACTGAGTAACTGAAATAACTTCAGTGCCTACCAATGAAGATTGGTCAAATACAGAAGAACTTAGCCAAAGATTCAAATGGTCTAAAACTGTGGAATATTACTGAAATATTACAGTTTTGTGTGGAAGAAAAATACAACAACAAAAATGCTACAAAGTGTAGTATTTATGGTACAGACCCATTTATGTCTATAAAGTCATGGGGACAGAGAGTGGTTTCCTTTTCTAGCAGTATGTGAATTCTTTTCAGCTACCTTATAGTGTTAGGAAAAGAGCAACAAAGACATGTGCCTTTTGAAAGTAAATTTGTATTAAAATAAAATGAAAAATGTCTTTTGTTTGATGTTTTTATGTGAACATTTGCTTAATCAAATGCAGATTCCCCATTCCAGCTTGCAAATAGTTAAATTTATGTTCATGTGTGTAACTGACTTGATGTTAAGTGATCCATGTGACACACCTTTCATATTTTAATTCCTTTGACATTGATAAAAATCTTATAATTCACCTTCGTGTATTTTTCCTGTGAAGTGATGTTAATTAATAGCTAGTATCATCAATAAAATCTGTCTAATCTTGAGGAGATTTAACTGTTATACAGTGCACAGAATCACAGGGTCTTTTAACAAAATGGGCTGAAATTGTTAGATGTGGTTTAGGGTGAGGATGGGTCAGCCTTTCAGGTCTTATCCTTTAGGACCACTTAAAGAAAACTGAAAAGGGAATGTTTTGGATTTCTGGATTTCTACCAGAGTAAAATGAGAATTTGAAATATCTTTTATATAAGAAAGTAATATTTAAGGAAATTTTATATCAAAGACCTGAGAGAAATAAATGCGATTCCAAGTTTCACATTATGTAACAAAACTATTTGCCTATGGAATTTCTATTTGTTGATAGGTGATAGAATCCAAAATAAAGAATCTTTCTGTATATTTATCAACCAAATCTAGGATAAAAATGAGTAAATGTATCAAGCCAAATATCAGAATTCTCTTGTTACAGGGCAGGGGGAGAGGGCACCATTGAACCCCCAAACCTGCCTGCTCTAAATAGGTTTTGCCATCCGCCACATCAAGAAAAAACATGTACGACTTTAACGAAAAGGAACTTTAATAAAGTGAGTCTACAATGCAGAAGACAAAGAATATAACTTCTAAATCAAACACCTGAAGTTACCCATCCCCTTGTGGGCAAAAGTCCACCCAGAAGGGGTTGGCCCAAAGCAAGGCCCAAAAGCCTACCGCGATTAAAGCACCTTCTGGCTGGGACCCATAGAAAAGGGTCAGAAATGGCCAGACAATTCTAAGAGGGAAAGAGCAAAATCAAAATCAATATAGACACTGCCATAGTCACCTCCCTACAGGTATCTCACCCACACATCTGCCTTAGCCAGTCCAGGGTCAAAAAATAAGCAGTTTCTTCATCACATGTTTGCTGCTCCATGTGGCTTCCTCAGGTCTCCTTCTGGCTCTCCACCCTGCTTCCTTCTCTCTTCAGATTCCTTCTCTTTTCTCTCCTCAGCTCCACCCTACTTCTGGGTGGGGCAGGGACCCTGGAACTTCCCGTTTTCCTAGAGTCCACTCTGTTACACTCTTGAGTAGATTATAGCTGCTATTCGGAACAGAAAAAAAAATCCCTTTTAAAGGCAATTAAATTAATTAATTAAAGGCAATTATTTTCAGAGCTCCTCTGACATTAAGCAACAGGGGACAGAAAGTAAAGCTGCCTTGCAGTTTATCTCAAAATAAACAAACATTATATTGGTTGGCATTTTTAAGATTCAGACCATTGATAGAAAACTATGAATTTAAGACAATAAAATTTAAATTGAGAGGTAGCTGACAAATGCCCAATTAGACACTGTTTGGAACCAACGAATATTTGCAACAATAAAAATGTTCTGTATATATGTGCGGAAGAGAGAAATTTTTGGCTATGAAGCAGGAAACTTTAACTGCCTGAAAAACAGAAAATGTTGGAGTTATTTGTGGCAGACAACACTGAACTTTAATATAATAAAATAACTACCATTCCTTTGAGTCTTTCTGTAAAAATGTAAATTAAGAGCAAGTGTTGCGATTTAATATAAAATTACATATAAATGTTTAAATGAGAGGCAGTGTTTGAAATTGTATTAGTGTTTTGAACAGGTTACCATTTCCTCCTAGCTAAAATACCTAGTAGAAACGCCTATCTTTTGACTGGACAGGATGTTGTGGTCTCATGTTCCTTTTCATCAGATGCTGCTTTGAACAGTCTCCAGCAGAAGCATGGGCTCGAGGGGGACCAGAGGCCCAGGGCAGCAGCAAGTAGGGCATCTTAGGGTCGGTGATACCCCCTTTCCCTATTTCACTTATTTTATCTTCCAGATAATGTTCTGTAGATTGGAATCACCCGCTGATCTTCAACCTAGTAATGCCGACCTCGGGGGCCCAGGAAGTGGGAGTTAATCTGCTTCGGGTATGAGATGGGCATCAGGTGATGGTGACCATGCTGGGGGCCATTGCTCCCAATCAGCGATTTTCTGAGGGTGCTCCCAAGAGGAGCCACAGGGCAGTGCAGGGAGCATGCTGGGAATGCAAATTCCTAGGGTAGACAGGAGCCTCCAGCTTGACCACGCCCTGGGGGTGGGGGTGGGCGGAGGATCGATAAGCAGTGGTGTCTGAGAACAGCCTCTTCAGGGAGCGAGGTAAGAATGAAGCGAATAAATCGGGAGAGGAATTGCCGATTGTTCACCCATCTTTCTAGCTTGGGCGTTAAGAGGATTTTGAAGGCTTTTCCTCAGAGTTGGTGTTCCTTGGTAGGTTTCACTGCATAGCTGGTGAATCACGTGAAGTATGTCCATTATGAACGCTTTTCTGGATTCTTCCTCTAAACTGTTTTTAGGGAGATCACCTATCTGGTGGCGAAAGTTGTGGCATTAGCTGTGCACAATAGGTGCACATCATCTGATGATGTTGTGAAGACTGAATCCAGAAGGGTGTATCTTACTGTCAAATGACTGAGCTTTCTCCCCATCTCTGTATATATTTTTTTACATTGTTCTTCATTTTGTGCATTTTTTCATCTCAGTTGTAATCCCCATGGACTTCCCACCACCAGTTCACCCGTGTGCCATCACCACAGTCCAGTGAAGTTTCTGTATTTTTTTTTAAAGATTTATTTATTCATACAGAACTGGCGTACAGGCCAGAGATGCGGAGGGTGAGAGGATTCACCAGAGACAGAGCGGGAAGCAGAACAGGCAGATCGAGGAAGTACACTGCTGA